>NC_090442.1:22137940-22773138 GCF_031143425.1 Pleurodeles waltl | reverse complement strand
GGATGACACACACAAAATATTTTACCAGTTATTGCTAATAACAGAGAAGGCCATGGTTGCATTGGTTTCCTCCCTTAGTTCAGACAGGAGCTCCTTCCCTGCTGTGGGTTTGCCAGGCACTTGAATAGTAAAAGGTATTCCCTGGTTCATTCTCAGGTTAAATTTGATCTGTGACGGCACAACATATCACTTTAGCAGTTAGATTAGCATTAGAGCACCAGTAACACACACCTTATGGCGAGGGGCATCCATAACACCGGAGGGGGGTAAATGTGTTACTCATGTCTACTCTTCAGTCCTGTAGATCCGAACACTGCAATGGTTAATACATTCAAAGCGCTGCTTTGCCTACTAATTATGAATCTTATTGTGACTCAGAACTCCTGTTGGGCTATCAAAGACACCAAGCAGGGTTTTGTGGACAACTACTTCATGGATCACAGAAAATAAGAATGGCTCCCTAAAGGAAATAAAGGGGCTTTGTGGTTTACGGTTCACATGGTTCTCTACTCTCATGTCAGCATGTTGTCTCGCTCTGTGCAGCCAGAAGGTCTTTAGAACCTATAGCTCAGACCGTATTGTGGATAAATCCAGAAAACATATCAATATGATGGAGGTGTTATATATTACGTGATCAGTCTGTAGCTTGGTATCTTAGATCTGGGATGGAGGTTGGTATCTTAGCTCTGGGATGGAGCTTGGTATCTTAGATCTGGGATGGAGCTTGGTATCTTAGCTCTGGGATGGAGCTTGGTATCTTAGCTCTGGGATGGAGCTTGGCGCCTTAGGTCTGGGATGGAGGTTGGTATCTTAGCCATGGGAGGGAGGTTGGAATCTTAGCTCTGGGATAGAGGTCCGTTTCGTAGCTCTTGGATGGAGGACGGTATCTTAGGTCTGGGATGGAGGCTGGTATCTTAGCTCTAGGATGGAGCTTGGTATCTTTGCTCTGGGATGGAGCTTGGTATCTTAGCTCTGGGATGGAGGTTGGTATCTTAGCTCTGGGATGGAGCTTGGTATCTTTGCTCTGGGATGGAGGTTGGTATCTTAGCTCTGGGATGGAGGCTGGTATCTTAGCTCTGGGATGGAGCTTGGTATCTTTGCTCTGGGATGGAGCTTGGTATCTTAGCCCTCGGATGGAGGTTGGAATCTTAGCTCTGGGATGGAGGTTGGTATCTTAGCTCTGGGATGGAGGTCAGTTTCTTAGCTCTGGGATGGAGGTCGGTATCTTAGGTCTGGGATGGAGGCTTGTATCTTAGCTCTGGGATGGAGCTTGGTATTTTAGCTCTGGGATGGAGGCTTGTATCTTAGCTCTAGGATGGAGCTTGGTATATTTGCTCTGGGATGGAGGTTGGTATCTTAGCTCTGGGATGGAGGCTGGTATCTTAGCTTTGGGATGGAGCTTGATAGCTTCGGTCTGGGATGGAGGTTGGTTTCTTAGCTCTGGGATGGAGGTTAGTATCTTAGATCTGGGATGGAGGTCGGTATCTTAGCTTTTGGTATCTTAGCTTTGGTATGGAGCTTGGTATCTTAGCTCTGGGATGGAGCTTGGTATCTTAGTCCTGGGATGGAGGTTGGTTTCTTAGCTCTGGGATGGAGGTTGGAATCTTAGCTCTGGGATGGAGCTTGGTATCTTAGCTCTGGGATGGAGGCTGGTATCTTAGCTATCTTAGCTCTGGGATGGAGGTTGCTATCTTAGCTCTAGGATGGAGGTTGGTATCTTAGCTCCTTCCCTTCATCCAGCTCTGTATCTGTTTCCACCTCTGTTTCTGCATGATAATTTCAACCCAAACAGATACTTCCCCAGATCAGCCCTGTGTCTATGGTGCTCCAGTTTGCCACATTACTACTACATTGCTTCCATAGAGGGGACTGACACCTGTAAATACCCAGACAAGGAAACAGGTGAAATGTCTCGGGCCACGGTCTCGGTCCTACACACAGGAAGCAGGTGCTCCTGCCCCACTTTTTAGGTTGAGCGTAGGTGTTCGACGTGGTGTATACTATAGTATACTTATACTAGGGGTTTAAAGCGATTTCGTTCTGCCTCATTTTTCCTCTTTTTTCTCTTTCATAGCAGGGACCAAGTATTGTAAATTTACACTTTGCCCTGTTTATCTCTTTTCTAGGGGACAGTTTCCAGTGTTTGCCTGCTCGTCTTACACTGCGGGTGGGTGTTTCAGAGCAGCCACGCTTTCTCGAGCGAGTCTTCCGGCAGGCCTGCCTTCCCCACCTCCCTCTGCAAACATAAAACAAGAGTAGAGGGGGCTTTCCAGGGCAGCTGGGTCCTTTGTGTCATTTGGAATTATTCCACTTCTGTGGATGTCTGCCTTTCAGAAGATAAACCCAGGACGGTCAGGGCTGCTGACATAACATCCCAAGTCAAGGAGTCTGCGTTCCTCTCCATCTCCTGCTTCCATTACCAGTATGAAAGGTGCACCTAGCGTCGATCCGCCCAGCTTTGAAGCGCCCAAGTGGCGACCCGTGTTTGATATGAGGGTGTCTGGCCGCCTCACTGCCCTTCAGCGCCACACCTTGTGAAGCCTGGGCTCGGGATGACCATGTGGCGGACATCCAGGTGAACAAATGGCTTTAGAATCGCAGTTCCCGGTTGCGCTTGTCGCTCCTGAAGGCTGTGCTCGCTGGCAGCAAGATTGCGTGGCAGTATGGGGTTTCTGCTCTCCACTGCGTGTGATAAGCTGCAAAGGGTTCCTTTAATTCAGCCTGTGCATACTCAGTCTTACCCCCAGCCCCCCCCAGCCCTCGCTCCAAGCTCCGCTGACCCCTTCCTGTAAAGAGCTGTAAATCCTGCTCGTATCTCGTCACAAACGCGGCTGCTGCTGTGAGTCCATGTGGGCGCTACACTGCTGAGCGCAGAGCACCGGGCAGGCGGCTCCTCATTTCTGCATCTCCATCATTCCCCGAGGGCCCGGGTTCACGTGGTGCCAATGCTCAGTCTTTTCAAGAACATCAGGAGTTTGCCAATTACCCTGTATTGGATCAGCTGTTTTTCTGTCAACCTTGTAATTTCTGGTTTCTGTTGCACTGTTTACCATAAAATGGATATTTCCAATTCAGCCATAAATCCTGAGTGCGGGTGAGACAGACTTCTGCATCCGGCGGGTGTTGGGACACAGCTATATTCCCATTCCCACACCGTCTGAAACCTGTCTTAATTTAAAAACATATCCAGGCGCTATAGTGGAGTACGCTATATTACAGTGTATGGGTGTAATATTGACAATGGCATGCACCCAAGACAATCACCCGAGCCGCAAGTTGCTTCACGTAACAGCATCGCTTACCCAACTCAGCCTACTCATGTTATCATCATTGGAAAGATGAAATGCTAAACCACCCCGGGTCACGGGTTTGAAGAGGATTCAAACCCGTGACCTTCAGACTATTAACAGATTTCTGCAAGGTTATAGTAACACCCTGAGATATTTCACTTTCATATACAATATTTCAGAGTATTAAAGTAGCTTTCCCAGATGTACCATGCATATACTTGCAAATAAACAAAAACAGGTCAGGCACATCCTCATACATGCAGCTGGGGGACACATGTGTGTGCTCAAACATGGAAAGAAATTCCGAAGGAGAGAACGGGTCAGCTTGCAACAGAACATTCCCGCAGCTGACCTGCCAGTGACCGCAGTGCGCCTTGAAATATGCTTCAGTGCGCTGTGCATGCAGCACAGTGAAGTGCTTTATCATATATTGAGCAGAATGACGGGGGCAGGAAGTCTCGGGGAGTTCAAAACACACAGAAGGCTGAGACAGATCCCAAGAGCCAGGGCAGGCTGGAGAAAGAGCACCCCTGGAAATCTCGAACCCCGACACTGCACCCCTTAATCTAGAGACTGGCTCCGGTACATAAAAAGCCTGAGTTGAGACAGCACTTTGACACATTTTATTCCCAGAAGACAGGGTTCAGATGAACGGGGTGCACACACGATGTCAGTCTGTGGGAACTGAAAAGAGCTATTGATTAATCGTTTCCCAGTACAACAAGGGTGACCTCCCGCCCGTACTTTCGCCCTGCCGTCCGTTGTCCCTGATGAAAGGCTTAAGGATCCGTAATTTTAGCCTTACACCGAAATGACAAAATGTAATTAGGGCTGATGAGTTTCCCCAGGGGGATTGAAGGGCAGGGGGTCTCCTGTGCTCTGAGGGAGGGAGGGGCAGATGGAGAAGAAACAGACCTTCTTGCCAGGGGGTCTCCTTCCCTAAAGAAATGCAAATGTGCCGAACTGGTAAATCTGCAAGTGTGAAGGGGCTTGGAAACCTGCACTGACTTTAATCAAAGGAGTCACTTTAAGCTTTCTAAAGGCAAAAATATTTTATTTTAGAGAGGTACTGTAAGGGTGTTCCCAGTTGAGCTGTAAACTAAACTTCACACTTGTATAGCACACTACTCACTTGTTAGGGTCTCAAGGCACTCTACGCATACCGCTGTGGAACCCCTCCTGGCTTTTCCCTGTGAGGTACCCACTTCTAGACAGCCCCAGGGTGAAGCCAGGCTTCCAAGTGCTGTGAGGGCCTGTTGTGGAGATTAAGTAAGCTACTGCCCAGAGTTACAGAGTGGGACCCATTAATTAGCACTGAGGCAAGAATTATCTGGTCCAAGGAAATTGAGCCTAAGACCCGCCAAGTCGGGAATTGAACCCTGGTCCTGGGCCAGATCTCTCCATCAGGGTCTTCCACTCTAACCATTGTGCCACACTACTACACTGCTATGGAATGCGTGGTTTTATTGGACTGTTATAAAATTGTACTAGGTATCAACTTGATATTATTCAAATCTGTGTTTAAATAAGGACTTACAGAGTCACAGTTCTTTCAGGGACCTCAGAACCTCATAGTATTAACAAACATTGGCAAACCCAATAAGTCTCGTCTACGCAAGAGTTGTTGGCTTTGCCAATGTGTTTTACCCATGTTAACCCCTTCGCTGCCAGGCCTTTTCCCCCTCCTGTGCCGAGCCTTTTTTTGGCTATTTGGGGCAGTTCGCGCTTAGGCCCTCATAACTTTTTGTTCACATAAGCTACCCCCGCCAAATTTGCGCCCTTTTTTCCAACATCCTAGGGATTCTAGAGGTACCCAGCCTTTGTGGGTTCCCCTGAAGGAGACCAAGAAATGAGCCAAAGTACAGTGAAAATTTTGTTTTTTTCAAACAAATGGGAAAAAAGGGCTGCAGAAGGCAGCTTGTGTTTTTTTCCCTGAAAATGGCACAAGCAAAGGGTTTGTGGTGGCAAGATCACCATCTTCCCAGCTTTCAGGAACAGGCAGACTTGAAATGGAAAACCCAATTTTTCAATACAATATTGACATTTTACTGGGACATACCCCATTTTTACTATTTTTTGTGCTTTCAGACTCCTTCAAGTTAGTGACCAAAATGGGTGAGAAACCAATGCTAAACATTTCTGAAAAGTAGACAAAATTCTGAATTCAGCAAGGGGTCATTTGTGTAGATCCTACAAGTGTTTCCTACAGAAAGTAACAGCTGAAATAAAAAAATATTGAAATTGAGGTGAGAAAAACAGCCATTTTTCTCCACGTTTTACTCTGTAACTTTTTCCTGCGATGTCAGATTTTTTAAAGCAATATACCGTTACGTCAGCTGGACTCCTCTGGTTGCAGGGATATATGGGGCTTGTAGGTTCATCAAGAACTCTAGGTACCCAGAGCCAATAAATGAGCTGCACCTTGCAAAGGGTTTTTATTCTATACCGGGTATACAGCAATTCATTTGCTGAAATATAAAAAGTGAAAAATAGGTATCAAGAAAACCTTTGTATTTCCAAAATGGCCACAAGACAAGGTGTTGAGAAGCAGTGGTTATTTGCACATCTCTGAATTCCGGGGTGCCCATACTAGCATGTGAATTACAGGGCATTTCTCAAATAGACGTCTTTTTTACACACTGCCTTACATTTGGAAGGAAAAAATGTAGAGAAAGACAAGGGGCAATAACACTTGTTTTGCTATTCTGTGTTCCCCCAAGTCTCCTGATAAAAATTGTACCTCACTTGTGTGGGTAGGTCTAGCGCCCACGAAAGGAAATGGCTCAATACACAACGTGGACACATCACATTTTTTCACAGAAAACAGAGGTGTTTTTTGCAAAGTGCCTACCTGTGGATTTTGGCCTTTAGCTCAGTCGGCACCTGAGGAAACCTAGCAAACCAGTGCATTTTTGAAAACTAGACAACTAGGCGAATCCAAGATGGGGTGACTTGTAGGGATCTGACCAGGTTCTGTTACCCAGAATCCTTTGCAAACCTCAAAATTTGACCCAAAAAACACTTTTTCCTCTCATGTCGGTGACAGAAAGATCTGGAATCTGAGAGGAGCCACAAATTTCCTTCCACCCAGCGTTCCCCCAAGTCTCCCGATAAAAATGGTACCTCACTTGTGTGGGTAGGCCTAGCGCCCACAAAAGGAAATGGCCCAAAACACAACATGGACACATCACATTTTTTCACAGAAAACAGAGGTGTTTTTTTGCAAAGTGCCTACCTGTGGATTTTGGCCTCTAGCTCAGCCGGCCCCAGAGGGGGCAGAAATGGCCCCCAGCCCCCCCCCCCCCGGGGAGCAACCCTTGCCTACGGGGTCGCTCCTCCTGCGTGACATTGGCGCAAAAAAAAGATCCCTGGTGCCTAGTTGTTTCTTCCCCCCTTGGGGGCAGATTGACCTAAAATTGCCCGATTTGCCCCCCAAGGGGGGCAGAAATGGTCTAAATACAATTTTCCCTCCAGGGGAGCGACCCTTGCCTAATGGGTCGCTCCCCATCAAAAAAAACCACAAAAAAAAAACACAAATTTCTTTTTAGCCCTGGCGCCTAGAGGTTTCTGCCCCCCCCTGGGGGCTGATCGGCCTAATAACAATAGGCCGATCTGCCCCCAGGGGGAGCAGATATGGCCTATAATAAATTTGCCCCCCCAACCCCCCCGGGGAGCGACCCTTGCCTACGGGGTCGCTCCCCTTGCCTACGGGGTCGCTCCCCTTGCGTGACGTTGGCGAAAAAAAAAGATCCCTGGTGCCTAGTGGTTTCTGCCCCCCTTCGAGGCAGATTGACCTAAAATCGGCCAATCTGCCCCCAAAGGGGAGCAACCCTTGCCTACGGGGTCGCTCCTCCTGCGTGACATTGGCGCAAAAAAAAGATCCCCGGTGCCTAGTTGTTTCTTCCCCCCTTGGGGGCAGATTGACCTAAAACTGCCCGATTTGCCCCCCAAGGGGGGCAGAAATGGTCTAAATACAATTTGCCCTCCAGGGGAGCGACCCTTGGCTAATGGGTCGCTCCCCATCTAAAAAAAAAACAAAAACAAAAAACACAAATTTCTTTTTAGCCCTGGCGCCTAGAGGTTTCTGCCCCCCCCCCGGGGGCTGATCGGCCTAATAACAATAGGCCGATCTGCCCCCAGGGCGAGCAGATATGGCCTATAATAAATTCCCCCCCCCCAACCCCCCTGGGGAGCGACCCTTGCCTACGGGGGTCGCTCCCCTTGCCTATGGGGTCGCTACCCTTGCGTGACGTTGGCGAAAAAAAAAGATCCCTGGTGCCTAGTGGTTTCTGCCCCCCTTCGAGGCAGATTGACCTAAAATCGGCCGATCTGCCCCCAAAGGGGGCAGAAATGGCCTAAATACAATTTGCCCCTCCTGGGGAGCGACCCTTGCCTAAGGGGTAGCTCCCCATCTGTAAAACAACAACAACACAAAAAATCCCCGGTGACTAGTGGTTTCTGCCCCCATTTGGGGCAGATCGGCCAAATTAAAATAGGCTGATCTGCCCCCCAAGGGGACAGAAATGGCCTAAAATAAATTTGTCCCCCAGGGGAGCGACCCTTGCCTAAGGGGTCGCTCCCCTTGCGTGAAATTCACAAAAAAAAAACCTCCCTGGTGTCTAGTGGTTTCTGTCCCCCTTGGGGGCAGATTGGCCTCATGAAAATAGGCCAATCTGCCCCCAAAGGGGGCAGAAATGGCCTAAATATAATTTGCCCCCAATGGGAGCGACCCTTGCCTAAGGGGTCGCTCCCCACCTCTAAAAAAAAAAAAATGTATCCCTGGTGCCTAGAGGTTTCTGCCCCCAGGGGGGGCAGAAAAGGCCTTAAAAAAAATGCCCCCCCTGGGAGCGACCCTTGCCCAAGGGGTCGCTCCCTCATGCCAGTTTCTTTAAAAAAATAAATCCCTGGCGTCTAGTGGGCGTTTTAGCAGCCGGATTGCTTGCAATCCGGCGGCTAAAACGCTGAGAGAGACTTCAAAGGGAAGGAAATTATTTTCCTTCCCTTTGAAGCCTCTCTGGCCACCTCCACGTGATCGGAAGAGAAATTCTTTGCATTTCTCAGCTTCCAGCGCGATGGAGGAGGCCCTCTGTGATTGTCAGCGCGCAGGGGGGGGGGGGGATGGGGTGGAGTCGGGGTGGAAGGGGAAGGTCTTCCCCTGCCATCCCTGCCTTGGGGGGTGGGGGGGAACCCCGCAGAGGGAGTGCTAGCGCTCCCTCTGGGCTCTGTGCCCAGGATATAATGGTTACGTCCTGGGCACACAAGCACTGTGCCTCAGGACGTAACCATTACATCCTGGGCACAGAAGGGGTTATACACCAGAGCGTCTGCTGTTCAGCATGGCTAAAAGTTAGTGGTGTAGAGTGGCATAGGAGCAGTGGCGTAGAGCACAGTGGTGCAGAGTAGAGTGCAGTGGGGTACAGTGCAGTTCTTTAGACTGCATTGGCGTATAGCGCAGTGGTTTAGAGTGCAGTGCCATGGAGTGACGTGGGGCATAGTTGAGTGGCGTAGAGTGGCATACAATAGAGTGGCAGAGAGTGCAGCGTAGACTCGAGTGGCATAGAGTACAGTGCCGTAGAGTGGTGCAGAGTGGAGTAGTGTAGCATGGTGCAGAGCAGAGTGCTGTAAAGTGCAGTGACATAGAGTGGAGTTATGCAGAGTAGAGTGGTATAGAGTGCAGTGGAATAGAGTGTATTGGTGCAGAATGCAATAACACAGAGTAGAGTATAGTGCAGTGTTGCAGAGCAGAGTGTCAGAGTGCAGTGGTGTATAGTGCAATTGTTTAGAGTGCATAGGCGTAGAGTGCATTGAAGTAGAGTGCAGTGGTTTAGAGTGCAGTGGGGCAGAGTGGCGTAGAGTGCAGTGACGTAGAATAGATTGTTTCAGAGTAGAGTGCAATGGCAGAGTGGAGAGGTGCAGGGTAGAGTGCAGTGGCATAGAATGCAGTGGCACAGAGTGCAGTGGCATAAACTAGATTGTTTCACAGTAGAGTGAAGTGGCTCAGAGTGGAGAGGTGCAGGGTAGAGTGGAGTTGCATAGAGTGGCATAGAGTGTGATGGCACAGAGTAAAGTGGTGTAGAGTGCTGTGGCATAGAGTGCAGAGTAGATTAGAGTGCCAGTCAGTGTATTGATGTAGAGTGCACTGGCATAGAGTTGAGTGTTACAGAGTAAAGTGCACTAGCATAGAGTGTATTAGCACAGAGTGCAGTGGCGTACAGTGCAGTGTTGCAGAGTGGCGAAGAATGGAGTTGTGAGGACTAGATTGTGTTGCCTAGACTGGAGCGGTATAGCGTGCAGAGGCGCAGAGCGCAATGGTGTAGAGAGGCGTAAAGTGCATTGGCATAGAGTAGAGTGGTACAGAGTAGAGTAGACAGGCGTAGTGTGGCGTAGCATAGAGTGCAGTGGCATAGAGTGGAGTGGTTCGAGAAGAGAAGAGAGGAGTGCAGTGGCCCACAGTGCAGTAGCATGGAGTGGTGTAAATTGGAGTGGTGCAGAGTGGAGTGGAGTATGCACGGTGTGGTAACACACTGCCATTACAGACAACACGTTTTTGATTGAAATTACCATTACATTTGCACAGACATGCAGTTTTTCAAATAAAACTATACAGTGCACGGACGATGATGTGTGGAAATTGCATCACCTAATGCAATGATTTGTTTTAATCAAGTAAAGGTATTTGTTTCCAGCACAGTTCAGATTAAAGAAAAATGTGCTTAATTTGTACTTCTAGTTCTGATATATTCTGAAGTTTATTTAAATGTTGTCAGGTGATAGAAAAAATGATTTCCTAACCCCAGTATCCAGCAAGATTGTTGCATAAATCCTCTCACTTTGAAGTCAGAGAAAGAAAAGTAAACACTAAGGGCTACATGTACGAAGCTAAAGAATCGCAATTTCTGACTCACAAATCTGAATGTATGAAAAAATAGCATATCAATTTTGCGATTCGGTGCTGAGTCGCATCGCAATCACAAATGCGATTTCCTAAATTGCACATGGGGGTGTAACCGAATCAGAATTTGCGAGCCGGAATCGCAAATTGCGACTGAGTCGCAATTAGCGAACGGGTGCAAAAGAAAAGAGAAATTACACTTCCTGGTGCTGGATGATGACCTCCGGACCAGGAAGTACCTCTCATGGAAGTGGGAGGAGTCTAGCCAGGACAGACCGCAGAGGCACACCCAGCTGAGAGGAGCAACTGCAGCCATGGCAAGCCAAACTAAGGAGGCAAACACTGCAGGGAGGAAGAGAAAGCAAAAATTATCTGACAGAGTCGGAGGTCCTCACTGAGGAGTGCTGCCTACTCCATGAGGTACTGCTTGGGAAGGCAGCAATGAGTGTCTCTGACTCACAAAAAATGAAAATTTGGCTCAACATACAAAGTAAGATCAATGCCATTGGAGTCAGTCACCGCTCCATCGAGGAAGTGCGCAAAAGATGGTATGACCTCAGGTCAAGAACCAAGGAAAGGGTTGCAGAGCGGATGAGGAAGGTGCATGGAACAGGTGGGGGACCATCCACAGTACCACCACCCACAGCAATAGAGAGCATGGTGGAGACAACACTGGAGCTAGAGGTTGTTGCTGGAATTGGGGACCTGGTCAGTTCAGCACCTGGAACCTCCAAACGTAAGTAGCAAATCTCACTTATTTACACTATTGAAGGCACCATGCACACAACCACAGTCCCAAAAGCATGCATCATCCAAAGTGTTCCATGCCGATATGCCAACCTCAAGTTCAGTGCATTATGGGTAATGTAGTACATTAATCCAATATATGAGGAATTTTTATTTTGATACGCCACACATCTGAGAGGCACTGACAGTGTATCCCCTGTGTCCCACAGGTCTCCCTCAGGTATCCACTGATGACCCCAGTGCGGAGGGAGATGACGATGCCACTATGGCAGCAGACAAGGCAGTCAGCAATTCCACAGAGGAGTGTAGCACAACACCAATTGTTCCTCATGCACATCAAACAACAGAGGACACAGATGTGGACAATGAGGTAGTAAACCTGACTCTCGGGCCACAGATGGGTGAGAGATGGCCACTGAGATCAGCAGGGTCTGGGCGTAGAAGGTGTCGTCTGACACATGATGCAGGTGAGGAGGATGCCAGTACACAACTATTCCTGGGACTGGAGGCATCCCTACTCAGCAGTCACCACCTGCAAAACAAACACATGCGATTGATGAAATGGAATCTACATCGAATGCAACAGACCCTCACACAGTGATTTGTGAATGTTGAAACGCAATTATCCACCATGAACACCAACATGGTCAACCTCGCCACTGCCATCAGTGACTTATGTAGGGAAATGGTGGCAGATCGGGCCCATGTAAGGCGCAAAGAGCGCAATACAGTTGCACGGTTGGACCAGCTAAGTCAGTCCATTGGCCGCCTAGCCACCACAACCACCCGCCTGTCAAGACGCACTGTCACGCTCCAGGTTGAACTAGGGCATTTTGCTGGAGATGTGGCAAGGGGACTAGGGCGCATTACTGCTGCTGTGGACCTTATTCATACCTCCCAGGCAGCAAGAGGTACTGGTGACACCCCTCAGGACAGTGAGGACATATCAAGCGTAAGCAGCGTTTCTGCCTCAGATGCCCGCATCCTGCGTAGTATCAGTGCCCGCCAGACATCTGTGGACCAACCAGGCACAGGCCTTGGTGGTCATAGCCATAGGAGGGTGTGATGTTTCTCACTAGGTTTAGCCTAAGGCACATGAGTTGAATGTGTTAGGCTTTGTTACATTATACTTCTTTACTGCTGGCTATACGCCACCATTTACGTTATATACTCCTTACATTAAAGAATATTTTTGTTTTGCACAACTTGGCTATATGTGTCTTACATTTGTGAGTGCTGTTACAGTTGTCACTTACCTGGCAAAGTAATGAGTTGCTATGTGATTCCGTCCCCGTCTGCCCTCCATTGCGTTGCTAACATCCCCAGGCTGTCGTTGTGGTGGCTCCTGCTCCTCATCCTCCGAATCTGTGTCATCTAGGGTGAGACGTAGCCCACGTCTGGTTGCTATGTTGTGTAGGACGGCACATGTCACCACAATCTTGCATGCAGTCTCTGGGGCATACTGGAGTGCACCTCCACTTTTGTGCAGGCATCTAAAACGTGACTTTAACATGCCAAAGGTCCTCTTAGTGACGGTTCTGGTTCGACGATGTCCATTGTTGTAGCGCCTCTCATTCTGATTGGCAGGTGTTAGGTATGGTGTGAGTACCCATGGCCTCAGAGCATATGCACTGTCACCTGTGTAACAAAACAGCAGATATGAGCATGGCTTTACATGGTTATGCATTGACATGTATTTCTGCCATTGGTGTGTACTACACAGTACCTATAAAATATCCATCATCAAACTCCCCACGTTCTAGGCGTTGGTGTATCCCACTGTGCCTGAATATGTATGCATCATGTGTGCTCCCTGGAAATGTTGCCACTATATCAGTTATGACCTTATGGGCATCACATACCACCTGGATGTTGAGCGAGTGAGTAAATTTCCTTTTGCGAAACACACATTCCAGATTTGCGGTAGGACATATGGGTACATGTGTCCCGTCCACACACCCTATTACATGGGGAACGTTTGCAATTCTGTAGAAGTCCAATTTGGTGTTGTGTATTTCCTCTGCATTCCTGGGAAGGTAAATTTATCTGGACATGTGTGCGAGTATGGCATCTAAGAACCGTCTAAAGAATCGTGACAGGGCACTTTGGGACACCCCACCAGCAACAGCAATCGCCTCCTGGTAGCTACCCGAGGCCAAGAGGTGCAGTGAGCAGAGCACTTGCACATGTGTATGGATGGAGCAGCTGCACAGGGTTTGGCTTTCTAGTTGAGGTTTCAGCAGTTCAATGATCTCTAAGATAACTGCGCTGCTCAGTCTATATTTATCATATATTTCCTCCTCAGTTTGTTGAAATATGGTCTGCCTGGTTCTGTATATCCTCTCCTGTCTCCGCCTCCTCCTCCTCTGCTGGGCATGCTTGACTCGCCTCCTCCATGCAATCACGTACAGTACAGCCATTTTGAAAAACCCAGATGCCTTCTGGGTCTGCTTTTATACTTTGGTTCTGACTACCACCTGTTTGGAATCAGTGCTAATCTGGGTGTGCAAAATGACCTATTTGAGACTAATCACAATTTGCGACTGCCTTTGTACATTCGGTTTATGAGTCGCAAATTGCGATTTCTTATTTGAGAGTCGCAAAATCCAGTTGCAAATGTTTGCAATTCAGTAATTGGTTGCATCGCTATTTGGGACTCCGAAATGGCATTTATACATACCATTTCGCATTTTGCGCGGTCGCAAATAGGGATGTGACGGATTTGGTGAGTCGCAAAACGTACGTACATGTGGCCCTAAGTTCCCACCAAAGACAAAGCCTAACATTTGACCTTGTTCTTTGAATGCACAGCAAATGTGATGAGATAAGAATGAGATTTACAGGCCTGTTTACAGAAAGGGAGCACTCAGAAGGACACTGTAAATAAGGTTTGGGCAAGGAAAGGGATGAACCCAAGCTGCATAGCCTAAAACAAATAAAGCCAGCAAACTAAAAGCAACCAACTATGAGTTACAAACCACAAAGCCAATGGCAAGCAACAGGCGGACTCCATTTCCAAGAAAGCACTATGAATGTACTTAAAGTGACAGTAATGGGATACTTTGTGGGTAAAATCCAGTATTTTAGTCCAGTCCGTACCTTGCAGAGGTTTGGCCATATCAATCACCCAGGTAGTATGACGAGAAGACTTGGAGCGGTCTCAATGTTGCAGGAAAGGTCTGCACACCCATTCGATCAGTTTACCACCAGTCTCTATCTTGTAGATTACCTGGCACACCTCTTGTAGGGTTAGTGCTAGGTGGCAGACATGAAATATGGCATTTAATTATTTGTTTAAGGTAGTTGTAAGGAATTGACCGGGTTAAGGATGGTAGTCTGCCCCAAGGGTTTGGAAATTTAGTAGCTCACCGTCCACAAACAAATCCCCCAATTTTAAGACACCTGCAGCATGCCTCTGATGGAGTTGCTCTGAGTGCAGCCGTCCTGTGCAAGTGAGAAGGCTTTGCAAAGGTAGTGCAGGAGCACAGGATGTCTTTGTCAGTGAGTTTACAGGTTCCAGCAAGGAAGGGGAAAGCTGTGCATGATAACCCCGGATGGTCAGTAGGAAACAATGAGCAGTGCAGTAAGCCCTCCTTAAAAGTCTTTACGGATAAACCACATGTCATGCAGGGAGGTGGGCAGAAAGCCAGTGAGCCACCCATTGGACCTGTGCAGCTGACTATTCTAAGTCCAGAAGGCCTAATCCACCCGCAGTCACAGGTAGCTTTAGATTGGAAAGAGCTACCCGAAGGCGCCTCAGCGACCAAATTAGATGTGCGGCATATCTGAAGAAGGAAAGAATGATGAGCAGGGGAAGGTTTGCAAAATAATACTATCATCACGGTAGCACACCATCTTCACTAGTGCCACGTGACCCACTACAGAAAGCAGAGGAGAAGACCAAACCTAGCTTGGAGGGACTGTGACGCTCTGCCGAGATTTCCATCCTGCAAATCCCTGGGAGAATGGTAGATAATAATCACTAGGTATCAAAAGGTAACTGGTTCCCAGTGCAACCTGTGATCAAATTGTATATAAAGGGAAAACAGTGCCATATTTTAAAGAAACATTAATTACATTTTAACATTTTAACATCCCAAATATTTTGAAGATTTTATGTGTACTTGACCTTTAGGGATAACCCAGATCGCTAGTTTGGCTTTTGATCAATTTCAAAACCATATAAAGACATGGACAAAGTGGGCAATTGCCTTGCACAACCCTGCAAGGGGTCTGGCCCCTGCTCATCTATCACAAGCCCCAACAGCGGACCATTGCACCAGAAGAGTTTGCCAATGTGGATGGGTGTTGATTGTTCTACCACTTGACAGTGCCTCTTCTGTTTCTCTCATGCGTGCAGAGACAACTCCACAGGTACCCAATACCTTCCGTTAGTCTTGGTGGACCCATCTTGTCTGATTTTAGGAACTGTCCCAGCTTGTTCTTCTCTTCCTTATTTATGCGGTTCTTAGCAACAACCTCCCATTTGATCTCAATGTCACCCTTCTCTTTTATTACCTTTGATTGGTAGTCTGGGCTCCCATTTCTGAGATAAATATAGAGTCCCAGACATACACTCTAGTGCTGTGAGACTACAGACAAGTTGTGGGTACCTCACATCCCGACATTAGGTGTGAGACTGTCGCCCACACCATCTGCCCTGCCTCATTAAATTGTTTTAGGTTGAAAGTCCATGGGCATTTGGAGTGAGCCAGATGTTTTTGTTTAATTTGTTTAAACTAGCATAAGGTTAATTACCTTAATGTTTCTCAAACTGTTTGTCAGGGGTTTTAAAATGTTCAGAAACATAATCAAAATGTTGTTGTTACTTTCTCTCCAAAAAAGATTGGGTAGATTTGGGTATGGGTGATGGCCTTGACACAGTGCTGAAGGGCATTAATTTACTACTAAACCAGGACATAATGTGCGGCCTGAATGTAGCATACCAGGAGGCAATCACAAAAAGACTGCAGTAACAAAATAGTGATATGTTAAAAAAGAGTAAATAAATACACTGATAACATAGTGAGGCATAGCCTCTCTTGGGTATGTCTGTGAAACTGAAGTTTGTTCTTCAATTTTTGTCCTGAATTTTGACCATTTGTCCTGAATTTTTTACAGTCCTGTCCAGAATTTGCCTCAATGTCAGGTGGTCACCCTAAGTAGGATGTTTGCTATGGCCGGCTATTGTCTTTCATAGCGCTATGTATAACAAGGGCTACTGTTGTGTGCCTCGATGGACCGGAAATAACAGCTCGGACCAATGCAGGGCAGATGAACTGAGGAGGATGGCACTGTAGGAAAGTAGCCTCTTTCTAGCCTTGTTACCCCCCACTTTTGGCCTGTTTGTGAGTATATGTTTTTATTGTCTCACTGGGATCCTGCTAGCCAGGGCCCAGTGCTCATAGTGAAAACCCTATGTTGTCAGTGTGGTTGATATGTGTCACTGGGATCCTGCTAGACAGGACCCCAGTGCTCACAAGTTTGTGGCCTATATGTATGTGTTCCCTGTGTGATGCCTAACTGTCTCACTGAGGCTCTGCTAACCAGAACCTCAGTGGTTATGCTCTCTCTGCTTTCCAAATTTGTCACCACAGGCTAGTGACTACATTTACCAATTCACATTGGCACAATGGTACACCCATATAATTTTCTTGTATATGGTACTGAGATACCCAGGGTATTGGGGTTCCAGGAGATCCCTATGGGCTGCAGCTTTTCTTTTGCCACCCATAGGGAGCTCAGGCAATTCTTACACAGGCATGCCACTGCAGCCTGAGTGAAATAACGTCCACGTTATTTCACAGCCAATTTCACTGCACATAAGTAACTTATAAGTCACCTGTATGTCTGACCTTCACTGGGTGAAGGTTGGGTGCAAAGTTACTTAGTGGGTGGGCACTCTGGCACGAGCCAAGGTGCCCCCACATTGTTCAGGGCAAATTCCCCGGACTTTGTGAGTGCGGGGACACCATTACACGCGTGCACTACATATAGGTCACTACCTATGTGTAGCGTCACAATGGTAACTCCGAGCATGGCCATGTAACATGTCTAAGATCATGGAATTGTCACCCCAATACCATTCTGGTATTGGGGATACAATCCCATGATCCCCCGGGTCTCTAGCACCGAACCCGGGTACTGCCAAACTGCCTTTCCGGGGTTTCCACTGCAGCTGCTGCTGCTGCCAACACCTCAGACAGGTTTCTGCCTTCCTGGGGTCCAGGCAGCCCTGGCCCAGGAAGGCAGAACAAAGGATTTCCTCTGAGAGAGGGTGTTACACCATCTCCCTTTTGAAATAGGTGAGAAGGGATGGGGAGGAGTAGCCTCCCCCAGCCTCTGGAAATGCTTTGATGGGCACAGATGGTGCCCATCTCTGCATAAGCCAGTGTACACCGGTTCAGGGATCCCCCAGCCCTGCTCTGGCGCAAAACTGGACAAAGGAAAGGGGAGTGACCACTCCCCTGACCTGCACCTCCCAGGGGAGGATCCATCTTGGATTCAGAGGTGTTGCAGGCACCCTGGACTGCTCTGAGTGGGCAGTGCCAGCAGGTGACGTCAGAGACCCCCTCTGATAGGCTCTTACCTTTCTTGGTAGCCAAACCTCCTGTCTTGGTAGCTAAACCTCTTTTTCGGGCTATTTAGGGTCTCTCCTCTGGGGTATTCTTCAGATAATGAATTCAAGAGCTCACCAGAGTTCCTCTGCACTTCCCTCTTCGACTTCTACCAAGGATCGACCGCTGACTACTCCAGGATGCCTGCAAAACAGCAACAAAGTAGCAAGATGACTACCAGCAACCTTGCAGCGCTTCATCCTGCCGGCTTTCTCGACTGCTTCCTGGTGGTGCATGCTCTGAGGGCTGTCTGCCTTCACCCTGCACTGGAAATTCTGAAGAAATCTCCAGTGGGCTGACGGAGTCTTCCCCCTGCTCAAGCAGGCACCAAACGTCTGCATCACCAGTCCTCTGGGTCCCCTCTCATTATGACGAGCGTGGTCCCTGGCACACAGGAGTGGCATCCAAGAGACTCCCACAGTCCAGTGATTCTTCAGTCCAAGTTTGGTAGAGGTAAGTCCTTGCCTCCCTACGCCAGATGACATTCCTGTGTTCTGCGTGATCTGGAGCTGCTCCGGCTCCTCTGCACTTTTCCAAGACTTCCTTGGTATACAGCCTAGCCTGGGTCCCCAGCACTCCCTCCTGCAGTGCCCAGCTCACTGAGTTGGCATCCGATGTCGTGGGACCCTCTTTTGTGACTCTGAGTTCTCTCCAGTTCACAAGTCTTCTAAGTGCCTGCTCTGGTACTTCTGTGGGTGCTGCCTGCTCCTGTGGGGGCTCTCGGAGTTGCTGAGCGCCCCCTCTGTCTCCTCCTCCAAGTGGTGACATCCTGGTCCCTCCAGGGCCCCTGCAGCACCCAAAAACCTCTAACGCAACTCTTGCAGCTAGCAAGGCTTGTTGGTGGTAATTCTGGGTGGGAACACCTCTGCATCCTTCATCGCAACGTGAGACATCTTCCATCCAAAGGAGAAGTTCCTAGTCCTCTTCATTGTTGCAGAATTCCAAGCTTCTTCCTTCCAGAGGCAGCTTCCTTGCACCTTCATCTGGGGTTTTCTGGGCTCCTGCCCCCCCCCCGGACACTATCACGACTATTGGACTTGGTCCCCTTCTGCCGGTGTTTGTTGTTCTTGCAGAATCCCCCTATCATGACTATTGTGTCCTATTGGGGTATTAGGGGTGCTTTACTCCTACTTTTCAGGGTCTTGGGGTGGGGTATTTTGGTAACCCTCTCTGTTTTCTTACAGTCCCAGCGAGCCTCTACAAGCACCCATAGGTCTGGGGTCCATTCGTGATTCGCATTCCACTTTTGGAGTATATGGTTTGTGTTGCCCCTAGACCTATGTGTACCTATTGCATCCTAATCAAATCCTACACTGTTTGCATTACTTTTCTTGCTGTTACTTACCTAATTTTGGTTTGTGTACATATAACTTGTGTATATTACTTACCTTCTAACTGAGGGTACTCACTGAGATACTTGTGGCATATTGTCATAAAAATAAAGTACCTTTATTTTTAGTAACTCTGTGTATTGTCTTTTCTTATGATATTGTGCATATGATACAAGTGGTATAGTAGGAGCTTTGCATGTCTCCTAGTTCAGCCTAAGCTGCTTTGCCATAGCTACCTTCTATCAGCCTAAGCTGCTAGAAACACCTCTTCTACCTAATAAGGGATAACTGGACCTGGCACAAGGTGTAAGTACCACAAGGTACCCACTGTAAGCCAGGCCAGCTTCTCACAGGCACTCAGTCTCTGGTCTTCTAGATAAGGATGTCCCTGTGCATTCAGTCAGATAGTCCCTCACTTACTGAGTGTGCAGCTCCGAGCAGAGTGGCCTCCTGGCCTCTCCACGTCAGGATGAGGGAAAGCGCCCACACCGCCCCATTACACCCTGCAGTGTGCAGGGATTGCGCAGCAGGAGCCCTTTAGTTGTGGGCGCTGGTCTGGGGTGCAGGGAGCTGGGCTGGTTGCCCAAGATCACACAATGTCGACAGGTAGATGAGCCAACATCAGCACTCAGCTCTCTGCACTGCGCAGTTCGGGCTGGACTGTTCCCATGAGGAACAGGGTCAAAACTGATTTGCATATGGCTGGGTCCAAACTGGGGTGGCATGGTAAGCAAAAAAACGATGGATTAAACCCAGATCTATGACTGGGGGTGAGTGTTTGACAATGTTCAGCATTCCGTCCATCTCTTGTTGTTTTTGCTTTGTCGCCCTAAGTGTGAAGGGTATGCCCAGACTTGGGTCCCGTGCTTCCCATGCCACTGGATTCAAGCTAGCCTGGCTGATGAGGGGTGAAACCCCGAAACCGGTCCCAGGATGCTTGTTTCCGGTCCAGTGAGGACCTGGCTTGGCAGTTCGGGCTGGACTGTTCCCATGAGGAACAGGGTCAAGACTGATTTGCATATGGCTGGGTCCAAACTGGGGTGGCATGGTAAGCAAAAAAACAATGGATTAAACCCAGATCTATGACTGGGGGTGAGTGTTTGACAATGTTCAGCATTCCGTCCATCACTTGTTGTTTTTGCTTTGTCGCCCTAAGTGGGAAGGGTATGCCCAGACGTGGGTCCCGTGCTTCCCATGCCACTGGATTCAAGCTAGCCTGGCTGATGAGGGGTGAAACCCCGAAACTGGTCCCAGGATGCTTGTTTACGGTCCAGTGAGGACCTGGCTTGGCAGTTCGGGCTGGACTGTTCCCATGAGGAACAGGGTCAAGACTGATTTGCATATGGCTGGGTCCAAACTGGGGTGGCATGGTAAGCAAAAAAACGATGGATTAAACCCAGATCTATGACTGGGGGTGAGTGTTTGACAATGTTCAGCATTCTGTCCATCACTTGTTGTTTTTGCGTGGACACACAAAGATGCTGTGCACAGATGCTGCACACAGATGCTGCACACAGGATGCTGCACATAGATGCTGCACATAGATGCTGCACGCAGATGCTGCACACAGGATGCTGCACACAGATGCTGCACACAGGATGCTGCACACCGATGCTGCAGACAGGGTGCTGCACACAGATGCTGCACACAGATGCTGCACACAGGATACTGCACACAGGATACTGCACACAGATGCTGCACACAGACACTGCACACAGATGCTGCACACAGAATGCTGCACACAAGGACGCTGCACACAGGATGCTGCACACAGATGCTGCACACAGATGCTGCACACAACGATGCTGCACACAGGATTCTGCACACAGGATTCTGCACACAGATGCTGCACACAGATACTGCACACAGGATGCTGCACACAGATGCTTCACACAGGATGCTGCACACACATGGTGCACACAGATGCTGCACACAGACGCTGCACACAAGGACGCTGCACACACAGGATGCTGCACACATGATGCTGCACACATGATGCTGCACACAGATGCTGCACACAGATGCTGCACAGAAGGATGCTGCACACAGATGCTGCACACAGATGCTGCACAGAAGGATGCTGCATACAGGATGGTATACACAGATACTGCATACAGGATGCTGCACCCAGATGCTGCACACAGGATGGTGCACACAGATGCTGCACACAGATGCTGCACACAGATTCCGCACACAGGATGCTGCACACAGACACTGCACACAGGATGCTGCACACAGATGCGCCATACAGGATGCTGCACAGAAGGATGCTGCACATAGATGCTGCACACAGATGCTGCACACAGATACTGCACACAAGGATGCTGCACACAGATACTGCACACAGGATGCTGCACACAGGATGCTGCACACAAGTTGCTGCACACAGATTCTGCATACAGGGTGCTGCACACAGATGCTGCACACATGCTGCACACAGTATGCTGCACACATGCTGCACACAGTATGCTGCACACAGGATGCTGCATACAGGATGCTGCACACAGATGCTGCACACATGCTGCACACAGATGCTGCACACAAATACTGCACACAGGATGCTGTACACAGATGCTGCACACAGATGCTGCACACAGATACTGCACACAGGATGCTGCACACAGGCTGCTGCACACAGGTTGCTGCACACAGATGCTGCACACAAGGATGCTGCACACAGATACTGCACACAGGATGCTGCACACAGGATGCTGCACACAGGATGCTGCACACAAGGATGCTGCACACAGATACTGCACACAGGATGCTGCACACAGGATGCTGCACACAAGGATGCTGCACAGAGATGCTGCACACAGTATGCTGCACACAGTATGCTGCACACAGTATGCTGCATACAGGATGCTGCGCACAGGATGCTGCACACAGTATGCTGCACACAGGATGCTGCACACAGGTTGCTGCATACAGGATGCTGCACACAGATGCTGCACACATGCTGCACACAGATGCTGCACACAGGAGGCTGCACACAGTTTCTGCACACAGATGCTGCAGCAAGGTCAGCTCCTCAGTATCGTCTCTAGAGCTTGTTGGCAGCGACTCTGCTTGAAAGAGGCCAGTGTTGGAAGTGTGGCCTCCGCTCGGGGCTGTGATGGGAGACGAAGCACACACCCCTCAGAGCCACCTATAGGGGGCCCACTGCACCCCTGCGCACCCTGCCGGTCCCTCTGCTCTGAGACCACTTACCCTGGGCCTTGAGGTGCAGGGAGACAACCTCCTGAGCCCAGATGGGTCCTTTTCATGAGGGAGCCCCCTGCACTGTTGCTCCCGCCCCGGGGGTGTGTTGGGGGGCTGCAGCAGGGGACCCTAAACCAGACACAGACCAGGATTCACCGTTCCTTACTTCCAGGCTTTACACAGCCCCTTACAGCACTCTAGCGCCCAGAAGAGACAGGTAAAGAACACAGAAAACTTAAAGCGAGGTATCTGCTCGCACTCATACAAATGCCCCTCAACAAGCTGCGGCTTCTCGCAATCACAAGGTGTTTTTCTGTTAACCAGAATTGCAGTTTTGTTTTCTCTTGGACTTTGTGGTTCTTTAATGCTCAGTTTGTTGCACACGGCGCTTTCTTAAAAAGAGCCCAGAATGCTCATGCGGTGAAACATTTAGCATCTGAAGGTCTAAGGGCCGCTTTAAGATTGAATTCCTAACATCACACGCAGTTGTAAACTGTATTAGACTCCTTTGAAGTCCAGCCACCCCAATGGAAAACATTGCAGTGTTACCAATAAAGGCGTCACATAAAAGAACACCGTGGCATTGCTGCAGAAGGCGGAGTACTTACCTAGCAAACAATACTTTCTTTATAAATCTGACATGTTCTCCCTCTTCCTTCTTTCATTTTATCATGTAAACCATTTTACAATTGTTGATTAAAGCAATTTGGCAAAAGCAATTCATCATCGCCCCACTGCTGTTTTAAATAGCACACACAGTAGGGCAATTATTATCATGTACTAATAAATCCTTGCCTTTTAACATTCTGTAAACCTCAATCAATTGGAAATTAAACGTGGACAGGAATCTTGTTCATTGTTTCAGAATTTCCATTGCATTTTGTTATAACTTGTGCAATACTGGGTAGAACCTTGCAGTTGCAGATTTAAGGGCCTTGTTTGAAAAAAGAATCCATTAGCCCTACTGGGCCGTTATATGCAGGGCCACTGGAACTATGTGGCAAAAAGACCAAAATATGTGGCAGGGTTGAGCAATTAATGCGGCAAAAAAGTCCAAAGCAATGCCAATAGCTCCAACTCAAGTAAACGCGAGACCTATTGCATTGCAAATGTTTGTTTATTAGAGTCAAGCCTGCATGCGCATGCCTATCGCTAAGTGAGGCGCTTTAGGAATTAAAAAGGGCTCGGAGCCCCGTCCACGTCACGTCAGTGTCTTTCATTGGTTCGTGGGCTTGCCTGTTAGAATCTGCTTGCTTTCATTAGTGGAAGGCATGCATACTTCATGACTTTTCCGGTGGTTAGCCCTCCTCGAGCGCATCGACCAAGTACAGAAAACATACGAGGCTCGCTGTTTTCCGTCCGGTTCGTGGACTACTTTTTCTCAATTTTCGCAGCACAATCTCGCTTGGCAGAAGTCGAGCGCTTTGCATAATATATCGACCCTGTTACACAGTTAATTGCACTTTTTCCGGTTATGTACATAGTTTATGTGGCAAGAAAAGTCCTATTAGGAGTTTACAATGCTATTAGCTCTAACTCAAGTAAACGCAAGACCCTTTGCATTGCAAATGCTTGGTTTTTTTTGGGGAGGGAGAGGTGAAGTGTTCTGCACAGGGGGTGGAGCTGACACCATTCCCGGGTCCGCAGCTGGCACCGCTGCCTTGAGGCACCGCCCTCACCTCCGTCTGGGTGTGGAGGGAGATGTGGTGCTGGCACCGCTGCCTTGAGGCCCTGCCCTCACCTCCGTCTGGGTGTGGAGGGAGATGTGGTGCTGGCACCGCTGCCTTGAGACCCCGCCCTCACCTCGGTGTGGAGGGAGATGTGGTGCTGGCACCGCTGCCTTGAGGCCCCGCCCTCACCTCCGTCTCGGTGTGGAGGGAGATGTGGTGCTAGCACCGCTGCCTTGAGACCCCGCCCTCACCTCCGTCTCAGTGTGGAGGGAGATGTGGTGCTGGCACCGCTGCCTTGAGACCCCGCCCTCACCTCCGCCTCTGTGTGGAGGAGATGTGGTGTTGGCACCGCTGCCTTGAGGCCCCACCCTCACCTCCGTCTCAGTGTGGAGGGAGATGTGGTGCTGGCACCGCTGCTTGAGGCCCGCCCTCACCTCCGTCTCGGTGTGGAGGGTGATGTGGTGCTGGCACCGCTGCCTTGAGGCCACGCCCTCACCTCCGTCTCGGAGTGGAGGGAGATGTGGTGCTGGCACTGCTGCCTTGAGGCCCGCCCTCACCTCCGTCTCAGTGTGGAGGGAGATGTGGTGCTGGCACCGCTGCCTTGAGACCCCGCCCTCACCTCCGTCTCAGTGTGGAGGGAGATGTGGTGCTGGCACCGCTGCCTTGAGGCCCGCCCTCGCCTCCGTCTCGGTGTGGAGGGAGATGTGGTGCTGGCACCGCTGCCTTGAGACCCCGCCCTCACCTCCGTCTCGGTGTGGAGGGAGATGTGGTGCTGGCACCGCTGCCTTGAGGCACCGCCCTCACCTCCGTCTCGGTGTGGAGGGAGATGTGGTGCTGGCACCGCTGCTTGAGGCCCGCCCTCACCTCCGTCTCGGTGTGGAGGGTGATGTGGTGCTGGCACCGCTGCCTTGAGGCCACGCCCTCACCTCCGTCTCGGAGTGGAGGGAGATGTGGTGCTGGCACTGCTGCCTTGAGGCCCGCCCTCACCTCCGTCTCGGTGTGGAGGGAGATGTGGTGCTGGCACCGCTGCCTTGAGGCCCTGCCCTCACCTTCGTCTCGGTGTGGAGGGAGATGTGGTGTTGGCACCGCTGCCTTGAGGCCCGCCCTCACCTCCATCTCGGTGTGGAGGGAGATGTGGTGTTGGCACCGCTGCCTTGAGGCCCCGCCCTCACCTCCATCTGGGTGTGGAGGGAGATGTGGTGTTGGCACCGCTGCCTTGAGGCCCCGCCCTCACCTCCGTCTCAGTGTGGAGGGAGATGTGGTGCTGGCACCGCTGCCTTGAGGCCCCGCCCTCACCTCCGTCTGGGTGTGGAGGGAGATGTGGTGTTGGCACCGCTGCCTTGAGGCCCTCCCTCACCTCCGTCTCAGTGTGGAGGGAGATGTGGTGTTGGCACCGCTGCCTTGAGGCCCCGCCCTCACCTCCGTCTCAGTGTGGAGGGAGATGTGGTGCTGGCACCGCTGCCTTGAGGCCCAGTGTGGAGGGAGATGTGGTGTTGGCACCGCTGCCTTGAGGCCCGCCCTCACCTCCGTCTCGGTGTGGAGGGAGATGTGGTGTTGGCACCGCTGCCTTGAGGCCCCGCCCTCACCTCCGTCTCAGTGTGGAGGGAGATGTGGTGCTGGCACCGCTGCCTTGAGGCCCAGTGTGGAGGGAGATGTGGTGCTGGCACCGCTGCCTTGAGACCCCGCCCTCACCTCCGTCTCAGTTTGGAGGGAGATGTGGTGCTGGCACCGCTGCCTTGAGGCCCGCCCTCACCTCCGTCTCGGTGTGGAGGGAGATGTGGTGCTGGCACCGCTGCCTTGAGGCCCGCCCTCACCTCCGTCTCAGTGTGGAGGGAGATGTGGTGCTGGCACCGCTGCCTTGAGGCCCGCCCTCACCTCCGTCTGGGTGTGGAGGGAGATGTGGTGCTGGCACCGCTGCCTTGAGGCCCCGCCCTCACCTCCGTCTCTGTGTGGAGGGAGATGTGGTGTTGGCAGCGCCCACAGAACAGGGGTGGACACTCCACCATTACCCGAGATGTTGTTTAGATGTAGAGAATCCACCGGGAGGACAGGGTCAGTGCAAGGGCCCTGCAGGCCAGACTGGAGCCATCCAGGATGTGATTGTGTTCAGCTGGTCCCACAACTGATGGCTGGTGGGTTTTCAAGCATCTTCTCAGAAGCTGCGCCAATGAGGCCGCTCTAGAATTATCTGGAATATTCGGATCTGCGGTGTTAGGGTTTCAGGATGGTTGTAACCGGAGCTGCTTCCAGAAGGTCTGGACAGAGGCTGACTCCATGGACGTGTTTAGCAGCTCACACATCAAAGGGACAACTGATGAAGCGGCTAGAAGGAGGGCAGGGGTCACCGAGAGAACCTGGTTTATAACAAGGGCGTGTCATCAGTCTCACCTCTCTTGATATATGTTTTGCACACTTCAAATTATTGCTGTGAAAGGTAGCTTTAGATCATTTTCTTTCTTTGTGAAATACTTTTTCTGTGATATGCCTAAAGTGCACCTCCATTTTTCTAATGGATTACACTGTTTTCATACATCAACAAATTATTTGTACGTCAAGAAGTAGCATTCAAATATTTGTGTTAGGAAAAAACACGCTTTATATCTCCAAATACAGGTCCCTAAACACAAGAGTTTGGAAAGGCCCAGCACTGACCCCTCTGCACCAGTGCTGTGCCGGTGCCCAAAGCCCCCCCTTAAACTCGCGGCTGCTGCAATTAAATGTGCGACACTGAATCCTGAAGCCACCGCTGGCCTCTTCAATCCATTTACAGCCACTCCCTGCCCCTTCAGCTCACTCTTGCAGCTTTCTGCCTTTGTGACGCTTTTCCATTTTTCTCTTCCTCCGTCTTTGCCATGTGTGTCTTTAGCTCGCAGTAAATTCTTGAGGCTGAAAAATAAGTGCCGGTGCATTGAAACAGCGAGCACAAATTAAGCACTGCTCTGCACACAGGAGAGCCCTGCCACACTCTAACAAGTGAACAAGCTCCTTCACAGAAGAAAGTGGATGTGGTGCTTTCAGAAGGGCAGGAGCATCCTGTATCCTAGACTGGGTTTCTCATGGTCTGGGAACTGTCACTGTCCCAGACAATCACCCGGGGGCGGGGAGGCGGTCCTTAATAGAGGTAAATACTTCCTCTTCATGGGTGACTGACAGATCACCAGGGGAGGCTTCTCTCAAGTTTCTCCTGGTGCCAGCCTCAGGGTCTGATGTTCTCTTCCTCCACTCTGTGACCACAGCCCGAGATGTGCAGATGGCACTGAATATGCTGAGGCTGCAGGAGGGCTGTGTGTGAATGTCATCAGGAGGTTTGTGGTGTTCAATAGAGGTGAAGACATTACCTTTGGGGGTAACTGACAGATCACAAGGGGGGGAGGCATCCCTCAAGCCTCTCCTGGTGCCAGCCTCATGTTCTCTTTCTTCACACTGTGACCACAGCCAAGGATCTGCAGATGGCACTGAATGTGCTGAGGCTGCAGGAGGTTCTTGTGTGATTGTCATCAGGGGGTTTGTGGTGTTTAATAGAGGTAAAGACTTCACCTTTGGGGGTAACTGACAGCTCACAAGGGTGGGAGGTACCACTCAACCCTCTCCTGGTGCCAGCCTCGGCGTTCAATGTTCTTTTCCTCCACACTGAGGCTGCAGGAGGCTCCTGTGTGATTGTCATCAGGAGGTCTGTGGTGTTTATTTCCTCGTGTTCTGATTGAATATCTTTGCAGAAGCCATATCCGGATGTTTCTATCTCACTGGAAGATCGTGTTCTCTGAATATGGGCTCCTGGGACCAGACCACAGCAGCGTGAGCCTTTCACCACAGAGGGCGAGAGAGGGGGTGAGGAGGGGAGGGAGGGTGGAGGGTACGAGGGAGGGAAGGAGGGAGGGAGGGTGGAGGGAGGGAGGGAGGGAGGGTGGATGGAGTGAGTGAGGGAGGGAGGGTGGAGGGAGTGAGGGATGGAGCTTCAGAGGGAGCAAGGGTTTGAGTCATTCACAGAGGTGTTATTGAATATGTTTATTGTATTAAAATGAGGCTCTGGTTTGGTACTATAAAAGAGTGGTCGCTGAATGCTGTTCTCTTTAAGGAATTTAAGTAGTTCTACTTAAGTAGAACTAATTCTCGCCACATCCTTCCAACTGTTATGAAAGCTTCTACAAATGTAAACTGGATATTCTAGATGTCCACTGATTTAGCAACTGTTACCTTAAACAAAGGTGGCTTCACAAACAGTGATTTTTTAAACAAGCATTGTAAAGTCAATACCTCTGAGAAAACTGGAACAATGCAAGGAGATACAACCATGTACAAATGATGTTTTGATCAAATTGATCATTAAAGCCAAAATGATTTCCTTTGCCAGTACATAGGCCCTCATTACGACTTTGGCAGTCTTTTTACAAGACCGCCAAAGCCGCGGGTGCCAGAAGAACGTCCGACCACCATGTTACGAGTACTGTAGGATTTCCTCCACATTTTGGGTGGAAATCCTCCAGTAGTCGTGCTGGCGGTTGGAAGTGCATGTGCGGTTCCACCACCGGCCCGCCCCACCAAAAGAACTCCACCAGGCGTATTACGACCTGTAATACAGCTTGGTGGTGTCCTGATGGCGGGGCGCTGCCGGCGGTGGAAGCGTCCATTCCCGTTCCCTGCTGGACCTCCTCGCCGGACAAGGTAAGTTGGGCGTCCAGCAGGAGTGATGTTGTGTGTGCATGTGTGATTGGGTGTTGTCTGCGTGTGTGAATGTAAGTGTGTATGCATGTTTATATGCATGTGTGTATGGGTGTGTGCATGCATGTGTGAATGTATGTGTGTATGTGTGTATGAATGTTGAAGTGAATGCGTGTACAGATGAGGGGTGTGTGAATGAGTGTATGCAGGATGCGTGAATGAGTGTATGCGGGGTGCGTGTGGGTGTCTGTGTGCATGTATGTGGGGGTGAGGTCAGGGGGCGCTGTAGTAGAAGTGGGGTGGGTAGGCGTTCGCTGTTCTGGTGGGGGGGGATTGGGCTTGCAGGAGGGGGATGGGGGATCGTCTGCTGCTGACAGGAAAGAAATGTCCTGACACCGGTAGCCTTTCCGCCAGGGTTTTCGTGGCAGTGCTGCCGCCACTGAAAACCTCGTGGAAAGCCCACTCCTAATACCGCCGGCGGTCTTCATTGGACCGCCAGGTCAGAGATGCTAATCTCTGGCTCAGCGGGCCCAACCACTCTGGCGGTACAGGCGTGGATGTGGCGAGTTGGCAGAGGCCACACTCATAATGTGGTAGTCTTCACTGCCGGCCCATCGGCTGTGAGATCACCATTGTAGCCCTGGAGGTCAGAAAACCGCCAGGGCTATAATGAGGGCCTGGTAATGTTACTATAGTTTTGTCAGTGGTGGTATTGTTGGTGTGTGGTACAGGTTATGTGTTCTATTGGTGGTAGTATTAGGAAAAGTGCTGGTGTAGTATAGTATTGGTGGTGGTATTAGGAGTGGTACTGATGGTATAGTACTGGTGGTGGTGTGGTGTTGGTGATAGTTTTGTTGGTGTAGTATTAGTGTGATGGTGGTGGTGTTTGTGCCTATGGTGTTGGTGGAAGTGTAGCAGTAGTGGAAGTGGTGATATTGGTGCTAGTGGTTCTGGTGTCATTACTGTTACTGATAGTGCTATTAGTGTGGTTGATGTCATTGGTGGTGGTGATAGTGTTGTTGAACTGGTATTAGCATTGTGGTGGTGCTGTTTGTGGCAGTGGTGTTGTTGGTAGTGTGACATTGGTGGTAGTGGTGGTATTGGTGTTATAGGCGCTAGTCTCAGTGGTGTTATTTGAGGTGATGTTGGTGTAGGCAATATTGACTGTGGTGGTATTTGGCTAGGTGGTGTTATTGGTGGTAGTGTGGTATTGGTGGCATGGTGTTGTTAATGTTATCATGGTTTTTGCAGTGGTCATGGTATTGGTGTGTGGTATTAGTCATGTGTTGTATTGGTGGAGGTGGTATTAGGGACTGTGCTGATAGTGTAGAACTGGTGGTAGTGTAGTGGTAGTATAGTGGTAGTGTTATTTTGTAACAATGGTGTTGTAGGAAGAGTAGTGTTGGTAGAAATGGAAGTATTGATGCTATAGCCCTGATCTGATTAGTGTTATTGGTGTTGGTATTGGTGATAGAGTTGATGGTGCTGGTATTGGTGGAGGCAATGTTGTTGAGGTGATACAGGTGGAGGCAGTGTTGTTGGGGTGATACAGGTGGAGGCAGTGTTGTTGGGGTGGTATTGGTGGAGGCAGTGTTGTTGAGGTGATACAGGTGGAGGCAGTGTTGTTGGGGTGGGATTGGTGGGGGCAGTGTTGTTGTTGGTGGTGGTATTGATGGAGGAAGTATTGTTGGTGTGGTACTGGTGAAGACCGTGTTATTGGTTTGTATTGGTGGAGACAGTATCGTCGGTGTGGTATTGGTGTAGGCAGTGTTGTTGAGGTGATACAGGTGGAGGCAGTGTTGTTGGGGTGGTATTGGTGGAGGCAGTGTTGTTGGTGGTGGTGGTATTGATGGTGGAAGTATTATTGGTGTGGTATTGGTGGAGACCGTGTTACTGGTTGGTATTGGTGGAGACAGTATTGTTGGTGTGGTATTGGTGGAGGCAGTGTTGATGGTGTGTTATTGGTGGAGGTAGTGTTGATGGTGTGGTATTGGTGGAGGCAGTATTGTTGGTGTGGTATTGGTGGAGGCAGTTTTGTTGGGGTGGTAGTGGTGGAGGCAGTGTTGTTAGGGTGGTATTGGTGGAGGCCGTGTTGGTGGTGGTATTGGTGGAGACAGTGTTGGTGGTGGTGGTATTGGTGGAGGAAGTCTTGTTCGTGTGTATTGGTGATGTTTATGTGTTTTATAAAGCTCTTCTATGACCCACTTGGGTATCAAGGCGCTGAAAACCGATCATAAATAAACCTGCTGCTGGTATTTGGATAGCCAGGCCCTCAGCCTTCTCCTGGAGCTCTGATGGTCTAACTCTCCTCTAAGGGCATCCGAGAGCACATTCCACGTATGTGCAGCAAATACTGAAAAGGCTCAGCTCCACCTGTCCTACGAAGAACTTTAGGAACTATTAGGGTCATCTTGGAGGGGGATCTCAGTGTTCATGTGGGAGGATCATAGTGTGATATTGTCATTTAAAGAAAAAATAGCAATATTTATAATCAATTGCCGGTCAGACTGCAGCAATGAACACCGGTGAAAATACAAGCACATGAAAATCCTGTTTGTCATTGCATTTATACCAATGTGAACACAATGCCTCAAAAAGACTACATACCAATAAAACATATACAAATAAATAATTATTTCATGGCAGAACATCACAAATACATCCTAATGTGAAACTGGCATTTGTTTTATCCATACTTGGCATTAGCCCATCAATGTAATGCAAATAACTCATTTTAAAAAACACCAACAAACTTTTTACAAATAGTAAAAAACATATTGACAATATTGATAAGCACATTTTGATAATCTTACTGAAATAAATCCTTGGAGTGATATGTAAATCATGAGTATACTGTAGTATATATGTATATATATCACCCAGTGTCGGTCGCCCCTGGGTAGCTATAGTTAGCATTACAGGTTGGCGAAATATTCCCTTCCGCTGGTGGAATTGGCAGAACTTTGGCGACTCCGCATTACTCTTGTAACATCGAGTTTTGGTCAAATTCCACCAGCCACTGTGTGTGGAACGCTTTTCTGGTGCCTGTGCCAAAACAGAAAGTTGGTAAGTGCAAGAAAGATGTGGTGCCCCTTAGCACAATTTTCTGTCGCTTGGAGGACATCCAGCAAGATTTTTCCAATGTGGACACTGTGGGTGGCTGCGACCGTTCATGGTCAGGAGTCTGCTGCTCAACTCAAGTAGTTGCACCCTCTGGCATGCCCACCTCATTCTGCTCTGCTCGTACCAGAGTGACTGCCTCCTAGCCTGTGACATGCAGCAAGTGTCACTTGGAGAAGGTCCTACAGGTGTCCATCCCACCTCATTCTGCTCTGCTCGTACCAGAGTGACTGCCTCCTAGCCTGTGACATGCAGCAGGTGTCACTTGGAGAAGGTCCTACAGGTGTCCATCCCACCTCATTCTGCTCTGCTCGTACCAGAGTGACTGCCTCCTAGCCTGTGACATGCAGCAAGTGTCACTTGGAGAAGGTCCTACAGGTGTCCATCCCACCTCATTCTGCTCTGCTCGTACCAGAGTGACTGCCTCCTAGCCTGTGACATGCAGCAGGTGTCACTTGGAGAAGGTCCTACAGGTGTCCAGCCCACCTCCTTCTGCTCTGCTTGTACCAGAATGTCTGCGTCTGAGCCTGTGACATGCAGCAGGTGTCACTTGGAGACGGTCCTACAGGTGTCCATCCTGTCTCCTTCTGCCCTGCTCGTACAAGAGTGTATGCCCCCGAGCCTGTCTAGGACAGCAGGTATTACTTGGAGATGGTCCGACAGGTGTCCAGCACTCCTCCTATGGCCTGCTTGTACCAGAGTGTCTGCCTCTGAGCCTGTGACGGACAACAGGTGTAACTTGGAGACAGTCCTACAGGTGTCCATCCTGCCGCCTTCTGCGCCGCTTGTACAAGAGTGTATGCCCCCGAGCCTGTGACAGACAACAGGTGTCACTTGGAGACAGTTATAGAGATGTCCATCCCACATTCTTCTGCTCTGCTTGTATCAGATGGACATCTCTGTCTTCAAGTGTCTGCCTTGGAGCATGTCTCAGGCAGCAGGTGTCACTTGGAGATAGTCCTACAGGTGTCCAGCCCTCCTCCTTCTGGTCCACTTGTACCAGAGTTTCTGCCACCGAGCCTGGCTTGGGCAAGAGCTGTTATTTGGAGGTGGTCTGACAGGTGTCCATACCTCCTCCTTCTGCTGTTCTTGTACAAGAGTGTATGCCCCCAAGCCTGTGACAGACAACAGGTGTCACTTGGAGACAGTTATAGAGGTGTCCATCCCACATTCTTCTGCTCTGCTTGTATCAGATGGACAGCTCTGTCTTCTAGTGTCTGCCTTGGAGCATGTCTCAGGCAGCAGGTGTCACTTGGAGATAGTCCTACAGGTGTCCAGCCCTCCTCCTTCTGGTCCACTTGTACCAGAGTTTCTGCCACCGAGCCTGGCTTGGGCAAGAGCTGTTATTTGGAGATGGTCTGACAGGTGTCCATACCTCCTCCTTCTGCTGTTCTTGTACAAGAGTGTATGCCCCCAAGCCTGTGACAGACAACAGGTGTCACTTGGAGACAGTTATAGAGGTGTCCATCCCACATTCTTCTGCTCTGCTTGTATCAGATGGACAGCTCTGTCTTCTAGTGTCTGCCTTGGAGCATGTCTCAGGCAGCAGGTGTCTCTTGGAGATAGTCCTACAGGTGCCCAGCCCACCTCCTTCTGCTTTGCTTGTACCAAAGTGTTTGCCTCTGAGTCTGTGACAGGCAGCAGGTGGCACTTGGAGATGGTCTTGCAAGTGTCCATCCCACCTCCTTCTGCTGTTCTTGTACCAGAGTGTCTGCCTCTGAGCCTGTGATGGACAGCAGGTGTAACTTGGAGATTATTGGACAGGTGTCCATCCTACATTCTTCTGCTCAGCTTGTACCAGAGGGACAGCTCTGACTTCAAGTGTGTGCCTTGGAGCCAGGCTCTGGCAGCAGGTGTTACTTAGGCTGTCTGCCTCAGAGCCTGTGACGGGGAGCAGTGTCACTTGGAGACATTCCCACAGGTGTTCAGCCCTCCTCCTTCTGTTCCGCTTGTTCCAGAGTGTCTGCCCCCGAGCCTATCTCAGGCAGCGGGTGTCTCTTGGAGACAGTACTACAGGTGTCCATCCTGCCACCTTCTGCTCCACTTGTGCCAGAGTGTCTGCCCACGAGCCTGTCTACAGAGCCACCCTGTATGTATGTATGCATGCATGTATGTATGTATATGTGTATGTATGCATGTATGTTGTATTTCTATAGCACAAACACATCCCCCTCTGAGAGGGGCCACCCTCCCTGGAGACACACCTCAGCACTGAACATGGAGAAGTAGTTAATTAATGTATGTATATATGTATGTATGTATGTATGTACATATGTATGTAGGAATATATGTATGTATTTGTAGAAGGCTGGCCTGGCTTGTAGTGGGTACCAATGGTACTTACACCTTATGCCAGGTCCAGTTATCCCTTATTAGTAGAGTGTAGTAGTGTTCTAGCAGCTTAGGCTATAGCTGATAGCAGAGCAGCCAATTCTGAACTAGGAGACATGCAAAGCTCATGCAATACCACTTGTATCATATATGTACTATATCATAAGAAAGAGAATACTCATAGTTACAAAAAATAAAGGTACTTTATTTTATTGACAATGTGCCAAAAATATCTCAGAGGATATACTCCCTTAGGAGATAAGTAACATACACAAATATACACAACTAACCAAATCAGGTAAGTAAAACAGTCAGAAAGTAGTGCAAACACTCTAAAATAACAATAGGATGCAATAGGCCTAGGGTCAACACAAACCTTATACTAAGAAAGTGGAATGCGAACCACGAATGCACCCCTAGGCAAGTGTAGTGTGTAGAGGGTTGCTGGGAGTGTGAGAAAACACTAAGGGTGTAAAGGAGACTCCACCCCAGGACCCTGGAAAGTAGGAGTAAAGTACTACTATTTCCCCCAAAACATACTAAAGTTGTGATAAAGGATTTTGCAAGGACCACAACAGACTGCAAAGCACTGAAGACTGATTCCTGGACCTGAAGACCTGCAAAGGAAGGGGACCAAGTCCAAGAGTCGCTAAAGTGTCCAGGGGGGCAGGAGCCCACTAAACCCCGGTTGAAAGTGCAAAATGGCTGCCTCCGGTTGGAAGAAGCTGCAGGTTTTGCAACAACGAAAGGAGGTAGGAGGTTCTGCTTTGTACAGAAGATGTCCCACCGCATGCTGGAGGACGCAGAGTTGTTTCCTTGGCAAAGTACCGCAAACAAGCCTTCCTACCTGCAAGAGTCACGATTCGAGAAAAAGGGTGCTGCTCGGGCCTAGGAAGGACCAGGATGTCGCCACTCAGGTGAGGGGACAGAGGGGGCCCACAGCAATGCAGAGAGCCCATGGACAGAAGGGAAGCACCCACAGAAGTCCTTGAACACGGGTTCAAGAAGACTGAACATGGCGATCATCTCAACACTGCAAAGAGAGGTCCCACGACACCGGAGGTCAACTCAGGGAGCTGAGCATTGCAGGACGGAGTGCTGGGGACATAGACTCAGCTGTGCATGCAGGATTTCTTGGAAATGTGCACAGAAGCCCTTGTAGCTGCAGATCACACGGTGCACAGGATTACTGTCTGGGGAGGGGACGCAAGGACTTAACTCCTCCAAATGTGGATAGTTGGACCACTGGACAGTCTGGGTCACTTGGGTTAACCACCTGTGTTCCAGGGGCCACACTCGTCAGGATGAGAGGGGACCCAGAGTACCAGTGAAGCTGAAGTTTGGTGCCTGCTAGAGCAGGGGGAAGGTTCTGTCGACCCACAGGAGATTTCTTTATGGCTTCCAGTGCAGGGTGAAAGCAGGCAGCCCCCAGAGCATGCACCACCAGGAAACAGTAGAGAAAGCCGGCAGGATTAGGCGCTACAATGTTGCTGGTAGTCTTCTGGCTACTTTGTTGCAGTTTTGCAGGCGTCCTGGAGCAGTTAGTGGTCGATCCTTGGCAGAAGCCTAAGAGACAAGTGCAGAGGAGTTCTGCTGTATTCTTACAAGTCGTAATATGAAGAGAAGCCCCCAGGAGAGAACCTAAATAGCCCTCAGAGGAGGAGTGTCTACCTAGTCAGGTATGCATCAATCAGGAGGGGTCTCTGACATCACCTGCTGGCACTGGCCACTCAGAGGCCTCCAGAGTGCCCCCACACCTTTGAAAACAAGATGGCAGAGGTCTAAGACACACTGGAGGAGCTCTGGGCACCACCCCTGTGGTGGTGATGGACAGGGGAGTAGTCACCACCCTTCCCTTTGTCCAGTTTCGCACCAGAGCAGGGACTGGGGGTTCCCTAAACTGGTGTAGACTGGCTTATGCAAGGAGGGCACCATCTGTGCCCTTCAAAGCATTTCCAGAGCTGGGAGAGGCTACCCCTCCCCAGCCTTTAACACCTATTTCCAAAGAGAGAGGGTGTAAAACCCTGGTCCCAAAGGAAATCCATTGTTCTGCCTTCCTGAGACTGAGCTGCTCAGACCCCAGGAGGTCAGAACCCTGTCTGTGGGGTGGTAGCAACTGTAGCTGCAGAGAAAACCCCAGACAGCTGGTTTGGCAATACTGGGGGTCCATAGAGGAGCCTTCAGGTTGTATGGAATTGACTCCCCTATACCAGATTTGGAATGGCGGGACAATTCCATGATCTTAGACATGTTATATGGCCATATTCGGAGTTACCATTGTGAAGCTACATATAGGTATTGACCTATATGTAGTGCACGTGTATAATGGTGTCCCCGCACTCACAAAGTCCAGGGAAATGGCCCTGAACTATTTGGGGGCACATTTGCTAGTGCAAGGGTGCCCTCACACTTAGTAACTTTGCACCTAACCTTCAGCAAGTGAAGGTTAGACATATAGGTGACTTATAAGTTACTTTAGTGCAATGAAAATGGATGTGAAATAATATGTGCGTTATTTCACGCAGGCTGCAATGGCAGTCATGTGTAAGGGTTGGTCTGAACTCCCTATGGGTGGCAAAAGAAATGCTGCAGCCCATATGGATCTCCTGGAACCGCAATGCCCTGGGTTCCTAGGTACCATATACTAGGGACTTATAAGGGGGGTCCAGTATGCCAATTGAAATTGGTAAATGTAGTCACTAGCCTATAGTGACAGATTTAAAGGCAGAGAGAGCATGAGCACTGAGGTTCTGATAAGTAGAGCCTCAGTGACACAGTTAGGCACTACACAGGCATACACATTTAGGCCACAAACTATGAGCACTCGGGTCCTGGCTAGCATGATCCCAGTGAGACAGGCAAAAACATACTGATATACATCTAATATTAGGGGTAACATGTCAAGAAAGATGGTACTTTCCTACACAACCCCCCCCAAACGAGGGACAATAAGGCTTACCTTGCCCAGATGATTCTTCATTGGCTAAGTGGAAATATCTGGAGAGTCCATCTGCATTGGAGTGGGTACTCCCAGGTCTATGTTCCACTGTATAGTCCATTCACTGTATCGAGATGGACCACATCAACAATTTAGGGTTTTCACCTTTCATTTGTTTAAGCCATAATAGAGGTTTGTGGTCTGTTTTAACAATAAAGTGAGTACCAAAGAGGTATGGTCTCAACTTTGTCAAGGCCCAGACCACAGCAAAGGCCTCCCTCTCTATGGCAGACCAACGCTTTTCTCTAGGGGTCAATCTCCTGCTGATAAAAGCAACAGGTTGATCCTGGCCCTCTGTGCTTAGCTGTGATAGAACTGCCCCTACCCCTAATTCAGAAGCATCAGTTTGTACAATGAATTTTTTGGAGTAACAAGGGCTTTGGAGGACAGGTGCAGAACACATGGCCTGTTTGAGCTCATCAAAAGCCTTTTGACAGCTAGCTGTCTATAATACCTTTTTAGGCATCTTAAGAGGGACAGCTATAGTGCCATAATTCTTAATGAATCTCCTGTAGAACCCAGTGAGGCCTAGGAAGGCTCTTACTTAGCTCTGAGTTGTAGGGGAAGTCCATGCCATAATGGTTTGGATCTTCCCCTGAAGTGGTGCAATCTGTTCCCCACCTACCAGGTGGCCCAAATAAACCACTTTCCCCTGCCCTATCTGGCACTTTAAAGCCTTGATAGTGAGGCCTGCCTTTTGCAGGGCCTCCAAAACTGTCCATAGGTGGACCAGGTGATCATCCCAGCTGGAGCTAAAGACAGCAATATCATCTAGATATGCTGCACTAAAGGCTTCCAATCCTTGGAGGGCTTTGCTCACCAACCTCTGAAAAGTGGCAGGTGCATTTTTCAATCCAAAGGGCATTACTGTGAATTGATAATGCCCCACAATGGTTGAAAATGCTGTCTTTGTTTCTGCATCTTCTGATGACTTAATCTGCCAATACCCTGCAGTTAAATCAAAAGTGCTTAGATACTTGGCAGAAGCCAGTGTATCTATCAACTCATCTGCCCTGGTGTAGGAGGCTGGCCTGGCTTGTAGTGGGTACCAAGGGGTACTTACACTCTGTACCAGGTCCAGTTATCCCTTATTAGTGTAGAAGAGGTGTTTCTAGCAGCTTAGGCTGATAGAAGGTAGCTGTAGCAGAGCAGCTTAGGCTGAACTAGGAGACATGCAAAGCTCCTACTATACCACTGGTGTCATATGCACAATATCATGAGAAAACACAATACACAGATATACTAAAAATAAAGGTACTTTATTTTTATGACAATGGGGGTCATTACAACATTGGCGGTAAAAGCCGCTTACCGCCGTGCAGAGAACCGCCAATACACCGACGCGGCCGCAGAATTCCGCCACAGCTATTATGACCCACATCTCGGAATCCGCCGAAATTCAGACACCCACACAAGTCCGCCACACCAAAGGTCAGTGATAAAGTGCCGAAAACAAAACCTCCACCGTCACGCCAACAGAAACACGCCCATGCTATTACGACCCACGAATCCAAGTGGCGGTCTTTCAATCGCGGTATTCCATTGGCGGTACACACCGCTGCGCTCAAAATACACACACATCTCCAAAACACCGCCACATTGGACAATTCGATTTACACACACCTGATACACATACAAACACCACTCCCACACACCCATTACAATATAAAACACACACCCACATCACCCACAAACCCCTACGACCAAAAATTATAGACGAAGGCGACAGAGAGAGCACAGCATAGACAATCCCACCACACAGAGGCACACAACACCATCACCCACACAACATCCACGCACAAAACACCACACACCACTACACATCTCCACACTTATCACCACATACACCATCCCACACATCACCTACACCACCCCATGGCACAGCAAAGATTCTCCGAGGAGGAGCTCAGGGTCATTCGTACGTGTAGAGCCACAGCTATTTGGATCACAGATGCAGCACACCTCCATTGCAAGGAAGATGGAGCTATGGCGAAGAATAGTCGACAGGGTCAACGCAGTGGGACAGCACCCAAGAAATAGGGACGACATCAGTAAGAGGTGGAACGACCTACGGGGGAAGGTGCGTTCCATGTTCTCCAGGCACAACATCGCAGTACAGCGGACTGGCGGCGGACCCCCACCTCCTCCCCCACAACTAACAACATGGGAGGAGCAGGTCTTGACCATTATGCATCCAGAGGGCCTCGGTGGAGTCGGTGGAGGAATGGACACTGGTAAGTCAAATCTTAACTATCATATTCCCCACCCTACCTGCATGCTATCACACCCCCACACCCCACCCTCCCCCCCTCCCCTATCACTCCAACTTCTCACTAATGTACTAATAACACAATCCATCCATCCCAACACCAAGCCCTGCATGACACAACAAAGCATGGACACCCATCACTAAAGCATGCCCACTGCACATACCCATTACACCCCCTAACCATCATCACACAAGGTCCCACACAGGAATGCTAGCACTGGGGTACACGGTCACCCACCCATTGCACACCATGACACACACAGATGTAATAATCATGCTTTTACACCCCTGCAGGACCACTACCTAACGTCACCAGACAGGAGGGTCCAGACATCTCTACCCCTCCCACAGAAGAGGCCCACACTGATGACAGCAGCTCTGGCCAACTGGATTCAGATGACCAGCCCGGACCATCGTGGGCCTCGGGACAGTCGGTTCCCCTCGCACAGGCACAGCCCAACACTGACCTCCCACCCTCTGGAAACACCAACAACAGGGACCTGGGGACAGTGGTAGTGGGCACACGGTCCAGGGGACGGAGGCCCAGGAACACAGGGGAACTGGGAGGGCTGCTGTGCGACAGGGGGCGGACAGGCCAAGGGAACCTACTCTCCACAAGGCCCTCTCCTCCATCATGGGAGCCTACCACCACTCCCAGGAGACGATGGCAAAGGTCCTGGACAAGTTGCAGGAGACCCTGCGTCTGCAGGAGGAGCAGTATTTGGGGTTCAGGGAGGAGCTCAGGACCATCGGCTCCGCCCTGGGCACCATCGTAGGGGTGCTGACGGACATTCAAAAGACCTTGAGGGACACCGTGGCACTCCAAGGGGCCCCTGACACTAGCCAGGATGACGAACAGCCCACCACCTTTGCCGGCGCTAGTGGACAGGACGCCCCGCCACAGGACCACCACACCAGCACCCCACCCCCTGCAGACGGGGAACCACCCGCAAGCGGTCCCTGAGATCCAGGAACAGGACAGAGCAAGATGGCAAGACCCCCGCCAGGAAATAAGACCACCCTGATTGTCCCCCCACTGTCCCACTTTGTTACCCTGTCCAAATCAGAACTGCCCCAGCTTCACTTCTAATGGCCAGATGTGCAATGTACCAGTGAGACTAATAGACTGGACCTTGCCATGGACATTCCTCCACCATCACCCATCCCCATTTCACAACCCCCCTTCATTTTTTAGCACTTAAATAAACACCCTTGAAACACTAAAAAAACTGGAGTCAGTCTATGATTTTGAACTTTGTATTGTCAATTACAGTGTCAAAATGGGTTACCCATTGGAGGGCTAACATACCAATGTCACACATCACAAGCCCTTCAAGGATGCAAGCAGTTGACACGTAGGTTACCACATTTGTGAAACTGAAATGGAAGGGGACAACTCAGTTAACAAATAGTGAGTGAAATGTCGGTACAGGATAGAGGTAGACGTGTGAAAGTTAATATAATGTGAAACCTGAAAATGTACTCACCTCTGTTTCACTGGAAATATTGCTGTATGACTGACTCCCTGTTGTCGTTTTCTTCTTCCTCAGCTTCATCTTCATCACTGTCCACAGACTCCACAGGCTCCACAGCTGCTACAACACCATCATCTGGATCATCCTCCTGGAGAATAGGCACCTGGCATCGCAATGCCAAATTATGGAGCATGGAGCAGGCGATGATGATGTCGCACACCTTCTTCGGTGAGTAGAATAGGGACCCACCTGTCATATGGAGGCACCTGAACCTGGCCTTCAGGAGGCCGAAAGTGTGTTCGATAACCCTCCTAGTCCGCCCATGTGCCTCATTGTAGCGTTCCTCTGCCCTGGTCCTGGGATTCCTCACTGGGGTCAGTAGCCAGGAAAGGTTGGGGTAATCAGAGTCCCCCAATAGCCATACACGGTGCCTCTGGAGTTGAGCCATCATATCAGGGATGCTGCTATTCCGCAGGATGTAGGCGTCATGCACAGAGCCAGGGAACATAGCATTTACCTGGGAGATGTACTGGTCTGCCAAACAGAATATCTGGACATTCATGGAATGATAACTCTTCCTGTTCCTGTACACCTGTTCACTCCTGCGGGGGGGACCAGAGCTACATGGGTCCCATCAATGGCACCTATGACGTTGGGGATATGTCCAAGGGCATAGAAGTCACCTTTCACTGTAGGCAAATCCTCCACCTCAGGGAAATTGATGTATCTCCTTACGTGTTTCAGCAGGGCAGACAACACTCTGGACAACACGTTGGAAAACATAGGCTGGGACATCCCTGATACCATGGCCACTGTTGTCTGAAATGACCCACTTGCAAGGAAATGGAACACTGACAGCACCTGCACGTCAGGGGGGATTCCAGTCGGATGGCGGATTGGTGACATCAGGTCTGGCTCCAACTGGGTACATAGTTGCTGGATTGTGGCACGCTCAAACGGTAGGTGACGATTAAATGTCTCTCTTCCATTGTCAACAGGTACATCAGCGGTCGGTACACCGGCGGATTCCTTCATCGTCCCATATGTCCCAGCTGACGGTGCCTAAGAAGGACAACAGTGAAGAAACAGTCACTATTCCTCCAGGTATGTACCCACAGTCACACACAAGACTACACCAGACAATTCACCCTTCCTGGATATGTTTTGAGTGTAGGCCTCGGTATGTGTGACGCAGTAGTAAATGAAGCCATGTGGGCCCCTGAAATGGCGGCTGCCTGACCTCTAAACTGGGACAATGGGATTGTGGGGTAACAGCGCTGGCGTTGCACACCGTCGCGGTAGGCGGTCGTAGACCGCAGCGCAATGCTGCATTGGTTAACATTGGACCCTATGGGTCCCAGGAGCCAATGAACAGGTGCGCCGGCGGTGATGATGCACAATGCCGCGGACGTCACCGCCGTGGATGTCACCGCCAATTTCTATCTGTTCAATCACTAGATACCTGATCTTCGACAGGAGAGGACCTACACTGCTAGTGCTGCTGTGACCTCGGTCTGGAAGCGACGATGGCTGCTGCGTCTGGGGAAAGGGCCCCTGCCTTCACTGCACAGGAGTTGGAGAAACTTGTGGATGGGGTCCTCCCCCAGTACATGCTACTCTACGGTCCTCCAGACCAACAGGTTAGTACACAGGGAGCACGTTGTATGGGCTAGGCCTGGGTGGACAGGGCTGGGTGGAAGAGGGAAGGGGGCAGAGTTCATAGAACATTAATGCATGTGAATGAATGGGCCACATGGCCAGAGTAGGGAGGGGGCCACTCACATTGACGGTGCAGTTGGTAATGACTGTTCCTCTTTCCTTGTGCATGTCATGTAGGCCAGCGCCCACCAGAAGAGGGACATTTGGCGTGCCATCGCCAAGGAAGTCCGGACCCTGGGGGCCCACCAGAGACGGGGCACCCACTGCCGTAAGAGATAGGAGGACATTCACCGCTGCAGCAAGAAGACGGCGGAGGCTCAGCTGGGGATGGCCTCCCAACGTGGGAGGGGTGCCCGTCGCACCATGACCCCCCTGATGTTCCGGATCCTGGCGGTGGCCTACCCGGAGTTGGATGGGCGCTTGAGGACATCACAGCAGACACAAGGGGGTGAGTACACTCTCATTCAGCGGACTTTGCGTGCAGTGGAGGGGTCTGGGTGGGGGAGGTGGGCTGTGTGTGTCCCTAGGCCAGGGCGAGTTAGGTAGGTAAGGCCCCTCCGTAATGTAGGCCATGTGGCACTCTACCCAAGCTCAGAAGAGTGGCAAGTTGAGGCATAGTTGCCCCTTTGCCATCCATGTGCGCAGATTTCTAACATTGCCATGTAGGCCATATCCCAGAAATTGCATGTGCAGAGGCCAGGAGCACGGCGTAATGCAGGGGGCTGATGTGTCTGTATTGTCCGCCAACGGTCGCGGTATGCCATGCACTCAACCTGTCATACTTCTGTCCCCCCTCCCCCTTTCCTGCTCTCCCTGTTCTTTTGTGCAACAGCATCATCAGGCGGAGGTACAGTGGCACCGCAGCACGAGGGAGATGCATCCCACATGGCCATGGAGGGCCACACCACAGACTCTGAATGCACCAGTGGGACGGAGGGCGAGGGGAGCTTCACGTCGGCCACCGGATCACCAACCAGCAACACGGACTCGTCCGCCGATGGGAGCTCCCCTGTGGTGGCGGCACCATCTGTGCGCCCTACTACTACAGGTACAGCCGCCACCTCCCCTACCTGCACCGCCCTCTCGGCAGCCCCTCAGCGTTCGCCCCGTGCCCGCTCACCTAGGAGGGTGGGCATCACCTTCGCCCCAGGCACCTCAGGCCCTGCCCCAGTCACCCCTGCTGCCCTCAGTGAGGGGGCCATTGACCTCCTCAGGTCACTCACTGTTGGGCAGTCTACCATTGTGAATGCCATCCAGGGTGTAGAACGAGAGTTGCAACACAGTAATGCATTCCTGGAGGGCATTCATTCTGGTCAGGCTGCCCTTCAACGAACCCTGCAATCTCTGGCCTCAGCACTGATGGCAGCCATTGTCCCTGTGTCCAGCCTCCCATTTCCAGCTTCCTCCACCCAGACCCAATCCCCTGTACCCCAGCCCATCCCAAGCACACCTACAGACCGGCATGCACATAAGTCAACACCCAAAAGTAGCTCAAGCAAACATAGGCACCACACACACCACAGGCACTCACACAAGCATCACACCCATACAGACACAGCAACATCCACTGCCTCCACTGTGTCCCCCTCCTCCTCTTCTCCCTCCTTCCTCCCTGTCTCGTCTACACACACACCTGCATGCACCACATCTACAAGCACTAGGCCTCGCACCAGGACACCCAGCACCACAAGGCGCTCACCTGCACTCACCACCTCCACTGCCATTTACACGTCCCCTGTGTCCTCTCCCAGTGTGTCTGTGACGCCCCCTCCCAAAGTACAAAAACGCCGGCAATCACTCACCCAACATCCATCCACCTCACGACAGCCTCCAAAACCTGCACCTGCACCCAAAACACCTAAAGTGACACCTTCTACAACCACCTCCTCTTCCTCCACTCCCAGACCCCCTCCAGCTACCCATCCCAGTGTCCGTCAGAAACTGTCCCTATGTCAAATCGACCTTTTTGCCCCCACCCCCCCCTCCAATTCATCAGTCCAGTCGTAGTGCCTCAGCCAAAAAGCCTCCAGTACCAGTGGTGCATGTTCCAGGTTTTTGGAGTGCACCGTCCACCAGGGCAGGCAGTAGGACCCGGAGCCAAGGCACTGGCAGCCCACCCCCTGTAAAGGCTCTGAAATTGGGGAGTGGACGATGGGACCGTGTAGGAGGCTGGACTGGCTTGTAGTGAGTACCAAGGGGTACTTGCACCTTGCACCAGGCCCAGTTATCCCTTATTAGTGTATAGGGTGTCTAGCAGCTTAGGCTGATAGATAATGGTAGCTTAGCAGAGCAGCTTAGGCTGAACTAGGAGACGTGTGAAGCTACTACAGTACCACTTAGTGTCATATGCACAATATCATAAGAAAACACAATACACAGTTATACTAAAAATAAAGGTACTTTATTTTTATGACAATATGCCAAAGTATCTTAGAGTGTACCCTCAGTGAGAGGATAGGAAATATACACAAGATATATATACACAATAGCAAAAATATGCAGTATAGTCTTAGAAAACAGTGCAAACAATGTATAGTTACAATAGGATGCAATGGGGAAACATAGGGATGGGGGCAACACAAACCATATACTCCAAAAGTGGAATGCGAACCACGAATGGACCCCAAACCTATGTGACCTTGTAGAGGGTCGCTGGGACTATTAGAAAATAGTGAGAGTTAGCAAAATAACCCTCCCCAAGACCCTGAAAAGTGAGTGCAAAGTGCACTAAAGTTCCCCTAAGGACAAAGAAGTCGTGTTAGAGGAATAATGCAGGAAAGACACAAACCAGCAATGCAACAACTGTGGATTTCCAATCTAGGGTACCTGTGGAACAAGGGGACCAAGTCCAAAAGTCACAAGCAAGTCGGAGATGGGCAGATGCCCAGGAAATGCCAGCTGCGGGTGCAAAGAAGCTTCTACTGGACAGAAGAAGCTGAGGTTTCTGCAGGAACGAAAAGGGCTAGAGACTTCCCCTTTGGTGGACGGATCCCTCTTGCCTTGGAGAGTCGTGCCTTGGAGAGTCCCGCCGAAAGGACGCCAACAAGCCTTGCTAGGCGCAAATCATGCGTTTGGCGTTTTTGGACGCTGCTGGGGCCCAGGAGGGACCAGGAGGTCGCAAATTGGACCTGAAGAGAGAGGAGACGTCGAGCAAGACAAAGAGCCCTCACTGAAGCAGGTAGCACCCGGAGAAGTGCCAGAAACAGGCACTACAAGGATGCGTGAAACGGTGCTCGCCGCAGTTGCACAAAGGAGTCCCACGTCGCCAGAGACCAACTTAGAAAGTCGTGCAATGCAGGTTAGAGTGCCGTGGACCCAGGCTTGGCTGTGCACAAAGGATTTCCGCCGGAAGTGCACAGGGGCCGGAGTAGCTGCAAAGTCGCGGTTCCCAGCAATGCAGCCCAGCGAGGTGAGGCAAGGACTTACCTCCACCAAACTTGGACTGAAGAGTCACTGGACTGTGGGGGTCACTTGGACAGAGTCGCTGGATTCGAGGGACCTCGCTCGTCGTGCTGAGAGGAGACCCAAGGGACCGGTAATGCAGCTTTTTGGTGCCTGCGGTTGCAGGGGGAAGATTCCGTCGACCCACGGGAGATTTCTTCGGACCTTCTGGTGCAGAGAGGAGGCAGGCTACCCCCACAGCATGCACAAGCAGGAAAACAGTCGAGAAGGCGGCAGGATCAGCGTTACAGAGTTGCAGTAGTCGTCTTTGCTACTATGTTGCAGGTTTGCAGGCTTCCAGCGCGGTCAGCAGTCGTTTCCTTATCAGAAGGTGAAGAGGGAGATGCAGAGGAACTCGGATGAGCTCTTGCATTCGTTATCTAAAGTTTCCCCAGAGACAGAGACCCTAAATAGCCAGAAAAGAGGGTTTGGCTACCTAGGAGAGAGGATAGGCTACTAACACCTGAAGGAGCCTATCAGCAGGAGTCTCTGACGTCACCTGGTGGCACTGGCCACTCAGAGCAGTCCAGTGTGCCAGCAGCACCTCTGTTTCCAAGATGGCAGAGGTCTGGAGCACACTGGAGGAGCTCTGGACACCTCCCAGGGGAGGTGCAGGTCAGGGGAGTGGTCACTCCCCTTTCCTTTGTCCAGTTTCGCGCCAGAGCAGGGGCTAAGGGGTCCCTGAACCGGTGTAGACTGGCTTATGCAGAACTGGGCACATCTGTGCCCAAGAAAGCATTTCCAGAGGCTGGGGGAGGCTACTCCTCCCCTGCCTTCACACCATTTTCCAAAGGGAGAGGGTGTCACACCCTCTCTCAGAGGAAGTTCTTTATTCTGCCATCCTGGGCCAGGCCTGGAGGACCCCAGGAGGGCAGATGCCTGTCTGAGGGGTTGGCAGCAGCAGCAGCTGCAGTGAAACCCCAGGAAGGGCAGTTTGGCAGTACCAGGGTCTGTGCTACAGACCACTGGGATCATGGGATTGTGCCAACTATGCCAGGATGGCATAGAGGGGGCAATTCCATGATCATAGACATGTTACATGGCCATATTCGGAGTTACCATTGTGAAGCTACATATAGGTAGTGACCTATATGTAGTGCACGCGTGTAATGGTGTCCCCGCACTCACAAAGTTCAGGGAATTGGCTCTGAACAATGTGGGGGCACCTTGGCTAGTGCCAGGGTGCCCTCACACTAAGTAACTTTGCACCTAACCTTTACCAGGTAAAGGTTAGACATATAGGTGACTTATAAGTTACTTAAGTGCAGTGTAAAATGGCTGTGAAATAACGTGGACGTTATTTCACTCAGGCTGCAGTGGCAGGCCTGTGTAAGAATTGTCAGAGCTCCCTATGGGTGGCAAAAGAAATGCTGCAGCCCATAGGGATCTCCTGGAACCCCAATACCCTGGGTACCTCAGTACCATATACTAGGGAATTATAAGGGTGTTCCAGTAAGCCAATGTAAATTGGTAAAAATGGTCACTAGCCTGTTAGTGACAATTTGGAAAGAAATGAGAGAGCATAACCACTGAGGTTCTGATTAGCAGAGCCTCAGTGAGACAGTTAGTCACTACACAGGTAACACATTCAGGCACACTTATGAGCACTGGGGCCCTGGGTTACCAGGGTCCCAGTGACACATACAACTAAAACAACATATATACAGTGAAAAATGGGGGTAACATGCCAGGCAAGATGGTACTTTCCTACAGACCGTGTCAAGACTCCTGGTGGGACAACAAGTGAAATGGGATCGAAGGTGATTGGTGAGTCAGCTGTAACTCCTAAGAAGGTGGGGAAGGTCCAGAAAAAGTCTCCCCAGCCTGTTGTGAGTGTCACGGCGGAGAAGTGCACCATCATTTCTGGCGGTCCAGACACAACCGCCAGCACCGTCATCACTGGTCCAGAGCCCACCGCCAGAGTCACAGCCCAGGAGGGCCCAAGTATCGTTACTGGTCAGGAGACCACCGCCGGAGTCACAGCCCAGGAGGGCCCAAGTATCGTTACTGGTCAGGAGACCACCGCCGGAGTCACAGCCCAGGAGGGCCCAAGTATCGTTACTAGTCAGTGCCCAGGTGGGCCCAAGTATCGTTACTGGTCAGGAGACCACCGCCGGAGTCACAGCCCAGGAGGGCCCAAGTATCGTTACTGGTCAGGAGACCACCGCCGGAGTCAGTGCCCAGGAGGGCCCAAGTATTGTTACTGGTCAGGAGACCACCGCCAGAGTCACAGCCCAGGAGGGCCCAAGTATCGTTACTGGTCAGGAGACCACCGCCAGAGTCACAGCCCAGGAGGGGCCAGGATGCCACAGCCCCGCTGGCTAATGATAGAGTGGCAAACCACCCACTGTAGAGACTTGAGAGACTGTGGCTTTGCACTCCCCAGGATGGTACAGTGGGCAGCCCACCCACTGTAGAGACTTGAGAGACTGTGGCTTTGCACTCCCCAGGATGGTACAGTGGGCAGCCCACCCACTGTAGAGACTTGAGAGACTGTGGCTTCACACTCCCCAGGATGGTACAGTGGGCAAACCACCCACTGTAGAGACTTGTGAGACTGTGGCTTTGCACTCCCCAGGATGGTACAGTGGGAAAACCACCCACTGTAAAGACTTGAGAGACTGTGGCTTTGCACTCCCCAGGATGGTACAGTGGGCAATCCACCCACTGTAGAGACTTGAGAGACTGTGGCTTTGCACTCCCCAGAATGGCACAGTGAGCAAACCACCCACTGTAGAGACTTGAGAGACGGTGGCTTTGCACTCCCCAGGATACACCAATGGGCATGGAGCCACGTCGTGGATCTGGCTTTGCAGTCATCCGGCTGAGGTGCCCCCCCTTCTCTTCCCCCTGAGGTGCCTGTAGTGTTTCTATCTGATGCCCCGGCAGTGTTCTCTCAGATTTTGGTCAGGTATCTATTGTGGGCCTCACCCATGCATTTTTGGACTGTTGGTGCACGGACATTGTTGTGTACAAATCTTCACTACTTCTTGTATTGTATATATAATTATGAGTGATTTAGAGATATATATATGTATATTTTTGTATGACATGTAAATTGGCACATTACAATGTTTGGCCGCAATTCGCTTTGTCTTTGCATTCTTCCGGGGGGATTGTGGGTTGTTAATGTGATCTTTGTGACTGCATTGGTGTGTATGTTGTAATGTGCAAGGGTGGGGGTGTTTGGTGGGTGTCCCCCTGACTTTTGCCTCCCCCCGCCCCCGTGTCGTAGATGCAGTACTCACCGGTATCTTCTGCGCCTACGTCGCTGTTGGTCGTAAACGAGCAGAAAGACAAGGGCAGGTAGTATTTGGAGTTCCGGCTCCATGGAGTCGTCGTTCTTTTTGGGATGTGTTCAGGTGAGCATTTTCCCATAGCATAAGCTGTTTCCGCCGTTGTTTTTATCCACGGTGAATCCGCCCCGGAAAACGTGACAATCTACTCTTTTACTCAGGTGAGCAAATGGAAAACTCGTTCCGATATCAGGGTTTTTGTAAAAGCGCTTTCTCATATTGGAATTGAATCCAGGAATATGTTGCCTCTTTTATTTAGGTTAATATTACAAATGGGATGAAACTTATGTTCCGTATACGGAACAATTGGATTAATAGAGAGGTGAGCGAGTTTAATAAAAAACGCTCTGATTATTTAATTACTAAGAGGGCTTACGCTACAAAATTATACATTGTAATCCATATTGTATTGACTGGTTTGGTATAGGTGAAGCTGGAAGCCACTGCAAACTAAGTAACAGCTTTTCACAAACTACACATTATACCATAAAGCAGAACGAGATACAGATCAGAAGATAAACTAATATTCAAGTGAAATAGTTGAGAGGTAATTATAGAATACACCAATGAATTAGTAGGGTGCACTGCATGGATTCTGCATGCAAATATACACATTGAATGCACATTTAATGGGGTAACGATGGCACTGAGGTGATTTAACTTAATCTAATCTAATAAATACAAAAAATCTTACCAAATTGAGTTCATCTAAACAGTATAAACAAGTATTTGTATTACTCTAATAACTATTGTAAATGACTGTCACCAACAATTATAATATTACTAGTTCCATAGCACTTTATTACACGTTGGTTATAACTAGAAAATTCTTAAATTTCAAACTTTAAAATATTTACATTTTTGGATTCAAATTATTTTGTTTTATTGGACGCTACATACAAAATATCATATGTTATATATTGTTTACAGCCTGTAAAAGCCCTCAGGAAGTCGTGGGCAACGTACTCCAGATGAAACACGTGTTGGCTTTGGCTGAAGTGATGCTCATAAAAAATGTAATAAAGAAGAATGTCTGAGCAATATATTGGGACCTGATTTCTTTAATCAATTGTTATACCAGAGGATGTGTGCATATTAGATTATATACAGGGACAGGTATATGCAAATCATCCTTGATCCCACAGGAACAGTCTAGACCAAACCACCAGATGGGTCACCTCTGAACCGTGGCACAAGCAACCCCAGACGTATTTCACCCGAGTTGGAGCTCATCAGAGCAGCTTGGTAGCAGTGGCACAAAGAGTTTCAATGATCACCAGTCTTGCCATCTTCTCCCCTCTCTCTCTCGCCCACACACACTCTCACACAGGCATGCTCTCTGTCACATACTCACACACACCCATGAGCTCACACACACGCACACACCCACAGACTCACATGCATGCATGCTCTCCCACACACACACCCACACTCAAACCAAACTCACACACATGCATGCTCTCGCACACACACACACTCTCACACAGACATGCTGTCTGTCACACATTCACACACATGCATGATCTCACATACACACACACACACACACAGACTCACATACATGCATGCTCTACCACACACACACACTCATGCATGATCTCTCACACACACACCGACACTCAAACCAAATTCACACACATGCATGCTCTCGCACACACACACTCTCACACATGCATGCTCTCTGTCACACACTCACATCTATGCATGATCTCTCTCACACACACACACACGTACTCACATGCATGCTCTTGCTGACACACACACTCTCACACATGCAAACTGTCTACTACACACTCAAACACGCATGCCTACACACAAACACACACACACACATGTACAGACACACACACTTGCAAGCTCTCTCTCTCTCTTACACACACACACACAGACACACACTGAGACAGAGTGCACATTGACACCTGGGTTATATTAGAGAGTTGTCTAGAGTCCCACCACATGCAGACATTCTATAGGAGTGAGACATGGAGATTATTATAGACTCTTATCTGCACCCGCATCCTCCAACCCTCACACACAGATTGCACAATGCTGCCATCAGCACTTTCTAAGTGGAGTTTCCTATATCTGTTATATAGACCCCTCCCTAGCGGCTCAAGAGATGCAGCTCATACTAGGGCCCCTCTCACTGCTTCCTGCACCTCTCAGTATCCTGAGCATCTGTGGAGGCTCCAATGGCATTGAGGAGAGCTCAGAGAATGAATCAAACTACGGGTACTTCTGATGCGGCCTCACAGGAGAGAGGTGAGTAGACCTCATCTACAGGTACTTTGATGCAGCCTCACAGGAGAGAGGTGATTAGACCTCATCTACAGGTACTTCTGATGCAGCCTCACAGGAGAGAGGTGAGTAGACCTAATCTACAGGTACTTCTGATGCAGTCTTGCAGGACAGAGGTGAGTAGACCTCATATGGTTAGTGTTAAATGGTCTGGACGGGAGGCTGAAGAAACCCCTCTTTTATCTAATAGTGTGCCTGATGCAGTCTGGCCAGAGTAAATGTACACGGTCAGTGCAGGGCAAGTGAAGTAATCACACATAAAAGTAGGACACGCAACGCAGCAGACAGATTTGCTGCACTGTGCTGCGCAGGGGAGAAGGGAAGAACCTTGCAGGGACATTTCTGATAAGACTGGCCTGCTGCCATCGCCCAATGGACGGCCTTGCACTATGGTGCAAAGTTGAGAGTGTGCTGTATAGCTTAGGATTTGTACTTAAAGCATATCCTTCCAGCGTAAAGTCCTATACTTAGACAAGCTCAAAAGGATCCCTATTATTAGGACGTGTGCTGTGTCCTGCAGCACCCTAGAAATAAAAACATTTCCCCTTGTTAACACTTGCTTCAAGGAAGCATTAGCTAAGATGCAAAGCCTGGTCTGGATATCTTCGTAGATTCAGCTTTTCATCCAAAATATGGGTGTTTGTGCTGATCCATCCCACTAACACCCCAAGAATGCCCCAAGTACAAAGTGATGCAAAGTGAAGCAAAGCTGCACTAGGAGTTTTTTTAACTGAGGGAGGAAGCCCTTTCCAGCACAAAGTAACTTTTCCAGTGGAAACTCAATCCCAAACTATCATATTGGTCAGTTTGCAACGGGAGAAAGTGTAAGTACATCTGGACTTGAGTGTAACTATCCTATCTTGGTACCAGATGACATTGGCATGGTCCCAGCTTTGGCAGTCACAGTCCTGAGCTGGTGTCCTGTGACATTACTGAGTTATTGTGACACACACAGGAGTAACTGGCCAGTGTTCGTGCACACTGGGAGGTAATGACTTGTAACTGCACTGGCTGACACTGGCGTGCTACCACAAAATATAGTTTTTAATATTAATCTGCAAACGTATCAACTCCACAATACTGGTTAGCATCATATCGTGAAGGTATGCAGCTGTGGGGTTAGAGTAGTAAATCTATACTTCCCTGTGTATGTTTACCTTGGTGATATATTGGTCGATGATGATTTGGAAAGATACATGTGCAAGTCAATTTGATATAAAACCACTGACAATCAGTGATCAGACTGGACACACAACAAGACAGTGGGTTATTCTTCACAACCACTGAGAGGCAATGACCAGCATTGGCACACACTGAGAGACAATGGTCAGCATTGGCACACTGAAAGGCAATGGTCAGCATTGACACATATTAAGAGTCAACGGTCTGCTTGGCACACACTGAGAGGCAATGGTCAGCATCGGCACACACTGAGCGGTAATGGTCAGCATTGGCACACACTGAGCGGCAATGGTCAGCATTGGCACACACTGAAAGGCAATGGTCAGCATCGGCACACACTGAGCGGCAATGGTCAGCATTGGCACACACTGAGAGGCAGTGGTCAGCATTGGCACACACTGAGAGGCAGTGGTCAGCATTGACATAGACTGAGCGGCAATGGCCATTATTGGCACACACTGAAAGGCAATGGTGAGCATCGGCAGACACTGAGCGGCAATGGTCAGCATTGGCACACACTGAAAGGCAATGGTCAGCATTGGCACACAGTGAGAGGCACTGGCCAGCATCAGCACACACTTAGAGGCAATGGTCATTATTGGCAAAAAATGAGATGCAATAGTCGGCATTGACACACACCAAGAGGCAATGGTCAGCATCAGCACACATCACGAGGCAATGTTGAACCCAATGAAATAATGACTCATTCTTGGTGCTCACTAAAAAGAAATATCAGACACTAGTACACATTGAGAGGTTGTGGTGAACATTGGCACCCTTTGAACTTTTTCACTAAGGCAAACTTAAACTTTTGTGTATGGTTACTATTTTTTAGTATTCACAAACTATGAGTTTTGTTTTACTAATAATAATTTTACAACTATGGAGACTTCACACTCATAGAAGAGACTCTGCATATAAAAAGATAGGCCTATTCTATCATTTTATATGCAGAGTTCTCTGTTTCAGTCTTGGCACGTACTGAGACTCAGAGACCAGTCTTGGCACACACCGAGACTCAGTGACCACTCTTGACACACACTGAGATTCAGTGACCAGTCTTGGTACACACTGAGACTCAGTGACCAGTTCTGGTACACACTGTCACTCAGTGACCAGACTTGGCATACACTGAGACTCAGTGACCAGTCTTCATACACAGTGAAACTCAGTGACCTGTCCTTGCACACACATTGAGACTCAGTGAAGAGTCTTCATATACACTGAGGCTCAGTGACCACTCTTCATACAAACGTAGACTTAGTGACCAGTTTTGACACACACTGAGTCTCAGTGACCAGTCTTGGCACACACCAAGACTGAGTGACCAGTCTTCATACACAATAAGAGTCAGTGACCAGTTTTGGCACACACTGAGACTCAATGACCAGTCTTCATACACACTGAGACTCAATGACCAGTCTTGGCACACACTGAGACTCAGGGACCAGTCTTGACACACACTGAGGCTCAGTGACCAGTCATGGAACACACATTGAGACTCAGTGGCCAGTCTTGACACACATTGAGATTCAGTGACCAGTCTTCATACACACTGAGACTCAGTGACCAATCTAGACACACACTGAGACTCAGGGAACAGTCTTGACACACACTGAGACTCAGTGACCAGTCTTCGTACACACACTCAGTGACCAGTCTTCGCACACACTGATATTTATTGGAATGACCTGACACACACTAACTGAGTCTATTACAAGTCCTCCTATGGTTTTGTTCTCCAGCTACAAGCAGGTGATCCTCTCCCACATGTAAAGTTAAATGCCGGATTCTGTGATTTCCTCTCCAGGTGGCCCGCAGATCCCTCGTGTAAGGAAGCAGGCGATAGCCCTGGGAGTGATGGTTGCAGTGACTACATTCATAAACATCGTGCTTTACCGTCTGGGTAAGAAGTGTGGAGTTGATTTTTAAACCCTGCGACCCCCCGTGGCACGTGAAAGAGCTTCTCTGCTTCAGACATGATTAGAAGAACTGCAGATGAAAAGAAATGGAGGCTCCTAATTCTACATTTTAATCAGAGAGGTGCAGTTTGTAGTTGTTCGTCGGCCCCAGCAGTAACGCCTGATTCACAGTTTTGTCCTAAACATTGTTTAATATTGTACATTCCGCTGGATGGTGATGATGAGGATGGTGATGATGATGAAGATAAAGGACCCGATTCTCAAAGGTAAAGTTAGACCGAAAGTCTAACTTTACTACTTTTCAATATTCACAAAGGTAAAGTACTGCTGATAACTTTACTACTAGGGATTTTACTACTAATAAGTTTACTAGCAGTAAACTTGCTAGTAGGAACTTACCTTTGTGAATATCGAAAAGTAGTAGAGTTAGACGTTTGCTCTAAGTTAGAGTTTAGGTCTTAACTTACACTTCAGATGTAAAGTTAGACTTCATGTGTAATGTTGCACTTCAGGTGTAAAGTTAGGCTTCAGGTGTAAAGTTAGACATGAAGTATAAAGTTACATTGCAGGTGTAAAGTTACACGTCAGGTGTAATGTTGGACTTCAGGTGTAAAGTTCTGCTTCAGGTGTAAAGTTAGAGTTCTGGTGTGAAGTTGCACTTCAGGTGTAAATTTGGATTTCAGGTGTAATGTCAAATTCAGGTGTGAAGTTCCACTACAGGTGTAAAGGCAGGCTTCAGGTGTAAAGTTAGACTTTTGGTCTAACTTTATCTTTGCAAATCGGGCCCTAAGTGTTGACAGTTGCAGAAAGCTCCTGAAGGGGGGCCCCTCTCAGTGATGATGATGATGGTGATTATCAAATCGTGCCAGGGTTGAGAGCTACAGATGGCTCATGAAGGAGGTGCCCTGGTCATTATTGGTGATGATGATGGTGATTATTAAGTGTTCTGCGTCTCGAGAGCTGCTGAAGGCTCCTGAAAGGGCTGCTTTGGCCAGTGATGATGATGATGGTGATGATGATGATGATTATTAAATGTTCTGAGTCCTGAGAGCTGCTGAAGGCTCCTGAAAGGGCTGCTGTGGCCAGTGATGGTGATGATGATGGTGATTATTAAGTGTTCAGAGTCTCAAGAGCTGCTGAAGGCTCCTGAAGGGGCTGCTGTGGCCAGTAATGATGATGATGGCGACAATGGTTATGACGATAGTGAAGATGGTGATGATATTGATGATGATTGTGATGATGATGATTATTAAATGTTCCGAGTCCCGAGAGCTGTGGATGGCTCCTGAAGAGGGCACCGTGGCCAGTGATGATGGTGATGGTGATGATGATTATTAAATGTTCTGAGTCCCGAGAGCTGGGGAAGGCTCCTGAAGGGGGCGACGTGGCCAGTGATGATGATGATGATTATTAAATGTTCTGAGTCCCGAGAGGTGTGGAAGGCTCCTGAAGGGTGTGCTGTGGCCAGTGATGATGATGATGGTGACGATGACACGTCAGAAAGGGCTGAGTGAAGAGCGGTCGCTGATGAAATGTGAATGTGCTTTAAATCCGTGCCCTGACTCTGACTGACTGAAATAAGGGCACACACGTTCAGCCGGTCTGGGGGAAATAGTTCATCTTTGAAAATAGTTTTTAAGGTAAGTTGTCACATCAGCCCTAGGTTTGAAGGCAAGGCTCACAGTGAGCACATGAACCCATGTAATCTGGTTATAAACACTCCACTTTTCACAACGTTTTCCACCAAGTCCTCCTGAACAGCCATTCAGGACCCCTCTCGCCGAACAGTGCCAGGACATTAAATATTATTTGCTCCCTTCACTCCCTCAGGGACAGCTCCACCCGTGGGGTCTCCTTTTACGCTTTCCATCCTACACCCACCTTCTTTCTCCTCCTTTCAATCCTCTCACTCTATATCACCTCCCATCTACCTTCTCCCTCGCTGCTTCCCTTGGTCCTGAGTCCTTTTCCTTATCTTTTATGTCCCTCAGTTTGTGCCCCTCTCTCTCCATCCTTCAGTCCCTCAGGAAGCTGCACTGATCCTGCCCTGGAGACCCTTCACATCCCCTCCTGGGATAACAGCTGCGTTTTGTACTAAGATGAAATCACAGTTCTAAGACAGTGAATAGAAACAAGCGGTTTATGTCCGACTCGAGGAGCTTTAGTCTGACTTCTTAGTTATTATGATTCAGTAAAAATGTATTAACATGAACTTGAAGTTGCGCACCCTAAGGAGGTGTGATGGTGCCACATGAGCTATTAAAATAAATAAAATGCAAAAACCTGCCGTCACGTACCTGTGTATGTGGTGGCATTTATGAAATGTGGACTTAGGGGGAAGCAACAGAGCTCAGAGTTAGCTGAAACGTGCAGAAGAAAACATTCTGGCCCAGATTTAAGAGGGCCTAGCGCCATTCCAATGCCACATTAGCATCATTTTAATAACCCTAATGTGGCGTTGGAAGGCCAAAAACACTGCACCATATTTATAAAGTGCAGAGTGCGTGAATTGCACTATTTTGAAACCCCTTGCGCCACATTATGCCTGTGCCAGGCATAATGTATCCAAGGGGGGCGTCCCGGCGCTAGGGGGGCTGAAGAAGTAGGGCAAAGAAATCTAAGAGATTTCTTTGCGTCATTTTTATCAGCATTTTTAATACCTGATAAGAGTTTTCAATGGGCCTCTGGGTGCTTTGCAGGATTAGCATCAACATTTTTGGCGCTAAACCTGTAAAGTGCCAGACTACCGTCCGAAATTATGATGCTAGTACCCCTGACTTCTGCCATGGTGCGTTGTATTTTAAATACGGCGCACACATGGTGGCGTTAAGGGAGGCATTAAGGGGCGCAAGAAAAGAGGCGCTGCACTAGCTGCAGTGCCACTTTTCATAAATCTGCCTAAGGCAGTGTCTGAAACATATACTTATTAAAGAGCAGCAGTAATTACAAAACAATTGGACAGAAGAGTGTGGAACATACATGCATACCAACTAATCTATACCTTGAGCCATACCATGGAGACTTGAACCAGGTTTCACTGTCAGTGCCCTTCACTGGTACTCCTCCTACCTTTTCAGTCAACACCAGTTTGTTCACATCGTCACCTTCAGGTCCCAGAAGATCCTATCACCTGCGAGTCCCACGGAGATTGACACCAACGTGTTCACAATTAACACCTCCAGGTCCCGAAAGATCCCATGAGGAGTTCCACAGGGATCAACACCAGCTTGTTCCCATGGACAACTCCAGGTCAGAGAAGATCCCATCACCTGTTGAGTGCCACAGGTATTGATACAATATGGTGTGTGAGAAAGTAGCCTCTTTCTAGCCTTGTTACCCCCACTTTTGGCCTGTTTGTGAGTGTATGTCAGGGTGTTTTCACTGTCTCACTGGGATCCTGCCAGCCAGGGCCCAGTGCTCATAGTGAAAACCCTATGTTGTCAGTATGTTTGTTATGTGTCACTGGGACCCTCCTAGCGACGACCCCAGTGCTCATACCTTTGTGGCCTATATGTATGTGTTCGCTGTGTGATGCGTAACTGTCTCACTGAGGCTATGCTAACCAGATCCTCAGTGGTTATGCTCTCTCATTTCTTTCAAATTGTCACTAACAGGCTAGTGACCAATTTTACCAATTTACATTGGCTTACTGGAACACCCTTATAATTCCCTAGTATATGGTACTGAGGTACCCAGGGTACTGCAGCCTGAGTGAAATAACATCCACGTTATTTCACAGCCATTTTACACTGCACTTAAGTAACTTATAAGTCACCTATATGTCTAACCTTTACCTGGTAAAGGTTAGGTGCAAAGTTACTTAGTGTGAGGGCACCCTGGCACTAGCCAGGGTGCCCCCACATTGTTCAGGGCCAATTCCCCGGACTTTGTGAGTGCGGGGACACCATTACACGCGTACACTACATATAGGTTACTACCTATATGTAGCTTCACCATGGTAACTCCGAATATGGCCATGTAACATGTCTATGATCATGGAATTGCCCCCTCTATGCCATCCTGGCATAGTTGGCACAATCCCATGATCCCAGTGGTCTGTAGCACAGACCCTGGTACTGCCAAACTGCCTTTTCAGGGGTTTCACTGCAGCTGCTGCCAACCCCTCAGACAGGTTTCTGCCCCCCTGGGGTCAAGCCAGACTTGTCCCAGGATGGCAGAACAAAGGACTTCCTCTGAGAGAGGGTGTTACACCCTCTCCCTTTGGAAAATGGTGTGAAGGCAGGGGAGGAGTAGCCTCCCCCAGCCTCTGGAAATGCTTTCATGAGCACAGATGTGCCCAATTCTGCATAAGCCAGTCTACACCGGTTCAGGGGACCCCTTAGCCCTGCTCTGGCACGAAACTGGACAAAGGAAAGGGGAGTGACCACTCCCCTGACCTGCACCTCCCCTGGGAGGTGTCCAGAGCTCCTCCAGTGTGCTCCAGACCTCTGCCATCTTGGAAACAGAGGTGCTGCTGGCACACTGGACTGCTCTGAGTGGCCAGTGCCACCAGGTGACGTCAGAGACTCCTCCTGATAGGCTCCTTCAGGTGTTGCTAGCCTATCCTCTCTCCTAGGTAGCCAAACCCTCTTTTCTGGCTATTTAGGGTCTCTGTCTCTGGGGAAACTTTAGATAACGAATGCAAGAGCTCATCCGAGTTCCTCTGCATCTCTCTCTTCACCTTCTGCCAAGGAATCGACTGCTGACCGCGCTGGAAGCCTGCAAAACTGCAACATAGTAGCAAAGACGACTACTGCAACTCTGTAACGCTGATCCTGCCGCCTTCTCAACTGTTTTCCTGGTGGTGCATGCTGTGGGGGTAGTCTGCCTCCTCTCTGCACTAGAAGCTCTGAAGAAATCTCCTGTGGGTCGACGGAATCGTCCCCCTGCAACCGCAGGCACCAAAGAACTGCATCACCAGTCCCTTGGGTCCCCTCTCAGCACGACGAGCGAGGTCCCTTGAATCCAGCAACTGTGTCCAAGTGACCCCCACAGTCCAGTGACTCTTCAGTCCAAGTTTGGTGGAGGTAAGTCCTTGCCTCCCCACGCCAGACTGCATTGCTGGGAACCGCGACTTTTGCAGCTACTCCGGCCCCTGTGCACTTCCGGCGGAAATCCTTTGTGCACAGCCAAGCCTGGGTCCATGGCACTCTAACCTGCATTGCACGACTTTCTAAGTTGGTCTCCGGCGACGTGGGACTCCTTTGTGCAACTTCGGGTGAGCACCATTTCACGCATCCTTGTAGTGCCTGTTTCTGGCACTTCTCCAGGTGCTACCTGCTGCTGAGAGGGCTTCTTGTCTTGCTCGATGTCCCCTCTGTCTCCTGGCGCAAATTGCGACATCCTGGTCCCTCCTGGGCCACAGCAGCGTCCAAAAACACTAACGGTACGATTTGCAGCTAGCAAGGCTTGTTGGCGGTCTTTTGGCGGGAAAACACTTCTGCACGACTCTCCACGGCGTGAGGGATCCGTCCTCCAAAGGGGAAGTCTCTAGCCCTTGTCGTTCCTGCAGAAACCTAAGATTCTACTGTCCAGTAGCAGCTTCTTTGCACCCACAGCTGGCATTTCCTGGGCATCTGCCCATCTCCAACTTGCATGTGACTTTTGGACTTGGTCCCCTTGTTCCACAGGTACCCACGACTGGAAATCCATTGTTGTTGCATTGTTGGTTTGTGTCTTTCCTGCAGAATTCCCCTATCACGACTTCTATGTCCTTTGGGGAACTTTAGTGCACTTTGCACTCACTTTTCAGTGTCTTGGGGTGGGCTATTTTTCTAACCCTCACTATTTTCTAATAGTCCCAGCGACCCTCTACAAGGTCACATAGGTTTGGGGTCCATTCGTGGTTCGCATTCCACTTTTGGAATATATGGTTTGTGTTGCCCCTCTCCCTATGTGTCCCCATTGCATCCTATTGTAACTATACATTGTTTGCACTGTTTTCTAAGACTATACTGCATATTTTTGGTATTGTGTATATATATATCTTTTGTATATTTCCTATCCTCTCACTGAGGGTACACTCTGAGATACTTTGGCATATTGTCATAAAAATAAAGTACCTTTATTTTTAGTATAACTGTGTATTGTGTTTTCTTATGATATTGTGCATATGACACTAAGTGGTACTGTAGGAGCTTAATTCGTCTCCTAGTTCAGCCTAAGCTGCTCTGCTAAACTACCATTATCTATCAGCCTATGCTGCTAGACACCCTATACACTAATAAGGGATAACTGGGCCTGGTGCAAGGTGCAAGTACCCCTTGGTACTCACTACAAGCCAGTCCAGCCTCCTACATTGGTTGTGCAGCGGTGGGATAAGTGCTTTGAGACTACTTACAACTCTTGTCATTGTACTTTTCATAAGATAAAAATATACAAAACAAGTTCAGTGTATATACATGTAGGAAAGTACCATCTTGCTTGGCATGTTACCCCCATTTTTCACTGTATATATGTTGTTTTAGTTGTATGTGTCACTGGGACCCTGTTCTCCAGGGCCCCAGTGCTCATAAGTGTGCCTGAATGTGTTACCTGTGTAGTGACTAACTGTCTCACTGAGGCTCTGCTAATCAGAACCTCAGTGGTTATGCTCTCTCATTTCTTTCAAATTGTCACTAACAGGCTAGTGACCAATTTTACCAATTTACATTGGCTTACTGGAACACCCTTATAATTCCCTAGTATATGGTACTGAGGTACCCAGGGTATTGGGGTTCCAGGAGATCCCTATGGCCTGCAGCATTTGTTTTGCCACCCATAGGGAGCTCTGACAATTCTTACACAGGCCTGCCACTGCAGCCTGAGTGAAATAACGTCCACGTTATTTCACAGCCATTTTACACTGCACTTAAGTAACTTATAAGTCACCTATATATCTAACCTTTACCTGGTAAAGGTTAGGTGCAAAGTTACTTAGTGTGAGGGCACCCTGGCACTAGCCAAGGTGCCCCCACATTGTTCAGGGCCAATTCCCTGAACTTTGTGAGTGCGGGGACACCATAACACGCGTGCACTACATATAGGTCACTACCTATATGTAGCTTCACAATGGTAACTCCGAATATGGCCATGTAACATGTCTAAGATCATGGAATTGCCCCCTCTATGCCATCCTAGCATTATTGGGACAATTCCATGATCCCAGTGGTCTGTAGCACAGACCCTGGTACTGCCAAACTGCCTTTCCTGGGGTTTCACTGCAGCTGCTGCTGCTGCCAACCCCTCAGACAGGGTTCTGCCATCCTAGGGTCAAGCCAGGCTTGTCCCAGGATGGCAGAACAAACGACTTCCTCTGAGAGAGGGTGTTACACCCTCTCCCTTTGGAAAATGGTGTGAAGGCAGGGGAGGAGTAGCCTCCCCCAGCCTCTGGAAATGCTTTCTTGGGCACAGATGTGCCCAATTCTGCATAAGCCAGTCTACACCGGTTCAGGGACCCCTTAGCCCCTGCTCTGGCGCGAAACTGGACAAAGGAAAGGGGAGTGACCACTCCCCTGACCTGCACCTCCCCTGGGAGGTGTCCAGAGCTCCTCCAGTGTGCTCCAGACCTCTGCCATCTTGGAAACAGAGGTGCTGCCAGCACACTCGACTGCTCTGAGTGGCCAGTGCCACCAGGTGACGTCAGAGACTCCTTCTGATAGGCTCCTTCAGGTGTTAGTAGCCTATCCTCTCTCCTAAGTAGCCAAACCCTCTTTTCTGGCTATTTAGGGTCTCTGTCTCTGGGGAAACTTTAGATAACGAATGCAAGAGCTCATCAGAGTTCCTCTGCATCTCTCTCTTCACCTTCTGCCAAGGAATCGACTGCTGACCGCGCTGGAAGCCTGCAAAACTGCAACATAGTAGCTAAGACGACTACTGCAACTCTGTAACGCTGATCCTGCCGCCTTCTCGACTGTTTTCCTGCTTGTGCATGCTGTGGGGATAGTCTGCCTCCTCTCTGCACCAGAAGCTCCGAAGAAATCTCCCGTGGGTCGACGGAATCTTCCCCCTGCAACCGCAGGCACCAAAAAGCTGCATTACCGGTCCCTTGGGTCTCCTCTCAGCACAACGAGCGAGGTCCCTCGAATCCAGCAACTCTGTCCAGGTGACCCCCACAGTCCAGTGACTCTTCAGTCCAAGTTTGGTGGAGGTAAGTCCTTGCCTCACCTCGCTGGGCTGCATTGCTGGGAACCGCAACTTTTGCAGCTACTCCGGCCCCTGTGCACTTCCGGCGGAAATCCTTCATGCACAGCCAAGCCTGGGTCCACGGCACTCTAACCTGCATTGCACGACTTTCTAAGTTGGTCTCTGGCGACGTGGGACTCCTTTGTGCAACTTCGGCGAGCACCGTTTCACGCATCCTCTTAGTACCTGTTTCTGGCACTTCTCCGGGTGATACCTGCTTCAGAGAGGGCTCCTTGTCTTGCTCGACGTCTCCTCTCTCTCCTGGTCCAATTTGTGACCTCCTGGTCCCTCCTGGGCCTCAGCAGCGTCTGAAAACGCTAACCGCACGATTTGCAGCTAGCAAGGCTTGTTGGCATTCTTTCGGCGAAAAAACACTTCTGCACGACTCTCCACAGCAAGAGGAATCCGTCCACCAAAGGGCAAGTCTCTAGCCCTTTTCGTTCCTGCAGAAACCGCAGCTTCTTCTGTCCAGTAGAAGCTTCTTTGCACCCGCAGCTGGCATTTCCTGGGCATCTGCCCATCTCCGACTTGCTTGTGACTTTTGGACTTGGTCCCCTTGTTCCACAGGTACCCTAGATTGGAAATCCACAGTTGTTGCATTGTTGGTTGGTGTCTTTCCTGCATTATTCCTCTATCACGACTTCTTTGTCTTGTGGGGAACTTTAGTGCACTTTGCACTCACTTTTCAGGGTCTTGGGGAGGGCTATTTTTCTAACTCTCACTATTTTCTAATAGTCCCAGCGACCCTCTACAAGGTCACATAGGTTTGGGGTCCATTCGTGGTTCACATTCCACTTTTGGAGTATATGGTTTGTGTTGCCCCTATCCCTATGTGTCCCCATTGCATCCTATTGTAACTATACATTGTTTGCACTGTTTTCTAAGACTATACTGCATATTTTTGGTATTGTGTACATATAACTTGTGTATAATTGCTATCCTCATACTGAGGGTACTCACTGAGATACTTTGGCATATTGTCATAAAAATAAAGTACCTTTATTTTTAGTATATCTGTGTATTGTGTTTTCTTATGATATTGTGCAAGTGACACTTGTGGTACTGTAGTAGCTTCACACGTCTCCTAGTTCAGCCTAAGCTGCTCTGCTAAGCTACCATTATCTATCAGCCTAAGCTGCTAGACACCCTATACACTAATAAGGGATAACTGGGCCTGGTGCAAGGTGCAAGTACCCCTTGGTACTCACTACAAGCCAGTCCAGCCTCCTACAATACACATAACCAAAAAGTTTTGCATTTCCTCTTTTCACTCTTTTCTAAGTGCTGAAAAGTACTTCTAACTTTCTAAAAAGTTCTAAAAAGTTTAAAAAGTTTTTTTCTGTCTTTCTAAAAGTTCTGAAAACTTTTTTCTCTTTTTCTATCACTTTAACTCTCTCTAAAAATGTCTGGCACAGGCCAAAATGTTGATCTGTCCAAACTTGCATATGATCACCTTAGCTGGAAAGGAGCAAGGAGTCTCTGCATAGGGAGAGGTTTGAGTGTAGGGAAGAATCCTTCCTTGGAATTGTTACTTAACATGCTTAGAGAACAAGATAAGGCTAAAAGTGCCCCATCTGTTGAAAAAGTAGCTAATGGTTCCCAATCTGATCCAGGGACTCCCCCAGGAAAAGATTCAGGAAAGAAACTTTCTAGCCTGCCCATTACTAGACAGTATAGCATAGTTGGTACTGAGGTGGAGTCACATCATACAGATGGTGTGCTCTCACATTACACTGTCAGCCAAGCTGTTAGGGTGCCCTCTGTAAGGGACAGGTCTCCTTCTGTTCATTCTCATCATACTTCTGTGTCTAGGAATGTCCCTCCCACCAACCCTGATGACAGAATGTTAGAAAGGGAACTCAATAAGTTGAGGGTGGAACAAACCAGACTGAAGCTTAAAAAGCAACAGCTGGATTTGGATAGACAGTCTTTAGAACTAGAGAAGGAAAGACAGAAGTTGGGTTTTGAAACCCATGGTGGCAGCAGCAGTATTCCACATAGTCATCCTGCAAAAGAGCATGATTCCAGGAATCTGCAAAAGATAGTTCCCCCTTATAAGGAGGGGGATGACATTAACAAGTGGTTTGCTGCACTTGAGAGGGCCTGTGCAGTACAGGATGTCCCTCAAAGGCAGTGGGCTGCTATCCTATGGCTATCATTTAGTGGAAAAGGTAGGGATAGGCTCCTTACTGTGAAAGAAAATGAAGCTAATGATTACAAAGTTCTTAAGAATGCACTCCTGGATGGTTATGGCTTAACCACTGAACAATACAGGATAAAGTTCAGAGAGACCAAAAATGAGTCTTCACAAGACTGGGTTGATTTCATTGACCATTCAGTGAAGGCCTTGGAGGGGTGGTTACATGGCAGTAAAGTTACTGATTATGACAGCCTGTATAACTTGATCCTGAGAGAGCATATTCTTAATAATTGTGTGTCTGATTTGTTGCACCAGTACTTGGTGGACTCTGATCTGACCTCTCCCCAAGAATTGGGAAAGAAGGCAGACAAATGGGTCAGAACAAGGGTGAACAGAAAAGTTCATACAGGGGGTGACAAAGAGAACACTAAGAAGAAAGATGGTGAAAAGTCTCAAGATAAGCATGGGGATAAGGGTAAAACCAAAGATCCCACTTCAAATCTTAAACACTCTTCAGGGGGTGGGGATAAAACAAATTCTTCCTCTTCTTCTCAACCTACACAATTTAAAAAGCCTTGGTGCTTTGTGTGTAAAAATAGAGGCCATAGGCCAGGGGATAAGTCCTGTCCAGGTAAACCCCCTGAGCCTACCACCACTAATACATCAAGCTCTAGTGCCCCTAGCAGTAGTGGGACTAGTGGTGGGACTGCTGGCAACAGTCAAGTTAAGGGTGTAGTTGGGTTCACTTTTGGGTCCATAGTAGAAACTGGGGTAGTCAGTCCCAAGACAGTTTCTGTCACACCTAGTGGCATTGGCCTTGCCACACTGGCTGCTTGTCCCCTTACAATGGATAAGTACAGGCAGACAGTTTCAATAAATGGTGTTGAGGCCTTGGCCTACAGGGACACAGGTGCCAGTATCACTTTGGTGACTGAAAACCTAGTGCACCCTGATCAACACATCATTGGACAACAGTATAAGATTATTGATGTCCATAACTCCACTAAGTTTCTTCCCTTAGCTATAATTCAGTTTAGTTGGGGTGGAGTTACTGGCCCTAAGCAGGTGGTGGTATCACCTAGCTTACCTGTAGACTGTCTCTTAGGTAATGACCTAGAGGCCTCAGGTTGGGCTGATGTAGAGTTTTATGCCCATGCAGCCATGCTGGGCATCCCTGAGGAATTGTTCCCTCTCATTTCTACTGAAATGAAAAAGCAAAGGAGAGAAGGCCTGAAAACTCAGGAACCCTCTCCATCAACAGGTAAAAAGGGTATCACAGTATCCCCTAACCACCCTACCATTCAGGATACCATTCCTGTGGTGGGAGAAACCTCTCCTGGGGTGGCACCTATTCCAAGGGAATCATCAGCTGGCAAAGCTGGACTCCCTGAGGTAGAAGTACCTCTCTATGGGATAACTAACATTGGTGAGAAAAAGAGCACCATTTTAGTTAACATGGAGCATCCCTCCAACCCTCCCAGAGAAACTTTAGTGCAGAAACCCTGCACTGCCTCACAACACTTAGGACAGCATCCCTGCCCTAGTGTGGAGCTCATAGGACAGCATCCCTGCCCTGCTCAAACTCAAGAGAAACAGCATCCCTGTTCTCTCTTCCAGCCATATGGACACAGTTTTTGCCCAGCTATGGCTTTTCTGAGACAGCATCCCTGTCTGGCATTTCCATCACTACAAATAGGTTCAGTGGACAATTCCCACTGCTCTAAACTAAAACTTACTGATAAAAACTCTGAAAATACATCTTCACATTATTGCTTAGTTAAAAACTTCAAACAGGGTGGTTTACATCCCCACTGGGAAGTAAACATATAGTGTTTGATAAAGGGAGTAACCAGTCTATTGCAGAGCTACTCTCTACTTATCACCACTTAGACAATAAAGTCTCAACTGGCCAAGGTTAGCCTTATTGTCCTTCGTTTGGGGGGGGGGTTGTGTGAGAAAGTAGCCTCTTTCTAGCCTTGTTACCCCCACTTTTGGCCTGTTTGTGAGTGTATGTCAGGGTGTTTTCACTGTCTCACTGGGATCCTGCTAGCCAGGGCCCAGTGCTCATAGTGAAAACCCTATGTTTTCAGTATGTTTGTTATGTGTCACTGGGACCCTGCTAGCCAGGGCCCCAGTGCTCATAAGGTTGTGGCCTATATGTATGTGTTCCCTGTGTGATGCCTAACTGTCTCACTGACGCTCTGCTAACCAGAACCTCAGTGGTTATGCTCTCTCATTTCTTTCAAATTGTCACTAACAGGCTAGTGACCAATTTACCAATTTACATTGGCTTACTGGAACACCCTTATAATTCCCTAGTATATGGTACTGAGGTACCCAGGGTATTGGGGTTCCAGGAGATCCCTATGGGCTGCAGCATTTCTTTTGCCACCCATAGGGAGCTCTGACATTTCTTACACAGGCCTGCCACTGCAGCTTGAGTGAAATAACGGCCACATTATTTCACAGCCATTTTACACTGCACTTAAGTAACTTATAAGTCACCTATATGTCTAACCTTTACCTGGTAAAGGTTAGGTGCAAAGTTACTTAGTGTGAGGGCACCCTGGCACTAGCCAGGGTGCCCCCACATTGTTCAGGGCCAATTCCCCGGACTTTGTGAGTGCGGGGACACCATTACACGCGTGCACTACATATAGGTCACTACCTATATGTAGCTTCACCATGGTAACTCCGAATATGGCCATGTAACAAGTCTATGATCATGGAATTGCCCCCTCTATGCCATCCTGGCATAGTTGGCACAATCCCATGATCCCAGTGGTCTGTAGCACAGACCCTGGTACTGCCAAACTGCCTTTCCTGGGGTTTCACTGCAGCTGCTGCCAACCCCTCGGGCAGGTTTCTGCCCTCCTGGGGTCAAGCCAGGCTTGTCCCAGGATGGCAGAACAAAGGACTTCCTCTGAGAGAGGGTGTTACACCCTCTCCCTTTGGAAAATGGTGTGAAGGCAGGGGAGGAGTAGCCTCCCCCAGCCTCTGGAAATGCTTTCATGGGCACTTTTGGTGCCCATTTCTGCATAAGCCAGTCTACACCGGTTCAGGGACCCCTTAGCCCTGCTCTGGTGCGAAACTGGACAAAGGAAAGGGGAGTGACCACTCCGCTGACCTGCACCTCCCCTGGGAGGTGTCCAGAGCTCCTCCAGTGTGCTCCAGACCTCTGCCATCTTGGAAACAGAGGTGCTGCTGGCACACTGGACTGCTCTGAGTGGCCAGTGCCACCAGGTGACGTCAGAGACTCCTTCTGATAGGCTCCTTCAGGTGTTGCTAGCCTATCCTCTCTCCTAGGTAGCCAAACCCTCTTTTCTGGCTATTTAGGGTCTCTGTCTCTGGGGAAACTTTAGATAACGAATGCAAGAGCTCATCCGAGTTCCTCTGCATCTCTCTCTTCACCTTCTGCCAAGGAATCGACTGCTGACCGCGCTGGAAGCCTGCAAAACTGCAACATAGTAGCAAAGACGACTACTGCAACTCTGTAACGCTGATCCTGCCGCCTTCTCGACTGTTTTCCTGGTGGTGCATGCTGTGGGGGTAGTCTGCCTCCTCTCTGCACTAGAAGCTCTGAAGAAATCTCCCGTGGATCGACGGAATCGTCCCCCTGCAACCGCAGGCACCAAAGAACTGCATCACCGGTCCCTTGGGTCTCCTCTCACCACGACGAGCGAGGTCCCTCGAATCCAGCAACTGTGTCCAAGTGACCCCCACAGTCCAGTGACTCTTCAGTCCAAGTTTGGTGGAGGTAAGTCCTTGCCTCCCCACGCCAGACTGCATTGCTGGGAACCGCGACTTTTGCAGCTACTCCGGCCCCTGTGCACTTCCGGCGGAAATCCTTTGTGCACAGCCAAGCCTGGGTCCACGGCACTCTAACCTGCATTGCACGACTTTCTAAGTTGGTCTCCGGCGACGTGGGACTCCTTTGTGCAACTTTGGGTGAGCACCGTTTCATGCATCCTCGTAGTGCCTGTTTTTGGCACTTCTCTGGGTGCTACGTGCTGCTGAGAGGGCTCCTTGTCTTGCTCGACGTCCCCTCTGTCTCCTGGCACAAATTGCGACATCCTGGTCCCTCCTGGGCCACAGCAGCATCCAAAAACACTAACCACACGATTTGCAGCTAGCAAAGCTTGTTGGCGGTCTTTCGGCGGGAAAACACTTCTGCACGACTCTCCACGGCGTGAGGGATCCGTCCTCTAAAGGGGAAGTCTCTAGCCCTTGTCGTTCCTGCAGAAACCTAAGCTTCTACTGTCCAGTAGCAGCTTCTTTGCACCCACAGCTGGCATTTCCTGGGCATCTGCCCATCTCCGACTTGCTTGTGACTTTTGGACTTGGTCCCCTTGTTCCACAGGTACCCACGACTGGAAATCCATCGTTGTTGCATTGTTGGTTTGTGTCTTTCCTGCAGAATTCCCCTATCACGACTTCTATGTTCTTTGGGGAACTTTAGTGCACTTTGCACTCACTTTTCAGGGTCTTGGGGTGGGCTATTTTTCTAACCCTCACTATTTTCTAATAGTCCCAGCGACCCTCTACAAGGTCACATAGGTTTGGGGTCCATTGGTGGTTCGCATTCCACTTTTGGAGTATATGGTTTGTGTTGCCCCTATCCCTATGTGTCCCCATTCCATCCTATTGTAACTATACATGTTTGCACTGTTTTCTAAGACTATACTGCATATTTTTGGTATTGTGTATATATATCTTGTGTATATTTCCTATCCTCTCACTGAGGGTACACTCTGAGATACTTTGGCATATTGTCATAAAAATAAAGTACCTTTATTTTTAGTATAACTGTGTATTGTGTTTTCTTATGATATTGTGCATATGACACTAGTGGTACTGTAGGAGCTTCACTCGTCTCCTAGTTCAGCCTAAGCTGCTCTGCTAAGCTACCATTATCTATCAGCCTATGCTGCTAGACACCCTATACACTAATAAGGGATAACTGGGCCTGGTGCAAGGTGCAAGTACCCCTTGGTACTCACTATAAGCCAGTCCAGCCTCCTACAGTGGCAAAGCAGCTTAGGCTGAACTTGGAGACATGTAAAGCTCCTACTATACCACTGGTGTCATATGCACAATATCATAACAAAACACAATATACAGAGTTACTAAAAATAAAGGTACTTTATTTTTATGACAATATGCCACAAGTATCTCAGTGAGTACCCTCAGTATGAGGATAAGTTATATACACAAGATATATATACACAAACCAAAATTAGGTAAGTAATAGCAAGAAAAGTAATGCAAACAGTGTAGAATTACAATAGGTTGCAATAGGAACACATAGGTATAAGGGTAACACAAACCATATACTCCAAAAGGGGAATGCGAACCACAAATGGACCCCAGACCTATGTGAGCTTGTAGAGGGTCGCTGGGACTGTAAGAAAACAGTGAGGGTTAGAAAAATAGCCCACCCCAAGACCCTGAAAAGTAGGTGTAAAGTGCACCTACTACCCCCAAAAAGCACAGAAGTCATGAAAGGGGGATTCTGCAGGACGAACAAACACCAGCAATGCAACAACAGTGGATTTCCGGACCTGAGTACCTGTTAGACAAGGAGACCAAGTCCAATAGTCGCAACAGTGTCGAGAGTAGGGAGGAGCCCAGGAAATGCCAGCTGAAGATTCAAGGAAGCTGCCACCAGTTGGAAGAAGCTTGGAGTTCTGCAAGAAAGAAGAGGACTAGGGACTTCTGCTTTGGAGGATGGAGGTCCCACATCACGATGAAGCTTGCAGAGGTGTTCCCATGCAGAAATACTGCAAACAAGCCTTGCTAGCTGCAAGGGTCGCAGTAGAGGTTTTCGGATGCTGCTGTGGCCCAGGAAGGACCAGGATGTCGTCACTTGGAGGAGGAGACAGAGGAGATGCTCAGCAACTCGGAGAGCCCTCACAGAAGCAGCCAGCACCAGCAGAAGTACCCTAACAGGCACTTAGAAGAAGAGTGAACTGGAGTCCACACAAAGTTACAAAAGGGAGTCCCAAAATGTCTGATGCCAACTCAGTGAGCTGGGCACTGCAGGACGGAGTGCTGGGGACCCAGGCTAGGCTGTGCACGAATGAAATCTTGGAAGAGTGCACAGGAGCCGGAGCAGCTGCAAATCATGGGGAACACAGCTTTGCAGTCTGGCGTGGGGAGGCAAGGCTTACCTCCACCAAACTTGGACTGAAGAGTCACCGGACTGTGGGAGTCGCTTGGACAGAGTTGCTGTGTGCCAGGGACCACGCTCGTCAGGATGACAGGGGACCCAGAGGACCAGTGATGCAGTCTTTTGGTGCCTGCGTTAGCAGGGGGAAGATTCCGTCGACCCACGGGAGATTTCTTCTGAGCTTCTGGTGCAGGGTGAAGGCAGGCTACCCCCAGAGCATGCACCACCTGGAAACAGTTGCGAAAGCCTGCAGGATGAAGTGCTACAATGTTGCTGGTAGTCGTCTTGCTACTTTGTTGCAGTTTTGCAGGCGTCCTGAGCAGTCAGCGGTCGATCCTTTGGTAGAAGGTGAAGAGGGAGATGCAGAGGAACTCTGATGAGCTCTTGCATTCGCTATCTGAAGAATTCCCCTAAGCAGAGACCCTAAATAGCCAGAAAAGGAGGTTTGGCTACCAAGTTAGGAGGATTGGCTACCAAGAGAGGTAAGAGCCTATCAGAAGGAGCCTCTGACGTCACCTGCTGGCACTGTCTAGTCCAGTGTGCCAGCAACACCTCTGAATCAAAGATAGCAGAGGTCTGGGGCACGCTGGAGAAGCTCTGGGCACCTCCCCTGGGAGGTGCAGGTCAGGGGAGTTGTCACACCCCTTTCCTTTGTCCAGTTTTGCGTCAGAGCCGGGCTGGGGGATCCCTGAACCGGTGTAGACTGGCTTATGCAGAGATGGGCAGCTCTGTGCCCATCAAAGCATTTCCAGAGGCTGGGAGAGGCTACTCCTCCCCAGCCCTTCTCACCTTTGCCAAGGGGAGAGGGTGTAACACCCTCTCTCAGAGGAAGTCCTTTGTTCTGCCTTCCTGGGCCAGGCCTGGCTGGACCCCAGGAGGGCAGAAACCTGTCTGAGGGGTTGGCAGCAGCAGCAGCTGCAGTGAAACCCCGGGAAAGGCAGTTTGGCAGTACCCGGGTTCTGTGCTAGAGACCCGGGGGATCATGGAATTGTCTCCCCAATGCCAGAATGGCATTGGGGGGACATTTCCATGATCTTAGACATGTTACATGGCCATGTTCGGAGTTACCATTGTGAGGCTATACATAGGTAGTGACCCATGTATAGTGCACGCGTGAAATGGTGTCCCCGCACTCACAAAGTCCGGGGAATTTGCCCTGAACGATGTGGGGGCACCTTGGCTAGTGCCAGGGTGCCCACACACTAAGTAACTTTGCACCCAACCTTCACCAGGTGAAGGTTAGACATATAGGTGACTTATAAGTCACTTAAGTGCAGTGGTAAATGGCTGTGGACGTTATTTAACTCAGGCTGCAGTGGCAGGCCTGTGTAAGAATTGTCAGAGCTCCCTATGGGTGGCAAAAGAAATGCTGCAGCCCTTAGGGATCTCCTGGAACCCCAATACCCTGGGTACCTCAGTACCATATACAAGGGAATTATATGGGTGTACCAGTATGCCAATGTGAATTGTTAAATTTAGTCACTAGCCTCTTAGTGACAAGTTTGGAAAGCAGAGAGAGCATAACCACTGAGGTTCTGGTTAGCAGAACCAGACAGGTTGACAGAAACCCCTCAGACAGGTTTCTGCCCCCCTGGGGCCCAGGTAGCCCTGACCCAGGAAGTCAGAACAAAGAACTTCCTCTGAGAGAGGGTGTTACACCCTCTCCCTTTGGAAAAGGTGAGAAGGGCTGGGGAGGAGTAGCCTCTCCCAGCCTCTGGAAATGCTTTGATGGGCACAGATGCTGCCCATCTGTGCATAAGCCAGTCTACACCGGTTCAGGGATCCCCCAACCCTGCTCTGGCGCACAACTGGACAAAGGAAAGGGGAGTGACCACTCCCCTGACCTGCACCTCCCAGGGGAGGTGCCCAGAGCTCCTCCAGTGTGCCCCAGACCTCTGCCATCTTGGATTCAGAGGTGTTGCTGGCACACTGGACTGCTCTGAGCGGCCAGTGCCAGCAGGTGACGTCAGCGGCTCCTTCTGATAGGCTCTTACCTCTCTTGGTAGCCAATCCTCCTAACCTGGTAGCCAAACCTCCTTTTCTGGCTATTTAGGGTCTCTGCTTTGGAGAATTCTTCAGATAACGAATGCAAGAGCTCATCAGAGTTCCTCTGCATCTCCCTCTTCACCTTCTACCAAAGGATTGATCGCTGACCTTTCCAGGACGCCTGCAAAACCGCAACAAAGTAGCAAGACGACTACCAGCAACATTGTAGCGCCTCATCCTGCCGGCTTTCTCGACTGTTTTCATGTGGTGCATGCTCTGGGGTAGCCTGCCTTCACCCTGCACCAGAAGCTCCGAAGAACTCTCCTGTGGGTCGACGGAATCTTCCCCCTGCTAACGCAGGCACCAAAAGACTGCATCACTGATCCTTTGGGTCCCCTCTCATCCTGACGAGCGTGGTCCCTGGCACACAGCAACTCTGTCGAAGCGACTCCCACAGTCCAGTGACTCTTCAGTCTAAGTTTGGTGGAGGTAAGTCCTTGCTTCCCCACGCCAGACTGCAAAGCTGTGTTCCCCGTGATTTGCAGCTGCTCCGGCTCCTGTGCACTCTTCCAGGATTTCCTTCGTGCACAGCTAAGCCTGGGTCCCTAGCACTCCGCCCTGCAGTGCCCAGCTCGCTGAGTTGGCATCAGACGTCGTGGGACTCCCTTTTGTAACTTCGCGTGGACTCCGGTTCACTCTTCTTCTAAGTGCCTGTTGGGGTACTTCTGCGGGTACTGCCTGCTTCTGTGAGGGCTCTCCGAGTTCCTGAGCGCCCCCTCTGTCTCCTCCTTGAAGAGGCAACATCCTGGTCCCTCCTGGGCCCCTGCAGCACCCAAAAACCTCTAACGCGACTCTTGCAGCTAGCAAGGCTCGTTGGCTGTCATTCTGCACAGAAACACCTCTGTAAGCTTCATTGCGACGTGGGACATCAGTCTTTCAAAGGAGAGGTCCCTAGTCCTCTTCTTTCTTGCAGAACTCCAAGCTTCTTCCAACCAGTGGCAGCTTCCTTGAATCTTCAGCTGGCATTTCCTGGGCTCCTGCCCACTCTCGACACTGTTGCGACTATTGGACTTGGTCCCCTTGTCTTACAGGTACTCAGGTCCGGAAATCCACTGTTGTTGCATTGCTTGTGTTTGTTCTTCCTGCAGAATCCCCCTATCACGACTTCTGTGCTCTCTGGGGGTAGTAGGTGTACTTTACTCCTACTTTTCAGGGTCTTGGGGTGGGGTATTTTTCTAACTCTCACTGTTTTCCTACAGTCCCAGTGACCCTCTACAAGCTCATATAGGACTGGGGACCATTCGTGGCTCGCATTCCACTTTTGGAGTATATGGTTTGTGTTGCCCCTATAGCTATGTGTTCCTATTGTAATCTATTGTGATTCTACACTGTTTGCATTACTTTTCTTGCTATTACTTACCTAATTTTGGTTTGTGTATATATATCTTGTGTATGTAACTTATCCTCAGACTGAGGGTACCCACTGAGATACTTGTTGCATATTGTCATAAAAATAAAGTACTTTTATTTTTAGTAACTCTGTATATTGTGTTTTCTTATGATATTGTGCATATGATACAAGTGGTATAGTAGGAGCTTTGCATGTCTCCTAGTTCAGCCTAAGCTGCTTTTCTATAGCTACCTTCTATCAGCCTAAGCTGGTCTGGTAAGTTAAGTATGATCGGTAGGCGTGATATATTTGGTAAGTATTATACATTATGTATGTTAGGTTGGGCATGGGAATCAGAGTAGGTAAGGTAGATTAGGTATGTGAGGTAGATATGTAGTTAAGGTAGATAGATAGTGAAGGTTAGGTACAGTAGGTATAGTAGGTGAATAGGTCAGGTAAATTAGGTGTGGGGTAGGTATGGTTGGTACTAGATAGTTTAGGTATATTAGGTTTGATAGGTAAGGAGGTTAGCTATTGAAGTAATACTAGTTAGGTACGTTATATGGCTATGTAAGGTGTGGTTGGTTACGTGTGGTAGATTACAAATGGCAAACAAGCCAATGGCTAAAGAAGCTTGACCCAAAGTACCTTTCTGAAGATGATATGTTGTCTTGTATGTGTTGTGTTGTTTCTACGATGTGTAGCCTGTAGCGTGTAGTGGTGGCATGAGGTCTTGTCAAACAGTTACACAGTGTGAAGCTGAAGCTGTGTCCACAAAGAAGAGTGTTATGGAGGGAGTGAGAAGGTGACCGCTGCCCTGTACAAGGCACGCACAGCAAAATTTTCTACAGTTGAGACCTTTGACCCAGGGCTAGTATTTTTAATTGGTTATTTTTATTGAATGTTTAGGAAAGTCTACATGGGCACGCGTTTTTACTTTGTGAACTAAAAAGCTGTAAATCCTACAACAGCAAAGTAAACATGTGACTGTGCAATGGCAATTCGTGCGGCGTCTTAAAGATGGGCTCACCCATTCATACAGCGAGGACCTAAAAAGGCATGAACCATTCTTCTCTTATAGATTGTTGTTTTAAGAAAGGAGATTTGCGTGGACAACCACATGTGGCACCTTCATTGTGTGGCGCATCAGTGGATTGTGGATGGTTTAAGGGTTGGGAGTCTGAACCTGTCCTGCTGATGATTAGTTGTTTTCACAGTGGCCATGAGAGCCCTTTTTTCCACCACTTGGATGTTCACCCGGGGAACATATTACAGGAAGTGTCCTATGAGCACCACTTGTATATGAGCTCCCTTTGTGCATATGTGGGGCACGTTGGTATTATAGAAGAGGCCAATGATGCTTGTGCGGCAACTTGTATAATACGGATCACATTGGTGCCTCTTTTCCACCACTTATATGTTCACCAGGGGACATATTACAGGAAGTGTCCTATGGGCGCTATTTGTATATGAGCTCCCTTCGTGCAGACCTGCATCACGTTGGTATTATAGAAGAGGCCAATGATGCTTGTGCGGCAACTTGTATAATACGGATCACATTGGTGCCTCTTTCCCACCAGCAGGAGCACAAGGGGGCTTTCCCTCTTTTGCATGTAGATGGGGCCCAACACAAATGAAAGAACACTTCGTCTCTGTGCCATATTATAGGCATGGTTGCAGAGGCAAAGGAGATATCTGGGGGACGCTGATTGTGCAGCCAAGAAACTTAGTAGACAGTCGGTTCTGACGGCTGTTCACCAAACTTTAAACAAAGTGAGAGTCTGTTTTTGAAAAACAAAAACTAATGACTCTCACAGCTTGGGAGTTCTCTTCCAGGTTGTGGGGTCCTTACTCTGTCCACCCTTAATAGTTCAGGCAGCATATTACTCTTCATTTGGTGGCCCCTCCTCTATCATAGGTAGCTTTATGTCAACAGAGTCAATGTCCACGGAAACCTTATAGTCCCGCCTTCTAATAATGAGGCAAGCTGACCAAGAGTTTGGGGGACAGGGTACTCTTAATCAGGCCCTCTGTGTATATTTGAGTAACTGTACTGTTGCAGCCTGACTTAGCTTTTTGTGGTCATCGTCAACAAATGTTTCACACCTTATTTAGAATCAGGGAAAGGAGCTACAGTGGGACTTATTCACAAAGATAAGCTTACACTTTTGTGTAAGTTTACAATTGTTTGCTATTCACAAAGGTATTTTATGAGTAGTTTCTTTATGACAGAGGAGCCTCCACATATAACAAGCATTTGCAATGCAATGGGTCTCGTGCTTGCTCAAGTTAGAGCGATTAGCGTTGTAAATTCCTAACTGGACTTTTCTTGCCACATAAATTGAAAATGAAAAGTAAAACAGTCTACACAAGCAAGTCAGTTCAAAGTGCCATGGCTGCCACGAGTGCGAGAGTTATTGGCTCCATGTGTGAATGTCTAGAAAGGATCCCGGCTGGGATGAAAGGCAAACCGAGACCGGAGGAGGGGCCATCACAACTGTAACAGGAGGAAGCGTGATGGCAACAGAAATATTCACTTAGTTAAATCGCCTGGGGAGGGAACTCAGCACACAAACAAGGGACATTTCACAAAATGCTCCAATACCAAACATTTACAATGCATTTGCGAGAGTGGGAGCTGTTGACTTTTTTTTTAGCTACGTGTTTTTGTTTATAGTGAAATGGCTGTATGTGGTTTGTTGAGGAGTTATGTGTGTTGAATTGAATTGTTAGTTGTGGAATTGTGTTGGGTGGAATTGTGTGGTGTGTAGTATCCTTGTGTAGTGGAATTATGTGATGTGGTGAATAGATAGGGGTAAGAACTGCACAGAATAAATATAAAGGAAATAGCGAGAGATAGGTAGTTTGTGTACGCAGTGGTGACTGAGCTCTAGATAGAGGAGCAGAGCGAGTATGTGAGAAAGAGAAAAAGAAGGGGAGAGTGGGCCACAGATCCATAAAAATGTGTAAAAGAAAAGTGTGCGTGAGAGTTGATAAGATGGATAGATGTAGATAATATTGATGACAGTGTGGAGAGACAATGAAGATGATGGTGAGATTTTGTTATGACTTCATAAAGATTGAAGAGGAAAAGTCAAAGAGAACTAGTGTTATGAATTAGAGGGTCAGCATATGAAAGCATGCATGCAACAAATGTAATTTATAAGAGAAAGATTGCATAAAACGTGTGTGTGCTACAAGTTTTTAATACCGTCACAAAATAGACACCATACAGTTCATAATGTTTTCATTTTTGCAGTCTTCAAATTCTGAAACCGTTCTGTGCCATGTCATAAAGATTTGACCACTCTGCATAATTAAAAAAACAATGAACATTCTTTTGGTACACAAAACACACAGCAAAACCAAAGATTTGGGTCTGCTCTTCTAAGCAGGTATTGTACGTCTCTGCCTGTCGGGTAATGTGAAACACAGAGGAAATGCAGCGTTAATGCAAATACTTTGTTTATTTCGTGAGCTTCTCCTTATAATGATAGCAAGGTGGGATATACAAAGTAATTTACTGGCACTGTTTATCTTAAATTGCAACAACACAATGGAAAATAAACCAACTTGGTTCTCACTCTGAAGCAACTATTTTCTGTCTCCGTTCGGCCACCGTAAAATGCAAAAAGCATTTGCAATGCAACAGTTCTCGCATTTCTCAAAGTTAGAGCTATTAGCAGTTGTAAAGTCCCAACTGGACTTTTCTTGCCTCATTAATTGGGAAAAAAACAAGTGTGATCGCACTGCTAACCATGCGAGATCACACTGCGAAATAAGAGGAAAAGTAGTCCACAAACCAGACGGAAAACAGAGAGCCTCGTGTGTTTTCAGTACTTGGTCGCTGCGCTCGAGGAGGGCTAACCACCGGAAAGCATTGACGTATGCGTGCCTTCCACTAATGAAAGCAAGCAGATTTTAAAAGGCAAGTCCACGAACCAATGAAAGACACTGACGTTACATGGACGGGGCTCTGAGCCCTTTTCTAACTAGTACAGCGTCTCACAAGCGTTACGCACGCATAAGCGCATGCTACGCAGGCTCGACCCTAAAAAGGTACCAAAACAATGTTAAAAAGTTAAGACATTGTGATAATAGTAATCCACATTTAAAATTAGGATTTAGCAAAAAACATTAGAAGGTTCAAAGCAGCATGATCGCATAGCCTTCCAGTTTTTTGCAAGCTTTAAAAATTTTGTAAAATTACAGTTCAAAGCGGTGTTCATTGCCTTAAGCATGTGATCACAGATTGACTACACGAGCTAATTCCGCGCTGGTTAAAAAGTGCACTTAACAGTCTCATCCTCTTGTTCAGCAGACCGGGCAGAGAGAGGTTATGTGGATAATGTAAGCAGTGTTTACGAGAATACTAAAGGAAAGGAGTTCCATTGAACCAGCCATTGAGGTGAATTTTTAAATCTGGAGTCTCAGACCTCGCATATGAGCTACAATTGTTGCCATCACCTTGTTAAATATTGAGCAGATGTTTATTTAAGAATCAACAGTGATAGTTAGTATTTATCAGTGTTCCCTATCCTAAATCACATGGGTTAGCTGATTAAATAAAATACAAATATACAAAAAAACAGAAATATGCAGTAAAAATCTGAGCTAGCGTGACTATCTTTAACTGCTTGAGAGGAAAGGAATAATTTAAGTGGAAGAAATCCAGAATGATACATTGTTGTTTCCCTCTCCACTGCCAAGAAACATCAAGCATAAACCATGACCAATCTGACAGAAATCAGTTATACCATTTTCATGTGTAAAGGTTTCTTTCCATCCTGCTAATGTTCTCTGCGGTTTGTGCATGGAGTCAGGAAGGAGGTAGTTGATGGTCACACTTGTAAAGAGAAGTTAAGCTAAACACTAAAAGGACCAAGGGTTTTGTAGCGAGGCTAGACTGGGGAAACTTGGGATATCACTATCAGCCGCAGCTGTTGCTTGGACCACGTTGATGCAATGGTAAAGAACCATTGGGTTCCTTGTCCTCAAAGGTGAAGCTGAAGGCGAACCAGTTCGGTTGGTACATTAGGATTTTCGCTCTCTGGCCATTGGGCAAGTGGTCTAACTTTACCTTAAACTTTGCAAACCGCTGGTAGCTCTGCATGAGAACTAGTCCACCTCAGTGAACTGTCTCCTGAATGAAGGGCTCAGTATGGGGCCCCAAAGAAATAACGTGTTTTTGCACTTAGTCTCGATTTGTACTTGGTGAGGATTTCATCCGACAACCTTAAAACTGCTTTCCTATGATATTTACCATTTGCCTTTGGTCTCTTGCAAAGATCATTCACAATATATATCAATAAGCAAATTCACAGCATTACAAAACTCTGAGCAAACTTCCTGTCACTTGAGAGGGTATTCTGTTTATCCTTTGAAGCTCTTCTGGCTACGTAGGTAATATCTGGCTAAGAGTCAGCCTGTTTGGGAGCTAGTGCGGACCACAGAAAAATACTTTACCCAAGCCATCTGTAAAAGTAACCTCCTTATTAGGGCTATTTGTAGAGGCTACTAGTATCAGTATCAGATCTGGGTCACCTACACTATAACAATGGTGCCTGCAGTACAGTTGGTTCCTCGATCGTCCGAGGGTGAACTCCATATAGTGCACTCTTGGTGTGTTAACAGTCCTTCTAAAGAACTGGGACATGCATTTGCCTGGTTTGACTTCTTGTAATACTCCATATAGGCTTAACAGTTCCTGCCCTAAAGTTGGTTTCCATATTGCCCCTGGGTGTGCATCATACAGTACTCCCTTGGTGGTTTAGCAGTGGTACCAACAGCTTGGGTCTTTCCAGTTGTGCTGGTGGACTCCATAAACTGATCCATAGCGATGCCCATTAACGTTTGATGCTGTCTACCAAATGATAGGGTCCTGCAATACGTTTATGTGCAGCAGTGTTTGACGCGTTGCATCTAAACCACGTTGTCAAACCACCCATGTTGGCTATCCTTGCAACCATGCATTCCAAAAGGTGCACTGCAACCCAATGCAATGCGGAGCAGTTCATGTCTTCACAAGGGGAATGAAGCCCTATATGAATAATACAAAAATAACACACACCAGAAAGTGCTCTGGTAAGAAGATGATCCAAAGACCAATGCAGTACAATACTTGATGACCTCAATGTAATCCTTTAGGATGGTAGTGGGGCTGCACTTCATACCAACTCCTTGACTGCCTCTGTCAAACCTGGGTCAGATTCTAGAGCCTAACTTTTTTTTAAATTTCCAACCTGACTGCTCCATGGAAAATCTCTTCGCCACTGTTCTGCGCCATCTTTTGATTTCTGCCACAATGTTCTTCCTTGGGTTCTACATTTTAAAACTTCCACACTAAACTTTAGCCACTCTTAGTTAATCTTCTGACTTCCTATTTTCCTATAGCATTTAAATTCAAATTAACATTCGATTGGTAGAAAAAGAGGCTTTGGATATGGCTCACTTCCAAGAGTGTATGTCATTCTATTGGCATTAGACGAGGTCCAACTCTCTGTCACTGAAATATGGCAAAATGGAATTTCTGTTTGTGGAGAGTTGCCCACCCACTAGGTCTGCGGAATGGTGGCCTGCTTCTCTGCCCTTCTCAAATCCGGTTAGTAGGGTTTGCAATCCTAAGGTCACCTTTGACTCCACTCTTTCACTTGCACCCCAGGTCAACAAATTAGCAGCCTCTTGTTCCCCCCCCAACTCAAAACTCTTAGGAAAATTATCTCTGTTCCACCCAAGCTTTTTTTGAGAAATGTTGTTCAGGCCATTTTCTCCTCTGACTTAGGCAACGGGAATGCCTTGTATTCCCAATCTCTAGTTCAGGCATGTGCACTGGCTACTTGTTGCCTTGAGTGTCTATCACTGTGCTGGCCCTGTGTTCTTCCAAAAGCATTTTAAATGCTACACCCACTATACGTAGTTTGTGTTTAAAGTAGTGTTGCCATCTGGTTCTGTCTATGATGTTCGGGTTGTGGATGGGTGAGCGTTTTCTTTCTTTGCTGTCAAACATTGGCATAACCTTAACGCAGCCATTTCAGCAGACAAAAATCATGTCCCAATTCAGAAGAACCTTTAAGAAAAGAAAAAAAAAAGCTGTGTTTTTATTTTTTGCAAACTAACCGTACCAACTGCCTCTGCACCAGTCCCAACACTGTGTGGGGGAGAAAGGAGGGGGTGCCTGAGCCTTAAAAGAGCATAACTCTTGATGCACCTATCAGCCTTTGTAGAACGTCACCTGCCTACAAATCATTCTCGCCTGCCCATGAGCGCTATCTGGTTCATCCACTCTTGATTGTTCTTCACTCCCAACACCCCCCAAAAAAAACACCTATTCGCCTCCGTTAAGTTTAATGAGATCACTTCCCACAAACACTTCGAGAGGCATGGAAGGGGAATGAGACAGAGAAACATGATAGATCGGGTTCGAGAAAGAGGATTGGAGACACACAAGGCTGCAAAGAGGAAGGTTTCAGGCAAAATAAAGTTATGTCTGGCATGGCATGGGTTATTTCGACAGGGCAGCAAATATCGTTAAAATTAGCTAAACTCTAGAGGTTTGAAATTGAGTTGCCTAAAGGAGGCTGGTTTGGTAACTAAAAGACAAACTGTGTTTAGCTTTAACAAATCCATCACTCACGCCTATCAAGCGTTATACTTGCATAGCATTTAAAACCCTTCACTGAGAAGCATACAGCTGACCGTTTGAGGTGACTTTTAATGAGAAGTAATCCTGATGTCGAGGGTTTTAAAAAAAAAAACTTTTGCTTTAATATGCTTCCAATTTGAAAACAAATAAAAAAGATGGAAACAAACACGTCATATAGGCGCAAGTCGCTTCACACCGCATCGAAAGTATAATTAGATCTGCCCCTTGTACATAATGCTCGTCTTTCAAGCAGTTATCTTCTTTTAAACAGTTGCTTCTTTCACAATAAAATACATAGAAACAAATAAACAAATTCACCTTTGGAGTTCTCTTTCCGGCTTTAAGTAATGCCCTATGGAAAAATCAGTCAGCGTGCCGCTGCCCTTTGAAAAAGGGTCATGTGGTGCAAGTTATACTGAAAACGACTCTGACAATGGCTTAAACAGTGCTCAATGATGGTGTTAACCGCTGACGAGAATGTGTTGAGCAGCTCATGTCCCCACCCAAGAAGGCCCTTGTTTGCATTTTAAATAGGTCTGCTAGACCAAACCGCCCTCAACCAGTGGCAAGGCCGGTCGATAACACGACTGGGGAAATTTCCAAAGCAAAATAAACAAGCATTTGGAATGCAATAGTCTCGTGTTTGCTCGAGTTAGAGCTCTTAGCGTTGTAAATTACTGACTGGACTTTTCTTGCCACACAGACTAAAAATAACAAGAGGAAGAGAGCGAGCTGACCCTGGAAAAGCCCCCCACTGGTGTTGGTTTATGTTTACAGAGGGAGGTGGTGGGGAGGAGGGGTTGATTATACAACCACAGTGTAAAACAAACAGGCCAATACTGAAAGAAAAAGTCCCACTCAGAAGAGATAAACAGGACATAGCGTAATTACACAGTACTTTGTGCTGCTCCCAAAGTGAAAAAAGGCAGGACAAAGAGGCAGAACTGACCACTAGCAAGCAAGGATTTTTGAAGGACATTGCAACTAACAAATGAAAACGCTGGAACTCACTGCATAGTATACTTAAAAGTATACAGCAGGCCGAACGCTAACGCTCGACCTAAAAATCAGACGAAATGCAACTGCAGTGCTGTCTCATGGGTTATTTCATAAGATCCTTTAAATGATATTAAAGGTGAAATGTGCATGCCGTATATACCAATCAAACAAATAAAAAAAGATTATTTAAACACAACTCCATATAACATAGCCATATGTATTCATTTTGGGAAAGTTTTGGCATGCGCTGCAAAGATATTATGTTACTAATAAATAGAATAGCTTGGATGCTTGTTAAAGTTAAACAAATGTTTTTTGTGTTTTTTTTATCGTAAACACATGAACCTCAAGCTTGTGGGGACTTTCTTGGTTGCTTTTTTCCCTCTCTACTTTTTACTTGCTAAAATCGTAATTACTGACCTGTATGGCAATCCAGACTACTAACCAGACACCGCCTTTGATTACTCAGCCGTGTCCCCGCAGGGCTGGCTCCATCCTAGAACACCAAGGGAGCATGTACATTCTTCACAGTAAAGTGTGCTTAAAATAAACAAAAGGTTGCTGCTGCCACAGAAAGGTAGACTGCGACTTGCTACTCCACCCCCTTTACACCAAATGCAATTGCTAATACCCTGTCTACTTCGTGCCTAGCAGGCATTTTCTTGCATTTGGTAATGCTGAGGTAGGGTCATTTATATGTAATATATGCAACGTCTCACAAGTGCCAGTAAACAAGGGCAAACCTAACACATTGTACAAAGAATAGAGCTCCAGATGAGCCGATAAGGCAGGGCAGACTTCGTGAGTTTTATTCACTTCAAAGGCACTTGACCAAATTTTGTTACAGTCGAGCACAAAAGGCCGAGACTGTTGAAAACACTTATGAGAGAACTGACGCTTCAGCAAGTGTTAAAGGCTGTAAGTTACCATCTCTGCAAAGATAGTTAATAGACCTTAGATGGTAATGTTAAACTGTTGGACGGTAGGTTTGTTTCCGGGAGACAATCATACTTGGGACAGCAGCATAAGAGCGTCATTTATGTTTACATACCCTGCCAAAACCTTGTGCTAAAACCAACAGAGAATAGGTGAAATCACCCATGCATGCTGAACAGTAACTAAAGGTAAATAGAAATCCGATTTTACAATAAAGCCCCTATTGGGTGAGCGCGTTTTGGGTAGAAACAAAATACATTGTTTTTCAAAGGCAGAGGATACTGGGATACAGTCGGTGATGTGGGAAACAATATATTTACAAGCATTTGCAATGCAATAGTTCTCGCGTTTGCGCGAGTTAGAGCTATTTGCATTGAAAATTACTAACTGGACTTTTTTTGCCACACAAAATGAAAATATAAAGTAAAACAGTTGACATAAGCGAGCCGATTAGAGAAAAAAAAGCGCAGCGTGATCGCACTATGTAAAATGCAGCGCGATCACGCTGTGTGAAAAATAAACAGATAAAGTAGTCCGAACCCCAGGCTGAAAACATCTAGCCTCAGATGTTTTTAGTAGTTTACTGGTGCTGTGTAGGTGGGCTAAACACCAGAAAAGGCATGACGTATGCATGCCTTTCACAAATGAAAGCAACAGGATTTTAAAAGGCAAGCCCACAAACCAATGTGAGTGACTGACGTGCCATGGGCGTGGAATAACAAACAATTGTAAACGTAGACAAAAGTGTAAGTTTACCTTTGTGAATCAGGCTCATTCACAAGCACACAATTTTGTATCTTGTGATGAACAAGAATAATAGCGCATTGAAGTTAAACATGTCTAACACCCTGTTACTGTGCTACTAGAGGGTGCAAAGTGCTGAAGACTTTCTTAATTATTGTCAGTGAAAGTTAATTTGGGCCCTGCAGTTTGGAGTGGAAAAAAATCACACCTTCTTTCCTCACTTAACCTCTTGTATTTGTTTTCTCTCTCTCATCTCCACCTCTCCTCTCTTCGGGTTCTACCACCCTGCAGTGGAGAGAGAAGTGTTCTACTGCCCAAGGGTGCAGAGCTGTGCTGGTCTCCAAGGCCAGGCTGGAGATGGTCAAGGGTCTTCCCAGAATCCTCCGCTCTCTCTTCTGAAAACCTCTCTGTGCCTCCGTACAGGTAAAACACTTCTCTTACTTTGAGTCAACATGTTATCTCTCTGTGTCTCCACCCAGGTAAAAAGCTTCTCCTACTTTGGGTCAACATGTTATGTCTCCGTGCCTCTACCCAGGTAAAAAGCTTCTCTTTGTGAGAAAAGGCCTATTTTTGACAATGTTATCCCCCACTTTGTGCCTGATGTATAATGTAGCCTAGAAAGTATTATGCCCAGGGCCCCTGCTAACCAGGTTCCCTGGGCCAGAGCTCTTGCCCTAAAACTGTTGTGATGCATTGGTACTATTGGATACACCCCTAGCTACCACTAGAAGTCCCTAGTAGGAGAGTACTTAGGTACCCAGGGCATGAGTGTAGGAAAGTACCATCTTGCCTGGCATGTTACCCCCATTTTTCACTGTATATATAACGGTTGTTTTAGTTGTATGTGTCACTGGGACCCTGTCACCCAGGGCCCCAGTGCTCATAAGTGTGCCTGAATGTGTTACCTGTGTAGTGACTAACTGTCTCACTGAGGCTCTGCTATCCAGAACCTCAGTGGTTATGCTCTCTCATTTCTTTCAAATTGTCACTAACAGGCAAGTGACCAATTTTACCAATTTACATTGGCTTACTGGAACACCCTTACAATTCCCTAGTATATGGTACTAAGGTACCCAGGGTATTGGGGTTCCAGGAGATCCCTATGGGCTACAGCATTTCTTTTGCCACCCATAGGGAGCTCTGACAATTCTTACACAGGCCTGCCACTGCAGCCTGAGTGAAATAACGTCCACGTTATTTCACAGCCATTTTACACTGCACTTAAGTAACTTATAAGTCACCTATATGTCTAACCTTTACCTGGTAAAGGTTAGGTGCAAAGTTACTTAGTGTGAGGGCACCCTGGCACTAGCCAAGGTGCCCCCACATTGTTCAGGGCCAATTCCCCGGACTTTGTGAGTGCGGGGACACCATTACACGCGTGCACTACATATAGGTCACTACCTATATGTAGCTTCACAATGGTAACTCCGAATATGGCCATGTAACATGTCTATGATCATGGAATTGCCCCCTCTATGCCATCCTGGCATAGTTGGCACAATCCCATGATCCCAGTGGTCTGTAGCACAGACCCTGGTACTGCCAAACTGCCTTTCCTGGGGTTTCACTGCAGCTGCTGCTGCTGCCAACCCCTCAGACAGGTTTCTGCCCTCCTGGGGTCAAGCCAGGCTGGTCCCAGGATGGCAGAACAAAGGACTTCCTCTGAGAGAGGGTGTTACACCCTCTCCCTTTGGAAAATGGTGTGAAGTCAGGGGAGGAGTAGCCTCCCCCAGCCTCTGGAAATGCTTTCATGGGCACTTTTGGTGCCCATTTCTGCATAAGCCAGTCTACACCGGTTCAGGGACCCCTTAGCCCTGCTCTGGCGCGAAACTGGACAAAGGAAAGGGGAGTGACCACTCCCCTGACCTGCACCTCCCCTGGGAGGTGTCCAGAGCTCCTCCAGTGTGCTCCAGACCTCTGCCATCTTGGAAACAGAGGTGCTGCTGGCACACTGGACTGCTCTGAGTGGCCAGTGCCACCAGGTGACGTCAGAGACTCCTTCTGATAGGCTCCTTCAGGTGTTGCTAGCCTATCCTCTCTCCTAGGTAGCCAAACCCTCTTTTCTGGCTATTTAGGGTCGCTGTCCCTGGGGAAACTTTAGATAACGAATGCAAGAGCTCATCCGAGTTCCTCTGCATCTCTCTCTTCACCTTCTACCAAGGAATCGACTGCTGACCGCGCTGGAAGCCTGCAAAACTGCAACATAGTAGCAAAGACGACTACTGCAACTTTGTAACGCTGATCCTGCCGCCTTCTCGACTGTTTTCCTGGTGGTGCGTGCTGTGGGGGTAGTCTGCCTCCTCTCTGCACTAGAAACTCTGAAGAAATCTTCCGTGGGTCGACGGAATCGTCCCCCTGCAACCGCAGGCACCAAAGAACTACATCACCGGTCCCTTGGGTCTCCTCTCAGCACGACGAGCGAGGTCCCTCGAATCCAGCAACTGTGTCCAAGTGACCCCCACAGTCCAGTCACTCTTCACCCAATCAATAATTGTTTGGATTTTCCCCTGAAGTGGTGCAATCTGTTCCCCACCAACAAGGTGTCCCAGATAAACCACCTTACCCTGCCCTATCTGGCACTTTGAAGCCTTGATAGTGAGCCCTGCCTTTTGCAGGGCCTCCAAAACTTTCCATAGGTGGACCAGGTGATCATCCCAGCTGGAGCTAAAGACAGCTATATCGTCCAAATATGCTGCACTGAAAGCTTCCAGCCTTTGTAGGACTGTGTTCACCAACCTCTGAAAAGTGGCAGGTGCATTTTTCAATCCAAAAGGCATTACTGTGAACTGGTAATGTCCTCCAATGGTTGAAAATGCAGTTTTAGGTTTAGCATCTTCTGATAATTTGATCTGCCAATACCCTGCAGTCAAATCAAAAGTGCTTAGATACTTGGCAGATGCCAGTGTATCTATGAGCTCATCTGCCCTGGGTATAGGGTGAGCATCAGTTTTGGTTACCTGGTTGAGACCTCTGTAGTCTACACAAAACCGCATTTCCTTCTTTCCATCTTTGGAATGAGGTTTTGGTACACGTACCACAGGAGAAGCCCATGGACTTTCAGAGTGCTCAACCACTCCCAGTTCTAACATTTTCTGCACCTCTTGCTTTATGCAGTCCCTGACATGGTCAGGCTGCCTATAGATCTTACTTTTGACAGGCAAGCTGTCTCCAGTATCTATAGTGTGCTCACACCAAGAAGTGGTACCTGGCACAGTAGAGAAGAGCTCAGAAAACTGACCCAGGAGATTTATGCAATGGTCTTTCTGCTCAGCAGTAAGACAATCAGCCAAAACTACACCTTCCACAAGAGCATCTTGTTCTGTGGAAGAGAAGAGATCAGGTAGAGGATCACTGTCTTCTTCCTGTCCCTCATCAGTTGCCATGAGCAGGGTGAGATCAGCCCTGTCATAGTAGGGTTTCAGGCGGTTGACTTGGAGCACCCTAAGGGGACTCCTGGCAGTGCCTAAGTCAACTAAATAGGTGACTTCACCCTTTTTTTCAACAATTGTGTGGGGACCACTCCATTTATCTTGGAGTGCTCTTGGGGCCACAGGCTCCAAGACCCACACTTTCTGCCCTGGTTTGTACTGAACCAAAACAGCCTTCTGATCATGCCATTGCTTCTGGAGCTCTTGGCTGGCCTGAAGGTTTTTACTGGTCTTGTTCATATACTCAGCCATCCTTGATCTGAGGCCAAGTACATAATCCACAATATCATGTTTTGGAGCTTTTAAAGGTTGTTCCCAACCCTCCTTGACAAGTGTTAGTGGACCCCTGACAGGGTGACCAAAGAGGAGTTCAAAGGGGCTTAAGCCCACTCCTTTCTGGGGTACCTCCCTGTAGGCAAAAAGGAGGCATGGTAACAGGATATCCCATCTCCTGCGGAGTTTTTCAGGGAGACCCATAATCATGCCTTTGAGAGTTTTGTGAAATCTCTCCACCAGTCCATTTGTTTGTGGATGATAGGGCGTAGTGAACTTGTAAGTCACACCACACTCTTTCCACATGGCCTTTAAGTATGCAGACATGAAATTGCTTCCCCTGTCTGATACTACTTCCTTTGGGAAGCCCACCCTAGAAAATATTCCCAGGAGGGCCTTTGCCACTGCAGGTGCTGTAGTGGTCCTTAAAGGAATTGCTTCAGGATATCTTGTGGCATGGTCCACTACCACCAAGATAAACCTATTGCCTGAAGCAGTAGGAGGGTCAAGGGGGCCAACTATGTCAACCCCTACCCTTTCAAAGGGAACCCCAACCACAGGCAGTGGAATAAGGGGTGCCTTTGGGGTGCCACCTGTCTTGCCACTGGCTTGACAGGTTTCACAGGACTTACAAAATTCCTTTGTGTCCTCAGACATCCTAGGCCAATGAAACAAGGGAACAAGTCTGTCCCAAGTTTTCATTTGTCCCAGATGTCCAGCTAGGGGAATGTCGTGGGCTAGAGTTAGGAGGAACTTTCTATACTCCTGAGGAATCACTAACCTCCTGGCAGTTCCAGGTTTAGGATCCCTTGCTTCAGTGTACAAGAGGTTGTCCTCCCAGTAAACTCTGCGAGAGTCACTGACATCCCCATTAGCCTGTTTGACAGCTTGCTGTCTTAGACCCTCTAGTGTGGGACAGGTTTGCTGTGCCACACTCAGCTCCTCCCTGGCAGGCCCCCCTTCACCCAAAATCTCAGCAGTGTCTGCTTCCAGCTCCTCTGGTGTAGGTTCTGCACAGGGTGGAAATTCTTCTTCCTCAGAAGTAGAATCCACTGTAGAGGGAGGGATAGTAGGAAGTGGTTTGCTTCTATTAGCCCTAGCTTTAGGGAGCACTTGGTCCATTGTTCCAGGATCCAAGCTTCCCTGTCCTTTTTGCTTTTTGGCCTGAGCCCTGGTTAAAGCAAAAATATGCCCTGGGATGCCCAGCATTGCTGCATGGGCCTCCAACTCCACATCTGACCAAGCTGATGTCTCCAAATCATTTCCTAGTAGACAGTCTACAGGTAAATCTGAGGCTACCACAACTTTCTTTGAACCAGTAACCCCCCCCTGTTGAGATTTACAACAGCCATGGGGTGGCTAAGTGTGTTGTTGTGAGCATCGGTTACTTGGTACTGGTGACCAAGTAGGTGTTGTTCAGGGTGGACCAGTTTCTCTATGACCATTGTCACACTGGCACCAGTGTCCCTGTAGGCCTGAACCTCAACACCATTTATTAGGGGTAGCTGCTTGTACTTATCCATATTAAGGGGACAAGCAACTAAGGTGGCTAAATCAATAGCGCCCTCAGAGACTAACACAGCCTCTGTGGTCTCCCTAACAAGACCAACCCCAACTAAGTTACCAAAAGTGAGCCCAGCTACTCCCTTAGATTGGCTATTAGTAGGTTTGCTCCCACCACCACTGCTATTAGTAGGGACACTAGGTGTAGCAGTAGGGGTTGTAGTGGTAGGAGGCTTGGTGCTTTTCTTTGGACAACTGGGATCTGTTGTCCAATGGCCTTTTATTTTACATAAATAGCACCATGGTTTCTTTTCTTTGTTTTGATTGGAAGTGGATTTGGGCCCACCACCCCCACCAGAGTGTTTTTGTGGGCCTGATGAAGACTCATTTTTAGATTTGTCCCCACCCTTGTCAGAAGACTTACCATCCTTCTTCCTGTTGCCATCTTTGTCACCCCCTGTATGAACTTTTCTGTTCACCCTTGTTCTGACCCATTTGTCTGCCTTCTTTCCCAATTCTTGGGGAGAGGTCAGATCAGAGTTCACCAAGTACTGGTGCAACAAATCAGACACACAATTATTAAGAATATGCTCTCTCAGGATCAAGTTATACAGGCTGTCATAATCAGTAACTTTACTGCCATGTAACCACCCCTCCAAGGCCTTCACTGAATGGTCAATGAAATCAACCCAGTCTTGTGAAGACTCCTTTTTGGTCTCTCTGAACTTTATCCTGTATTGTTCAGTGGTTAAGCCATAACCATCCAGGAGTGCATTCTTAAGAACTGTAAAATTATTGGCATCACTTTCTTTCACAGTAAGGAGCCTATCCCTACCTTTTCCACTAAATGATAGCCATAGGATAGCAGCCCACTGCCTTTGAGGGACATCCTGTACAACACAGGCCCTCTCAAGTGCAGCAAACCACTTGTTAATGTCATCCCCCTCCTTATAAGGGGGAACTATCTTATGCAGATTCCTGGAATCATGCTCTTTTGCAGGATGACTATGGGGAATACTGCTGCTGCCACCATGGGTTTCAAAACCCAACTTCTGTCTTTCCTTCTCTAGTTCTAAAGACTGTCTATCCAAATCCAGCTGTTGCTTTTTAAGCTTCAGTCTGGTTTGTTCCACTCTCAACTTATTGAGTTCCCTTTCTAACAATCTGTCATCAGGGTTGGTGGGAGGGACATTCCTAGACACAGAAGTATGATGAGAATAAACAGAAGGAGACCTGTCCCTTACAGAGGGCACCCTAACAGCTTGGCTGACAGTGTAATGTGAGAGCACATCATCTGTATGATGTGACTCCACCTCAGTACCAACTATGCTAGACTGTCTAGTAATGGGCAGGCTAAGAAGTTTCTTTCCTGAATCTTTTCCTGGGGGAGTCCCTGGATCAGATTGGGAACCATTAGCTACTTTTTCAACAGATGGGGCACTTTTAGCCTTATCTTGTTCTCTAAGCATGTTAAGTAACAATTCCAAGGAAGGATTCTCCCCTACACTCAAACCTCTCTCTATGCAGAGACTCCTTGCTCCTTTCCAGCTAAGGTGATCATATGCAAGTTTGGACAGATCAACATTTTGGCCTGTGCCAGACATTTTTTTAGAGAGAGTTAAAGTGATAGAAAAAGAGAAAAAAGTTTTCAGAACTTTTAGAAAGACAGAAAAAAAAAACTTTTAAAACTTTTTAGAACTTTTTAGAAAGTTTAGAAGTACTTTTCAGCACTTAGAAAAGAGTGAAAAGAGGAAATGCAAAACTTTTTGGTTATGTGTATATACATTGAACTTGTTTTGTATATTTTTCTCTTATGAAAAGTACAATGACAAGAGTGGTAAGTAGTCTCAAAGCACTTATCCCACCGCTGCACAACCAATGTAGGAGGCTGGACTGGCTTGTAGTGAGTACCAAGGGGTACTTGCACCTTGCACCAGGCCCAGTTATCCCTTATTAGTGTATAGGGTGTCTAGCAGCATAGGCTGATAGATAATGGTAGCTTAGCAGAGCAGCTTAGGCTGAACTAGGAGACGTGTGAAGCTACTACAGTACCACAAGTGTCACTTGCACAATATCATAAGAAAACACAATACACAGTTATACTAAAAATAAAGGTACTTTATTTTTATGACAATATGCCAAAGTATCTTAGAGTGTACCCTCAGTATGAGGATAGCAAATATACACAAGTTATATGTACACAATACCAAAAATATGCAGTATAGTCTTAGAAAACAGTGCAAACAATGTATAGTTACAATAGGATGCAATGGGGACACATAGGGATAGGGGCAACACAAACCATATACTCCAAAAGTGGAATGTGAACCACGAATGGACCCCAAACCTATGTGACCTTGTAGAGGGTCGCTGGGACTATTAGAAAATAGTGAGAGTTAGAAAATTAGCCCTCCCCAAGACCCTGAAAAGTGAGTGCAAAGTGCACTGAAGTTCCCCAAAAGACAAAGAAGTCGTGGTAGAGGAATAATGCAGGAAAGACACAAACCAACAATGCAACAACTGTGGATTTCCAATCTAGGGTACCTGTGGAACAAGGGGACCAAGTCCAAAAGTCACAAGCAAGTCGGAGATGGGCAAATGCCCAGGAAATGCCAGCTGTGGGTGCAAAGAAGCTTCTACTGGACAGAAGAAGCTGCGGTTTCTGCAGGAACGAAAAGGGCTAGAGACTTCTCCTTTAGTGGACAAATTCCTCTCGCCATGGAGAGTCGTGCAGAAGTGTTTTCCCGCCAAAAGAACGCCAACAAGCCTTGCTAGTTGCAAATAATGCGGTTACAGTTTTTGGACGCTGCTGCAGCCCAGGAGGGACCAGGAGGTCGCAAATTGGAACAGAAGAGAGAAGGGACGTCGAGCAAGACAAGGAGCCCTCTCAGCAGCAGGTAGCACCCAGAAAAGTGCCAGAAACAGGCACTACGAGGATGCATGAAATGGTGCTCGCCAAAGTTGCTCAAAGGAGTCCCACGTCGCCGGAGACCAACTTAGAAAGTCGTGCAATGCAGGTTAGAGTGCTGTGGAACCAGGCTTGGCTGTGCACAAAGGATTTCTGCCGGAAGTGCACAGGGGCCGGAGTAGCTGCAAAAGTTGCGGTTCCCAGCAATGCAGCCCAGCGAGGTGAGGCAAGGACTTACCTCCACCAAACTTGGACTGAAGAGTCACTGGACTGTGGGGGTCACTTGGACAGAGTTGCTGGATTCGAGGGACCTCGCTCGTTGTGCTGAGAGGAGACCCAAGGGACCGGTAATGCAGCTTTTTGGTGCCTGCGGTTGCAGGGGGAAGATTCCGTCGACCCACGGGAGATTTCTTCGGAGCTTCTGGTGCAGAGAGGAGGCAGACTACCCCCACAACATGCACAAGCAGGAAAACAGTCGAGAAGGCGGCAGGATCAGCGTTACAGAGTTGCAGTAGTCGTCTTAGCTACTATGTTGCAGTTTTGCAGGCTTCCAGCGCAGTCAGCAGTCGATTCCTTGGCAGAAGGTGAAGAGAGAGATGCAGAGGAACTCTGATGAGCTCTTGCATTCGTTATCTAAAGTTTCCCCAGAGACAGAGACCCTAAATAGCCAGAAAAGAGGGTTTGGCTACCTAGGAGAGAGGATAGGCTACTAACACCTGAAGGAGCCTATCAGAAGGAGTCTCTGACGTCACCTGGTGGCACTGGCCACTCAGAGCAGTCCAGTGTGCTGGCAGCACCTCTGTTTCCAAGATGGCAGAGGTCTGGAGCACACTGGAGGAGCTCTGGACACCTCCCAGGGGAGGTGCAGGTCAGGGGAGTGGTCACTCCCCTTTCCTTTGTCCAGTTTCGCGCCAGAGCAGGGCTAAGGGGTCCCCTGAACCGGTGTAGACTGGCTTATGCAGAATTGGGCACATCTGTGCCCAAGAAAGCATTTCCAGAGGCTGGGGGAGGCTACTCCTCCCCTGCCTTCACACCATTTTCCAAAGGGAGAGGGTGTAACACCCTCTCTCAGAGGAAGTCCTTTGTTCTGCCATCCTGGGACAAGCCTGGCTTGACCCCAGGGGGGCAGAAACCTGTCTGAGGGGTTGGCAGCAGCAGCAGCTGCAGTGAAACCCCAGGAAAGGCAGTTTGGCAGTACCAGGGTCTGTGCTACAGACCACTGGGATCATGGAATTGTGCCAACAATGCCAGGATGGCATAGAGGGGGCAATTCCATGATCTTAGACATGTTACATGGCCATATTCGGAGTTACCATTGTGAAGCTACATATAGGTAGTGACCTATATGTAGTGCACGCGTGTAATGGTGTCCCCGCACTCACAAAGTTCAGGGAATTGGCCCTGAACAATGTGGGGGCACCTTGGCTAGTGCCAGGGTGCCCTCACACTAAGTAACTTTGCACCTAACCTCTACCAGGTAAAGGTTAGACATATAGGTGACTAATAAGTTACTTAAGTGCAGTGTAAAATGGCTGTGAAATAACGTGGAGGTTATTTCACTCAGGCTGCAGTGGCAGGCCTGTGTAAGAATTGTCAAAGCTCCCTATGGGTGGCAAAAGAAATGCTGCAGCCCATAGGGATCTCCTGGAACCCCAATACCCTGGGTACCTCAGTACCATATACTAGGGAATTATAAGGGTGTTCCAGTAAGGCAATGTAAATTGGTAATTGGTCACTAGCCTGTTAGTGACAATTTGGAAACAAATGAGAGAGCATAACCACTGAGGTTCTGATTAGCAGAGCCTCAGTGAGACAGTTAGTCACTACACAGGTAACACATTCAGGCACACTTATGAGCACTGGGGCCCTGGAGAACAGGGTCCCAGTGACACATACAACTAAAACAACATATATACAGTGAAAAATGGGGGTAACATGCCAGGCAAGATGGTACTTTCCTACACAACCCACCCCCCCCCCCCCAAATGAAGGACAATAAGACTAGCCATGACCTGATGAGTCTTCATTGTCTAAGTGGAAATTTCTGGAGAGTCCATCTGCATTGGAGTGGGTACTCCCAGGTCTATGTTCCACTGTATAGTCCATTCCCTGTAGGGATATGGACCACCTTAACAATTTAGGATTTTCACCTTTCATTTGTTTTAGCCAAAGTAGAGGTTTGTGGTCTGTCTGAACAATGAAGTGAGTGCCAAACAGGTATGGCCTCAACTTCTTCAGAGCCCAGACCACAGCAAAGGCCTCCCTCTCTATGGCAGACCAACGCTTTTCTCTAGGGGTCAAACTCCTACTAATAAAAGCAACAGGTTGATCCTGGCCCTCAGAATTAAGTTGTGATAGGACTGCCCCTACTCCTAATTCAGATGCATCAGTTTGGACATAGAATTGTTTTGAGTAACAAGGGCTTTTCAGGACAGGTGCAGAGCACATGGCCTGCTTCAGCTCCTCAAAAGCTTTCTGACAGTTTGCTGTCCATAATACCTTTTTAGGCATTTTCTTGGATGTGAGGTCATTAAGAGGGGCTGCAATGGAGCCATAGTTCTTAATGAACCTCCTGTAATACCCAGTGAGGCCTAGGAAGGCTCTCACTTGAGTCTGTGTAGTAGGGGGAACCCAATCAATAATTGTTTGGATTTTCCCCTGAAGTGGTGCAATCTGTTCCCCACCAACAAGGTGTCCCAGATAAACCACCTTACCCTGCCCTATCTGGCACTTTGAAGCCTTGATAGTGAGGCCTGCCTTTTGCAGGGCCTCCAAAACTTTCCATAGGTGGACCAGGTGATCATCCCAGCTGGAGCTAAAGACAGCTATATCGTCCAAATATGCTGCACTGAAAGCTTCCAGCCCTTGCAGGACTGTGTTCACCAAACTCTGAAAAGTGGCAGGTGCATTTTTCAATCCAAAAGGCATTACAGTGAACTGGTAATGTCCTCCAATGGTTGAAAATGCAGTTTTAGGTTTAGCATCTTCTGACAATTTGATCTGCCAATACCCTGCAGTCAAGTCAAAAGTGCTTAGATACTTGGCAGATGCCAGTGTATCTATGAGCTCATCTACCCTGGGTATAGGGTGAGCATCAGTTTTGGTTACCAAGTTGAGACCTCTGTAGTCTACACAAAACCGCATTTCCTTCTTTCCATCTTTGGAATGGGGTTTTGGTACAAGTACCACAGGAGAAGCCCATGGACTTTCAGAGTGCTCAACCACTCCTAGTTCTAACATTTTCTGGACCTCTTGCTTTATGCAGTCCCTGACATGGTCAGGCTGCCTATAGATCGTACTTTTGACAGGCAAGCTGTCTCCAGTATCTATAGTGTGCTCACACCAAGAAGTGGTACCTGGCACAGTAGAGAAGAGCTCAGAAAACTGACTCAGGAGATTTATGCAATGGTCTTTCTGCTCAGCAGTAAGACAATCAGCCAAAACTACACCTTCCACAAGAGCATCTTGTTCTGTGGAAGAGAAGAGATCAGGTAGAGGATCACTGTCTTCTTCCTGTCCCTCATCAGTTGCCATGAGCAGGGTGAGAATAGCCCTGTCATAGTAGGGTTTCAGGCGGTTTACATGGAGTACCCTAAGGGGACTCCTTGCAGTGCCTAAGTCAACTAAATAGGTGACTTCACCCTTTTTCTCAACAATTGTGTGGGGTCCACTCCATTTATCTTGGAGTGCTCTTGGGGCCACAGGCTCCAAGACCCACACTTTCTGCCCTGGTTGGTACTGAACCAAAACAGCCTTCTGATCATGCCATTGCTTCTGGAGCTCTTGGCTGGCCTGAAGGCTTTTACTGGCCTTTTTCATATACTCAGCCATCCTTGATCTGAGGCCAAGTACATAGTCCACAATATCTTGTTTTGGAGCTTTTAAAGGTTGTTCCCAACCCTCCTTAACAAGTGTGAGTGGACCCCTAACAGGGTGTCCAAAAAGAAGTTCAAAGGGGTTGAAGCGCACTCCTTTCTGGGGTACCTCCCTGTAGGCAAAAAGGAGGCATGGTAGAAGGATGACCCATCTCCTGCGGAGTTTTTCAGGGAGACCCATAATCATGCCTTTGAGAGTTTTGTTAAATCTCTCCACCAGTCCATTAGTTTGTGGATGATAGGGTGTAGTGAACTTATAAGTCACACCACACTCCTTCCACATGGCCTTTAAGTATGCAGACATGAAATTGCTTCCCCTGTCTGATACTACTTCCTTTGGGAAGCCCACCCTGGAAAATATTCCCAGGAGGGCCTTTGCCACTGCAGGAGCTGTAGTGGTCCTTAAAGGAATAGCTTCAGGATATCTTGTGGCATGGTCCACTACCACCAAGATAAATCTGTTGCCTGAAGCAGTAGGAGGGTCAAGGGGGCCAACTATGTCAACCCCTACCCTTTCAAAGGGAACCCCAACCACAGGCAGTGGAATAAGGGGTGCCTTTGGAGTGCCACCTGTCTTGCCACTGGCTTGACAGGTTTCACAGGACTTACAAAATTCTTTTGTGTCCTCAGACATCCTAGGCCAATGAAACAAGGGAACAAGCCTGTCCCAAGTTTTCATTTGTCCCAGGTGCCCAGCTAGGGGAATGTCGTGTGCCGGAGGAACTTTCTGTACTCCTGAGGAATCACTAATCTCCTGGCAGCTCCAGGTTTAGGATCCCTATGCTCAGTGTACAAGAGGTTGTCCTCCCAGTAAACTCTGTGAGAGTCACTGACATCCCCATTAGCCTGTTTGACAGCTTGCTGTCTCGGACCCTCTAATGTGGGACAGGTTTGCTGTGCCACACTCAGCTCCTTCCTGGCAGGCCCCCCTTCACCCAAAAGCTAAGCAGTGTTTGCTTCAAGCTCCTCTGGTGTAGGTTCTGCACAGGGAGGGAATTCTTCTTCCTCAGAAGTTGAATCCACTGTAGAGGGAGGGATAGTAGGAAGTGGTTTGCTTCTACTAGCCCTAGCTTTAGGGAGCACTTGGTCCATTGTTCCAGGATCCAAGCTTCCCTGTCCTTTTTGCTTTTTGGCCTGAGCCCTGGTTAAAGCAAAAATATGCCCTGGGATGCCTAGCATTGCTGCATGGGCCTCCAACTCCACATCTGACCAAGCTGATTTCTCCAAATCATTTCCTAGTAGACAGTCTACAGGTAAATCTGTGGCTACCACAACTTTCTTTGGACCAGTAACCCCCCCCCCAGTTGAGATTTACAACAGCCATGGGGTGGCTAAGTGTGTTGTTGTGAGCATCGGTTACTTGGTACTGGTGACCAAGTAGGTGTTGTTCAGGGTGGACCAGTTTCTCTATGACCATAGTCACACTGGCACCAGTGTCCCTGTAGGCCTGAACCTCAACACCATTTATTAGGGGTAGCTGCTTGTACTTATCCATATTAAGGGGACAAGCAACTAAGGTGGCTAAATCAATAGCCCCCTCAGAGACTAACACAGCCTCTGTGGTCTCCCTAACAAGACCAACCCCAACTAAGTTACCAATAGTGAGCCCAGCTACTCCCTTGGATTGGCTATTAGTAGGTTTGCTCCCACCACCACTGCTATTAGTAGGGACACTAGGTGTAGCAGTAGGGGTTGTAGTGGTAGGAGCTGTGGTGCCTTTCTTTGGACAACTGGGATCTGTTGTCCAATGACCTTTTATTTTACATAAATAGCACCATGGTTTCTTTTCCTTGTTCTGATTAAAGGAGGATTTGGACCCACCACCCCCACCAGAGTGTTTTTGTGGGCCTGATGAAGACTCATTTTTAGATTTGTCCCCACCCTTGTCTGAAGACTTACCATCCTTCTTTTGGTTGCCATCTTTGTCACCCCCTGTATGAACTTTTCTGTTCACTCTTGTTCTGACCCATTTGTCTGCCTTCTTTCCCAATTCTTGGGGAGAGGTCAGATCAGAGTCCACCAAGTACTGGTGCAACAAATCAGACACACAATTATTAAGAATATGCTCTCTCAGGATTAAGTTATACAGGCTGTCATAATCAGTAACTTTACTGCCATGTAACCACCCCTCCAAGGCCTTCACTGAATGGTCAATGAAATCAACCCAGTCTTGTGAAGACTCCTTTTTGGTCTCTCTGAACTTTATCCTGTACTGTTCAGTGGTTAAGCCATAACCATCCAGGAGTGCATTCTTAAGAACTTGGAAATTATTAGCATCATTTTCTTTCACAGTAAGGAGCCTATCCCTACCTTTTCCACTAAATGATAGCCATAGGATAGCAGCCCACTGCCTTTGAGGGACATCCTGTACAACACAGGCCCTCTCAAGTGCAGCAAACCACTTGTTAATGTCACCCCCCTCCTTATAAGGGGGAACTATCTTGTGCAGATTCCTGGAATCATGCTCTTTTGCAGGATGACTATGGGGAATACTGCTGCTGCCACCATGGGTATCTAAACCCAACTTCTGTCTTTCCTTCTCTAATTCAAAAGACTGTCTATCCAAATCCAGCTGTTGCTTTTTAAGCTTCAGTCTGGTTTGTTCCACCCTCAACTTATTGAGTTCCCTCTCTAACATTCTGTCATCAGGGTTGGTGGGAGGGACATTTCTAGAAACAGAGCTATGATGGGAATGAACAGAAGGAGACCTGTCCCTTACAGAAGCCACCCTAACAGCTTGGTTTACAGAAACATTACTACCAGTATGGTGAGAATAAATGCTTTTGCTATGATGTGAGACAACACTATTTATTTGGTGTGGCTCATCATCATTACCATCTATGCTAGATTGTCTAGTAATGGGCAGGCTAGGAAGTTTCTTTCCTGAATCTTTTCCTGGGGGAGTCCCTGAATCAGATTGGGAACTATTAGGTACTTTTTCAACAGATGGGGCACCTATGGCCTTATCCTGTTCTCTAAGCATGTTAAGTAACAGTTCCAAGGAAGGATTCTTCCCTACACTCAAACCTCTCTCTATACAGAGACTCCTTGCTCTTTTCCAGCTAAGGTTGTCATATGCAAGTTTGGACAGATCAACACTTTGGCCTGTGCCAGACATTTTTTTAGAGAGAGTTAAAGTGATAGAAAAAGAAAAAAAAGTTTTCAGAACTTTTTGGAAAGACAGAAAAAAACTTTTTAAACTTTTAAGAACTTTTTGAAAGTTTAGAAGTACTTTTCAGCACTTAGAAAAGAGTGAAAAGAGGAAATGCAAAACTTTTTGGCTATGTGTATATACACTGACCTTGTTTTGTATATTTTTCTCTTATGAAAAGTACAATGACAAGAGTGGTAAGTAGTCTCAAGCACTTATCCCACCACTGCACAACCAATGTAGGAGGCTGGACTGGCTTGTAGTGAGTACCAAGGGGTACTTGCACCTTGCACCAGGCCCAATTATCCCTTATTAGTGTATAGGGTGTCTAGCAGCTTAGGCTGATAGATAATGGTAGCTTAGCAGAGCAGCTTAGGCTGAACTAGGAGACGTGTGAAGCTACTACAGTACCACTTAGTGTCATATGCACAATATCATAAGAAAACACAATACACAGTTATACTAAATGTGAGAAGGTAGCCTCTTTCTAGCCTTGTTACCCCCACTTTTGGCCTGTTTGTGAGTGTATGTCAGGATGTTTGTCACTGTTTTCACTGTCTCACTGGGATCCTGATGGCTAGGCCCCAGTGCTCATAGTGAAAACACTATGGCCCATATTTATACTTTTTGACGCTAAACTGCGCTAACGCAGTTTAGCGTCAAAAAATTTTGCGCCGTCTAACGCCATTCTGAAGCGCCATGCGGGCGCCGTATTTATGGAATGGCGTTAGCCGGCGCTAGCAGACCGGCGCTGCCTGGTGTGCGTGGAAAAAAACCACATAGACCAGGCAGCGCCGGCGTAGGGGGAAAATGGCGTTAGGGTGTCTTAAAATGGGGCAAGTCAGGTTGAGGCAAAAAAAGCGCCTCAACCCGATTTGCGCCATTATTTTCGACGCCCAGAAGCCATTTAAATGACTCCTGTCTTAGTAAAGACAGGAGTCATGCCCCCTTGCCCAATGGCCATGCCCAGGGGACTTATGTCCCCTGGGCATGGTCATTGGGCATAGTGGCATGTAGGGGGGCCCAAATTAGGCCCCCCTATGCCACCCAATTTTATTTTAAAAAAATAAAAAATTATACTTACCTGAACTTACCTGAATGTCCCTGGGGTGGGTCCCTCCATCCTTGGGGGTCCTCCTGGGGTGGGCAGGGGTGGCAGGGGGGGTCCCTGGGGGCAGGGGAGGGCACCTGTGGGCTCATTGTGAGCCCACAGGCCCCTTAACGCCTACCCTGACCCAGGCATTAAATAGTGGCGCAAATGCGGGGTTTTTTGACCCGCCACCTCCCGGGCGTGATTTTTGCCCGGGAGTATAAATACGACGCATTTGCGTCGCCGTCATTTTTTTAGACGGGAACGCCTTCCTTGCATCTCATTAACGCAAGGAAGGCGTTCACGCAAAAAAATGACGCTATTTGCCCATACTTTGGCGCTAGACGCGTCTAACGCCAAAGTATAAATATGGCGTTCGTTTTGCGCCGAATTTGCGTCGAAAAAAACGACGCTAATTCGGCGCAAACGGAGTATAAATACGGGCCTATGTTTTCAGTATGTTTGTTATGTGTCACTGGGACCCTGCTAGTCAGGACCCCAGTGCTCATAAGGTTGTGGCCTATATGTATGTGTCACTGGGACCCTGTCACACAGGGCCCCAGTGCTCATAGGTGTGCATGTATGTGTTCCCTGTGTGGTGCCTAACTGTCTCACTGAGGCTCTGCTAACCAGAACCTCAGTGGTTATGCTCTCTCATTTCTTTCCAAATTGTCACTAACAGGCTAGTGACCATTTTTACCAATTTACATTGGCTTACTGGAACACCCTTATAATTCCCTAGTATATGGTACTGAGGTACCCAGGGTATTGGGGTTCCAGGAGATCCCTATGGGCTGCAGCATTTCTTTTGCCACCCATAGGGAGCTCTGACAATTCTTACACAGGCCTGCCACTGCAGCCTGAGTGAAATAACGTCCACGTTATTTCACAGCCATTTTACACTGCACTTAAGTAACTTATAAGTCACCTATATGTCTAACCTTTACCTGGTAAAGGTTAGGTGCAAAGTTACTTAGTGTAAGGGCACCCTGTCACTAGCCAAGGTGCCCCCACATTGTTCAGAGCCAATTCCCTGAACTTTGTGAGTGCGGGGACACCATTACACGCGTGCACCACATATAGGTCACTACCTATATGTAGCTTCACAATGGTAACTCCGAATATGGCCATGTAACATGTCTATGATCATGGAATTGCCCCCTCTATGCCATCCTGGCATAGTTGGCACAATCCCATGATCCCAGTGGTCTGTAGCACAGACCCTGGTACTGCCAAACTGCCCTTCCTGGGGTTTCACTGCAGCTGCTGCTGCTGCCAACCCCTCAGACAGGCAGCTGCCCTCCTGGGGTCCAGCCAGGCCTGGCCCAGGATGGCAGAACAAAGAACTTCCTCTGAGAGAGGGTGTGACACCCTCTCCCTTTGGAAAATGGTGTGAAGGCAGGGGAGGAGTAGCCTCCCCCAGCCTCTGGAAATGCTTTGTTGGGCACAGATGTGCCCAATTCTGCATAAGCCAGTCTACACCGGTTCAGGGACCCCTTAGCCCCTGCTCTGGCGCAAAACTGGACAAAGGAAAGGGGAGTGACCACTCCCCTGACCTGCACCTCCCCTGGGAGATGTCCAGAGCTCCTCCAGTGTGCTCCAGACCTCTGCCATCTTGGAAACAGAGGTGCTGCTGGCACACTGGACTGCTCTGAGTGGCCAGTGCCACCAGGTGACGTCAGAGACTCCTTGTGATAGGCTCCTTCAGGTGTTGCTAGCCTATCCTCTCTCCTAGGTAGCCAAACCCTCTTTTCTGGCTATTTAGGGTCTCTGTCTCTGGGGAAACTTCAGATAACGAATGCAAGAGCTCATCCGAGTTCCTCTGCATCTCTCTCTTCACCTTCTGATAAGGAAACGACTGCTGACCGCGCTGGAAGCCTGCAAACCTGCAACATAGTAGCAAAGACGACTACTGCAACTCTGTAACGCTGATCCTGCCGCCTTCTCGACTGTTTTCCTGCTTGTGCATGCTGTGGGGGTAGTCTGCCTCCTCTCTGCACCAGAAGCTCTGAAGAAATCTCCAGTGGGTCGACGGAATCTTCCCCCTGCAACCGCAGGCACCAAAAAGCTGCATTACCGGTCCCTTGGGTCTCCTCTCAGCACGACGAGCGAGGTCCCTCGAATCCAGCGACTCTGTCCAAGTGACCCCCACAGTCCAGTGACTCTTCAGCCCAAGTTTGGTGGAGGTAAGTCCTTGCCTCACCTCGCTGGGCTGCATTGCTGGGAACCGCGACTTCGCAGCTACTCCGGCCCCTGTGCACTTCCGGCGGAAATCCTTTGTGCACAGCCAAGCCTGGGTCCATGGCACTCTAACCTGCATTGCACGACTTTCTAAGTTGGTCTCCGGCGACGTGGGACTCCTTTGTGCAACTTCGGCGAGCACCGTTTCACGCATCCTCGTAGTGCCTGTTTCTGGCACTTCTCCGGGTGCTACCTGCTTCAGTGAGGGCTCTTTGTCTTGCTCGATGTCCCCTCTCTCTACAGGTCCAATTTGCGACCTCCTGGTCCCTCCTGGGCCCCAGCAGCGTCCAAAAACGCCAAACGCACGATTTGCGCCTAGCAAGGCTTGTTGGCGTCTTTTCGGCGGAAAAACACTTCTGCACGACTCTCCAAAGCGAGAGGGATCCGTCCACCAAAGGGGAAGTCTCTAGCCCTTTTCGTTCTTGCAGAAACCTCAGCTTCTTCTGTCCAGTCGAAGCTTCTTTGCACCCGCAGCTGGCATTTCCTGGGCATCTGCCCATCTCCGACTTGCTTGTGACTTTTGGACTTGGTCCCCTTGTTCCACAGGTACCCTAGATTGGAAATCCACAGTTGTTGCATTGCTGGTTTGTGTCTTTCCTGCATTATTCCTCTAACACGACTACTTTGTCCTTAGGGGAACTTTAGTGCACTTTGCACTCACTTTTCAGGGTCTTGGGGAGGGTTATTTTTCTAACTCTCACTATTTTCTAATAGTCCCAGCGACCCTCTACAAGGTCACATAGGTTTGGGGTCCATTCGTGGTTCGCATTCCACTTTTGGAGTATATGGTTTGTGTTGCCCCTATCCCTATGTTTCCCCATTGCATCCTATTGTAACTATACATTGTTTGCACTGTTTTCTAAGACTATACTGCATATTTTTGCTATTGTGTATATATATCTTGTGTATATTTCCTATCCTCTCACTGAGGGTACACTCTAAGATACTTTGGCATATTGTCATAAAAATAAAGTACCTTTATTTTTAGTATAACTGTGTATTGTGTTTTCTTATGATATTGTGCATATGACACTAAGTGGTACTGTAGTAGCTTCACACGTCTCCTAGTTCAGCCTAAGCTGCTCTGCTAAGCTACCATTATCTATCAGCCTAAGCTGCTAGACACCCTATACACTAATAAGGGATAACTGGGCCTGGTGCAAGGTGCAAGTACCCCTTGGTACTAACTACAAGCCAGCCCAGCCTCCTACACTAAAAATAAAGGTACTTTATTGTTATGACAATATGCCAAAGTATCTTAGAGTGTACCCTCAGTGAGAGGATGGGAAATATACACAAGATATATATACACAATAGCAAAAATATGCAGTATAGTCTTAGAAAACAGTGCAAACAATGTATGGTTACAATAGGATGCAATGGGGAAACATAGGGATAGGGGCAACACAAACCATATACTCCAAAAGTGGAATGCGAACCACGAATGGACCCCAAACCTATGTGACCTTGTAGAGGGTCGCTGGGACTATTAGAAAATAGTGAGAGTTAGAAAAATAACCCTCCCCAAGACCCTGAAAAGTGAGTGCAAAGTGCACTAAAGTTCCCCTAAGGACAAAGAAGTCGTGTTAGAGGAATAATGCAGGAAAGACACAAACCAGCAATGCAACAACTGTGGATTTCCAATCTAGGGTACCTGTGGAACAAGGGGACCAAGTCCAAAAGTCACAAGCAAGTCGGAGATGGGCAGATGCCCAGGAAATGCCAGCTGCGGGTGCAAAGAAGCTTCGACTGGACAGAAGAAGCTGAGGTTTCTGCAGGAACGAAAAGGGCTAGAGACTTCCCCTTTGGTGGACGGATCCCTCTCGCCGTGGAGAGTCGTGCAGAAGTGTTTTCCCGCCGAAAGGACGCTAACAAGCCTTGCTAGCTGCAAATCGTGCGGTTAGCGTTTTTGGACGCTGCTGGGGCCCAGGAGGGACCAGGAGGTCGCAAATTTGACCTGAAGAGAGAGGGGATGTCGAGCAAGACAAAGAGCCCTCACTGAAGCAGGTAGCACCCAGAGAAGTGCCAAAAACAGGCACTATGAGGATGCGTGAAACAGTGCTCGCCGAAGTTGCACAAAGGAGTCGCCGGAGACCAACTTAGAAAGTCGTGCAATGCAGGTTAGAGTGCCGTGGACCCAGGCTTGGCTGTGCACAAAGGATTTCCGCCGGAAGTGCACAGGGGCCGGAGTAGCTGCAAAGTCGCGGTTCCCAGCAATGCAGCCCAGCGAGGTGAGGCAAGGACTTACCTCCACCAAACTTGGGCTGAAGAGTCCCAGGACTGTGGGGGTCACTTGGACAGAGTCTCTGGATTCGAGGGACCTCGCTCGTCGTGCTGAGAGGAGACCCAAGGGACCGGTAATGCAGCTTTTTGGTGCCTGCGGTTGCAGGGGGAAGATTCCGTCGACCCACGGGAGATTTCTTCGGAGCTTCTGGTGCAGAGAGGAGGCAGGCTACCCCCACAGCATGCACAAGCAGGAAAACACTCGAGAAGGCGGCAGGATCAGCGTTACAGAGTTGCAGTAGTCATCTTTGCTACTATGTTGCAGGTTTGCAGGCTTCCAGCGCGGTCAGCAGTCGATTCCTTATCAGAAGGTGAAGATGGAGATGCAGAGGAACTCGGATGAGCTCTTGCATTCGTTATCTAAAGTTTCCCCAGAGACAGAGACCCTAAATAGCCAGAAAAGAGGGTTTGGCTACCTAGGAGAGAGGATAGGCTACTAACACCTGAAGGAGCCTATCAGCAGGAGTCTCTGACGTCACCTGGTGGCACTGGCCACTCAGAGCAGTCCAGTGTGCCAGCAGCACCTCTGTTTCCAAGATGGCAGAGGTCTGGAGCACACTGGAGGAGCTCTGGACACCTCCCAGGGGAGGTGCAGGTCAGGGGAGTGGTCACTCCCCTTTCCTTTGTCCAGTTTCGCGCCAGAGCAGGGGCTAAGGGGTCCCTGAACCGGTGTAGACTGGCTTATGCAGAATTGGGCACATCTGTGCCCAAGAAAGCATTTCCAGAGGCTGGGGGAGGCTACTCCTCCCCTGCCTTCACAACATTTTCCAAAGGGAGAGGGTGTCACACCCTCTCTCAGAGGAAGTTCTTTGTTCTGCCATCCTGGGCCAGGCCTGGCTGGACCCCAGGAGGGCAGATGCCTGTCTGAGGGGTTGGCAGCAGCAGCAGCTGCAGTGAAACCCCAGGAAGGGCAGTTTGGCAGTACCAGGGTCTGTGCTACAGACCACTGGGACCATGGGATTGTGCCAACTATGCCAGGATGGCATAGAGGGGGCAATTCCATGATCATAGACATGTTACATGGCCATATTCGGAGTTACCATTGTGAAGCTACATATAGGTAGTGACCTATATGTAGTGCACGCGTGTAATGGTGTCCCCGCACTCACAAAGTTCAGGGAATTGGCTCTGAACAATGTGGGGGCACCTTGGCTAGTGCCAGGGTGCCCTTACACTAAGTAACTTTGCACCTAACCTTTACCAGGTAAAGGTTAGACATATAGGTGACTTATAAGTTACTTAAGTGCAGTGTAAAATTGCTGTGAAATAACGTGGACGTTATTTCACTCAGGCTGCAGTGGCAGGCCTGTGTAAGAATTGTCAGAGCTCCCTATGGGTGGCAAAAGAAATGCTGCAGCCCATAGGGATCTCCTGGAACCCCAATACCCTGGGTACCTCAGTACCATATACTAGGGAATTATAAGGGTGTTCCAGTAAGCCAATGTAAATTGGTAAAAATGGTCACTAGCCTGTTAGTGACAATTTGGAAAGAAATGAGAGAGCATAACCACTGAGGTTCTGATTAGCAGAGCCTCAGTGAGACAGTTAGTCACTACACAGGTAACACATTCAGGCACACTTATGAGCACTGGGGCCCTGGGTTACCAGGGTCCCAGTGACACATACAACTAAAACAACATATATACAGTGAAAAATGGGGGTAACATGCCAGGCAAGATGGTACTTTCCTACATGCACTTCCGGCGGAAATCCTTTGTGCACAGCCAAGCCTGGGTCCACGGCACTCTAACCTGCATTGCACGACTTTCTAAGTTGGTTTCCGGCGACGTGGGACTCCTTTGTGCAACTTCTGGTGAGCACCGTTTCACGCATCCTTGTAGTGCCTGTTTATGGCACTTCTCCGGGTGCTACCTGCTGCTGAGAGGGCTCCTTGTCTTGCTCGACGTCCCCTCTGTCTCCTGTCGTAATTTGCGACATCCTGGTCCCTCTTGGGCCACAGCAGCGTCCAAAAAGACTAACCGCACGATTTGCAGCTAGCAAGGCTTGTTGGCGGTCTTTCAGCGAGAAAACACTTCTGCACGACTCTCCACGGCGTGAGGGATCCGTTCTCCAAAGGGAAAGTCTCTAGCCCTTGTCGTTCCTGCAGAAACCTAAGCTTCTACTGTCCAGTAGCAGCTTCTTTGCACCCACAGCTGGCATTTCCTGGGCATCTGCCCATCGCCGACTTGCTTGTGACTTTTGGACTTGGTCCCCTTATCCACAGGTACCCTCGACTGGAAATACATCGTTGTTGCATTGCTGGTTTGTGTCGTTCCTGCAGAATTCCCCTATCACGACTTCTATGTCCTTTGGGGAACTGTAGTGCACTTTGCACTCACTTTTCAGGGTCTTGGGTTGGGCTATTTTTCTAACCCTCACTATTTTCTAATAGTCCCAGCGACCCTCTACAAGGTCACATAGGTTTGGGGTCCATTCGTGGTTCGCATTCCACTTTTGGAGTATATGGTTTGTGTTGCCCCTATCCCTATGTGTCCCCATTGCATCCTATTGTAACTATACATTGTTTGCACTGTTTTCTAAGACTATACTGCATATTTTTGGTATTGTGTATATATATCTTGTGTATATTTCCTATCCTCTCACTGAGGGTACACTCTGAGATACTTTGGCATATTGTCATAAAAATAAAGTACCTTTATTTTTAGTATAACTGTGTATTGTGTTTTCTTATGATATTGTGCATATGACACTAAGTGGCACTGTAGGAGCTTCACTCGTCTCCTAGTTCAGCCTAAGCTGCTCTGCTAAGCTACCATTATCTATCAGCCTATGCTGCTAGACACCCTATACACTAATAAGGGATAACTGGGCCTGGTGCAAGGTGCAAGTACCCCTTGGTACTCACTACAAGCCAGTCCAGCCTCCTACAATGAGGTACTATGGGTAGGCCCCTGAGGGCAGCAGCACCGATTGTGCCACCCTCTAGGGCCATGCATCCAGATGTACCCAGCACTGCCATCAAAGGCTGAAAGTCCTGGTGCAAACCTAAAACACAAACTCGACATAGCACACTGCCTGTGTGCCCTGTCCTCCATCAACTGCATTTACTATGGGTAAGTGTAGGAGCTGGCCTGGTTCGTAGTGGGTACCAAAGGTACTTACTCCTTATACCAGGTCCAGTTATCCCTTGTTAGTGAAATGTAGTCAGTTTCTAGAAGCCAGGCTCTCTAGGGGTAGTATAGGCGAGCATCCAAGGCCTAACTAGGAGTCATGTAAGCTCATGCAATACCACTGTAGACACACCGTATTTACACACATGAAAGAAAATACTCAGGCCCATATTTATACTTTTTTAGCGCCGCATTTGCGCCGCATTTTGACGCAAAAGTACTATACAATTGTAATTTGTAAGTTTACACCATTTTTGAGTAAAAAAAGCAGCAAAAATGCAGCCCTAAAAAAGTATAAATATGGGCCTCAGTGTTACAAAAATAAAGGTACTTTATTTTGGTGAAACAAATGCCAAAAATACCCTAGAGGCTATACTCCCTTAGGAGGTAAGGAATGTACACAAATTATATACACTAGAATGCAGAATTAGCTGTAAAAACTGTTAGAAAACAGTACACATAGTGAAAAACACAAGAGTTAGAAATGGGCCTAGGCGGAACGCAAACCATATACTAAAATAGTAGAATGCGAAAGTCGTTTTCCCACCCAGGCAAGTGTAGTGTGTAGAGGAGCGCTGCTGGGAGTGTAAGAAAACACCAAAGGTAAGTAATATAACCTACCCCAGAGCCCATGAAAGCAGGAGTAAATCACAGAAAGTTTCCTAGAACACACAAGAACACGTGATAAAAGATGTTGCAAGAACCAGAATATGGGAAAGTAGCCTCAGCATGGTTACCCCCATTTTTGGTCTGTTTGACAGTGTGTCTTGACTGTGTCACTGGGATCCTGCTAGACCCTCTTATATGTCCCTAGTACGTGGTACTCAGGTACCCCGGACATTGGGGTTCCAGGGGATCCCTATGGGCTGCAGCATTACTTTTGCCACCCATAGGGAGCCCATGCAAAGGCTCCTACAGGACTGCCATTGCAGCCTGTGTGAAATAGTGCATGCACTATTTCACAGCCATTTTCAATGCACCAGGTCACTTATAAGTCACATAAGTCACATATATGTCAGGCCTTCAGACGCTGAAGGCTGGGTGCAAAGTACCTGTGCGTGAGGTCACCCCTGCACTAGCAGAGGTGCCACCACGTCGTCCATGCTCATTTTCCCAGACTTTGTGAGGTCGGGGACGTCATTTTAAGTGTGCACTGGACATAGGTCAATACCTATGTACAGCTTCACAGTGGTAACTCAGAATATGGCCAAGTAAGGTGTTTACCAACTGGGAATTGTACCCCAATACTGATTGCAGTATTGGTTGCACAATTCCATGCGCTCAGGGTGCTCCACAGTACTGCCATACCAGCCTCCTGTGGTTGCCCCAGCTGCTGCCACCTCACAGACAGGCTTCTGCCCTCCTGGGGCCTGAGCAGCTCAATCCCAGGAAGGCAGAACAATGCGTTCCCTTTAGGAGCCGGGTGTTACACCCTCTCCCTTTGGAAATAGGTGTTACAGGCATAGGAGGAGTATCCTCCCAGAGCCTCTGGAAATGCTTTGAAGGGCACTGATGGTGCCCTTCTTGCATAATCCAGTCTACACCAGTTCAGGGACCCCCAGTCCCTGCTCTGGCGCGAAACTGGGCAAAGGAAAGGAGAGTGACCACTCCCCTGTCCATCACCACCCTAGAGTGTCCCTGGATTTTGCCATCTTGGATTCCAAGGTTACCCCACATAAACTTACCTGCACAGACCTTTTCCACGTGCAGTGGCTCGCAGTGGTCCTGCATCAGCTCCAGATACTTTTAACCGCTGCTCCTGGCAAAACCAGGAGCCGTCTGAACTTCTCCAGCTGGCACAGTGTGCCCACCAACAACCTCGACCAACCTGCAAAAGAAGAACTTGGTAAAGCAACTGTGATTTTATATGTATTTCTTAAAGGTGACTTTCCATTGATTCCCATGGTGCGTAATTACGCACTAAACTACTATTTTTTTTTAATCTTCAAAAATCCATATATCAAAAAGTACTTAACCAATTTTGAAAATCTTGGTCTTAAAAATTATATAAAACTCTGAAGTATTTTTATAAATTGGTCTCGAGTTATTCCTTTGAATGCTTGAGTTGCATGATTGATACTGTGAAAAAATGCTTTGCAGTTCTCCAAGATTAGCCTAACTGCTCGACCAAGCTACCATAAAAATTAGAGCATCAGGTGATCTAGTTTTTACATTTGTAAACCAGCATGTGGTTGCCGGACCCCCTGGACAGTGTGCCTAGCTTTGCACACTACATAGAGGGCCAGCCTCCTACACCCTTACTTTGGGTCAACATGTTATGTCTCTGTGTCTCTGGCCAGGTAAAAAGCTTCTCTTACTTTGAGTGGACATGTTATGTCTCTGTGTCTCTGGCCAGGAAAAAAGCTTCTCTTACTTTGAGTCGACATGTTATGTCTCTGTCACTGGCCAGGTAAAAAGCTTCTCTTACTTTGAGTCAACATGCTATGTCTCTGTGTCTCTCTCCAGGTAAAGATTGTTTTCTGCTCTGTTCCAACATGTTGTGGTGCATGACATCATGTCAGATGTGCCCAGTGCCTCTATGGCACGGCCTGGCCTTCATGTAGGTTTGGGTTCAGCCATGTTAGTGAGCATCACTGTGGGAGAGTAGATGCTGAAAGTGAGGGCGGTGGTTGTAGACACAGGGGTGAGGTAGACGTGGGTAGTGTTGGTAAATGTACCCTTCTTACTTTTACCGTGTGCAGCTCGTTCAACATATCTGTCTTGTACCAGTGGTGCAGCAGGGATGCCAAGAGCTCTAAACCAGATACAACTGGAGTGCAGTGGGCCCCTCACAGCCCTGGGGCCTTCACAGCCCAGGCCCCAGTGCCACTACACCTGCTGCACTCTTGGTAGGTACGCCCCGGCCTGACTCCCCTTCCACCTCACAGTCTCACATGTAAGTATGTTCCTAACATGTCACGTTATATTGTACTAGGCTGTTTCAGCTCACACCCCTCACAGCCCTGTACCCCAGTGCCACTACAACTGCTGCACGCTTGGTGGGTACGCCCCTGCCTCCCACCCCTCCCACCTCCCACTCTCACATGTAAGTATGTTCCTAACATGTCATGTTATATTGTACTAGGCTGTTTGAGCTCACACCCCTTACAGCCCTGGGCCCCAGTGCCACTACACCTGCTGCACGCTTAGTAGGTACGCCCTGGCCTGACTCCCCTTCCACCTCACAGTCTCACATGTAAGTATGTTCCTAACATGTCACGTTATATTGTACTAGGCTGTTTCAGCTCACACCCCTCACAGCCCTGTACCCCAGTGCCACTACACTTGCTGCACGCTTGGTGGGTACGCCCCTGCCTCACACCCCTCCCACCTCCCACTCTCACATGTAAGTATGTTCCTAACATGTCACGTTATATTGTACTAGGCTGTTTCAGCTCACACCCCTCACAGCCCTGTACCCCAGTGCCACTACACCTGCTGCATGCTTGGTGGGTATGCCCCTGCCTCACACCCCTCCCACTCTCACATGTAAGTATGTTCCTAACACGTCATGTTGTATTGTACTAGGCTGTCTGAGCTCACACCCCTCACAGTCCTGTGGGCCCCAGTGCCACTACACCTGCTGCACGCTTGGTGGGTACGCCCCTGCCTCCCACCCCTCCCACTCTCACATGTAAGTATGTTCCTAACACGTCATGTTGTATTGTACTAGGCTGTCTGAGCTCACACCCCTCACAGTCCTGTGGGCCCCAGTGCCACTACACTTGCTGCACGCTTGGTGGGTACGCCCCTGCCTCACACCCCTCCCACCTCCCACTCTCACATGTAAGTATGTTCCTAACATGTCACGTTATATTGTACTAGGCTGTTTCAGCTCACACCCCTCACAGCCCTGTACCCCAGTGCCACTACACCTGCTGCACGCTTGGTGGGTACGCCCCTGCCTCCCACCCCTCCCACTCTCACATGTAAGTATGTTCCTAACATGTCATGTTGTATTGTACTAGGCTGTTTGAGCTCACACCCCTCACAGTCCTCCGTGACCTGGTCTGTGATACCTCCACACTGCCGATGCTCTTGTGTTACTGTGCACAGCACTTCTGTCTACAGCTGTGAAAAGAAACACAAACACAAAGAGGGTTGAGTGTCAGAGAATCATCAACAAAATGAATGTCTGACTCTAATATTGTGACTTAAATGTCATTTACAAAACAGCTCTCTCTTTGGTGGTTGATTTTCTATAAACTCCAAAGGGACGATGATGGACATTTATGACACAATGGCCCAGATTTAAGAAAAGTGCCGCTTCATTACATGATTCATTACATGATTCATTCATTATATGATTTACTCATTACGTTATTTTTTCATTAAATGATTCATTCATTACATGATTCGTTATTACATCATTCATTCATTACATGATTTCTTCATTACATGAAGCGCCTCTTTTCTTGCACCCCATTGCGCCCCCCCTAACACCACCATGTGTGCTCCGTGTCAATGATTCAGCGCCCTATGGCTCACGTTAGGATCAATAGTGTCACAATTTCTGACGCTGTTTTGATACTTTGCAGGACTAACACCAAAAATGTTGGTGCTAATCCTGTAAAGTACACAGAGGCCCATTATAAACAAAGGTGCGCCTCACTTTAACGCCTGCACTGAGCAGCCGTTAAAAATGCTGTGACGCAAAGGTTTACAAAGTGGCACAATGAGTGCATTGCACCACTGTAAATTTGGCGCTGTGTTTTTGCCAACCTAACGCCACATTAGTGGAAAAAAATGGCGCTAATGTGCCCCTAGGTGGCACTAGGCCCTTCTTAAATTTGGCCAATATTTTTCTCAGACAATATATCAGATTGATCTGAACTCCTCTTTTTCTCCTCTCTCTTTTCCTGTAACTGTTTCTCTCCCTCTTTGTCTTCCGCTTCCTCTTCCTCCTTTCCTCTAACTCTCTGTACCCGTCTCTCCCTCCTCCCTCCATCTCTCTGTACCTGTCTCTACCTCTATCTCTCTGTACCTGTCTCTCCCTCCTCCCTCCATCTCTCTGTACCCGTCTCTCTCTCCTCCCTCCATCTCTCTGTACCCGTCTCTCTCTCCTCCCTCTATCTCTCTGTTCCTGTCTCTCCCTCCCCTCTCTATCTCTCTGTTCCTGTCTCTCCCTCCTCCCTCCATCTCTCTGTAACTGTCTCTCCCTCTCTCTCTCTCTACCTGTCTCTCCCTCCTCTCTCTATCTCTCTGTACCTGTCTCTCCCTCCCTCCATCTCTCTGTACCTGTCTCTCCCCTCCTCCCTCCATCTCTCTGTACCCATCTCTCTCTCTTCCCTTCCTCTATCTCTCTGTACCCGTCTCTCCCTCCTCCCTCCATCTCTCTGTACCCGTCTCTCCCCTCCTCCCTCCATCTCTCTGTACCCGTCTCTCTCTCTTCCCTTCCTCTATCTCTCTGTACCCGTCTCTCCCTCCTCCCTCCATCTCTCTGTACCCGTCTCTCCCTCCTCCCTCCATCTCTGTACCTCCCTCTTCCTCCTCCCTCCATCTCTCTGTACCTGTCTCTCCCTCCTCCCGCCATCTCTCTGTACCTGTCTCTACCTCTCTCTATCTCTCTGTACCTGTCTCTCCCTCCTCCCTCCATCTCTCTGTACATGTCTATCTCCTCTCTATCTCTCTGTACCTGTCTCTCCCTCCTCCCTCCATTTCCTTGTACCTGTCTCTACCTCTCTCTATCTCTCTGTACCTGTCTCTTCCGCCTCCTTCTATCTCTCTGTACCTGTCTCTCCTTCTATCTCTTTGTACCTGTCTCTCCCTCCTCCCTCCATCTTTTTGTACCTGTCTCTCCCTCCTCCCTCTCTCTCTCTGTACATGTCTCTCCCTCATCTCTCTCTCGCTCTACTTGTCTCTCCCTCCTCCCTCCATCTCTCTGTACCTGTCTCTCCCTCTGTCTCTCTGTACCTGTCTCTCCCTCCTACCTCTCTCTCTCTGTACATGTCTCTCCCTCCCTTCATCTCTCTGTACATGTCTCTCCCTCCTCCCTCTCTCTCTCTGTACATGTCTCTCCCTCCCTCCATCTCTCTGTACTTTCCTCTCCCTCCATCTCTCTGTACCTGTCTCTCCCTCCTCTCTCCATCTCTCTGTACCTGTCTCTCCCTCCTCCCTCCCTCTCTCTGTACCTGTCTCTCCCTCCTCACTCCATCTCTCTGTACCTGTCTCTCCCTCCCTCTATCTCTCCTTACTTGTCTCTCCTCTCTTAATCTCCCTGTACCTATCTCTCCCTCCTCCCTCCATCTCCCTATACCTGTCTCTCCCTCCCTCTATCTTTCTGTACCTGTCTCTCCCTCCTCCCTCCATCTCTCTGTACCTGTCTCTGTCTCCCTCTATCTCTCTGTACCTGTCTCTCCCTCCCTCCATCTCTCTGTACCTGTCTCTCCCTCCTCCCTCAATCTCTCTGTACCAGTCTCTCCCTCCTCTGTACCAGTTTCCCAGTGCAACCTTCATGACAGACAAGGAAGTCTCCCTGGACAGAGCTGCCCCTGGGTGAGAGATGAGCCTGGAACAGAAGATTCCTCTTCATGGAGAGATTTACAGCCTCATCTGAGAGAGACTCTGTGTCTGCACAAAGGTGGGAATATTTTACTTTTTAGCTTTCCACACCCACATTTGATTTATAAATAAAACAAATATTGTTTCAGAAATATACATAACTTACACAGAACAATATTTGATTTGAATGTGCTTTTTTGAAGGTTAGTGCCTTTCATATATTTTTTAAACATCTTTCCTTTTGGACAGTCTAAAATAAGAATTCTGAAAATAAGGTTGAAAAGCACCTACGCCTTTTGTGAATATGCACAACAGTGATGGATGGATGCTTGAATTAATGTCAGCCACTGGTAATCACTCGGGCCGCATCGCAATCCATTGTAATCCTGCACACGAGGACACCTCAGTTTGGACCAGCCATATGCAAATCAGTCTTGGCCCTGCTCCAATAGGAACAGTCCAGCCCGGCCAGGTCCTCCCTGAACCAGAACACAAGTAACCCAGGACCGGTTTCACCCTAGTTATGAGCTCATCAGCCGGTTACAGCTCGGTTCCAGTGTCCGTTTGTGAAAACAGCCACTTATGAGTTCAAGAAGACCATGAAAGAAGGAGGAAGGATCAGGGGAGGGACTGAGAGAGGCAGTGGAGAGAGTGGGTGGATTTACCCGGTGCTTTGACTCCAGTTGGTCAGTTAGATTCAGCAAATCATACATGTTTGGTGTTTGGGTTTGGAGAAGAAGAAAGGACTAGTCAAAAAGACAGAGAGAGAGGGAGGGAGAGAGAAATGGAGGAACACTGCCCCCAGCACTGAAACATATGTTTGTACATGTGTGTACATACACATATACACACAAACACACATACATACACACACACACACACACACACACTTACACAAAGAAATGCATACAGCCATGCAAACACAGGGATACACATACACACAAACACAACAGGCATACTCCAAAGACACCCAATGAGAGGCTACGAATAAAGCCAGGGTGGGTATATAAATAACACCCAATGAGAGGCCACGTATGAGGCCTGGGAGGTTGTATAAGTAACACCCAATAAGAGCCCATGTATGAGGCTGGGTGGGTATAGAAATAACATCCAATGAGAGGCAACATATGAGGCCTGGGTTGGTATATATATAACACCCAATGAGAGGCCACATATGAGGCCTGGGTTGGTATATAAGTAACACCCAATGAGAGCCCGTGTATGAGGCTGGGTGGGTATAGAAATAACATCCAATGAGAGGCAACATATGAGGCCTGGGTTGGTATGTAAATAACACCCAATGAGAGGCCATGTATGAGGCCCAGGTGGGTATATGAATAATACTCAATGAGAGACCACGTATATATATATATATATATATATATTATATTATATTATATTATATATATATATATATTATTTATTTTATTTTATATATATATATATATCTAGGAGGCTGGCGGTACTTTCCTACAATATATACCAACCAATGAGAGGCCCTGTATGAGGCCTAGGTGGGTATTTAAATAATATCCAATGAGGGGCCATGTATGAGACCTGGCTGGGTACATATATAACACCCAATGAGAGACAATGTATGAGGCCCAGGTGGGTATATAAGTAACACCCAATGAGAGGCCATGTGTCAGGCCTGGGTGGGTATTTATATAACACCCAATGAGAGCCCACGTATGAGGCCCAGGTGGGTACATTTATAACACCTGTTGAGAGACCACGTATGAGGCCCGGGTGGATATATAAATAACACCCAATGAAAGGCCACGTATGAGGCCCGGGTGGGTATATAAATAACACCCAATGAGAGGCCACGTATCAGGCCTGGGTGGGTATTTATATAACACCCAATGAGAGGCCACGTATGAGGCCCAGTTGGATACATTTATAACACCAGTTGAGAGACCACATATGAGGTCCGGGTGGATATATAAATAACACTGAATGAGAGGCCACGTATGAGGCCCGGATGGGTATATAAATAACACCCAATGAAATGCCATGTATGAGGCCCGGGTGGGTATATAAATAATACTCGATGAGAGGCCACGTATGAGGCCTGGGTGGGTATATAAATAACACCCAATGAGAGGCCATGTATGAGGCCCGGGTGGGTATATATATAATTTGCAATGAGAGGCCGCGTATGAGGCCCGGGTGGGTATAGAAATAACACCGAATGAGAGGCCACGTATGAGGCCCGGGTGGGTATATATATAACACCCAATGAGAGGCCACGTATGAGGCCCGGGTGGATATATAAATAACACCCAATGAGAGGCCACGTATGAGGCCCGGATGGGTATATAAATGTGCAGCAGTCTTACCTGCTACTCCTGCCCCTCCCTCACGGCTGCACTCCCTCTTAATCACTCATCCCTACTGAGGCCTCTGCGCACAGTCCTGTTTCTGTGCTTCTGACACATGGGCTTCCCTTTAGCCCAAGAGACAAAGAGATTTGGGTTGCGGCTCTTTGTATTCTCAAGGGAGGCATATCTCTACACCAATAACACATTTATCAAAAGCTCATGCGGCACAGCGGGTCACCTTGCTGCACTGCGCTGCGGGATAGTGAAAGGGTAGGATTGTACCGTATTCAACAATATATGGCGCATTCCTGTCTTTCCCTGCGCTGGCGCACAATCTGCTGCCCAGCGCCAACATAGGTACCCCTGCTCAATGGTGCAAGTGTGCCTGCGTTATTTTTGTGCAGGAAGGATTGTTTCCTGCACAAAAACAATCTCCTGAGGCATTTTCCTCTTTCTATGCGTGCTGCAAAATGCATCACACATAGAAAGAGGAAAAACAAGGAGAAAAAAGATATCTCTCCTCGTTACTCCCCTTCCTCCCAGGGAGTCACAGCATTTTGACACATTCCCAGGTCTACCAGTAATGGTAAATCTAGAAATGCGCCAAAATTCATTTGTGGATGCGTGGGAACTCCAACGCTCCACCCATGGAACGCCTTCCTGGAGCAGAGCAACGCAATGCAGCAATGTACGCTGTGTTGCATTACTCTAGATTTATCAAGCCCCTCAGGTGGCCTTGTGAGCCTTGATAAATCTAGCTTAAGAGTTGCATTGCTCTTGTGCCCCGTTGTGTGGTGCAAAGGTGACACAACTACTTGATAAATCTGGCCCCATGTTCCTGGACAGGAGGAGGTGTGTGTTAAAATGTTAATTTAATGCTTACATGTATTTTAATTTCTTTTCCAAATTGAATTGTGTGTCAGTGTGTGTGTGTGTGTGTGTGTGTGTGTGTGTGTGTGTGAGAGATTGTGTGTGTATGTGTGTGTGCGTGTGTGTTTGTGAGATTGTGTGTGTTTGTGCGTGAGATGAGATTGCAGGGCAGATAATGGTTGCTTTTTGGCCTATTGTACCAAGCTGAAGTCTGAAACACTATCCAGATTCAGAGTTATAAACTCTATCATATCTTCCTCCATATTTTATACAAAGGTTTTATCAGGAAATAGTCCGTTCTGGACAAGATTTAGTTTAGGGCGGAGCAGTGGGTGCATTCAAGTGCTTATGGATTTAAAGGTCTCCATACACATGTATATCCAGTGATGTGACACCAGGTACTCTGTGGTGCAGACTGGGCATGAGGTTACCACCACAGCTATTTATGATGGATGACAGTGTTATAGCGCCACATGTGTGGTAAGCATTGGCTATCGTGCATGATGGACGCGGATGTGCTCCAGTCTTCTTGCTGCACACTTGGTGCTCCGCCTTGGCATGTCGGTCATTCATAGAGAAGGGTGTGAGGACGATCGGTCACGTGAGTTAGTGCCCTGCCTGGTTTGTGTGATGGGGATGATGTATCTTCATAGTGTCACCTTTATGTGAAACATTGTGTACGGCCTGCGTGGATTGGGGACCACTGATGCTGTTTTGCTGTGCACTTGGTGCTCCACCTCGGCATGTCGGTCATTCATAGAGAAGGGTGTGAGGATGATCGGTCATGTTAGTTAGTGCCCTGCCTGGTTTGTGTGATGGGGATGATGTATATTCATAGTGTCACCTTTATGTGAAACATTGTGTACAGTGTGAGTGGATAGGGGACCACTGATGCTGTTTTTCTGCGCACTTGATGCTCCGCCTCGGCATGTTGGTCATTCATAGAGAAGGGTGTGAGGACGGTCGGTCATGTTAGTTAGTGCTCTGCCTGGTTTGTGTGATGGGGGTGATGTATCTTCATAGTGTCATCTTTATGTGAAACATTGTGTACGTTATGCATGGATTGGGGACCACTGATGCTGTTTTGCTGCGCACTTGGTGGTCCGCCTCGGCATGTCGGTCATTCATAGAGAAGGGTGTGAGGACAATCGGTCACTTGAGTTAGTGTCCTGCCTGGTTTGTGTGATGGGGATGATGTATCTTCATAGTGTCACCTTTATGTGAAACATTGTGTACGGCGTGCATGGATTGGGGACCACTGATGCTGTTTTGCTGCGCGATTGGTGGTCCGCCTCGGCATGTTGGTCATTCATAGAGAAGGGTGTGAGGACGATCGGTCACGTGAGTTAGTGCCCTGCCTGGTTTGTGTGATGGGGATGATGTATCTTCATAGTGTCACCTTTATGTGAAACATTGTGTACGGCGTGCATGGATTGGGGACCACTGATGCTGTTTTGCTGCGCACTTGGTGGTCCGCCTCGGCATGTCGGTCATTCATAGAGAAGGGTGTGAGGACGATCGGTCACGTGAGTTAGTGCCCTGCCTGGATTGTGTGATGGGGATGATGTATCTTCATAGTGTCACCTTTATGTGAAACATTATGTACGGCGTGTGTGGATTGGAGACCACTGATGCTGTTTTGCTGCAGACCTGGTGCAGTCAGTGCCAACCTATCTCAAATGATCATACCAAAGCACGCCAATGGCTGGGACCGGGAGTGGTACGGACTTTGGTGCCCCCCAATTAAACCTGTCAATGGTATATTTGAGATCAAGTTCAGTATTCAGCTCTGAGGCATTTTGATGAGAATGACAGACACCGGTTATGATTTGAAAGTTTAAATGAGGAGATTATTTGCAAAATACATGGAATAGACCATCAATAAGTTAACAGCTAAAGTGCATAATTAATAAGTAAGTAAAGTTCTATATAAAATCTGTCATAGATTTGCCTCCTAAAAATGGAAGTTAGAGAGTTCCAGAGGACAGAGAAATGCTTTTCCTTTTATAGGAGTTTAGAGAAAGGGAATGCACCTGTAGTGTCCTGCTGGACACGTTGTGGTGTTTTGCCAGCCACTCGGGTGAGGGCTGGCCTTACATCTACACCCCACACCCACCTAACACAGGCGTCACCGGTCAGGTGATCCTGCCAATAAAAGGGTCGGAAGCACGTGCCCGAGGCCAGTTATTAGCACCAGGCCACTGTGTCTGCGTCATGTTATTCTCTAGTATGAGGGCCTAGCCCCCCCAACTCTACAGCACCAATGAGGACAAGCTTGAAAAGACGTTATATATTAAAATATTGCCATCAAATTTGGAAGGTCTGGACAAGAGACCCTGCAGAAAGGATTAAAATAGTGGTTCCCAACCTTTTGATTTCTGTGGACCCCCACTTTAACATTAATGGAACCCAGGGACCCCCACTGAATCATATTTAGAATCTGGGTACCCCGCCTGAGTCATTACTGGAAGCTGGGGACCTAATTTGTCAATATTTGTTAATATGTTTTAATTTTCTAGGCTCTTGTGGACCCCCTGAGAAGGCTTTGCGGACCCCCAGGGGTCCCCGGACCACAGGTTGGGAACCACTGCCCTGGGACCTATACAGGTCACTGCCCAGTAACCAATGAGTGCCCAAGGAACCTGCCCTGTAACCAGTGAGTGCCCGAAGACTCAGACAGGACACTGCCCTGTAACCACTGAGTGCCGCAGGACCGACAGGATGCTGCCCAGTTACCACTGAGTGCCCGAGGACTCAGACAGGACACTGCCCAGTAGCCAGTGAGTGCCCCAGGAAACTGCCCAGTAACCAATGAGTGCCCCAGGATCCGCACAGGACACTGCGGAGTAAACACTGAGTGCCCTAGGACCCATAAAAGGTCACTGCCCAGTAAGCAATGAGTGCCCAAGGACACTGCCTAGTAACCACTAAGGGGGTCATTCTGACCCCGGCGTCACCGCCGACAGGCCGGCGGTGCCCCGCAGGGCATTCTGACCGCGGCGGTTCGGCCGCGGTCAGAAGTGGCAAACCGGCGGTCTCCCGCCGGTTTACCGCTGCCCTTAGAATCCCCCATGGCGGCGCAGCTTGCTGCGCCGCCATGGGGGATTCTGACACCCCCTACCGCCATCCTGTTCCTGGCGGTTCGCCCGCCAGGAACAGGATGGCGGTAGGGGGTGCCGCGGGGCCCCTGGGGGCCCCGAAAAGTATTTCAGTGTCTGCTAAGCAGACACTGAAATACGCGACGGGTGCAACTGCACCCGTCGCACCCCTGCAACTACGCCGGCTCAATTCTGAGCCGGCGTCCTCGTTGCAGGGGCATTTTCTCTGGGCCGGCGGGCGCTCTTTTGGAGAGCGCCCGCCGGCCCAGAGGAAATGTCTGAATGGCCGCCGCGGTCTTTTGACCGCGGTGCGGTCATTCAGCGGCGGGACCCTGGCGGACGGCCTCCGCCGTCCGCCAGGGTCAGAATGAGGCCCTAAGTGCCCGAAGACACCGCCCAGTAAGCATTGAGTGCCACATGGAACTGCCCAGTAACCACTGAGTGCCCCAGAACCCCAGTAGCTACTGAGTGCCCCAGGACCCAGACAGGACACGGGCCAGTAACCACTGAGTGCCCAAGGACACTTCCCAGTAAATACTGAGTGCCCCAGGGTTTGGCCCAGTAACCACTGAGTGCCTGAGGACTCGGACAGGGCACTGCCCAGTAAACACTGAATGCCCTAGGACACTTCCCAGTAACCACTGAGTGCCCAAGGACCTGAACAGGACACAGCCCAGTATCCACTCAGTGACCGATACCTCAGACAGGAGACTGCCCAGTAACCACTGAGTGCCCGAAGACTCAGACATGACACTGCCCAGTAACCACTGAGTGCTCCAGGACACTGCCCAGTAACCACTGAGTGCCCCAGGACCCAGACAGGACACTGCCCAGGACCTAGACAGGGCAGTGCCCGAGAAGTCAGACAGGACACTGCCCAGTAACCACTGATTGCCCAAGGACTCGAGCAGGGCACTGTCCATGAACCACTGAGTGCCCGAGGACTCTGACAGGACACTCCCCCATAACCAGTGAGTGCCCAGAATGCTGCCCAGTAACCACTGAGTGCCCCAGGACACTGCCCAGAAACCACTGAGGACCCAAGGACTTGGATAGGACACTTCTCAGTATTCACTGGGTGCCTCAGGACCTATAGTGGTCACTGCCCAGTAACCACTGACTGCCCCAGGACCCAAAGTGATCACTGCTCAGCAACTACTGACTTCCCAAAGACCCATAGAGATCACTGCCCAGTAGCGGAGTGCCCAAGGGCACAGCACAGTAACCACTGAGTGCCCCAGGGAACTGCCCAGAAACCACTGAATGCCCGAGAACTCGGACAGGGTCCTGCACAGTAACCACTGAGTGCCCCAAGACCCAGACAGGACATTGCACAAGAACCACTGACTGCTTCAGGACCTATAGTGGTCACTGCCCACTAACCACTAAGTGCCCAAGGACACTGCCCTGTAACCAATGCGTGCCCCTGGGAACTGCAAAGTAACCACTGAGTGCCACAGGACCCAGACAGGACACTGCCCAATAACCACTGAGTGCCAGAAGACTCAGACAGGACACTGCCCAGTAACCATTGAGTGCCCTAGGACTAGGACCTATACAGGTCACTGCCCAGTAACCAATGAGTGCCCAAGGAACCTGCCCAGTAACCAGTGAGTGCCCGAAGACTAAGACAAGACACTGCCCTGTAACCACTGAGTGCCGCAGGACCCAGACAGGACACTGCCCAGTTACCAATGAGTGCCCGAGGACTCAGACAGGACACTGCCCAGTAGCCACTGAGTGCCCCAGGAAACTGCCCAGTAACCAATGAGTGCCCCAGGATCCGCACAGGACACTGCGGAGTAAACACCGAGTGCCCTAGGACCCATACAGGTCACTGCCCAGTAACCAATGAGTGCCCAAGGACACTGCCTAGTAACCACTGAGTGCCCAAGGACTCAGACAGGACAGTGCCTAGTAACAACTGACTGCCCAATGACTCAGGGGCATATTTATACTCTGTTTGCGCCGGAATTGCGTCGTTTTTTTTTACGTAATTCCGACGCAAAACTAACTCCATATTTATACTTTGGCGTTAGAGGCGTCTAGCGCCAAAGTCCATGGAGTTAGCGTCATTTTTAGCGTGGACACCTACTTTGCGTTAATTATATGCAAGGTAGGCGTTCCCGTCTAAAAAATCGACTCCGAGGCATGTGCGTCGGATTTATACTCCCGGGCAAAATTCACGCCCGGGAGTGGGCGGGTCAAAAAAAATTACGTACGGCCGCTTTTGCGCCGTTTTTTAGCGCCTGCAAAAGGCAGGCGTTAAGGGACCTGTGGGCTCTGAAGGAACCCAGAGGTGCCCTCCCATGCCCCCAGGGACACCCCCTGTCACCCTTGCCCACCACAGGAGGACACCCAAGGCTGGAGGGACCCATCCCAGGGACATTAAGGTAAGTTCAGGTAAGTGTATTTTTATTTTTATTTTTTTGGCATAGGGGGGCCTGATTTGTGCCCCCCTACATGCCACTATGCCCAATGACCATGCCCAGGGGACAGAAGTCCCCTGGGCATGGCCATTGGGCAAGGGGGCATGACTCCTGTCTTTGCTAAGACAGGAGTCATTTCTATGGGGGTTGGGAGTGAAAAAAAAATGGCGCAAATCGGGTTGAGGCGAAAAAATTGCCTCAACTTGACTTGCCCCATTTCTTGACGCCCAAGCCCCATATCCCCCTACGCCGGCGCTGCCTGGTGTACGTCGTTTTTTTTAACGCACACCAGACGGCGCCGGCGGCTAACGCCGGCTAACGTCATTCAATAAATACGGCGCCCGCATGGCGCTTCAGAATGGCGTTAGACTGCGCTAATTTTTTTGCCGCAAAACTGCGTTAGCGCAGTTTTGCGTCAAAAAGTATAAATGTGGGCTAACGTCATTCAATAAATACGGCGCCCGCATGGCGCTTCAGAATGGCGTTAGACTGCGCTAATTTTTTTGCCGCAAAACTGCGTTAGCGCAGTTTTGCGTCAAAAAGTATAAATGTGGGCCTCAGTCCGGACAGTGCCCAGTAACCACTGAGTGCCCCAGTGTAGGAAAGTAGCCTCTTTCTATCCTTGTTACCACCACTTTTGGCCTGTTTGTGAGTATATGTCAGGGTGTTTTTTCTGTCTCACTGGGATCCTGCTAGCCAGGACCCCAGTGCTCATAGGTTTGTGGCCTACATGTGTTCCCTGTGTGGTGCCTAACTGTACCACCGAGGCTCTGCTAACCAGAACCTCAGTGTTTATGCTCTCTCTGCTTTTAAAACTGTCACTGCAGGCCAGAGTGCTTCATCCTGCACGTGACGAACTCAGTAGCGTCAGTGCCCTTGGAGCTCATGGGCCAGCGGTGCCTCTTGTGGCGGTGCCCTGTTCAGCGGTGCTTCCTGTGGCGGTGCCCTGTTCAGCGGTGCTTCTTGTGGCGGTGCCCTGTTCAGCGGTGCCTCTTGTGGCGGTGCACTGTTCAGCGGTGCTTCTTGTGGCGGTGCCCTGTACAGCGATGCTTGTGGCAGCGGGGTCCTTTGCATGTGACTCAGCTTCTGGCAGTCCTGTCTGGCAGAGTGGGGCTGGTGCTGGCGGTCCTCTCAGGCCCAGCGGGGCTGGTGCTGGCGGTCCTCTCTGGCCCAGCAGGGCTGGTGGCAGTGGCCTCCTGGGCAGCAGGGCAGGTGCTGGCGGTGGACTTCTGGGCGGCGGGGATGATGGCGGTCTTCTCTGCCGTGCTGGTCTTCCCAGACCTGCTGACCTTCCTGTGTCCCTTCCCCACCTTGCAAGGTGTTGCAGCTGACTCCGCACTCCCACCTGTATCCCTGGGAGCGGCTTTGGTGACTGGAGGCTTCCCCCTCTCCCGCCAGGCACTGGCCAACTTCTGATGCTTGACAGGTGGGGGACTGTCTGTGTTGTGGCTCCGTGCCACACTGGCTGCCCTGGTGGCCGGTGCACTCCAGATACTGGTGACAACAGGCACCACTGGTCCCGGAGAGGTTGTGGCTGAGGTGCTAGGTAGGGACCTGGAGAGTTGGGCCCTAGGAGACGGACGGGGTGGGGGAGGTGTGGGAAAGAGGTCAAGTTTGGCTAGGAAAAGTTTTTTGGGAGCAGTGGGATGGGTAGCTGGATGGGGTTTGGGAGTGGAGGAAGAGGTTGTGGTTGTTGGAGGTGTTAGTTTGGTGACTGTGGGTGAAGGTGCATGCGCTGGAGGCTGTCGTGAGGTGGATGGCTGTTGGGTGGGTGTGTGCCTGCGTTTGTGTATCTTGGGAGGTGGCGTCAGAGACACACTGGGAGAGGACACAGGGGACGTGTAAATGGTAGTGGGGGTGGTGACTGCATGTGAGCGGGCTGTGGTGGTGTGTGTGCTGGTGATGGACGTAGTGGCTGTAGATGTAGTGCATGCAGGTGTGAGTGGAGACGAGACTGGGAGGGAGGAGGGAGACAAGGAGGATGGGGACACAGTGGAGGCAGTGGATGTTGGTGTGTCTGCATGTGTGTGATGCTTGTGTGAGTGCCTGTGGGATGTGTGGTGCTTATGTTTGCCTGAGCTTCCCTTGTGTGTTGACGTGTGTGTATGCTGGTCTGCCTGTGTGCTTGGGATAGGCTGAGGTACAGGGGATTGGGTCTGGGTGGAGGAAGTTGGAGGTGGAGGCTAGAAACAGGGACAATGGCTGCCATCAGTGCTGAGGCCAGAGTCTGAAAAGCCCGCTGAAGGGCTGCCTGGCCAGAATGAATGCCCTCCAGGAATGCATTTGATTGCTGCAACTGCCTTTCTATACCCTGGATGGCATTCAAAACAGTGAGGGACCTGAGGAGGTCAATGGCCTCCTCACCGAGGTGACTGGGGCAGGGCCTGAGGTGCCTGGGGCGAAGGTGATGCCCACCCTCCTGGGTGAGCGGGCACGGGGCAAAGGCTGAGGGGCTGCTGGGAGGGCGGTGCTGGTAGGGGGGGTGGCCGCTGTCCCTGTAGATGCGGGGGCACAGATGTTGCCACCACCACAAGGGAGCTCCCATCAGAGGACGAGTCAGTGTCACTGGAGTCAGCTCCTGTCCCCGCCGTGGAGCTCCCCTCGCCCTCCGTCCCACTGGTGACCTCTGAGTCAGTTGTCTCGCCCTCCAGGGCCATGTGGGATACACCTCCCTCCTGCTCCGGTGCCACTGCTCCTCCGCCTGATTATGCTAATGCACACAAGAACAGGGAGACCACAAAAAGGGGGGGACGACAGAAGAAAGACATGTTGAGTACATGCATTACCGCTACCGATGGCAGACACGACAGACACACAAGCCCCCTGCACTACGCCGTGCACTTGGCCTCCACTGTTCACTACCTGGCAAATGGCATACAAGGCTATGGACGACATCAGCACACATGGATAACACAGGGGCCTTGTAGGAAAGTACCATCTTGCCTGGCATGTTACCCCCATTTTTCACTGTATATATGTTGTTTTAGTTGTATGTGTCACTGGGACCCTGGTAACCCAGGGCCCCAGTGCTCATAAGTGTGCCTGTATGTGTTACCTGTGTAGTGACTAACTGTCTCACTGAGGCTCTGCTAATCAGAACCTCAGTGGTTATGCTCTCTCATTTCTTTCCAAATTGTCACTGACAGGCTAGTGACCATTTTTACCAATTTACATTGGCTTACTGGAACACCCTTATAATCCCCTAGTATATGGTACTGAGGTACCCAGGGTCTTGGGGTTCCAGGAGATCCCTATGGGCTGCAGCATTTCTTTTGCCACCCATAGGGAGCTCTGACAATTCTTACACAGGCCTGCCACTGCAGCCTGAGTGAAATAACGTCCACGTTATTTCACAGCCATTTTACACTGCACTTAAGTAACTTATAAGTCACCTATATGTCTAACCTTTACCTGGTAAAGGTTAGGTGCAAAGTTACTTAGTGTGAGGGCACCCTGGCACTAGCCAAGGTGCCCCCACATTGTTCAGAGCCAATTCACTGAACTTTGTGAGTGCGGGGACACCATTACACGCGTGCACTACATATAGGTCACTACCTATATGTAGCTTCACCATGGTAACTCCGAATATGGCCATGTAACATGTCTATGATCATGGAATTGCCCCCTCTATGCCATCCTGGCATTGTTGGTACAATTCCATGATCCCAGTGGTCTGTAGCACAGACCCTGGTACTGCCAGACTGCCCTTCCTGGGGTTTCTCTGCAGCTGCTGCCAACCCCTCAGACAGGCATCTGCCCTCCTGGGGTCCAGCCAGGCCTGGCCCAGGATGGCAGAACAAAGAACTTCCTCTGAGAGAGGGTGTGACACCCTCTCCCTTTGGAAAATGGTGTGAAGGCAGGGGAGGAGTAGCCTCCCCCAGCCTCTGGAAATGCTTTGTTGGGCACAGATGTGCCCAATTCTGCATAAGCCAGTCTACACCGGTTCAGGGACCCCTTAGCCCCTGCTCTGGCGCGAAACTGGACAAAGGAAAGGGGAGTGACCACTCCCCTGACCTGCACCTCCCCTGGGAGGTGTCCAGAGCTCCTCCAGTGTGCTCCAGACCTCTGCCATCTTGGAAACAGAGGTGCTGCTGGCACACTGGACTGCTCTGAGTGGCCAGTGCCACCAGGTGACGTCAGAGACTCCCTGTGATAGGCTCCTTCAGGTGTTAGTAGCCTTTCCTCTCTCCTAGGTAGCCAAACCCTCTTTTCTGGCTATTTAGGGTCTCTGTCTCTGGGGAAACTTTAGATAACGAATGCATGAGCTCAGCCGAGTTCCTCTGCATCTCCCTCTTCACCTTCTGATAAGGAATCGACCGCTGACCGCGCTGGAAGCCTGCAAACCTGCAACATAGTAGCAAAGACGACTACTGCAACTCTGTAACGCTGATCCTGCCGCCTTCTCGACTGTTTTCCTGCTTGTGCATGCTGTGGGGGTAGTCTGCCTCCTCTCTGCACCAGAAGCTCCGAAGAAATCTCCCGTGGGTCGACGGAATCTTCCCCCTGCAACCGCAGGCACCAAAAAGCTGCATCTCCGGTCCCTTGGGTCTCCTCTCAGCACGACGAGCGAGGTCCCTCGAATCCAGCGACACCGTCCAAGTGACCCCCACAGTCCAGTGACTCTTCAGCCCAAGTTTGGTGGAGGTAAGTCCTTGCCTCACCTCGCTGGGCTGCATTGCTGGGAACCGCGACTTTGCAAGCTTCACCGGCCCCTGTGCACTTCCGGCGGAAATCCTGTGTGCACAGCCAAGCCTGGGTCCACGGCACTCTAACCTGCATTGCACGACTTTCTAAGTTGGTCTCCGGCGACGTGGGACTCCTTTGTGCAACTTCGGCGAGCACCGTTTCATGCATCCTCGTAGTGCCTGTTTCTGGCACTTCTCCGGGTGCTACCTGCTTCAGTGAGGGCTCTTTGTCTTGCTCGACGTCCCCTCTCTCTGCAGGTCCAATTTGCGACCTCCTGGTCCCTCCTGGGCCCCAGCAGCGTCCAAAAACGCCAAACGCACGATTTGCGTGTAGCAAGGCTTGTTGGCGTCCATCCGGCGGGAAAACACTTCTGCACGACTCTCCAAGGCGTGGGGGATCCATCCTCCAAAGGGGAAGTCTCTAGCCCTTGTCGTTCCTGCAGTATTCACAGTTCTTCAGCCTAGTAAGAGCTTCTTTGCACCAACCGCTGGCATTTCTTGGGCATCTGCCCATCTCCGAGCTGCTTGTGACTTTTGGACTTGGTCCCCTTGTTCCACAGGTACCTTCAGACAGGAATCCATCGTTGTTGCATTGCTGATTTGTGTTTTCCTTGCATTCTCCCTCTAACACGACTATTTTGTCCTTAGGGGAACTTTGGTGCACTTTGCACTCACTTTTCAGGGTCTTGGGGAGGGTTATTTTTCTAACTCTCACTATTTTCTAATAGTCCCAGCGACCCTCTACAAGGTCACATAGGTTTGGGGTCCATTCGTGGTTCGCATTCCACTTTTGGAGTATATGGTTTGTGTTGCCCCTATCCCTATGTTTCCCCATTGCATCCTATTGTAACTATACATTGTTTGCACTGTTTTCTAAGACTATACTGCATATTTTTGCTATTGTGTATATATATCTTGTGTATATTTCCTATCCTCTCACTGAGGGTACACTCTAAGATACTTTGGCATATTGTCATAAAAATAAAGTACCTTTATTTTTAGTATAACTGTGTATTGTGTTTTCTTATGATATTGTGCATATGACACTAAGTGGTACTGTAGTAGCTTCACACGTCTCCTAGTCCAGCCTGAGCTGCTTTGCTAAGCTACCATTATCTATCAGCCTAAGCTGCTAGACACCCTATACACTAATAAGGGATAACTGGGCCTGGTGCAAGGTGCAAGTACCCCTTGGTACTCACTACAAGCCAGTCCAGCCTCCTACAGGCCTGACTAGGTGTGTTTGGCACTGTACACAGGTGGGGTGGGGTGCCACTGGGTCTGCCAGAAGAAGGGGAACTTGCCTACTTAACTCGCCCTGGCCTAGGGAAACCCACAGCCCACGTCCCCCACCCAGACACCTCCACTGCGTGCAAAATCAGCAGAATGAGAGTGTACTCACCCCCTTGAAGCTGCTGTGATGCCCTCAAGCGCCTATCCAACTCCGGGTACCCCACCGCCAGGATCCTGAACATCAAGGGGGTCAAGGTGCGATGGCACCCCTCCCACGTTGGGAGGCCATCCCCAGCTGGGCCTCCGCCATCTTCTTGCTCCAGCGGCGAATGTCCTCCCATCTCTTGCGACAGTGGGTGCTCCGTCTGTGGTAGACTCCCAGGGTCCGGATGTCCTTGGTGATGGCACGCCAAATATCTTTTTTCTGGTGGGCGCTGACCTACATGAATTGTACAGGGGGAAAAGAAAAGTTATAACCAAATGCACCATCACAGTCATTGGCCCCCATCCCTACCCTTGCCATGATGCACATGCACTCACCGTTGTTTCATGCACGCCTCAATCTCCCCCCCCCATCTTTCATCCACCCCACTCCACACAGGCATAGCCCATACAGCATGCTCCCAGTGTATTTACCTGTTTGTCTGGAGGACCGTAGAGTAGCGCGTACTGGGAGAGGACCCCATCCACAAGTTTCTCTAACTCCTCCGATGTGAAGGCAGGGGCCCTTTCCCCAGACGCACGTGCCATTGTCTCTTCCAAACCGAGGTCACAGCAGCACTTGCAGTTTAGGTCCTCTCCTGTCGAAAACCAGGTATCGAGTTATTGTACAGATAGAAAATGGTGGTCACATCTGCGACGGTGCGTACCGCCACCGGCGGCGTACATCATCATTGGCTCCTGAGACCCATAGAGTCCAATGTTAACCAATGCAGCATTGCGCCGCGGTCTTCGACCGTCTACCGCAACGGTGTACAACGCCAGTGCAGTTACCTCACATCCCATTGTCACACTTTACAGGTCAGGCAGCCGCCATTTCAGGGGCCCACATGGCTTAATTTCTAACTGCGTCACACATACCTAGGCCTTGCCTCAACACTCATACAAGCCATTATATGGATCATGATTTGTGTTCTGTGTAAGCTGTGGGTACGTACCTCTGAGTTGTTTGACTCTGTGCTCGCTGTTGTCCTTCATAGGCACCGTCCGCTGGGACATGTGAGGAGATGGCGGCATCCTGCGGTGTACAGACCGCTGGTGGACCTGTTGACAATGGAGGAGAGACATGTGATCCTCACATACATGCTTGACCGTGCCACAATCCAGGAACTGTGTGCCCAGCTGGAGCCTGACCTGATGTCAGCTATCCGCCATCCCACAGGAATTCCCCCTCAAGTGCAGGTGCTGTCAGTACTCCATTTCCTAGCAAGTGGGTCATTTCAAACAACAGTGGCCATATCATCAGGGATGTCCCAGCCTATGTTTTCCATCGTGTTGTCCAGAGTGTTGTCTGCCCTGCTGAAACACATGCGGAGCTACATCGTTTTCCCTCAGGTGGAGGATTTGGCAACAGTGAAAGGAGACTTCTATGCCCTCGGACATATCCCCAACATCATAGGTGCCATTGATGGGACCCATGTGGCTTTGCTACCCCCGCAGGAGTGAACAGGTGTACAGAAACCGGAAGAGTTATCATTCGATGAATGTACAGATGGTGTGTTTGGCAGACCAGTACATCTCCCATGTTAATGCCAAGTTCCCTGGCTCAGTGCATGACGCCTACATCCTGCGGAATAGCAGCATCCCTTATGTGATGGGGTAACTCCAGAGGCACTGTGTGTGGCTAATTGGTGACTCTGGTTACCCCAACCTGTCATGGCTACTGACCCCACTGAGGAATCCCAGGACAAGGGCAGAGGAACGCTACAAGGAGGCGCATGGGCGAACTCGGCGGATAATTGAGCGAACCTTCGGCCTTCTGATGGCCACGTTCCGCTGCCTCCATATGACAGGTGGATCCCTATTCTACTCACCAAAGAAGGTGTGCCAGATCATCGTGGCCTGCTGTATGCTTCACAACCTGGCTTTGCGACGACAGGGGCCTTTTCTACAGGAGGATGGTCCAGATGGTGGTGTTGTTGCAGCTGTGGAGCCTGTGGAGAGTGAAGACGAGGAAGCACAAGAAGAGAACATAGACAACAGGAACACGGTGATCCAGCAATATTTCCAGTGAGACACAGGTAAGAATACAAACCGGCCTACTACATGTACTTAAACACTACTAACTCTCTACTGTCTGTCCTTTTCATCCCAGTGTACGGTAACTGAGTTTTCACTTTCCCTTACGTTTTCACAGATGTGTGTCCCACAGTGTGACATCTGCTTTGTTTCCCCATGGACTAAAGCTGTGTGACATTGGTATGTTGACATTACAATTGTAAAAGCATTTTGGCACTGTAATTACTAATACAGTATTTCAAAATCACAGACAGACTCCTGAATGTTTTGTGCTTTAATGGTGTTTATTTAAGTGCTAATTATTGGAGGGGGTTGTAAATTGGTGAGGGGTGATGGTGGAGGAATGTCCATGGCAGAGTCCAGTCTATTAGTCTCACAGCTGCATTGTCCAAATGGGTCTGGGAAGTGGAGCTGAGGCAGTTTGAGGATTTACAGGGTGACAAAGTGGGACAGTAGGATGACATTCAGGGTGGTCTCATTTCTTGGCGGGGGTCTTGGCATTTTTCTCTGTCTTTGTCCTGGATCTCAGGGACCATTTGCGGGGTGGTTCTACCTCTGCAGGGGGTGGGGTGCTGGTGTGGTGGTCCTGTGGCGGAGCCTCCTGTCTACTAGCACCGGCGGGGGTGGTGGGCAGTTCATCGTCCATGCTAGTGTCAGGGACCCTTCGTAGTGCCACAGTGTCCCTCAAGGTGGTGACTACTTCATTCAGCACCCCTACGATGGTGCCCAGGGTGGAATTGATGGCTCTGAGTTCCTCCCTGAAGCCCAAATACTGTTCCTCCTGCAGGCGCTGGGTCTCCTGAAACTTGGCCAGTACTGTTGCCATCGTCTCCTGGGAGTGGTGGTATGCTCCCTCGATGTTGGAGAGGGCCTCATGGAGAGTGGGTTCCCTGGGCCTGTCCTCCCCCTGTCGCACAGCAGCCCTCCCAGTTCCCCTGTTTCCCTGGGCCACTGTCCCCTGGACCGTGTGCCCACTGCCACTGCTCCCAGGTCCCTGTTGTTGTTGGGGTGGTGGGTTAGCCTTGGTTCCCTGTAGTGGTGGACACACTGCTGATTGACGTGTCCTGGGGACAGAGGTATGGGCCCGCTGGGTGGGTGCTGTGCTGGTGTTTCCAGAGGGGGGAAGGTCTGCAGTGGCCTGTGGCAGTGTGAGGGGAACCGACTGTCCCGAGGTCCCCGATGGGCCGGGCTGGTCATCTAGATCCAGTTGGACAGAGCTGCTGTCATCACTGTGGGCCTCTTCTGTTGGTGGTGTGGACATGTCTGGACCCTCCTGTGCGGTGACGTTGGTTAGGGGTCTTGCAGGGGTATGAAAGCATGATTATTGCATCTGTGTGTGCCATGGTGTGCAATGGGTGGGTGACCGTGTACCCCAGTGCTTACATTCCTGTGTGGGAGCTTGTGTGATGGTGGTTTGGGGGGTGTATGGGTATGTGCAGTGGCCATGCTTTGGTGATGGGTGTCCATGCTTTGTAGTTGCATGCATGGCTTAGTGTTGGGATGGGTGGGTTCTGATAGTGGGACATTTGTGAGGAGTAGGAGTGATGGAGGTGAGGGTGAGGGTGGGGGTATGTGATGGCATGCAGGTGGGGTGGGGGGGATAAAGTAGTTAAGATCTGACTTACCAGAGTCCATTCCTCCATCTACTCCTGCGAGGCCCTCTGGATGCAGAATCGCCAAGACCTGCTCCTCCCATGTTGTAAGTTGTAGGGGAGGAGGTGGGGGTCTGCCGCCAGTCCTCTGTACCGCTATGTGGTGTCTTGAGACCACGGAACGCACCTTCCCCCGTAGGTCGTTCCACCTCTTCCTGATGTCATCCTGTGTTCTTGGGTGCTGTCCCACTGCGTTTACCCTGTCGACTATTCTTCGCCATAGCTCCATCTTCCTAGCAATGGAGGTCTGCTGCACCTGTGATCCGAATAGCTGTGGCTCTGCCCGGATGATTTCCTCCACCATAACCCTGAGTTCCTCCTCCGAGAACCTGGGGTGTCTTTGCGGTGCCATGGGGTGGTGTGGGTGATATGTGGGGTGGTGTGTGTTGTGATGTGTGGGGTGATATTTAGTGGTGTGTTGTGTGAGGTGCGTGGAAGTAATGTGGATGATGGTATTGTGTGCTTGTGGAAGCTAGTTTGTTGATGGTGGTGTCTCTCTCTCTGTGCTTCGTTCTCAGTTTTGGTCGTAGGGGTTTGTGGGTGATGTGGGTGTCTGTTTTATATTGTATTGGGTGTGTGGGAGTGGTGTGTGTATGTGTATCAGGTGTGTGTATTTCAAATTGTCCAATGTGGCTATGTTTTGTATATGTGTGTGTATTATGAGCACGGCAGTGTGTACTGCCAATGGAATACCGCGGTTGAAAGACACCCCCTGGATTCGTGGGTCGTGATAGTGTGGGCGTATTTGTGTTGGCGTGATGGTGTCATTTTTGTTTTCGCCAGTTTATCACTGACCTTTGGTGTGGCGGACTTCTGTGGGTGTCTGTATTTTGGCGGGTTCAGTGCTGTGGGTCATAATGGCTGTGGTGGGATTCCGCGGCCGCGGCGGTGTGTTGGCGGTCTTCTGCACGGCGGTAAGCAGCTTTTACCGCCAATGTTGAAATGAGGGCCTAAGTAACTTGGCACCCAACCTTCACTAAGTGAAGGTTAGGCATATAGGTGACTTAATAAGTTACTTATGTGCAGTGAAAAATGGCTGTGAAATAACGTGGACGTTATTTCACTCAGGCTGCAGTGGCAGGCCTGTGTAAGAATTGCCTGAGCTCCCTATGGGTGGCAAAAGAAATGCTGCAGCCCATAGGGATCTCCTGGAACCCCAATACCCTGGGTACCTAGGTACCATATACAAGGAAATTATATGGGTGTACCAATGTGCCAATGAGAATTGGTAAATTTAGTCACTAGCCTGCAGTGACAAATTTGGAAAGCAGAGAGAGCATAAACACTGAGGTTCTGGTTAGCAGAGCCTCAGTGATACAGTTAGGCACCACACAGGGAACACATATAGGCCACAAACTTATGAGCACTGGGGTCCTGGCTAACAGGATCCCAGTGACACATAACAAACACACTGACAAAATAGGATTTTCAGTATGAGCACTGGGCCTGGCAAGCAGGATCCCAGTGAGACAGTGAAAACACCGTGACATATACTCACAAACAGGCCAAAAGTGGGAGTAACAAGGCTAGAAAGAGGCTACCTTCCTATACCGGTCCTCTGGGTCCCCTCTCATCCTGACGAGCGTGGTCCCTGAGACACAGGAGCTGGGTCCAAGTGTCTTCGACAGTCCAGTGGCCCTTCTGTCCAAATTTGGTGGAGGTAAGTCCTTGCCTCCCCACGCCAGACAGTAATCCTGTGTACTGTGTGAACTGCAGCTACTGGGGCCTCTGTGCACTTTTGCAAGACTTCCTTTGTGCACAGCCTAGCCCAGGTCCCCAGCAGTCTGTCCTGCATTGCCCAACTTGCTGAGTTGGACTCTGACGTCGTGGGACCCTCTTTTGTTGTTCTGAGTCGACCGTCGTCCTCAGATCTTCTAAGTGCCTGTACAGGTGCTTCTGCGGGTGCTGCCTGCTTCTGTGTGGGCTCTTTGTGTTGCTGAGTGCCCCCTCTGTCTCCTCCTCCAAGGGGCGACCTCCTGGTCCTTGCTGGGCCCTGGCAGCACCCAAAGCCTTCAACTGCGACTCTTGCAGCTAGCAAGGCTTGTTTGCAGTCTTTCTGCGTGGAAACAACTCTGCATCCTCCAGCGCTCCGTGGGACATCTTCTGACCAAAGGAGAAGTTCCTGGCACCTTCCGTTGTTGCAGAATCTTTGGCTTCTTCCACCCGGAGGCAGCCCTTTTGCACCTTCATCCGGGGTTTAGTGGGCTCCTGCCCCCTGGACACTTGCGTGACTCTTGGACTTGGTCCCCTTCCTTTACAGGTCCTCAGGTCCAGGAATTTGTCTTCAGTGTTTTGCAGTCAGTTGTTGTCCTTGCAGAGTCCCCTATCTCGACTTTACTGTCTTTCTGGGGTAGTAGGGTAACTTTACTCCTACTTTTCAGGGTCTTGGGGTGGGGTATCTTGGACACCCTTAGTGTTTTCTTATACTCCCAGCGACCCTCTACACACTACACTAGGCCTGGGGTCCACTCGTGGTTCGCATTCCACTTTTGGAGTATATGGTTTGTGTTGCCCCTAGGGCCTATTTATCCTTATTGCATTCTATTGTGTTCTACAGTGTTTGCGCTAATTTTCTATCTGTTTACTTACCTGATTTTGGTTTGTGTGTGTATATTTTGTGTATATTACTTACCTCCTAAGGGAGTATATTCTCTGAGATACTTTTGGCATATTGTCACTCAAATATAGTACCTTTATTTTTAGTAACTCTGAGTATTGTGGTTTCTTATGATATAGTGCTAAGTGATATAAGTGGTATAGTAGGAGCTTTGCATGTCTCCTAGTTCAGCCTAAGCTGCTCTGCTATAGCTACCTCAATCAGCCTAAGCTGCTAGAACACCTCTAATCTACTAATAAGGGATAAGTGGACCTGGCACAAAGTGTAAGTACCACTAGGTACCCACTATAAGCCAGGCCAGCCTCCTACATTGGTGGCAGCGGTGGGATAAGTACTTGTAACTGCTTTACCACTTTGTCATTGGAGCTTTTCATGAGAAAAACATATACCAAATACTTCAAGATATACACAGTAACCTAAACAGTTTAACTTTCCTTCTCTAAAACTTTCTAAACTCTTCTGAAAACTTTAAAAAGTTTCAAAAGTTTGAAAAAGTTTTTCTCTGTTCTTTTGAAAGTTCCAAAAACGTTTTTCTCTCTCTGTCCTAAACCTTTTCTATCGTGTCTGCAGTAGAGCTTACTTCCACAGTTGTCCAGGCAACATATGGGAATCTAAACTTTAAAGGTTTGAGGGGTCTCTGCATAGAAAGATGTGCAGCAATTGGTAAGAATCCTATCAAAGATTTTCTCCTCAGCCTTCTCCTAGAAAGTGACCAGAACCACTCTGGCCCATCCCAGGATCAGGAGGTAGAGGAGGGGGGTACCCAGGCAGACTCAGAGGAGTCTCCTGAGGTTGCTGGGGAGGGTTCTTCCAATGACCTGTGAGCTAGCAGGCCATCTAGTGACACTGGTAGTGGGAGGGGGGTCACTCATTAGTAGGGCACCTTTCACTCCTAAAGGCCAGGTTACTAGAGTCCAGTCAGGGACAGGTCCAACTCTGCCAATTCCCACATTTCTTCTATGTCTCACAATTCTCAAGCCCACCACCCTGAGGATAACTTAATGGAAAGGGAACTCAGAAAGCTGAGGTTGGAAGAGACCAGACTGAAGCTTAAACAGCAGCAGCTGGCCTTAGGCAGGGAATCCTTAGACATAGAGAGGGAAAGACAGAGATTGGGATTAGTTTCCCATGGTGGCAGGAGCTGTGTTTTTGATAGCACACCTGTTAGAGAGCAAGATTCCAGGAATCTGCATAAGATAGTCCCCCCTTACAAGGAGGGGGATGACATTACCAAGTGGTTTGCTGCACTTGAGAGGGCCTGTATGGTACAGTTGGTCCCTCAAAGGCAGTGGGCTGCTATCTTGTGGCTATCTTTCACTGGAAAGGGTAGGGATAGGCTCCTTACTGTCAGAGAAAGTGATGCCAATAACTACAAAGTTTTGAAGGATGCACTCTTGGATGGATTCGGCCTAACCACTGAACAATACAGGATTAAGTTCAGAGACACCAGAAAAGAGTCCTCTCAAGACTGGACAGACTTTGTAGACTGTTCAGTGAAGGCCTTGGAGGGTTGGTTACATGGCAGTAAGGTGACTGACTATGAAAGCCTGTATAATCTAATCCTGAGAGAGCATATTTTGAACAATTGTGTGTCTGATTTGTTGCACCAGTACTTGGTAGACTCAGATCTGACCTCTCCCCAAGAATTGGGAAAGAAGGCAGATAAATGGGTCAGAACAAGAGTGAACAGAAAAGTTCATACAGGAGGCGACAAGGATGGCAAGAAGAAAGATGGTGAGAAGTCTCAGGATAAGCATGGGGAAAAGGATAAAACTAAAGATCCTTCTTCAAATCCTAAACACTCTTCAGGGGGTGGGGATAAATCAACTTCTTCCTCTTCTACACAATCTACACACATTAAAAAGCCTTGGTGCTATGTGTGTAAAAATAAAGGCCAGAGGCTAGGGGATAAGTCCTGCCCAGGTAAACCCCCTGAGCCTACCACCACTAATACATCAAACTCTAGTGCCCCTAGCAGAAGTGGTAATAGTGGTGGGACTGCTGGCAACAGTCAAAATAAGGGTGTAGTTGGGTTCACTTATGGGTCCATCATAGAAACTGAGGTAGTCAGTCCCAAGACAGTTTCTGTCACATCTGGTGGCACTGGCCTTGCCACACTGGCTGCTTGTCCCCTTACAATGGATAAGTACAGGCAGACAGTTTCAATAAATGGTGTTGAGGCTCAGGCCTACAGGGACACAGGTGCCAGTATCACTTTGGTGACTGAAAACCTAGGGCCATATTTATACTTTTTGACGCACAACTGCGCCAACGCAGTTGTGCGTCAAACATTTTACCGCCGGCTAACGCGATTCCAAAGCGCCATGCGGGCGCCATATTTATTGAATGACGTTAGCCGGCGCTGTGGACTGGTGTGCGTAAAAAAAAATGACTCACACCAGGCAGCGCCGGCGTATGGGAAAATGGGGCTTGTATGCCAAAAAATGGGGCAAGTCAGGTCTGAGGCAAAATTCTTGCCTCAACCAGATTTGCGCCATTTTTTTTGACGCCCAACCTCCATTGACATGACTCCTGTCTTAGCAAAGACAGGAGTCATGCCCCCTTGCCCAATGGCCATGCCTAGGGGACTTATGTCCCCTGGGCATGGTCATTGGGCATAGTGGCATGTAGGGGGGCACAAATCAGGCCCCCCTATGCCACAAAAAAAAAACGTAAAAAAATACTTACCCCAACTTACCTCACCTTCCCTGGGATGTGTCCCTCCATCCTTGGGTGTCCTCCTGGGGTGGGCAAAGGTGGAAGGGGGTGTCCCTGGGGGCATGGGAGGGCACCTCTGGGCTCCTTCTGAGCCCACAGGTCCCTTAACGCCTGCCATGACCCAGGCGTTCAAAAACGGCGCCCATCAGGCTGGGCGCCGTTTTTTTTAGGCCTGCCCCCTCCTGTGCGTCAAAATGACGTCACAATATAATAAGGTGCACAGGCCTTAGAGTCATTTTTTAGAAGGGAACGCCTACCTTGCATATAATTAACGCAAGGCTGGTTCCCCCTTCTAAAAAATGGCGCACATGGTGGAACTTTGACGCCCGCGGGGTCGGGCGTCAAAGTATAAATATGAGGCAGGGTTTGCGCCAATTGTGCGACAAAAATTTTGACGCACATTCGGCGCAAACAGAGTATAAATATGCCCCCTAGTGTCTCCTACACAGCACATCATTGGACAATAGTACAAGATTATTGATGTCCATAACTCCACTAAGTTCCTTCACTTAGCTATAATTCAGTTTAGTTGGGGTGGAGTTACTGGCCCTAAGCAGGTGGTAGTATCACCTAGCTTACCTGTAGACTTTCTCTTAGGTAATGACCTAGAGGCCTCAGGTTGGGCAGAGGTAGAGTTTAATACCCATGCAGCCATGCTGGGTATCCCTGAGGAATTGCTGCCTCTCATTTCAGCTGAAATGAAAAAGCAAAGGAGAGAAAAAGGCCTGAAAACTCAGGATGCTTCTCCAACAACAGGTAAAAAGGGCATCAAAGTATCCCCTACCCACCCTGCCATTCAGGATACCATTCCTGTGGTGGGAAAAACCTCTCCTGGGGTGGCACCTGTACCAAGGAAAGCATTAGCTGGCACAGCTGTACTCCCTGAGGTGGAAGTACCTCTCTGTGGGATAACTAATATTGGTGAGAAAAAGTGCACCACTTTAGTTAACATGGAGCATCCCTCAAACCCTCCCAGAGAAACTTTAGTGCACCAACCCTGTACTGCCTCGCAACACTTAGGACAGCAGCCCTGCCCTAGTGTGGAGCTTATAGGACAGCATCCTTGCCCTGCTCCAACTGAAGAGAAACAGCAACCCTGTTCTCTCTTACAGCCATATGGACAACGTTTTTGCCCAGCTATGGCTTTACTGAGACAGCATCCCAGTCTGGTATTCTCATCACTTGATATAGGTCCAGTGGACAACTCCCACCGCTCTAAACTTAAACATACTAATAGGAACTCTGAGAATATAACTTCACATTGCTGCCTATCTAAAAAACTTCAAACAGGGTGGTTTACATCCCCACAGGGAAGTAACCATATAGTGGATGAAAAAGGGAGTAACCAATCTATTGCAGAGCTATTTTCCACTTATCACCACTTAGACAATAAAGACTCAACTGGCCAAGGTTAGCCTTATTGTCCTTCGTTTGGGGGGGGGTTGTGTAGGAAGGTAGCCTCTTTCTAGCCTTGTTACCCCCACTTTTGGCCTGTTTGTGAGTATATGTCAGGGTGTTTTAACTGTCTCACTGCGATCCTGCTACCCAGGGCCCATTGCTCATAGTGAAAACTCTATGTTGTCAGTGTGTTTGATATGTGTCACTGGGATCCTGCTAGCCAGGACCCCAGTGCTCATACATTTGTGGCCCTGTATGTGTTCCCTGTGTGGTGCCTAACTGTATCACTGAGGCTCTGCTAACCAGAACCTCAGTGTTTATGCTCTCTCTGCTTTTAAAATTGTCACTGCAGGCTAGTGACTAATTTTACCAATTCTGATTGGCACACTGGAACACCCTTATAATTTCCTTTTATATGGTACCTAGGTAACCAGGGTGTTGGGGTTCCAGGAGATCCCTATGGGCTGCAGCATTTCCTTTGCCACCCATAGGGAGCTCAGACAATTCTTACACAGGACTGCCACTACAGCCTGAGTGAAATAACGTCCACGTTATTTCACAGCCATTTTACACTGCACTTAAGTAACTTATAAGTCACCTATATGTCTAACCCTCACTTAGCGAAGGTTAGGTACAAAGTTGCTTAGTGTGTGGGCACCCTGGCACTAGCCAAGGTGCCCCCACATTGTTAAGGGCAAATTCCCCGGACTTTGTGAGTGCAGGGACACCATTACACGTGTGCACTACATATAGGTCAATACCTATATGTAGCTTCACAGTGGTGACTCCAAACATGGCCATGTAACATGTCTAGGATCATGGAATTGTCACCCCCATACCATTCTGGTATTGGAGGGACAATTCCATGCATCCCCGGGTCTCCAGCATAGAACCCAGGTACTGCCAAACTAACTTTCCGTGGTTTTCTCTGCAGCTACCGCTGCTGCCAACCCTCAAACAGGTTTCTGCCACCCTGGGGCCTGGGCAGCCCAGTCCCCGGAAGGCAGAACAAAGGATTTCCTTTGAGAGAGCGTGTTACACCCTCTCCCTTTGGAAATAGGTGTGAAGGGCCTGGGAGGAGGAGCCTCTCCTGGCCTCTGGAAATGCTTTGAAGGGCACAGATGGTGCCCTCCTTGCATAAGCCAGTCTACACTGGTTAAGGGATCCCCCCCAGCCCTGTTCTGGCGCGAAACTGGACAAAGGAAAGGGGAGTGACCACTCCCTTGAACTGCACCTCCCAAGGGAGGTGCCCAGAGCTCCTCCAGTGTGTCCCAGACCTCTGCCATCTTGGATGCAGAGGTGTGAGGGCACAATGGACATCTCTGAGTGGCCAGTGCCAGCAGGTGACATCAGAGACCCCTCCTGATAGGTGCTTACCTTTCTCTGTAGCCAATCCTCCTCTGAGGGCTATTAAGGGTCTCTCTTGTGGGTATCTCACCAGATAACGAATGCAAGAGCTCACCAGAGTTCCTCTGCACTTCCCTCTTTGACTTCTGCCAAGGATCGACTGCTGACTGCTCCAGGATGCCTGCCTAACTGCAACAGAGTAGCAAGAAGACTACCAGCAACATTGTAGCACCTCATCCTGCCGGCTTTCTCGACTGTTTCCTGGTGGTGCATGCTCTGAGGGCTGTCTGCCTTCACCCTGCACTGGAAGCCAAGAAGAAATCTCCAGTGGGTCGACGGAATCTTCCTCCTGCTAACGCAGGCACCAAACTTCTGCATCACCGTTCCTCTGGGTCTCCTGTCATCTTGACGAGTGTGGTCCCTGGAACACAGGTGCTGGATCCAAGTGTCCCCGACAGTCTAGTGGCCCTTCTGTCCAAATTTGGCGGAGGTAAATCCTTGCCTCCCCACACCAGACAGTAATCCTGTGTACTGCGTGAACTGCAGCTGCTAGGGCTTCTGTGCACTTTTGCAAGACTTCCTTGGTGCACAGCTTACCCAGGTCCCCAGCAGTCCGTTCTGCATTGCCCAACTCCCTCAGTTGGACTCTGACATCGTGGGACCCTCTTTTGTTGTGCTGAGTCGACCGTTGTGCTCAGATCTTCTGAAAGCCTGTTCAGGTGCTTCTGCGGGTGCTGCCTGCTTCTGCATGGGCTCTCCGTGTTGCTGAGTGCCCCCTCTGTCTTCTCCTCCAAGGGGCAACCTCCTGGTCCTTTCTGGGCCCTGGCAGCACCCAAAATCCTCAACTGCGACTCTTGCAGCTAGCAAGGCTTGTTTGCGGTCTTTCTCCGTGGAAACAACTCTGCATCCCCCAGCGCGCCGTGGGACATCTTCTGACCAAAGGAGAAGTTCCTGGCATCTTTGTTGTTGCAGAATCTTTGGCTTCTTCCACCCGGAGGCAGCCCTTTTGCACCTTCATCCAGGGTTTAGTGGGCTCCTGCCCCCCCTGAACACTTGCGTGACTCTTGTACTTGGTCCCCTTCCTTTACAGGTCCTGAGGTCCAAGAATCTGTCTTCAGTGCTTTGCAGTCAGATGTTGTCCTTGCAGAATCCCCTATCTCGACTTTATTGTCTTTCTAGGGTAGTAGGGTAACTTTACTCCTACTTTTCAGGGTCTTGGGGTGGGGTATCTTGGACACCCTTAGTGTTTTCTTACACTCCCAGTGACCGTCTACACACTACACTAGGCCTGGGGTCCATTCGTGGTTCGCATTCCACTTTTGGAGTATATGGTTTGTGTTGCCCGTAGGCCTATTTCTCCCTATTGAATTCTATTGTGATCTACAGTGTTTGCACTACTTTTCTAACTGTTTACTTACCTGATTTTGGTTTGTGTGTGTATATTTTGTGATGGGTCTCCTGGCAGTGAGATGCCTTAGGTCACACAGTGTCATTAACTGTCTCTCCTCTCTCTGCAGTGCTTTGGTCTCTGGGCTGGTCTGTGAAACACCTGAGATCACACAGTGTGTCATTGATTCTCTTTCCTCTCTCTGCAGTGGTTGGCTCTCTAGGCAGTAATATGCCTGAGGTCACACAGTGTGTCACTACCTCTGTCCTACCTCTCTGCAGTGCTGGGGTCTCTGGGCTCGTCAGCGATACACCTTAGATCAATGTGTGTCATTCTCTCTCTCCTCCCTCTCTGCAGTACTGGGACTCTGGGCAGTCATACGTCTGAGATCACACAGTGTGTCATTAACTCTCTCTTCTCTCAGAAGTGCTGGGGTCTCTGGGTAGTGATGTGCTTGAGGTTACACAGTGCGTCATTACCTCTCTCTCCTCTCAGAAGTGCTGGGGTCTCTGGGTAGTGATATGCCTGAGGTCACAGAGTACATCATTACCTCTCTCCCCTCTCTCTGTAGCGCTGGGGGTCTCTGGGTAGTGATATGCCTGAGGTTACACAGTGCGTCATTACCTCTCTCTCCTCTCAGAAGTGCTGGGGTCTCTGGGTAGTGATATGCTTGAGGTCACACAATGTGTCATTACCTCTCTCTCCTCTCTGCAGCGCTGGGGGTCTCTGGGTAGTGATATGCCTGAGGTCACACAGTATGTCATTACCTCTCTCTCCTCCCAGAAGTGCTGGGGTCTCTGGGTAGTGATATGCCTGAGGTTACACAGTATGTCATTACCTCTCTCTCCTCCCAGAAGTGCTGGGGTCTCTGGGTAGTGATATGCCTGAGGTCACACAGTGTGTCATTACCTCTCTCTCCTCTCTGCTGTGCTGCGGTGTTGGGTAGTGATATGCCTGAGGTTACACAGTGTGTCATTAACTCTCTCTTCTCTCAGAAGTGCTGGGGTCTCTGGGTAGTGATATGCTTGAGGTCACACAGTATGTCATTACCTCTCTCTCCTCCCAGAAGTGCTGGGGTCTCTGGACAGTGATATGCCTGAGGTCACACAGTACATCATTACCTCTCTCTCCTCTCTCTGCAGCGCTGGGGGTCTCTGGGTAGTGATATGCCTGAGGTTACACAGTACATCATTACCTCTCTCTCTTCTCTCTGCAGCACTGGGGGTCTCTGGGTAGTGATATGCCTGAGGTCACACAGTGTGTCATTACCTCTCTCTCCTCTCAGAACTGCTGGGGTCTCTGGTTAGTGATATGCCTGAGGTCACACAGTGTGTCATTACCTCTCTCTCCTCTCAGAAGTGCTGGGGTGTCTGGGTAGTGATATGCCTGAGGTCACACAGTACATCATTTCCTCTCTCTCCTCTCTGCTGTGCTGCGGTCTCTGGGTAGTGATACGCCTGAGGTCACACAGTACATCATTACCTCTCTCCCCTCTCTCTGTAGTGCTGGGGGTCTCTGGGTAGTGATATGCTTGAGGTCACACAGTATGTCATTACCTCTCTCTCCTCTCAGAAGTGCTGGGGTCTCTGGACAGTGATAGGCCTGAGGTCACACAGTACATCATTACCTCTCTCTCCTCTCTCTGCAGCGCTGGGGGTCTCTGGGTAGTGATATGCCTGAGGTCACACAGTGTGTCATTACCTCTCTCTCTTCTCTCTGCAGTGCTGGGGACTCAGGGTAGTGATATGCCTGAGGTCACACAGTACATCATTATCTCTCTCCCCTCTCTCTGTAGTGCTGGGGGTCTCTGGGTAGTGATAAGCTTGAGGTCACACAGTATTTCATTACCTCTCTCTCCTTTCAGAAGTGCTGGGGTCTCTGGGTAGTGATATGCCTGAGGTCACACAGTACATCATTACCTCTCTCCCCTCTCTCTGTAGTGCTGGGGGTCTCTGGGTAGTGATATGCTTGAGGTCACACAGTATGTCATTACCTCTCTCTCCTCTCAGAAGTGCTGGGGTCTCTGGACAGTGATATGCCTGAGGTCACACAGTGTGTCATTACCTCTCTCTCCTCTCAGACGTGCTGGGGTCTCTGGGTAGTGACATGCCTGAGGTCACACAATACATCATTTCCTCTCTCCCCTCTCTCTGTAGTGCTGGGGTTTTCTGGGTAGTGATATGCTTGAGGTCACACAGTATGTCATTACCTCTCTCTCCTCTCACAAGTGCTGGGGTCTCTGGAAAGTGATATGCCTGAGGTCACACAGTACATCATTACCTCCCTCTCCTCTCTCTGCAGCGCTGGGGGTCTCTGGGTAGTGATATGCCTGAGGTCACACAGTGTGTCATTACCTCTCTCTCCTCTCTCTGCAGTGCTGGGGTCTCTGGATAGTTATATGCCTGAGGTCACACAGTGCGTTATTACCTCTCTCTCCTGTCAGAAGTGCTGGGGTCTCTGGACAGTGATATGCCTGAGGTCACAGAGTACATTATTACCTCTCTCTCCTCTCTCTGCAGCGCTGGGGGTCTCTGGGTAGTGATATGCCTGAGGTCACACAGTGTGTCATTACCTCTCTCTCCTCTCTCTGCAGTGCTGGGGTCTCTGGGTAGTAATATGCCTGAAGTCACACAGTGCGTCCTTACCTCTCCCTCCTCTCAGAAGTGCTGGGGTCTCGGGGTAGTGATATGCCTGAGGTCACACAGTACATCATTACCTCTCTCCTCTCTCTCTGTAGTACTGGGGGTCTCTGGGTTGTGATATGCATGAGGTCACACAGTATGTCATTACCTCTCTCTCCTCTCAGAAGTGCTGGGTCTCTGGGTAGTGATATGCCTGAGGTCACACAGTACATCATTATCTCTCTCCCCTCTCTCTGTAGTGCTGGGGGTCTCTGGGTATTGATATGCTTGAGGTCACACAGTATGTCATTACCTCTCTCTCCTCTCAGAAGTGCTGGGGGTCTCTGGACAGTGATAAGCCTGAGGTCACACAGTACATCATTACCTCTCTCTCCTCTCTCTGCAGCGCTGGGGGTCTCTGGGTAGTGATATGCCTGAGGTCACACAGTGTGTCATTACCTCTCTATCCTGTCTCTGCAGTGCTGGGGGTCTCTGGGTAGTGATATGCCTGAGGTCACACAGTGTGTCATTACCTCTCTCTTCTCTCTCTGCAGTGCTGTGGGTCTCTGGGTAGTGATATGCCTGAGGTCACACAGTGTGTCATTACCTCTCTCTCCTCTCTCTGCAGCGCTGGGGGTCTCTGGGTAGTGATATGCCTGAGGTCACACAGTGTGTCATTACCTCTCTCCCATCTCTCTGTAGTGCTGGGGGTCTCTGGGTAGTGATATGCTTGAGGTCACGCAGTATGTCATTACCTCTCTCTCCTGTCAGAAGTGCTGGGGTCTCTGGACAGTGATATGCCTGAGGTCACACAGTACATCATTACCTCTCTCTACTCTCTCTGCAGCGTTGGGGGTCTCTGGGTAGTGATATGCCTGAGGTCACACAGTGTGTCATTACCTCTCTCTCCTCTCTCTGCAGTGCTGTGGGTCTCTGGGTAGTGATATGCCTGAGGTCACACAGTGTGTCATTACCTCTCTCCCCTCTCTCTGCAGCGTTGGGGGTCTCTGGGTAGTGATATGCCTGAGGTCACACAGTGTGTCATTACCTCTCTCTCCTCTCTCTGCAGCGTTGGGGGTCTCTGGGTAGTGATATGCCTGAGGTCACACAGTGTGTCATTACCTCTCTCCCCTCTCTCTGCAGCGCTGGGGGTCTCTGGGTAGTGATATGTCCGAGGTCACACAGTGTGTCATTACCTCTCTCTCCTCTCAGAAGTGCTGGGGGCTCTGGGAAGTGATATGCCTGAGGCCACACAGTGCGTCATTACCTCTCTCTCCTCTCTCTGCAGCGCTGGGGGTATCTGGGTAGTGATATGCCTGAGGTCACACAGTACATCATTACCTCTCTCTCCTCTCTCTGCAGCGCTGGGGGTCTCTGGGTAGTGATATGCCTGAGGTCACACAGTGCGTCAATACCTCTCTCTCCTCTCTCTGCAGTGCTGGGGGTCTCTGGGTAGTGATATGCCTGAGGTCACACAGTACATCATTACCTCTCTATCCTCTCTCTGCAGCGCTGGGGGTCTCTGGGTAGTGATATGCCTGAGGTCACACAGTGTGTCATTACCCCTCTCTCCCCTCTCTGCAGTGCTGAGGTCTCTGGATAGTTATATGCCTGAGGTCACACAGTGCGTCATTACCTCTCTCTCCTCTCAGAGGTGCTGGGGTCTCTGGGTAGTGATATGCCTGAGGTCACACAGTGCGTCATTACCTCTCTCTCCTCTCAGAGGTGCTGAGGTCTCTGGATAGTTATATGCCTGAGGTCACACAGTGCGTCATTACCTCTCTCTCCTCTCAGAGGTGCTGGGGTCTCTAGGTAGTGATACGCCTGAGGTCACACAGTACATCATTACCTCTCCCCTCTCTCTGTAGTGCTGTGGGTCTCTGGGTAGTGATATGTTTGAGGTCACACAGTATGTCATTACCTCTCTCTCCTCTCAGAAGTGCTGGGGTCTCTGGACAGTGATATGCCTGAGGTCACACAGTACATCATTTCCTCTCTCCCCTCTCTCTGCAGCGCTGGGGGTCTCTGGGTAGTGATATGCCTGAGGTCACACAGCGTGTCATTACCTCTCTCCTCTCTCTGCAGCACTAGGGGTCTCTAGGTAGTGATATGCCTGAGGTCACTCAGTACATCATTACCTCTCTCCCCTCTCTCTGTAGTGCTGGGGGTCTCTGGGTAGTGATATGCCTGAGGTCACACAGTGCGTCATTACCTCTCTCTCCTCTCAGAAGTGCTGGGGTCTCTGGGTAGTGATATGCCTGAGGTCACACAGTGTGTCATTACCTCTCTCTCCTCTCTGCTGTGCAGCGGTCTCTGGGTAGTGATACGCCTGAGGTCACACAGTACATCATTACCTCTCCCCCCTCTCTCTGTAGAGCTGGGGGTCTCTGGGTAGTGATATGCTTGAGTTCACACAGTATGTCATTACCTCTCTCTCCTCTCTGTGGAGCGCTGGAGGTCTCTGGGTAGTGATATACCTGAGGTCACACAGAGCGTCATTACCTCTCCCTCCTCTCAGAAGTGCTGGGGTCTCTGGGTAGTGATATTCCTGAGGTCACACAGTGTGTCATTACCTCTCTCTCCTCTCTCTGCAGTGCTGGGGTCTCGGGGTAGTGATATGTCTGAGGTCACACAGTGTGTCATTACCTCTCTCTCCTCTCAGAAGTGCTTGGGGCTCTGGGTATTGATATGCCTGAGGTCACACAGTGCGTCATTACCTCTCTCTCCTCTCAGAAGTGCTGGGGTCTCTGGGTAGTGATATGCCTGAGGTCACACAGTGTGTCATTACCTCTCTCTCCTCTCTGCAGTGCTGGGGGTCTCTGGGTAGTGATATGCCTGACGTCACACTGTACATCATTTCCTCTCTCCCCTATCTCTGTAGTGCTGGGGGTCTCTGGGTAGTCATATGCTTGAGGTCACACAGTATGTCATTACCTCTCTCTCCTCTCAGAAGTGCTGGGGTCTCTGGACAGTGATATGCCTGAGGTCACACAGTACATCATTACCTCTCTCTCCTCTCTCTGCAGCGCTGGGGGTCTCTGGGTAGTGATATGCCTGAGGTTACACAGTGTGTCATTACCTCTCTCTCCTCTCTCTGCAGTGCTGGGGTCTCTGGATAGTAATATGCCTGAGGTCACACAGTGCGTTATTACCTCTCTCTCCTCTAAGAAGTGCTGGGGTCTCTGGGTAGTGATATGCCTGAGGTCACACAGTGCGTCATTACCTCTCTCTCCTCTCAGAAGTGCTGGGGTCTCTGGACAGTGATATGCTTGAGGTCACACAGTACATCATTACCTCTCCCCTCTCTCTGTAGTGCTGTGGGTCTCTGGGTAGTGATATGATTGAGGTCATACAGTATGTCATTACCTCTCTCTCCTCTCAGAAGTGCTGGGGTCTCTGGACAGTGATATGCTTGAGGTCACACAGTACATCATTACCTCTCTCTCCTCTCTCTGCAGCGCTGGGGGTCTCTGGGTAGTGATATGCCAGAGGTCACACAGTGCGTCATTACCTCTCCCTCCTCTCAGAAATGCTGGGGTCTCTGGGTAGTGATATGCCTGAGGTCACACAGTGCGTCATTACCTATCTCTCCTCTCAGAAGAACTGGGGTCTCTGGGTAGTGATATGCCTGAGGTCAAACAATGTGTCATTACCTCTCTCTCCTCTCTGCAGTGCTGGGGATCTCTGGGTAGTGATATGCCTGAGGTCACACAGTACATCATTACCTCTCTCCCATCTCTCTGTAGTGCTGGGGGTCTCTGGGTAGTGATATGCTTGAGGTCACACAGTATGTCATTACCTCTCTCTCCTCACAGAATTGCTGGGGTCTCTGAACAGTGATATGCCTGAGGTCACACAGTAGATCATTACCTCTCTCTCCTCTCTCTGCAGCGCTGGGGATCTCTGGGTAGTGATATGCCTGAGGTCACACAGTGTGTCATTACCTCTCTCTCCTCTCTCTGCAGTGCTGGGGTCTCTGGGTAGTGATATGCCTGAGGTCACACAGTGCGTCATTACCTCTCTCTCCTCTGAGAAGTGCTGGGGTCTCTGGTTAGTGATATGCCTGAGGTCACACAGTGTGTCATTACCTCTCTCTCCTCTCTGCTGCGGTCTCTGGGTAGTGATACACCTGAGGTCACACAGTACATCATTACCTGTCTCCCCTCTCTCTGTAGTGCTGGGGGTCTCTGGGTAGTGATATGCTTGAGGTCACACAGTATGTCATTACCTCTCTCTCCTCTCAGAAGTGCTGGGGTCTCTGGACAGTGATATGCCTGAGGTCACACAGTACATCATTACCTCTCTCTCCTCTGTCTGCAGCGCTGGGGGTCTCTGGGTCGTGATATGCCTGAGGTCACACAGTGTGTCATTACCTCTCTCTTCTTCTCTCTGCAGTGCTGGGGGTCTCTGGGTAGCGATATGCCTGAGGTCACACAGTACATCATTACCTCTCTACCCTCTCTCTATAGTGCTGGGGGTCTCTGGGTAGTGATATGCTTGAGGTTACACAGTATGTCATTACCTCTCTCTCCTCTCAGAAGTGCTGGGGTCTCTGGACAGTGATATGCCTGAGGTCACAGAGTACATCATTACCTCTCTCTCCTCTCTCTGCAGCGCTGGTGGTCTCTGGGTAATGATATGTCTGAGGTCACACAGTGTGTCATTACCTCTCTCTCCTCGCTCTGCAGTGCTGGGGTCTCTGGGTAGTGATATGCCTGAGGTCACACAGTGCTTCCTTACCTCTCCCTCCTCTCAGAATTGCTGGGGTCTCTGGGTAGTGATATGCCTGAGGTCACACAGAAGATCATTACCTCTCTCTCCTCTCTCTGCAGCGCTGGGGATCTCTGGGTAGTGATATCCCTGAGGCCACACAGTGTGTAAATACCTCTCTCTCCTCTCTCTGCAGTGCTGGGGTGTCTGGGTAGTGATATGCCTGAGGTCACACAGTGTGTCATTACCTCTCTCTCCTCTCAGAAGTGCTGGGGTCTCTGGGTAGTTATATGCCTGAGGTAACACAGTGCGTCATTACCTCTCTCTCCTCTCAGAAGTGCTGGTGTCTCTGGGTAATGATATGCCTGAGGTCACACAGTGTGTCATTACCTCTCTCTGCTCTCTGCTGTGCTGCGGTCTCTGGGTAGTGATACGCCTGAGGTCACACAGTACATCATTACCTCTCCCCTCTCTCTGTAGTGCTGGGGGTCTCTGGGTAGTGATATGCTTGAGGTCACACAGTATGCCATTACCTCTCTCTCCTCTCAGAAGTGCTAGGGTCTCTGAACAGTGATATGCCTGCGGTCACACAGTACATCATTACCTCTCTCTCCTCTCTCTGCAGCGCTGGGGGTCTCTGGGTAGTGATATGCCTAAGGTCACACAGCGTGTCATTACCTCTCTCCTCTCTGCAGCGCTCGGAGTCTCTGGGTAGTGATATGCCTGAGGTCACACAGTTCATCATTACCTCTCTCCCCTCTCTCTGTAGTGCTGGGGGTCTCTGGGTAGTGATATGCATGAGGTCACACAGTGCGTCATTACCTCTCTCTCCTCTCAGAAGTGCTGGGGTCTCTGGTTAGAGATATGCCTGAGGTCACACAGTGTGTCATTACCTCTCTCCTCTCTGCTGCGGTCTCTGGGTAGTGATACGCCTGAGGTCACACAGTACATCATTACCTCTCTCCCCTATCTCTGTAGTGCTGGGGGTCTCTGGGTAGTGATATGCTTGAGGTCACACAGTATGTCATTACCTCTCTCTCCTCTCAGAAGTGCTGGGGTCTCTGGGTAGTGATATGCCTGAGGTCACACAGTGCGTCATTACCTATCTCTCCTCTCAGAAGAACTGGGGTCTCTGGGTAGTGATATGCCTGAGGTCAAACAATGTGTCATTACCTCTCTCTCCTCTCTGCAGTGCTGGGGATCTCTGGGTAGTGATATGCCTGAGGTCACACAGTACATCATTACCTCTCTCCCATCTCTCTGTAGTGCTGGGGGTCTCTGGGTAGTGATATGCCTGAGGTCACACAGTGTGTCATTACCTCTCTCTCCTCTCTCTGCAGTGCTGGGGTCTCTGGGTAGTGATATGCCTGAGGTAATACAGTGCGTCATTACCTCTCTCTCCTCTGAGAAGTGCTGGGGTCTCTGGTTAGTGATATGCCTGAGGTCACACAGTGTGTCATTACCTCTCTCCTCTCTGCTGCGGTCTCTGGGTAGTGATACGCCTGAGGTCACACAGTACATCATTACCTCTCTCCCCTATCTCTGTAGTGCTGGGGGTCTCTGGGTAGTGATATGCTTGAGGTCACACAGTATGTCATTACCTCTCTCTCCTCTCAGAAGTGCTGGGGTCTCTGGGTAGTGATATGCCTGAGGTCACACAGTGCGTCATTACCTATCTCTCCTCTCAGAAGAACTGGGGTCTCTGGGTAGTGATATGCCTGAGGTCAAACAGTATGTCATTACCTCTCTCTCCTCACAGAATTGCTGGGGTCTCTGAACAGTGATATGCCTGAGGTCACACAGTAGATCATTACCTCTCTCTCCTCTCTCTGCAGCGCTGGGGATCTCTGGGTAGTGATATGCCTGAGGTCACACAGTGTGTCATTACCTCTCTCTCCTCTCTCTGCAGTGCTGGGGTCTCTGGGTAGTGATATGCCTGCGGTAATACAGTGCGTCATTACCTCTCTCTCCTCTGAGAAGTGCTGAGGTCTCTGGTTAGTGATATGCCTGAGGTCACACAGTGTGTCATTACCTCTCTCTCCTCTCTGCTGCGGTCTCTGGGTAGTGATACACCTGAGGTCACACAGTACATCATTACCTGTCTCCCCTCTCTCTGTAGTGCTGGGGGTCTCTGGGTAGTGATATGCTTGAGGTCACACAGTATGTCATTACCTCTCTCTCCTCTCAGAAGTGCTGGGGTCTCTGGACAGTGATATGCCTGAGGTCACACAGTACATCATTACCTCTCTCTCCTCTGTCTGCAGCGCTGGGGGTCTCTGGGTCGTGATATGCCTGAGGTCACACAGTGCTTCCTTACCTCTCCCTCCTCTCAGAATTGCTGGGGTCTCTGGGTAGTGATATGCCTGAGGTCACACAATGTGTCATTACCTCTCTCTCCTCTCTGCAGCGCTGGGGGTCTCTGGGTAGTGATATGCCTGAGGTCACACAGTATGTCATTACCTCTCTCTCCTCTCAGAAGTGCTGGGGTCTCTGAACAGTGATATGCCTGAGGTCACACAGAAGATCATTACCTCTCTCTCCTCTCTCTGCAGCGCTGGGGATCTCTGGGTAGTGATATCCCTGAGGCCACACAGTGTGTAAATACCTCTCTCTCCTCTCTCTGCAGTGCTGGGGTGTCTGGGTAGTGATATGCCTGAGGTCACACAGTGTGTCATTACCTCTCTCTCCTCTCAGAAGTGCTGGGGTCTCTGGGTAGTTATATGCCTGAGGTAACACAGTGCGTCATTACCTCTCTCTCCTCTCAGAAGTGCTGGTGTCTCTGGGTAATGATATGCCTGAGGTCACACAGTGTGTCATTACCTCTCTCTGCTCTCTGCTGTGCTGCGGTCTCTGGGTAGTGATACGCCTGAGGTCACACAGTACATCATTACCTCTCCCCTCTCTCTGTAGTGCTGGGGGTCTCTGGGTAGTGATATGTTTGAGGTCACACAGTATGCCATTACCCCTCTCTCCTCTCAGAAGTGCTAGGGTCTCTGAACAGTGATATGCCTGCGGTCACACAGTACATCATTACCTCTCTCTCCTCTCTCTGCAGCGCTGGGGGTCTCTGGGTAGTGATATGCCTAAGGTCACACAGCGTGTCATTACCTCTCTCCTCTCTGCAGCGCTCGGAGTCTCTGGGTAGTGATATGCCTGAGGTCACACAGTGCGTCATTACCTCTCTCTCCTCTCTCTGTAGTGCTGGGGGTCTCTGGGTAGTGATATGCATGAGGTCACACAGTGCGTCATTACCTCTCTCTCCTCTCAGAAGTGCTGGGGTCTCTGGTTAGTGATATGCCTGAGGTCACACAGTGTGTCATTACCTCTCTCCTCTCTGCTGCGGTCTCTGGGTAGTGATACACCTGAGGTCACAGAGTACATCATTACCTCTCTCTCCTCTCTCTGCAGCGCTGGGGGTCTCTGGGTAGTGATAAGCCTGAGGTCACACAGTGTGTCATTACCTCTCTCTCCTCTCTGCTGTGCTGCTGTCTCTGGGTAGTGATATGCCTGAGGTCACACAGTATGTCATTACCTCTCTCTCCTCTCTCTGCAATGCTGGGGTCTCTGGGTAGTGATATGCCTGAGGTCACACAGTGTGTCATTACCTCTCTCTCCTCTCTGCTGTGCTGCTGTCTCTGGGTAGTGATACGCCTGAGGTCACACAGTACATCATTACCTCTCCCCTCTCTCTGTAGTGCTGGGGGTCTCTGGGTAGTGATATGCTTGAGGTCACACAGTATGCCATTACCTCTCTCTCCTCTCAGAAGTGCTGGGGTCTCTGGACAGTGATATGCCTGAGGTCACACAGTGTGTCATTACCTCTCTCTCCTCTCTCTGCAGCGCTGGGGGTCTCTGGGTAGTGATATGCCTGAGGTCACACAGTACATCATTACCTCTCTCCCCTCTCTCTGTAGTGCTGGGGGTCTCTAGGTAGTGATATGCTTGAGGCCACACAGTATGTCATTACCTCTCTCTCCTCTCAGAAGTGCTGGGGTCTCTGGACAGTGATATGCCTGAGGTCACACAGTACATCATTACCTCTCTCTCCTCTCTCTGCAGCGCTGGGGGTCTCTGGGTAGTGATATGCCTGAGGTCACACAGTGTGTCATTACCTCTCTCTTCTCTCTCTGCAGTGCTGTGGGTCTCTGGGTAGTGATATGCATGAGGTCACACAGTACAACATTACCTCTCTCCACTCTCTCTGTAGTGCTGGGGGTCTCTCGGTAGTGATATGTTTGAGGTCACGCAGTATGTCATTACCTCTCTCTCCTCTCAGAAGTGCTGGGGTCTCTGGACAGTGGTATGCCTGAGGTCACACAGTACATCATTACCTCTCTCTCCTCTCTCTGCAGCGTTGGGGGTCTCTGGTTAGTGATATGCCTGAGGTCACACAGTGTGTCATTACCTCTCTCTCCTCTCTGCAGTGCAGGGGTCTCTAGGTAGTGATATGTCTGAGGTCACACAGTGCGTCATTACCTCTCTCCTCTCAGAAGTGCTGGGGGCTCTGGGTAGTGATATGCCTGAGGTCACACAGTACATCATTACCTCTCTCTCCTCTCAGAAGTGCTGGTGTCTCTGGCTAGTGATATGCCTGAGGTCACACAGTGCGTCATTACCTCTCTCTCCTCTCAGAAGTGCTGGTGTCTCTGGGTAGTGATATGCCTGAGGTCACACAGTGTGTCATTACTTCTCTCTCCTCTCTGCAGCGCTGGGGGTCTCTGGGTAGTGATATGCCTGAGGTCATACAGTGCGTCATTACCTCTCTCTCCTCTCAGAAGTGCTGGTGTCTCTGGGTAGTGATATGCCTGAGGTCACACAGTGTGTCATTACTTCTCTCTCCTCTCTGAAGTGCTGGGGGTCTCTGGGTAGTGATATGCCTAAGGTCACACAGTACATCATTTCCTCTCTCCCCTCTCTCTGTAGTGCTGGGGGTCTCTGGACAGTGATATGCCTGAGGTCACACAGTACATCATTACCTCCCTCTCCTCTCTCTGCAGCGCTGGGGGTCTCTGGGTAGTGATATGCCTGAGGTCACACAGTGTGATTACCTCTCTCTCCTCTCTCTGCAGTGCTGGGGTCTCTGGATAGTTATATGCCTGAGGTCACACAGTGCGTTATTACCTCTCTCTCCTCTCAGAAGTGCTGGGGTCTCTGGGTAGTGATATGCCTGAGGTCACACAGTGTGTCATTTCTCTCTCTCCTCTCTGAGGCGCTGGGGGTCTCTGGGTAGTGATATGCCTGAGGTCACACAGTACATCATTACCTCTCTGCACTCTCTCTGTAGTGTTCAGGTCTCTGGGTAGTGATATGCTTGAGGTCACACAGTATGCCATTACCTCTCTCTCCTCTGAGAAGTGCTGGGGTCTCTGGACAGTCATATGCCCGAGGTCACACAGTACATCATTACCTCTTTCTCCTCTCAGAACTGCTGGGGTCTCTGGTTAGTGATATGCCTGAGGTCACACAGTGTGTCATTACCTCTCTCTCCTCTCTGCTGTGCTGCGGTCTCTGGGTAGTGATACGCCTGAGGTCACACAGTACATCATTACCTCTCTCCCCTCTCTCTCTAGTGCTGGGGGTCTCTGGGTGGTGATATGCTTGAGGTCACACAGTATGTCATTACCTCTCTCTCCTCTCAGAAGTGCTGGGGTCTCTGGACAGTGATATGCCTGAGGTCACACAGTACATCATAACCCCTCTCTCCTCTGTCTGCAGCGCTGGGGGTCTCTGGGTAGTGACACGCCTGAGGTCACACAGTGTGTCATTACCTCTCTTCTCTCTCTGCAGTGCTGGGGGTCTCTGGGTAGTGATATGCCTGAGGTCACACAGTACATCATTACCTCTCTACCCTCTCTCTGTAGTGCTGGGGGTCTCTGGGTAGTGATATGCTTGAGGTCACGCAGTATGTCATTACCTCTCTTTCCTGTCAGAAGTGCTGGGGTCTCTGGACAGTGATATGCCTGAGGTCACAGAGTACATTATTACCTCTCTCCTCTCTCTGCAGCGCTGGGGGTCTCTGGGTAGTGATATGCCTGAGGTCACACAGTGTGTCATTACCTCTCTCTCCTCTCTCTGCAGTGCTGGGGTCTCTGGGTAGTAATATGCCTGAGGTCACACAGTGCGTCCTTACCTCTCCCTCCTCTCAGAAGTGCTGGGGTCTCTGGGTAGTGATATGCCTGAGGTCACACAGTGCGTCATTACCTCTCTCTCCTCTCAGAATTGCTGGGGTCTCTGGGTAGTGATATGCCTGAGGTCACACAATTTGTCATTACCTCTCTCTCCTCTTTGCAGCGCTGGGGGTCTCTGGGTAGTGATATGCCTGAGGTCACACAGTACATCATTACCTCTCTCCCCTCTCTCTGTAGTGCTGGGGGTCTCTGAGTAGTGATATGCTTGAGGTCACACAGTATGTCTTTACCTCTCTCTTCTCTCAGAAGTGCTGGGGTCTCTGGACAGTGATATGCCTGAGGTCACACAGTAGATCATTAACTCTCTCTCCTCTCTCTGCAGCGCTGGGGATCTCTGGGTAGTGATATGCCTGAGGCCACACAGTGTGTCATTACCTCTCTCTCCTCTCTCTGCAGTGCTGGGGTGTCTGGGTAGTGATATGCCTGAGGTCACACAGTGTGTCATTACCTCTCTCTCCTCTCAGAAGTGCTGAGGTCTCTGGGTAGTGATATGCCTGAGGTAACACAGTGTGTCATTACCTCTCTCTCCTCTCAGAAGTGCTGGGGTCTCTGGGTAGTGATATGCCTGAGGTCACACAGTGTGTCATTACCTCTCTCTCCTCTCTGCTGTGCTGCGGTCTCTGGGTAGTGATACGCCTGAGGTCACACAGTACATCATTTCCTCTCCCCTCTCTCTGTAGTGCTGGGGGTCTCTGGGTAGTGATATGCTTGAGGTCACACAGTATGCCATTACCTCTCTCTCCTCTCAGAAGTGCTGGGGTCTCTGGACAGTGATATGGCTGAGGTCACACAGTACATCATTACCTCTCTCTCCTCTCTCTGCAGCGCTGGGGGTCTCTGGGTAGTGATATGCCTAAGGTCACACAGTGTGTCATTACCTCTCTCCTCTCTCTGCAGTGCTGGGGGTCTCTGGGTAGTGATATGCCTGAGGTCACACAGTGTGTCATTACCTCTCTCTCCTCTCTGCAGTGCTGACGGTCTCTGGGTAGTGATATGCCTGAGGTCACACAATACATCATTTCCTCTCTCCCCTCTCTCTGTAGTGCTGGGGGTCTCTGGGTAGTGATATGCTTGCGGTCACACAGTATGTCATTACCTCTCTCTCCTCTCACAAGTGCTGGGGTCTCTGGAAAGTGATATGCCTGAGGTCACACAGTACATCATTACCTCCCTCTCCTCTCTCTGCAGCGCTGGGGGTCTCTGGGTAGTGATATGCCTGAGGTCACACAGTGTGTCATTACCTCTCTCTCCTCTCTCTGCAGTGCTGGGGTCTCTGGATAGTTATATGCCTGAGGTCACACAGTGCGTCCTTACCTCTCCCTCCTCTCAGAAGTGCTGGGGTCTCTGGGTAGTGATATGCCTGAGGTCACACAGTGCGTCATTACCTCTCTCTCCTCTCAGAATTGCTGGGGTCTCTGGGTAGTGATATGCCTGAGGTCACACAATGTGTCATTACCTCTCTCTCCTCTTTGCAGCGCTGGGGGTCTCTGGGTAGTGATATGCCTGAGGTCACACAGTACATCATTACCTCTCCCCTCTCTCTGTAGTGCTGGGGGTCTCTGGGTAGTGATATGCTTGAGGTCACACAGTATGTCATTACCTCTCTATTCTCCCAGAAGTGATGGGGTCTCTGGACAGTGATGTGCCTGAGGTCACACAGTAGATCATTACCTCTCTCTCCTCTCTCTGCAGCGCTGGGGATCTCTGGGTAGTGATATGCCTGAGGCCACACAGTGTGTCATTACCTCTCTCTCCTCTCTCTGCAGTGCTGGGGTGTCTGGGTAGTGATATGCCTGAGGTCACACAGTGTGTCATTACCTCTCTCTCCTCTCAGAAGTGCTGGGGTGTCTGGGTAGTGATATGCCTGAGGTCACACAGTGTGTCATTACCTCTCTCTCCTCTCAGAAGTGCTGGGGTCTCTGGGTAGTGATATGCCTGAGGTCACACAGTGTGTCATTACCTCTCTCTGCTCTCTGCTGTGTTGCGGTCTCTGGGTAGTGATACGCCTGAGGTCACACAATACATCATTACCTCTCCCCTCTATCTGTAGTGCTGGGGGTCTCTGGGTAGTGATATGCTTGAAGTCACACAGTATGCCATTACCTCTCTCTCCTCTCAGAAGTGCTAGGGTCTCTGAACAGTGATATGCCTGCGGTCACACAGTACATCATTACCTCTCTCTCCTCTCTCTGCAGTGCTGGGGGTCTCTGGGCAGTGATACGCCTGAGGTCACACAATACATCATTACCTCTCTCTCCTCTCTCTGCAGCGCTGGGGGTCTCTGGGTAGTGATAAGCCTGAGGTCACACAGTATGTCATTACCTCTCTCTCCTCTCTCTGCAATGCTGGGGTCTCTGGGTAGTGATATGCCTGAGGTCACACAGTGTGTCATTACCTCTCTCTCCTCTCTGCTGTGCTGCTGTCTCTGGGTAGTGATACGCCTGAGGTCACACAGTACATCATTACCTCTCCCCTCTCTCTGTAGTGCTGGGGGTCTCTGGGTAGTGATATGCTTGAGGTCACACAGTATGCCATTACCTCTCTCTCCTCTCAGAAGTGCTGGGGTCTCTGGACAGTGATATGCCTGAGGTCACACAGTACATCATTACCTCTCTCTCCTCTCTCTGCAGCGCTGGGGGTCTCTGGGTAGTGATATGCCTGAGGTCACACAGTACATCATTACCTCTCTCCCATCTCTCTGTAGAGCTGGGGGTCTCTGGCAGTGATATGCTTGAGGCCACACAGTATGTCATTACCTCTCTCTCCTCTCAGAAGTGCTGGGGTCTCTGGACAGTGATATGCCTGAGGTCACACAGTACATCATTACCTCTCTCTCCTATCTCTGTAGTGCTGGGGGTCTCTGGGTAGTGATATGCTTGAGGTCACACAGTATGTCATTACCTCTCTCTCCTCTCAGAAGTGCTGGGGTCTCTGGGTAGTGATATGCCTGAGGTCACACAGTGCGTCATTACCTATCTCTCCTCTCAGAAGAACTGGGGTCTCTGGGTAGTGATATGCCTGAGGTCAAACAATGTGTCATTACCTCTCTCTCCTCTCTGCAGTGCTGGGGATCTCTGGGTAGTGATATGCCTGAGGTCACACAGTACATCATTACCTCTCTCCCATCTCTCTGTAGTGCTGGGGGTCTCTGGGTAGTGATATGCCTGAGGTCACACAGTGTGTCATTACCTCTCTCTCCTCTCTCTGCAGTGCTGGGGTCTCTGGGTAGTGATATGCCTGAGGTAATACAGTGCGTCATTACCTCTCTCTCCTCTGAGAAGTGCTGGGGTCTCTGGTTAGTGATATGCCTGAGGTCACACAGTGTGTCATTACCTCTCTCCTCTCTGCTGCGGTCTCTGGGTAGTGATACGCCTGAGGTCACACAGTACATCATTACCTCTCTCCCCTATCTCTGTAGTGCTGGGGGTCTCTGGGTAGTGATATGCTTGAGGTCACACAGTATGTCATTACCTCTCTCTCCTCTCAGAAGTGCTGGGGTCTCTGGGTAGTGATATGCCTGAGGTCACACAGTGCGTCATTACCTATCTCTCCTCTCAGAAGAACTGGGGTCTCTGGGTAGTGATATGCCTGAGGTCAAACAGTATGTCATTACCTCTCTCTCCTCACAGAATTGCTGGGGTCTCTGAACAGTGATATGCCTGAGGTCACACAGTAGATCATTACCTCTCTCTCCTCTCTCTGCAGCGCTGGGGATCTCTGGGTAGTGATATGCCTGAGGTCACACAGTGTGTCATTACCTCTCTCTCCTCTCTCTGCAGTGCTGGGGTCTCTGGGTAGTGATATGCCTGCGGTAATACAGTGCGTCATTACCTCTCTCTCCTCTGAGAAGTGCTGAGGTCTCTGGTTAGTGATATGCCTGAGGTCACACAGTGTGTCATTACCTCTCTCTCCTCTCTGCTGCGGTCTCTGGGTAGTGATACACCTGAGGTCACACAGTACATCATTACCTGTCTCCCCTCTCTCTGTAGTGCTGGGGGTCTCTGGGTAGTGATATGCTTGAGGTCACACAGTATGTCATTACCTCTCTCTCCTCTCAGAAGTGCTGGGGTCTCTGGACAGTGATATGCCTGAGGTCACACAGTACATCATTACCTCTCTCTCCTCTGTCTGCAGCGCTGGGGGTCTCTGGGTCGTGATATGCCTGAGGTCACACAGTGCTTCCTTACCTCTCCCTCCTCTCAGAATTGCTGGGGTCTCTGGGTAGTGATATGCCTGAGGTCACACAATGTGTCATTACCTCTCTCTCCTCTCTGCAGCGCTGGGGGTCTCTGGGTAGTGATATGCCTGAGGTCACACAGTATGTCATTACCTCTCTCTCCTCTCAGAAGTGCTGGGGTCTCTGAACAGTGATATGCCTGAGGTCACACAGAAGATCATTACCTCTCTCTCCTCTCTCTGCAGCGCTGGGGATCTCTGGGTAGTGATATCCCTGAGGCCACACAGTGTGTAAATACCTCTCTCTCCTCTCTCTGCAGTGCTGGGGTGTCTGGGTAGTGATATGCCTGAGGTCACACAGTGTGTCATTACCTCTCTCTCCTCTCAGAAGTGCTGGGGTCTCTGGGTAGTTATATGCCTGAGGTAACACAGTGCGTCATTACCTCTCTCTCCTCTCAGAAGTGCTGGTGTCTCTGGGTAATGATATGCCTGAGGTCACACAGTGTGTCATTACCTCTCTCTGCTCTCTGCTGTGCTGCGGTCTCTGGGTAGTGATACGCCTGAGGTCACACAGTACATCATTACCTCTCCCCTCTCTCTGTAGTGCTGGGGGTCTCTGGGTAGTGATATGTTTGAGGTCACACAGTATGCCATTACCCCTCTCTCCTCTCAGAAGTGCTAGGGTCTCTGAACAGTGATATGCCTGCGGTCACACAGTACATCATTACCTCTCTCTCCTCTCTCTGCAGCGCTGGGGGTCTCTGGGTAGTGATATGCCTAAGGTCACACAGCGTGTCATTACCTCTCTCCTCTCTGCAGCGCTCGGAGTCTCTGGGTAGTGATATGCCTGAGGTCACACAGTGCGTCATTACCTCTCTCTCCTCTCTCTGTAGTGCTGGGGGTCTCTGGGTAGTGATATGCATGAGGTCACACAGTGCGTCATTACCTCTCTCTCCTCTCAGAAGTGCTGGGGTCTCTGGTTAGTGATATGCCTGAGGTCACACAGTGTGTCATTACCTCTCTCCTCTCTGCTGCGGTCTCTGGGTAGTGATACGCCTGAGGTCACACAGTACATCATTACCTCTCTCCCCTATCTCTGTAGTGCTGGGGGTCTCTGGGTAGTGATATGCTTGAGGTCACACAGTATGTCATTACCTCTCTCTCCTCTCAGAAGTGCTGGGGTCTCTGGACAGTGATATGCCTGAGGTCACAGAGTACATCATTACCTCTCTCTCCTCTCTCTGCAGCGCTGGGGGTCTCTGGGTAGTGATAAGCCTGAGGTCACACAGTATGTCATTACCTCTCTCTCCTCTCTCTGCAATGCTGGGGTCTCTGGGTAGTGATATGCCTGAGGTCACACAGTGTGTCATTACCTCTCTCTCCTCTCTGCTGTGCTGCTGTCTCTGGGTAGTGATACGCCTGAGGTCACACAGTACATCATTACCTCTCCCCTCTCTCTGTAGTGCTGGGGGTCTCTGGGTAGTGATATGCCTGAGGTCACACAGTGCGTCATTACCTCTCTCTCCTCTCAGAAGTGCTGGGGTCTCTGGACAGTGATATGCCTGAGGTCACACAGTACATCATTACCTCTCTCTCCTCTCTCTGCAGCGCTGGGGGTCTCTGGGTAGTGATATGCCTGAGGTCACACAGTATGTCATTACCTCTCTCTCCTCTCTCTGCAATGCTGGGGTCTCTGGGTAGTGATATGCCTGAGGTCACACAGTGTGTCATTACCTCTCTCTCCTCTCTGCTGTGCTGCTGTCTCTGGGTAGTGATACGCCTGAGGTCACACAGTACATCATTACCTCTCTCCCATCTCTCTGTAGAGCTGGGGGTCTCTGGCAGTGATATGCTTGAGGCCACACAGTATGTCATTACCTCTCTCTCCTCTCAGAAGTGCTGGGGTCTCTGGACAGTGATATGCCTGAGGTCACACAGTACATCATTACCTCTCTCTCCTCTCTCTGCAGCGCTGGGGGTCTCTGGGTAGTGATATGCCTGAGGTCACACAGTGTGTCATTACCTCTCTCTTCTCTCTCTGCAGTGCTGTGGGTCTCTGGGTAGTGATATGCATGAGGTCACACAGTACAACATTACCTCTCTCCACTCTCTCTGTAGTGCTGGGGGTCTCTCGGTAGTGATATGTTTGAGGTCACGCAGTATGTCATTACCTCTCTCTCCTCTCAGAAGTGCTGGGGTCTCTGGACAGTGGTATGCCTGAGGTCACACAGTACATCATTACCTCTCTCTCCTCTCTCTGCAGCGTTGGGGGTCTCTGGCTAGTGATATGCCTGAGGTCACACAGTGCGTCATTACCTCTCTCTCCTCTCAGAAGTGCTGGTGTCTCTGGGTAGTGATATGCCTGAGGTCACACAGTGTGTCATTACTTCTCTCTCCTCTCTGAAGTGCTGGGGGTCTCTGGGTAGTGATATGCCTAAGGTCACACAGTACATCATTTCCTCTCTCCCCTCTCTCTGTAGTGCTGGGGGTCTCTGGACAGTGATATGCCTGAGGTCACACAGTACATCATTACCTCCCTCTCCTCTCTCTGCAGCGCTGGGGGTCTCTGGGTAGTGATACGCCTGAGGTCACACAGTGTGATTACCTCTCTCTCCTCTCTCTGCAGTGCTGGGGTCTCTGGATAGTTATATGCCTGAGGTCACACAGTGCGTTATTACCTCTCTCTCCTCTCAGAAGTGCTGGGGTCTCTGGGAAGTGATATGCCTGAGGTCACACAGTGTGTCATTTCTCTCTCTCCTCTCTGAGGCGCTGGGGGTCTCTGGGTAGTGATATGCCTGAGGTCACACAGTACATCATTACCTCTCTGCACTCTCTCTGTAGTGTTCAGGTCTCTGGGTAGTGATATGCTTGAGGTCACACAGTATGCCATTACCTCTCTCTCCTCTGAGAAGTGCTGGGGTCTCTGGACAGTCATATGCCTGAGGTCACACAGTACATCATTACCTCTTTCTCCTCTCAGAACTGCTGGGGTCTCTGGTTAGTGATATGCCTGAGGTCACACAGTGTGTCATTACCTCTCTCTCCTCTCTGCTGTGCTGCGGTCTCTGGGTAGTGATACGCCTGAGGTCACACAGTACATCATTACCTCTCTCCCCTCTCTCTCTAGTGCTGGGGGTCTCTGGGTGGTGATATGCTTGAGGTCACACAGTATGTCATTACCTCTCTCTCCTCTCAGAAGTGCTGGGGTCTCTGGACAGTGATATGCCTGAGGTCACACAGTACATCATAACCCCTCTCTCCTCTGTCTGCAGCGCTGGGGGTCTCTGGGTAGTGACACGCCTGAGGTCACACAGTGTGTCATTACCTCTCTTCTCTCTCTGCAGTGCTGGGGGTCTCTGGGTAGTGATATGCCTGAGGTCACACAGTACATCATTACCTCTCTACCCTCTCTCTGTAGTGCTGGGGGTCTCTGGGTAGTGATATGCTTGAGGTCACACAGTATGTCATTACCTCTCTTTCCTGTCAGAAGTGCTGGGGTCTCTGGACAGTGATATGCCTGAGGTCACAGAGTACATTATTACCTCTCTCCTCTCTCTGCAGCGCTGGGGGTCTCTGGGTAGTGATATGCCTGAGGTCACACAGTGTGTCATTACCTCTCTCTCCTCTCTCTGCAGTGCTGGGGTCTCTGGGTAGTAATATGCCTGAGGTCACACAGTGCGTCCTTACCTCTCCCTCCTCTCAGAAGTGCTGGGGTCTCTGGGTAGTGATATGCCTGAGGTCACACAGTGCGTCATTACCTCTCTCTCCTCTCAGAATTGCTGGGGTCTCTGGGTAGTGATATGCCTGAGGTCACACAATTTGTCATTACCTCTCTCTCCTCTTTGCAGCGCTGGGGGTCTCTGGGTAGTGATATGCCTGAGGTCACACAGTACATCATTACCTCTCTCCCCTCTCTCTGTAGTGCTGGGGGTCTCTGAGTAGTGATATGCTTGAGGTCACACAGTATGTCATTACCTCTCTCTTCTCTCAGAAGTGCTGGGGTCTCTGGACAGTGATATGCCTGAGGTCACACAGTAGATCATTACCTCTCTCTCCTCTCTCTGCAGCGCTGGGGATCTCTGGGTAGTGATATGCCTGAGGCCACACAGTGTGTCATTACCTCTCTCTCCTCTCTCTGCAGTGCTGGGGTGTCTGGGTAGTGATATGCCTGAGGTCACACAGTGTGTCATTACCTCTCTCTCCTCTCAGAAGTGCTGGGGTCTCTGGACAGTGATATGGCTGAGGTCACACAGTACATCATTACCTCTCTCTCCTCTCTCTGCAGCGCTGGGGGTCTCTGGGTAGTGATATGCCTAAGGTCACACAGCGTGTCATTACCTCTCTCCTCTCTCTGCAGTGCTGGGGGTCTCTGGGTAGTGATATGCCTGAGGTCACACAGTGTGTCATTACCTCTCTCTCCTCTCTGCAGTGCTGGGGGTCTCTGGGTAGTGATATGCCTGAGGTCTCACAATACATCATTTCCTCTCTCCCCTCTCTCTGTAGTGCTGGGGGTCTCTGGGTAGTGATATGCTTGAGGTCACACAGTATGTCATTACCTCTCTCTCCTCTCACAAGTGCTGGGGTCTCTGGGTAGTGATATGCCTGAGGTCACACAGTGTGTCATTACCTCTCTCTCCTCTCTCTGCAGCGCTGGGGTCTCTGGATAGTTATATGCCTGAGGTTACACCGTGCGTTATTACCTCTCTCTCCTGTCAGAAGTGCTGGGGTCTCTGGACAGTGATATGCCTGAGGTCACAGAGTACATTATTACCTCTCTCTCCTCTCTCTGCAGCGCTGGGGGTCTCTGGGTAGTGATATGCCTGAGGTCACACAGTGTGTCATTACCTCTCTCTCCTCTCTCTGCAGTGCTGGGGTCTCTGGGTAGTAATATGCCTGAGGTCACACAGTGTGTCCTTACCTCTCCCTCCTCTCAGAAGTGCTGGGGTCTCTGGGTAGTGATATGCCTGAGGTCACACAGTGCGTCATTACCTCTCTCTCCTCTCAGAATTGCTGGGGTCTCTGGGTAGTGATATGCCTGAGGTCACACAATTTGTCATTACCTCTCTCTCCTCTTTGCAGCGCTGGGGGTCTCTGGGTAGTGATATGCCTGAGGTCACACAGTGCGTCATTACCTCTCTCTCCTCTCTCTGTAGTGCTGGGGGTCTCTGAGTAGTGATATGCTTGAGGTCACACAGTATGTCTTTACCTCTCTCTTCTCTCAGAAGTGCTGGGGTCTCTGGACAGTGATATGCCTGAGGTCACACAGTAGATCATTACCTCTCTCTCCTCTCTCTGCAGCGCTGGGGATCTCTGGGTAGTGATATGCCTGAGGCCACACAGTGTGTCATTACCTCTCTCTCCTCTCTCTGCAGTGCTGGGGTGTCTGGGTAGTGATATGCCTGAGGTCACACAGTGTGTCATTACCTCTCTCTCCTCTCAGAAGTGCTGAGGTCTCTGGGTAGTGATATGCCTGAGGTAACACAGTGTGTCATTACCTCTCTCTCCTCTCAGAAGTGCTGGGGTCTCTGGGTAGTGATATGCCTGAGGTCACACAGTGTGTCATTACCTCTCTCTCCTCTCTGCTGTGCTGCGGTCTCTGGGTAGTGATACGCCTGAGGTCACACAGTACATCATTTCCTCTCCCCTCTCTCTGTAGTGCTGGGGGTCTCTGGGTAGTGATATGCTTGAGGTCACACAGTATGCCATTACCTCTCTCTCCTCTCAGAAGTGCTGGGGTCTCTGGACAGTGATATGGCTGAGGTCACACAGTACATCATTACCTCTCTCTCCTCTCTCTGCAGCGCTGGGGGTCTCTGGGTAGTGATATGCCTAAGGTCACACAGTGTGTCATTACCTCTCTCCTCTCTCTGCAGTGCTGGGGGTCTCTGGGTAGTGATATGCCTGAGGTCACACAGTGTGTCATTACCTCTCTCTCCTCTCTGCAGTGCTGACGGTCTCTGGGTAGTGATATGCCTGAGGTCACACAATACATCATTTCCTCTCTCCCCTCTCTCTGTAGTGCTGGGGGTCTCTGGGTAGTGATATGCTTGAGGTCACACAGTATGTCATTACCTCTCTCTCCTCTCACAAGTGCTGGGGTCTCTGGAAAGTGATATGCCTGAGGTCACACAGTACATCATTACCTCCCTCTCCTCTCTCTGCAGCGCTGGGGGTCTCTGGGTAGTGATATGCCTGAGGTCACACAGTGTGTCATTACCTCTCTCTCCTCTCTCTGTAGTGCTGGGGTCTCTGGATAGTTATATGCCTGAGGTCACACAGTGCGTTATTACCTCTCTCTCCTCTCAGAAGTGCTGGGGTCTCTGGGTAGTGATATGCCTGAGGTAACACAGTGTGTCATTACCTCTCTCTCCTCTCAGAAGTGCTGGGGTCTCTGGGTAGTGATATGCCTGAGGTCACACAGTGTGTCATTACCTCTCTCTCCTCTCTGCTGTGCTGCGGTCTCTGGGTAGTGATACGCCTGAGGTCACACAGTACATCATTTCCTCTCCCCTCTCTCTGTAGTGCTGGGGGTCTCTGGGTAGTGATATGCTTGAGGTCACACAGTATGCCATTACCTCTCTCTCCTCTCAGAAGTGCTGGGGTCTCTGGACAGTGATATGGCTGAGGTCACACAGTACATCATTACCTCTCTCTCCTCTCTCTGCAGCGCTGGGGGTCTCTGGGTAGTGATATGCCTAAGGTCACACAGCGTGTCATTACCTCTCTCCTCTCTCTGCAGTGCTGGGGGTCTCTGGGTAGTGATATGCCTGAGGTCACACAGTGTGTCATTACCTCTCTCTCCTCTCTGCAGTGCTGGGGGTCTCTGGGTAGTGATATGCCTGAGGTCACACAATACATCATTTCCTCTCTCCCCTCTCTCTGTAGTGCTGGGGGTCTCTGGGTAGTGATATGCTTGAGGTCACACAGTATGTCATTACCTCTCTCTCCTCTCACAAGTGCTGGGGTCTCTGGAAAGTGATATGCCTGAGGTCACACAGTACATCATTACCTCCCTCTCTTCTCTCTGCAGCGCTGGGGGTCTCTGGGTAGTGATATGCCTGAGGTCACACAGTGTGTCATTACCTCTCTCTCCTCTCTCTGCAGTGCTGGGGTCTCTGGATAGTTATATGCCTGAGGTCACACAGTGCGTCCTTACCTCTCCCTCCTCTCAGAAGTGCTGGGGTCTCTGGGTAGTGATATGCCTGAGGTCACACAGTGCGTCATTACCTCTCTCTCCTCTCAGAATTGCTGGGGTCTCTGGGTAGTGATATGCCTGAGGTCACACAATGTGTCATTACCTCTCTCTCCTCTTTGCAGCGCTGGGGGTCTCTGGGTAGTGATATGCCTGAGGTCACACAGTACATCATTACCTCTCTCCCCTCTCTCTGTAGTGCTGGGGGTCTCTGGGTAGTGATATGCTTGAGGTCACACAGTATGTCATTACCTCTCTATTCTCCCAGAAGTGATGGGGTCTCTGGACAGTGATGTGCCTGAGGTCACACAGTAGATCATTACCTCTCTCTCCTCTCTCTGCAGCGCTGGGGATCTCTGGGTAGTGATATGCCTGAGGCCACACAGTGTGTCATTACCTCTCTCTCCTCTCTCTGCAGTGCTGGGGTGTCTGGGTAGTGATATGCCTGAGGTCACACAGTGTGTCATTACCTCTCTCTCCTCTCAGAAGTGCTGGGGTGTCTGGGTAGTGATATGCCTGAGGTCACACAGTGTGTCATTACCTCTCTCTCCTCTCAGAAGTGCTGGGGTCTCTGGGTAGTGATATGCCTGAGGTCACACAGTGTGTCATTACCTCTCTCTGCTCTCTGCTGTGTTGCGGTCTCTGGGTAGTGATACGCCTGAGGTCACACAGTACATCATTACCTCTCCCCTCTATCTGTAGTGCTGGGGGTCTCTGGGTAGTGATATGCTTGAAGTCACACAGTATGCCATTACCTCTCTCTCCTCTCAGAAGTGCTAGGGTCTCTGAACAGTGATATGCCTGCGGTCACACAGTACATCATTACCTCTCTCTCCTCTCTCTGCAGCGCTGGGGGTCTCTGGGTAGTGATATGCCTAAGGTCACACAGCGTGTCATTACCTCTCTCCTCTCTGCAGCGCTCGGAGTCTCTGGGTAGTGATATGCCTGAGGTCACACAGTTCATCATTAACTCTCTCCCCTCTCTCTGTAGCGCTGGGGGTCTCTGGGTAGTGATATGCATGAGGTCACACAGTGCGTCATTACCTCTCTCTCCTCTCAGAAGTGCTGGGGTCTCTGGTTAGTGATATGCCTGAGGTCACACAGTGTGTCATTACCTCTCTCTCCTCTCTGCTGCGGTCTCTGGGTAGTGATACGCCTGAGGTCACACAGTACATCATTACCTCTCTACCCTCTCTCTGTAGTGCGGGGGGTCTCTGGGTAGTGATATGCTTGAGGTCACACAGTATTTCATTACCTCTCTCTCCTCTCAGAAGTGCTGGGGTCTCTGGACAGTGATATGCCTGAGGTCACAGAGTACATCATTACCCCTCTCTCCTCTCTCTGCAGCGCTGGGGGTCTCTGGGTAGTGATAAGCCTGAGGTCACACAGTGTGTCATTACCTCTCTCTCCTCTCTCTGCAATTCTGGGGTCTCTGGGTAGTGATATGCCTGAGGTCACACAGTGTGTCATTACCTCTCTCTCCTCTCTGCTGTGCTGCTGTCTCTGGGTAGTGATACGCCTGAGGTCACACAGTACATCATTACCTCTCCCCTCTCTCTGTAGTGCTGGGGGTCTCTGGGTAGTGATATGCTTGAGGTCACACAGTATGCCATTACCTCTCTCTCCTCTCAGAAGTGCTGGGGTCTCTGGACAGTGATATGCCTGAGGTCACACAGTACATCATTACCTCTCTCTCCTCTCTCTGCAGCGCTGGGGGTCTCTGGGTAGTGATATGCCTGAGGTCACACAGTACATCATTACCTCTCTCCCCTCTCTCTGTAGAGCTGGGGGTCTCTGGCAGTGATATGCCTGAGGTCACACAGTGTGTCATTACCTCTCTCTCCTCTCAGAAGTGCTGGGGTCTCTGGGTAGTGATATGCCTGAGGTCACACAGTATGTCATTACCTCTCTCTCCTCTCAGAAGTGCTGGGGTCTCTGGACAGTGATATGCCTGAGGTCACACAGTACATCATTACCTCTCTCTCCTCTCTCTGCAGCGCTGGGGGTCTCTGGTTAGTGATATGCCTGAGGTCACACAGTGTGTCATTACCTCTCTCTTCTCTCTCTGCAGTGCTGTGGGTCTCTGGGTAGTGATATGCCTGAGGTCACACAGTACATCATTACCTCTTTCCACTCTCTCTGTAGTGCTGGGGGTCTCTAGGTAGTGATATGTTTGAGGTCACACAGTATGTCATTACCTCTCTCTCCTCTCAGAAATGCTGGGGTCTCTGGACAGTTTTATGCCTGAGGTCACACAGTACATCATTACCTCTCTCTCCTCTCCCTGCAGCGCTGGGGGTCTCTGGGTAGTGATATGCCTGAGGTCACACAGTGCGTCATTACCTCTCTCTCATCTCAGAAGTGCTGGTGTCTCTGGGTAGTGATATGCCTGAGGTCACACAGTGTGTCATTACTTCTCTCTCCTCTCTGCAGCGCTGGGGGTCTCTGGGTAGTGATATGCCTGAGGTCACACAGTACATCATTTCATCTCTCCCCTCTCTCTGTAGTGCTGGGGGTCTCTGGACAGTGATATGCCTGAGGTCACACAGTACATCATTACCTCCCTCTCCTCTCTCTGCAGCGCTGGGGGTCTCTGGGTAGTGATATGCCTGAGGTCACACAGTGTGTCATTACCTCTCTCTCCTCTCTCTGCAGTGCTGGGGTCTCTGGGTAGTGATATGCCTGAGGCCACACAGTGTGTCATTACCTCTCTCTCCTCTCTCTGCAGTGCTGGGGTGTCTGGGTAGTGATATGCCTGAGGTCACACAGTGAGTCATTACCTCTCTCTCCTCTCAGAAGTGCTGGGGTCTCTGGGTAGTGATATGCCTGAGGTCACACAGTGTGTCATTACCTCTCTCTCCTCTCTGCTGTGCTGCGGTCTCTGGGTAGTGATACGCCTGAGGTCACACAGTACATCATTTCCTCTCCCCTCTCTCTGTAGTGCTGGGGGTCTCTGAGTAGTGATATGCTTGAGTTCACACAGTATGCCATTACCTCTCTCTCCTCTCAGAAGTGCTGGGGTCTCTGGACAGTGATATGGCTGAGGTCACACAGTACATCATTACCTCTCTCTCCTCTCTCTGCAGCGCTGGGGGTCTCTGGGTAGTGATATGCCTGTGGTCACACAGTGCGTCATTACCTCTCTCCTCTCTCTGCAGTCCTGGGGGTCTCTGGGTAGTGATGTGCTTGAGGTCACACAGTGCGTCATTACCTCTCTCTCCTCTCAGAAGTGCTGGAGTCTCTGGACAGTGATATGCCTGAGGTCACACAGTGTGTCATTACCTCTCTCTCCTCTCTGCTGTGCTGCGGTCTCTGGGTAGTGATACGCCTGAGGTCACACAGTACATCATTACCTCTCTCTCCTCTCTCTGCAGTGCTGGGGTCTCTGGGTAGTGATACGCCTGAGGTCACACAGTACATCATTACCTCTCTCTCCTCTCTCTGCAGCGCTGGGGGTCTCTGGGTAGTGATATGCTTGAGGTCACACAGTGTGCCATTACCTCTCTCTCCTCTCAGAAGTGCTGGAGTCTCTGGACAGTGATATGGCTGAGGTCACACAGTACATCATTACCTCTCTCTCCTCTCTCTGCAGCGCTGGGGGTCTCTGGGTAGTGATATGCCTGACGTCACACAGTGTGTCATTACCTCTCTCTCCTCTATGCAGCGCTGGGGGTCTCTGGGTAGTGATATGCCTGAGGTCACACAGTACATCATTACCTCTCTCCCCTCTCTCTGTAGTGCTGGGGGTCTCTGGGTAGTGATATGCTTCAGGTCACACAGTATGTCATTACCTCTCTCTCCTCTCTCTACAGTGCTGGGGTCTCTGGGTAGTAATATGCCTGAGGTCACACAGTGTGTCCTTACCTCTCCCTCCTCTCAGAAGTGCTGGGGTCTCTGGGTAGTGATATGCCTGAGGTCACACAGTGCGTCATTACCTCTCTCTCCTCTCAGAATTGCTGGGGTCTCTGGGTAGTGATATGCCTGAGGTCACACAATGTGTCATTACCTCTCTCTCCTCTTTGCAGCGCTGGGGGTCTCTGGGTAGTGATATGCCTGAGGTCACACAGTACATCATTACCTCTCTCCCCTCTCTCTGTAGTGCTGGGGGTCTCTGGGTAGTGATATGCTTGAGGTCACACAGTATGCCATTACCTCTCTCTCCTCTCAGAAGTGCTGGAGTCTCTGGACAGTGATATGGCTGAGGTCACACAGTACATCATTACCTCTCTCTCCTCTCTCTGCAGCGCTGGGGGTCTCTGGGTAGTGATATGCCTAAGGTCACACAACGTGTCATTACCTCTCTCCTCTCTCTGCAGTGCTGGGGGTCTCTGGGTAGTGATATGCCTGAGGTCACACAGTGTGTCATTACCTCTCTCTCCTCTCTGCAGTGCTGGGGGTCTCTGGGTAGTGATATGCCTGAGGTCACACAGTACATCATTTCCTCTCTCCCCTCTCTCTGTAGTGCTGGGGGTCTCTGGGTAGTGATATGCTTGAGGTCACACAGTATGTCATTACCTCTCTCTCCTGTCAGAAGTGCTGGGGTCTCTGGACAGTGATATGCCTGAGGTCACAGAGTACATCATTACCTCTCTCTCCTCTCTCTGCAGCGCTGGGGGTCTCTGGGTAGTGATATGCCTGACGTCACACAGTGTGTCATTACCTCTCTCTCCTCTATGCAGCGCTGGGGGTCTCTGGGTAGTGATATGCCTGAGGTCACACAGTACATCATTACCTCTCTCCCCTCTCTCTGTAGTGCTGGGGGTCTCTGGGTAGTGATATGCTTCAGGTCACACAGTATGTCATTACCTCTCTCTCCTCTCTCTACAGTGCTGGGGTCTCTGGGTAGTGATATGCTTGAGGTCACACAGTGCGTCCTTACCTCTCCCTCCTCTCAGAAGTGCTGGGGTCTCTGGGTAGTGATATGCCTGAGGTCACACAGTGTGTCATTACCTCTCTCTCCTCTCAGAAGTGCTGGGGTCTCTGGGTAGTGATATGCCTGAGGTCACACAGTGCGTCCTTACCTCTCCCTCCTCTCAGAAGTGCTGGGGTCTCTGGGTAGTGATATGCCTGAGGTCACACAGTGTGTCATTACCTCTCTCTCCTCTCAGAATTGCTGGGGTCTCTGGGTAGTGATATGCCTGAGGTCACACAATGTGTCATTACCTCTCTCTCCTCTTTGCAGCGCTGGGGGTCTCTGGGTAGTGATATGCCTGAGGTCACACAATACATCATTACCTCTCTCCCCTCTCTCTGTAGTGCTGGGGGTCTCTGGGTAGTGATATGCTTGAGGTCACACAGTACATCATTACCTCTCTCTCCTCTCAGAAGTGCTGGGGTCTCTGGACAGTGATATGCCTGAGGTCACACAGTAGATATTACCTCTCTCTCCTCTCTCTGCAGCGCTGGGGATCTCTGGGTAGTGATATGCCTGAGGCCACACAGTGTGTCATTACCTCTCTCTCCTCTCTCTGCAGTTCTAGGGTGTCTGGGTAGTGATATGCCTGAGGTCACACAGTGTGTCATTACCTCTCTCTCCTCTCAGAAGTGCTGGGGTCTCTGGGTAGTGATATGCCTGAGGTAACACAGTGCGTCATTACCTCTCTCTCCTCTCAGAAGTGCTGGGGTCTCTGGGTAGTGATATGCCTGAGGTCACACAGTGTGTCATTACCTCTCTCTCCTCTCTGCTGTGCTGCGGTCTCTGGGTAGTGATACGCCTGAGGTCACACAGTACATCATTACCTCTCCCCTCTCTCTGTAGTGCTGGGGGTCTCTGGGTAGTGATATGCTTGAGGTCACACAGTATGCCTTTACCTCTCTCTCCTCTCAGAAGTGCTGGGGTCTCTGGACAGTGATATGGCTGAGGTCACACAGTACATCATTACCTCTCTCTCCTCTCTCTGCAGCGCTGCGGGTCTCTGGGTAGTGATATGCCTAAGGTCACACAACGTGTCATTACCTCTCTCCTCTCTCTGCAGTGCTGGGGGTCTCTGGGTAGTGATATGCCTGAGGTCACACAGTGTGTCATTACCTCTCTCTCCTCTCTGCAGTGCTGGGGGTCTCTGGGTAGTGATATGCCTTAGGTCACACAGTACATCATTTCCTCTCTCCCCTCTCTCTGTAGTGCTGGGGGTCTCTGGGTAGTGATATGCTTGAGGTCACACAGTATGTCATTACCTCTCTCTCCTCTCACAAGTGCTGGGGTCTCTGGACAGTGATATGCCTGAGGTCACACAGTACATCATTACCTCCCTCTCCTCTCTCTGCAGCTCTGGGGGTCTCTGGGTAGTGATATGCCTGAGGTCACACAGTGTGTCATTACCTCTCTCCTCTCTCTGCAGCACTAGGGGTCTCTGGGTAGTGATATGCCTGAGGTCACACAGTACATCATTACCTCTCTCTCCTCTCTCTGCAGTGCTGGGGATCTCTGGGTAGTGATATGCCTGAGGCCACACATTGTGTCATTACCTCTCTCTCCTCTCTCTGCAGTGCTGGGGTGTCTGGGTAGTGATATGCCTGAGGTCACACAGTGTGTCATTACCTCTCTCTCCTCTCAGAAGTGCTGGGGTCTCAGGGTAGTGATATGCCTGAGGTAACACAGTGCGTCATTACCTCTCTCTCCACTCAGAAGTGCTGGGGTCTCTGGGTAGTGATATGCCTGAGGTCCCACAGTTTGTCATTACCTCTCTCTCCTCTCTGCTGTGCTGCGGTCTCTGGGTAGTGATACGCCTGAGGTCATACAGTACATCATTACCTCTCCCCTCACTCTGTAGTGCTGGGGGTCTCTGTGTAGTGATATGCTTGAGGTCACACAGTATTCCATTACCTCTCTCTCCTCTCAGAAGTGCTGGGGTCTCTGGACAGTGATATGCCTGAGGTCACACAGGACATCATTACCTCTCTCTCCTCTCTCTGCAGCGCTGGGGGTCTCTGGGTAGTGATATGCCCAAGGTCACACAGCGTGTCAATACCTCTCTCCTCTCTCTGCAGTGCTGGCTGTCTCTGGGTAGTGATATGCCTGAGGTCACACAGCTCATCATTACCTCTCTCCCCTCTCTCTGTAGTGCTGGGGGTCTCTGGGTAGTGATATGCATGAGGTCACACAGTGCGTCATTACCTCTCTCTCCTCTCAGAAGTGCTGGGGTCTCTGGTTAGCGATATGCTTGAGGTCACACAGTATGTCATTACCTCTCTCTCCTCTCAGAAGTGCTGGGGTCTCTGGACAGTGATATGCCTGAGGTCACACAGTACATCATTACCTCTCTCTCCTCTGTCTGCAGTTCTGGGGGTCTCTGGGTAGTGACATGCCTGAGGTCACACAGTGTGTCATTACCTCTCTCTTCTCTCTCTGCAGTGCTGGGGGTCTCTGGATAGTGATATGCCTGAGGTCACACAATACATCATTACCTCTCTACCCTCTCTCTGCAGTGCTGGGGGTCTCTGGGTAGTGATATGCTTGAGGTCACAGAGTATGTCATTACCTCTCTCTCCTCTCAGAAGTGCTGGGGTCTCTGGACAGTGATATGCCTGAGGTCAGAGAGTACATTACCTCTCTCTCCTCTCTCTGCAGGGCTGGGGGTCTCTGGGTAGTGATATGCCTGAGGTCACACAGTGTGTCATTACCTCTCTCTCCTCTCTCTGCAATGCTGGGGTCTCTGGGTAGTGATATGCCTGAGGTCACACAGTGCGTCCTTACCTCTCCCTCCTCTCAGAAGTGCTGGGGTCTCTGTGTAGCGATATGCCTGAGGTCACACAGTGCATCATTACCTCTCTCTCCTCTCAGAATTGCTGGGGTCTCTGGGTAGTGATATGCCTGAGGTCACACAATGTGTCATTACCTCTCTCTCCTCTCTGCAGCGCTGGGGGTCTCTGGGTAGTGATATGCCTGAGGTCACACAGTACATCATTACCTCTCTCCCCTCTCTCTGTAGTGCTGGGGTCTCTGGGTAGTGATATGCCTGAGGTCACACAGTACGTCCTTACCTCTGCCTCCTCTCAGAAGTGCTGGGGTCTCTGTGTAGTGATATGCCTGAGGTCACACAGTGTGTCATTACCTCTCTCTCCTCTCAGAAGTGCTGGGGTCTCTGGGTAGTGATATGCCTGAGGTAACACAGTGCGTCATTACCTCTCTCTCCTCTCAGAAGTGCTGGGGTCTCTGGGTAGTGATATGCCTGGGGTCACACAGTGTGTCATTACCTCTCTCTCCTCTCTGCTGTGCTGCGGTCTCTGGGTAGTGATACGCCTGAGGTCACACAGTACATCATTTCCTCTCCCCTCTCTCTGTAGTGCTGGGGGTCTCTGGGTAGTGATATGCTTGAGGTCACACAGTATGCCATTACCTCTCTCTCCTCTCAGAAGTGCTGGAGTCTCTGGACAGTGATATGGCTGAGGTCACACAGTACATCATTACCTCTCTCTCCTCTCTCTGCAGCGCTGGGGGTCTCTGGGTAGTGATATGCCTAAGGTCACACAACGTGTCATTACCTCTCTCCTCTCTCTGCAGTGCTGGGGGTCTCTGGGTAGTGATATGCCTGAGGTCACACAGTGTGTCATTACCTCTCTCTCCTCTCTGCAGTGCTGGGGGTCTCTGGGTAGTGATATGCCTGAGGTCACACAGTACATCATTTCCTCTCTCCCCTCTCTCTGTAGTGCTGGGGGTCTCTGGGTAGTGATATGCTTGAGGTCACACAGTATGTCATTACCTCTCTCTCCTGTCAGAAGTGCTGGGGTCTCTGGACAGTGATATGCCTGAGGTCACAGAGTACATCATTACCTCTCTCTCCTCTCTCTGCAGCGCTGGGGGTCTCTGGGTAGTGATATGCCTGACGTCACACAGTGCGTCATTACCTCTCTCTCCTCTCAGAATTGCTGGGGTCTCTGGGTAGTGATATGCCTGAGGTCACACAATGTGTCATTACCTCTCTCTCCTCTATGCAGCGCTGGGGGTCTCTGGGTAGTGATATGCCTGAGGTCACACAGTACATCATTACCTCTCTCCCCTCTCTCTGTAGTGCTGGGGGTCTCTGGGTAGTGATATGCTTCAGGTCACACAGTATGTCATTACCTCTCTCTCCTCTCTCTACAGTGCTGGGGTCTCTGGGTAGTAATATGCCTGAGGTCACACAGTGCGTCCTTACCTCTCCCTCCTCTCAGAAGTGCTGGGGTCTCTGGGTAGTGATATGCCTGAGGTCACACAGTGCGTCATTACCTCTCTCTCCTCTCAGAATTGCTGGGGTCTCTGGGTAGTGATATGCCTGAGGTCACACAATGTGTCATTACCTCTCTCTCCTCTTTGCAGCGCTGGGGGTCTCTGGGTAGTGATATGCCTGAGGTTACACAGTGTGTCATTACCTCTCTCCTCCCTCTCTGCAGTACTGGGACTCTGGGCAGTCATACGCCTGAGATCACACAGTGTGTCATTAACTCTCTCTTCTCTCAGAAGTGCTGGGGTCTCTGGGTAGTGATATGCCTGAGGTCACACAGTGTGTCATTACCTCTCTCTCCTCTCTCTGCAGTGCTGGGGTCTCTGGGTAGTGATACGCCTGAGGTCACACAGTACATCATTACCTCTCTCTCCTCTCTCTGTAGTGCTGGGGGTCTCTGGGTAGTGATATGCTTGAGGTCACACAGTATGTCATTACCTCTCTCTTCTCTCAGAAGTGCTGGGGTCTCTGGACAGTGATATGCCTGAGGTCACACAGTAGATATTACCTCTCTCTCCTCTCTCTGCAGCGCTGGGGATCTCTGGGTAGTGATATGCCTGAGGCCACACAGTGTGTCATTACCTCTCTCTCCTCTCTCTGCAGTGCTGGGGTGTCTGGGTAGTGATATGCCTGAGGTCACACAGTGTGTCATTACCTCTCTCTCCTCTCAGAAGTGCTGGGGTCTCTGGGTAGTGATATGCCTGAGGTAACACAGTGCGTCATTACCTCTCTCTCCTCTCAGAAGTGCTGGGGTCTCTGGGTAGTGATATGCCTGAGGTCACACAGTGTGTCATTACCTCTCTCTCCTCTCTGCTGTGCTGCGGTCTCTGGGTAGTGATACGCCTGAGGTCACACAGTACATCATTACCTCTCCCCTCTCTCTGTAGTGCTGGGGGTCTCTGGGTAGTGATATGGCTGAGGTCACACAGTACATCATTACCTCTCTCTCCTCTCTCTGCAGCGCTGCGGGTCTCTGGGTAGTGATATGCCTAAGGTCACACAGCGTGTCATTACCTCTCTCCTCTCTCTGCAGTGCTGGGGGTCTCTGGGTAGTGATATGCCTGAGGTCACACAGTGTGTCATTACCTCTCTCTCCTCTCTGCAGTGCTGGGGGTCTCTGGGTAGTGATATGCCTGAGGTCACACAGTACATCATTTCCTCTCTCCCCTCTCTCTGTAGTGCTGGGGGTCTCTGGGTAGTGATATGCTTGAGGTCACACAGTATGTCATTACCTCTCTCTCCTCTCACAAGTGCTGGGGTCTCTGGACAGTGATATGCCTGAGGTCACACAGTACATCATTACCTCCCTCTCCTCTCTCTGCAGCTCTGGGGGTCTCTGGGTAGTGATATGCCTGAGGTCACACAGTGTGTCATTACCTCTCTCTCCTCTCTCTGCAGTGCTGGGGTCTCTGGATAGTTATATGCCTGAGGTCACAGAGTGCGTTATTACCTCTCTCTCCTCTCAGAAGTGCTGGGGTCTCTGGACAGTCATATGCCTGAGGTCACACAGTACATCATTACCTCTTTCTCCTCTCAGAACTGCTGGGGTCTCTGGTTAGTGATATGCCTGAGGTCACACAGTGTGTCATTACCTCTCTCTCCTCTTTGCTGTGCTGCGGTCTCTGGGTAGTGATACGCCTGAGGTCACACAGTACATCATTACCTCTCTCCCCCCTCTCTGTAGTGCTGGGGGTCTCTGGGTAGCGATATGCTTGAGGTCACACAGTATGTCATTACCTCTCTCTCCTCTCAGAAGTGCTGGGGTCTCTGGACAGTGATATGCCTGAGGTCACACAGTACATCATTACCTCTCTCTCCTCTGTCTGCAGCGCTGGGAGTCTCTGGGTAGTGATACGCCTGAGGTCACACAGTGTGTCATTACCTCTCTCTTCTCTCTCTGCAGTGCTGGGGGTCTCTGGGTAGTGATATGCCTGAGGTCACACAGTACATCGTTACCTCTCTACCCTCGCTCTGTAGTGCTGGGGGTCTCTGGGTAGTGATATGCTTGAGGTCACACAGTATGTCATTACCTCTCTCTCCTGTCAGAAGTGCTGGGGTCTCTGGACAGTGATATGCCTGAGGTCACAGAGTACATCATTACCTCTCTCTCCTCTCTCTGCAGCGCTGGGGGTCTCTGGGTAGTGATATGCCTGACGTCACACAGTGTGTCATTACCTCTCTCTCCTCTCTCTGCAGTGCTGGGGTCTCGGGGGAGTGATATGCCTGAGGTCACACAGTGCGTCCTTACCTCTCCCTCCTCTCAGAAGTGTTGGGGTCTCTGGGTAGTGATATGCCTGAGGTCACACAGTGCGTCATTACCTCTCTCTCCTCTCAGAATTGCTGGGGTCTCTTGGTAGTGATATGCCTGAGGTCACACAATGTGTCATTACCTCTCTCTCCTCTCTGCAGCGCTGGGGGTCTCTGGGTAGTGATATGCCTGAGGTCACACAGTACATCATTACCTCTCTCCCCTCTCTCTGTAGTGCTGGGGGTCTCTGGGTAGTGATATGCTTCAGGTCACACAGTATGTCATTACCTCTCTCTCCTCTCAGAAGTGCTGGGATCTCTGGACAGTGATATGCCTGAGGTCACACAGTAGATCATTACCTCTCTCTCCTCTCGCTGCAGCGCTGGGGATCTCTGGGTAGTGATATGCCTGAGGCCACACATTGTGTCATTACCTCTCTCTCCTCTCTCTGCAGTGCTGGGGTGTCTGGGTAGTGATATGCCTGAGGTCACACAGTGTGTCATTACCTCTCTCTCCTCTCAGAAGTGCTGGGGTCTCAGGGTAGTGATATGCCTGAGGTAACACAGTGCGTCATTACCTCTCTCTCCACTCAGAAGTGCTGGGGTCTCTGGGTAGTGATATGCCTGAGGTCCCACAGTTTGTCATTACCTCTCTCTCCTCTCTGCTGTGCTGCGGTCTCTGGGTAGTGATACGCCTGAGGTCATACAGTACATCATTACCTCTCCCCTCACTCTGTAGTGCTGGGGGTCTCTGTGTAGTGATATGCTTGAGGTCACACAGTATTCCATTACCTCTCTCTCCTCTCAGAAGTGCTGGGGTCTCTGGACAGTGATATGCCTGAGGTCACACAGTACATCATTACCTCTCTCTCCTCTCTCTGCAGCGCTGGGGGTCTCTGGGTAGTGATATGCCCAAGGTCACACAGCGTGTCAATACCTCTCTCCTCTCTCTGCAGTGCTGGCTGTCTCTGGGTAGTGATATGCCTGAGGTCACACAGCTCATCATTACCTCTCTCCCCTCTCTCTGTAGTGCTGGGGGTCTCTGGGTAGTGATATGCATGAGGTCACACAGTATGTCATTACCTCTCTCTCCTCTCAGAAGTGCTGGGGTCTCTGGACAGTGATATGCCTCAGGTCACACAGTACATCATTACCTCTCTCTCCTCTGTCTGCAGTTCTGGGGGTCTCTGGGTAGTGACATGCCTGAGGTCACACAGTGTGTCATTACCTCTCTCTTCTCTCTCTGCAGTGCTGGGGGTCTCTGGATAGTGATATGCCTGAGGTCACACAATACATCATTACCTCTCTACCCTCTCTCTGTAGTGCTGGGGGTCTCTGGGTAGTGATATGCTTGAGGTCACAGAGTATGTCATTACCTCTCTCTCCTCTCAGAAGTGCTGGGGTCTCTGGACAGTGATATGCCTGAGGTCAGAGAGTACATTACCTCTCTCTCCTCTCTCTGCAGCGCTGGGGGTCTCTGGGTAGTGATATGCCTGAGGTCACACAGTGTGTCATTACCTCTCTCTCCTCTCTCTGCAATGCTGGGGTCTCTGGGTAGTGATATGCCTGAGGTCACACAGTGCGTCCTTACCTCTCCCTCCTCTCAGAAGTGCTGGGGTCTCTGTGTAGCGATATGCCTGAGGTCACACAGTGCATCATTACCTCTCTCTCCTCTCAGAATTGCTGGGGTCTCTGGGTAGTGATATGCCTGAGGTCACACAATGTGTCATTACCTCTCTCTCCTCTCTGCAGCGCTGGGGGTCTCTGGGTAGTGATATGCCTGAGGTCACACAGTACATCATTACCTCTCTCCCCTCTCTCTGTAGTGCTGGGGTCTCTGGGTAGTGATATGCCTGAGGTCACACAGTACGTCCTTACCTCTGCCTCCTCTCAGAAGTGCTGGGGTCTCTGTGTAGTGATATGCCTGAGGTCACACAGTGTGTCATTACCTCTCTCTCCTCTCAGAATTGCTGGGGTCTCTGGGTAGTGATATACCTGAGGTCACACAATGTGTCATTACCTCTCTCTCCTCTCTCTGCAGCTTTGGGGGTCTCTGGGTAGTGATATGCCTGAGGTCACACAGTGTGTCATTACCTCTCTCTCCTCTCTCTGCAGTGCTGGGGTCTCTGTAGTGATATGCCTAAGGTCACACAGTGCGTCATTTCCTCTCTCCTCTCTCCTCTCTGCTGCGGTCTCTGGGTAGTGATAAGCCTGAGGTCACACAGTACATCATTACCTCTCTCCCCTCTCTCTGTAGTGCTGGGGGTCTCTGGGTAGTGATATGCTTGAGGTCACACAGTATGTCATTACCTCTCTCTCCTCTCAGAAGTGCTGGGGTCTCTGGACAGTGATATGCCTGAGGTCACACAGTACATCATTACCTCTCTCTCCTCTGTCTGCAGTTCTGGGGGTCTCTGGGTAGTGACATGCCTGAGGTCACACAGTGTGTCATTACCTCTCTCTTCTTTCTCTGCAGTGCTGGGGGTCTCTGGATAGTGATATGCCTGAGGTCACACAATACATCATTACCTCTCTACCCTCTCTCTGTAGTGCTGGGGGTCTCTGGGTAGTGATATGCTTGAGGTCACACAGTATGTCATTACCTCTCTCTCCTCTCAGAAGTGCTGGGGTCTCTGGACAGTGATATGCCTGAGGTCAGAGAGTACATTACCTCTCTCTCCTCTCTCTGCAGCGCTGGGGGTCTCTGGGTAGTGATATGCCTGAGGTCACACAGTGTGTCATTACCTCTCTCTCCTCTCTCTGCAATGCTGGGGTCTCTGGGTAGTGATATGCCTGAGGTCACACAGTGCGTCCTTACCTCTCCCTCCTCTCAGAAGTGCTGGGGTCTCTGTGTAGCGATATGCCTGAGGTCACACAGTGCATCATTACCTCTCTCTCCTCTCAGAATTGCTGGGGTCTCTGGGTAGTGATATGCCTGAGGTCACACAATGTGTCATTACCTCTCTCTCCTCTCTGCAGCGCTGGGGGTCTCTGGGTAGTGATATGCCTGAGGTCACACAGTACATCATTACCTCTCTCCCCTCTCTCTGTAGTGCTGGGGTCTCTGGGTAGTGATATGCCTGAGGTCACACGGTACGTCCTTACCTCTGCCTCCTCTCAGAAGTGCTGGGGTCTCTGTGTAGTGATATGCCTGAGGTCACACAGTGTGTCATTACCTCTCTCTCCTCTCTGCAGTGCTTGGGGTCTCTGGGTAGTGATATGCCTGAGGTCACACAGTGTGTCATTACCTCTCTCTCCTCTCTCTGCAGTGCTGGGGTCTCTGTAGTGATATGCCTAATGTCACACAGTGCGTCATTTCCTCTCTCCCCTCTCAGAAGTGCTGGGGTCTCTGGGTAGTGATATGCTTGAGGTCACACAGTATGCCATTACCTCTCTCTCCTCTCAGAAGTGCTGGGGTCTCTGGACAGTGATATGCCTGAGGTCACACAGTACATCATTACCTCTCTCTCCTCTCTCTGCAGCGCTGGGGGTCTCTGGGTAGTGATATGCCTGAGGTCACACAGTGTGTCATTACCTCTCTCCTCTCTCTGCAGCGCTGGGGGTCTCTGGGTAGTGATATGCCTGAGGTCACACAGTGTGTCATTACCTCTCTCCTCTCTCTGTAGTGCTGGGGGTCTCTGGGTAGTGATATGCCTGAGGTCACACAGTGCGTCATTACCTCTCTCTCCTCTCAGAAGTGCTGGGGTCTCTGGTTAGTGATATGCCTGAGGTGTCAAAGCCCAGCTCACCTGAGTTCTTGTTCAGTTCTGATGGAGGTTGAAGACAATCCGACCCCACCCTGAAACTGCTTGTTCCAGCACACTAGTTTTTAAAACAGTGCACTAAGAACAGAAGCTCAAGGGAAGGGGGGAAGTGGATAAAATAAAAAAAAGAGACAACACCGTTCTTGCGTTTCCACTGTTGAAGTGCTGCACAAATCTGCAGCCCTTTCTGACTTCTGTAGAAACTGGTGCCTAATGAAACATAAACAAAGAACAGATAAGTGCAACCTATTCCTAAATGGGTTCCTGACTATCCCTTTATTTATTAGAAATTCTCTTCTAAAAGTACCTCTTGGATCCTGGTCTCTAGTTTCCAGGTTTGGAATGTGTCACTGCTCTGGGATGTGTTTTCTATTACTGTAGAGCTTCTAAAACATTAAACAAATACCGTTATCAGAATTACCAATATCAAACATTCATCATAATATAACTAAAGCCTAAATTCCCAATAGGAGACTCACTTTTCCCATATTTCCAGAATCTTTTATAAAACAAATACTGTACTTTTACATCAAAATACAGCATGTAATTTGTGCAAGTCCTTGATTTACTGTTTGCCTTGTTGTTAATGGTTTCCACTGTTCGATTCTTAAAAGTTCCATAAAAAAAAAAAAAATGTTTGCTTACAAAGTTCCGCAAAGTATTGTAACAAGGGGTTTGAATCACAATGTTCGTGGAAGGTATCTTGTTTCCAATTGTCTATACACGAATCCAGAAATTGTTGTCAAAGTTCTTTCAGGTAATAAAAAGTTTTGCACTTACTTGTTGCTGGCAAGAGATACTGATCAGTCTAACCTTGTCTTCTTTCTCTTTTGCAGGTTGCTCGTAGGAGAGAGGCTGAGGCAAGGAGGAACCGGAAACCGGCAGAAGGAAGAGCCAGCAGCTGCGCCCATTGAAGCCAATGAAAGTCTGTAGAGAGCAGGAGTGCCAGCGCCGAGGGATCTGTTCTCAGGTAAGCGGGAGGTAGACGAGCACAAGCACTGGGTGAGGCTCGGGGATGCCTTTTATAGACAGGGCTGGGTGTGGTTCGAAGAGCTGGGTGTGGTTTGAAGAGCTGGGTGTGGTTTGAAGGGCTGGGTGTGGTCCTCACATGCTGCACATGTTCTTGGAAGGTGTGCAGAGCTGGGTGTGGTTTGAAGAGCTGGGTGTGGTCCTCACATGCTGCACATGTTCTTGAAAGGTGTGCAGAGTTTCAGTTATTATGCAAATGAGTTGAATTAACACATGGCCTGGGGAGGAGTGTTTTAAAGAAGCCTTGGTAAAAGCAAGGCCCAATGTGTAAACAAAACAGCACATTAAACAACATACACAGAAGCCTAGGGGGGGGAAAGGTGAGATAACAAGAAAGGCTTTCAATAAAGTTTAAAAGGGAGCTATTACAGAACCCACTACTGCAGTGAGAGGGGACATGCTCTTTGCTGTGCACAAACCCTAACATGATGTCACATAGTGTGTCATTACCTCTCTCTCCTCTCTGCTGTGCTGCGGTCTCTGGGTAGTGATACGCCTGAGGTCACACAGTACATCAATACCTCTCTCTTCTCTCTCTGTAGTGCTGGGGGCCTCTGGGTAGTGATATGCTTGAGGTCACACAGTGGGGGTCATTCTGACCCTGGCGGTCTTTTACCGCCAGGGTCACGAATGACGGAAGCACCGGCAACAGGCTGACGGTGCTTCACATGCCATTCCGACCGCGGCGGGAAAGCCGTGGTCGCTCCGCCGGGGCTGGCGGTTTTCCGCCGTTTTTGCCCCGGCTGGGGAATCCGCCAGGGCAGCGCTGCAAGCAGAGCTGCCCTGGGGATTCTGACTCCCGTACCAGCAGCCTGTTTCTGGCGGTTGTCACCGCCAGGAAGAGGCTGGCGGTAAGGGGTGTCACGGGGCCCCTGGGGGCCCCTGCACTGCCCATGCCACTGGCATGGGCAGTGCAGGGGTCCCCTAACAGGGCCCCGGCCAGCTATTCACTGTCTGCCTAGCAGAGAGTGAAAAGCGCGACGGGTGCAACTGCAACCGTCGCACGGCTGCAACACCGCCGGCTCCATTCGGAGCCAGCTCCTGTGTTGCAGCCCTCATTCCTGCTGGGCCGGCCGGCGCTAACATGGTTAGCGCCCGCTGGCCCAGCGGGAATGTCGGAATGGAGGAAGCGGTATTTTGGCCACGTGGCGGCCAAATGGCGGTTCCCGCCTGGCGGGCGGCTACTGCCGCCCGCCCGAGTTGGAATCACCCCCAGTATGTCATTACCTCTCTCTCCTCTCAGAAGTGCTGGGGTCTCTAGACAGTGATATGCCTGAGGTCACACAGTACATCATTATCTCTCTCTCTCCTCTCTCTGCAGCGCTGGGGATCTCTGGGTAGTGATATACTTGAGGTCACACAGTATGTCATTACCTCTCTCTCCTCCCAGAAGTGCTGGGGCTCTGGACAGTGATATGCCTGAGGTCACAGAGTACATCATTACCTCTCTCTCCTCTACATCATTACCTCTCTCCCCTCTATCTGTAGTGCTGGGGGTCTCTAGGTAGTGATATGCTTGAGGTCACACAGTATGTCATTACCTCTCTCTCCTCTCAGAAGTGCTGGGGTCTCTGGTCTCTGATATGCCTGAGGTCACACAGTGCGTCATTACCTCTCTCTCCTCTCAGAAGTGCTGGGGTCTCTGGGCAGTGATATGCCTGAGGTCACACAGTACATCATTATCTCTCTCTCTCCTCTCTCTGCAGCGCTGGGGGTCTCTGGGTAGTGATATGCCTGAGGTCACACAGTACATCATTACCTCTCTCTCCTCTCAGAAGTGCTGGGGTCTCTGGACAGTGATATGCCTCAGGTCACACAGTACATCATTACCTCTCTCTCCTCTGTCTGCAGTGCTGGGGGTCTCTGGGTAGTGATATGCCTGAGGTCACACAGTGTGTCATTACCTCTCTCTTCTCTCTCTGCAGTGCTGGGGGTCTCTGGGTAGTGATATGCCTGAGGTCACACAGTACATCATTACCTCTCTACCCTCTCTCTGTAGTGCTCGGGGTCTCTGGGTAGTGATATGCTTGAGGTCACACAGTATGTCATTACCTCTCTCTCCTCTCAGAAGTGCTGGGGTCCCTGGACAGTGATATGCCTGAGGTCACACAGTACATCATTACCTCTCCCTCCTCTCTCTGCAGCGCTGGGGTCTCTGAGTAGTGATATGCCTGAGGTCACACAATGTATCACTACCTCTCTCTCCTCTCTGCAGCGCTGGGGGTCTCTGGGTAGTGATATGCATGAGGTCACACAGTACATCATTACCTCTCTCTCCTCTCTCTGCAGCGCTGGGGGTCTCTGGGTAGTGATATGCCTGAGGTCACACAGTGTGTCATTGCCTCTGTCTCCTCTCTCTGCAGTGCTGGAGTCTCTGGGTAGTGATATGCCTGAGGTCACACAGTGCGTCATTACCTCTCTCTCCTCTCAGAAGTGCTGGGGTGTCTGGGTAGTGATATGCCTGAGGTCACACAGTGCGTCATTACCTCTCTCTCCTCTCAGAAGTGCTGGGGTCTCTGGGTAGTGATATGCATGAGGTCACACAATGTGTCATTACCTCCCTCTCCTCTCTGCTGTGCTGCGGTCTCTGGGTAGTGATACGCCTGAGGTCACACAGTACATCATTACCTCTCCCTCTCTCTGTAGTGCTGGGGGTCTCTGCGTAGTGATATGCTTGAGGTCACACAGTATGTCATTACCTCTCTCTCCTCTCAGAAGTGCTGGGGTTTCTGGACAGTGATATACCTGAGGTCACACAGTACATCATTACCTCTCTCTCCTCTCTCTGCAGCGCTGGGGGTCTCTGGGTAGTGATATGCCTGAGGTCACACAGCGTGTCATTACCTCTCTCCACTCTCTGCAGCGCTGAGGGTCTCTGGGTAGTGATATGCCTGAGGTCACACAGTACATCATTACCTCTATCCCCTCTCTCTGTAGTGCTGGGGGTCTCTGGGTAATGATATGCCTGAGGTCACACAGTGTGTCATTTCCTCTCTCTCCTCTCAGAAGTGCTGGGGTGTCTGGGTAGTGATATGCCTGAGGTCACACAGTGTGTCATTACCTCTCTCTCCTCTCTGCTGTGCTGCGGTCTCTGGGTAGTGATACGCCTGAGGTCAAACAGTGCATCATTACCTCTCTCCCCTCTCTCTGTAGTGCTGGGGGTCTCTGGGTAGTGATATGCTTGAGGTCACACAGTGTGTCATTACCTCTCTCTCCTCTCTGTAGTGCTGGGGGTCTCTGGGTAGTGATATGCCTGAGGTTACACAGTATGTCATTACCTCTCTCTCCTCTCTGCTGTGCTGCAGTCTCTGGGTAGTGATACGCCTGAGGTCACACAGTGCATCATCACCTCTCTCTCTCTTCTCTCTGTAGTGCTGGGGGTCTCTGGGTAGTGATAAGCCTGAGGTCACACAGTACATCATTACCTCTCTCTCCTCTCTCTGCAGCGCTGGGGGTCTCTGGGTAGTGATATGCCTGAGGTCACACAGTGCGTCATTACCTCTCCCTCCTCTCAGAAGTGCGGGGGTCTCTGAGTAGTGATATGCCTGAGGTCACACAGTGCATCATTACCTCTCTCTCCTCTCAGAAGTGCTGTGGTCTCTGGGTAGTGATATGCCTGAGGTCACACAATGTGTCATTACCTCTCTCTCCGCTCTGCAGTCCTGGGGGTCTCTGGGTAGTCTCTGGGTCCCTGAGGTCACACAGTACATCATTACCTCTCTCCCCTCTCTCTGTAGTGCTGGAGGTCTCTGGGTAGTGATATGCTTGAGGTCACACAGTATGTCATTACCTCTCTCTCCTTTCAGAAGTGCTGGGGTCTCTGGGTAGTGATATGCCTGAGGTCACACAGTGTGTCATTACCTCTCTCTCCTCTCTGCTGTGCTGCGGTCTCTGGGTAGTGATACGCCTGTGGTCACACAGTACATCATTACCTCTCTCCCCTCACTCTGTAGTGCTGGGGGTCTCTGGGTAGTGATATAGTTGAGGTCACACAGTATGTCATTACCTCTCTCTCCTCTCAGAAGTGCTGGGGTCTCTGGACAGTGATATGCCTGAGGTCACACAGTACATCATTACCTCTCTCTCTTCTCTCTGCAGCGCTGGGGATCTCTGGGTAGTGATATGCCTGAGGTCACACAGTGTGTCATTACCTCTCTCTCCTCTCTGCTGTGCTGCGGTCTCTGGGTAGTGATACGCCTGAGGTCACACAGTACATCATTACCTCTTTCCCCTCTCTCTGTAGTGCTGGGGGTCTCTGGGTAGTGATATGCCTGAGGTCACACAGCGTGTCATTACCTCTCTCTCCTCTCAGAAGTGCTGGGGTCTCTAGACAGTGACATGCCTGAGGTGACACAGTACATCATTATCTCTCTCTCTCCTCTCTCTGCAGCGCTGGGGTCTCTGGGTAGTGATATGCTTGAGGTCACACAATGTGTCATTACCTCTCTCTCCTCTCTGCAGCGCTGGGGGTCTCTGGGTAGTGATATGCCTGAGGTCACACAGTACATCATTACCTCTCTCCCCTCTCTCTGTAGTGCTGGGGGTCTCTGGGTAGTGATATGCTTGAGGTCACACAGTATGTCATTACCTCTCTCTCCTCTCAGAATTGCTGGGGTCTCTGGACAGTGATATGCCTGAGGTCACACAGTACATCATTACCTCTCTCTCCTCTCTCTGCAGCGCTGGGGGTCTCTGGGTAGTGATATGCCTGAGGTCACACAGTGTGTCATTACCTCTCTCTTCTCTCTCTGCAGTGCTGGGGGTCTCTGGGTAGTGATATGCCTGAGGTCACACAGTACATCATTACCTCTCTCCCCTCTCTCTGTAGTTGTGGGGGTCTCTGGGTAGTGATATGCTTGAGGTCACACAGTATGTCTTACCTCTCTCTCCTCCCAGAAGTGCTGGGGTCTCTGGACAGTGATATGCCTGAGTTCACAGAGTACATCATTACCTCTCGCTCCTATACATCATTACCTCTCTCCCTTCTATCTGTAGTGCTGGGGGTCTCTGGGTAGTGATATGCCTGAGGTCACACAGTGTGTCATTACCTCTCTCTCCTCTCAGAAGTGCTGGGGTCTCTGGGTAGTGATATGCCTGAGGTCACACAGTGTGTCATTACCTCTCTCTCCTCTCTGTAGTGCTGGGGGTCTCTGGGTAGTGATATGCCTGACGTCACACAGTACATCATTTCCTCTCTCCCCTCTCTCTGTACTGCTGGGGGTCTCTGGGTAGTGATATGCTTGAGGTCACACAGTATGTCATTACCTCTCTCTCCTCTCAGAAGTGCTGGGGTCTCTGGACAGTGATATGCCTGAGGTAACAGAGTACATCATTACCTCTCTCTCCTCTCTCTGCAGCGCTGGGGGTCTCTGGGTAGTGATATGCCTGAGGTCACACAGTGCGTCATTACCTCTCTCTCCTCTCAGAAGTGCTGGGGTCTCTGGGTAGTGATATGCCTGAGGTCACACAGTGTGTCATTACCTCTCTCTCCTCTCTCTGCAGTGCTGGGGTCTCTGGGTAGTGATATGCCTGAGGTCACACAGTGCGTCATTACCTCTCTCTCCTCTCAGAAGTGCTGGGGTCTCTGGGTAGTGACATGCCTGAGGTCACACAATGTGTCATTACCTCTCTCTCCTCTCTCTGCAGTGCTGCGGTCTCTGGGTAGTGATACGCCTAAGGTCACAGAGTACATCATTACCTCTCTCTCCTCTCTCTGCAGTGCTGGGGGTCTCTGGGGAGTGATATGCTTGAGGTCACACAGTATGTCATTACCTCTCTCTCCTCTCAGAAGTGCTGGGGTCTCTGGGTAGTGATATGCCTGAGGTCACACAGTGTGTCATTACCTCTCTCTCCTCTCTGCTGTGCTGCGGTCTCTGGGTAGTGATACGCCTGAAGTCACACAGTACATCATTACCTGGGGGTCTCTGGGTAGTGATATGCCTGAGGTCACACAGTACATCATTATCTCTCTCTCCCCTCTCTCTGCAGCACTGGGAGTCTCTGGGTAGTGATATGCCTGAGGTCACACAGTGTGTCATTACCTCTCTCTTCTCTCTCTGCAGAGCTGGGGGTCTCTGGACAGTGATATGCCTGAGGTCACACAGTACATCATTATCTCTCTCTCCCCTCTCTCTGCAGCACTGGGAGTCTCTGGGTAGTGATATGCCTGAGGTCACACAGTGTGTCATTACCTCTCTCTTCTCTCTCTGCAGTGCTGGGGGTTTCTGGGTAGTGATATGCCTGAGGTCAAACAGTACATCATTACCTCTCTCCCCTCTCTCTGCAGCGCTGGGGGTCTCTGGGTAGTGATATGCCTGAGGTCACACAGTGCGTCATTACCTCTCCCTCCTCTCAGAAGTGCGGGGGTCTCTGAGTAGTGATATGCCTGAGGTCACACAGTGCGTCATTACCTCTCTCTCCTCTCAGAAGTGCTGGGGTCTCTGGGTAGTGATATGCCTGAGGTCACACAATGTGTCATTACCTCTCTCTCCGCTCTGCAGTCCTGGGGGTCTCTGGGTAGTGACGTCCCTGAGGTCACACGGTACATCATTACCTCTCTCCCCTCTCTCTGTAGTGCTGGGGATCTCTGGGTAGTGATATGCTTGAGGTCACACAGTATGTCATTACCTCTCTCTCCTCTCAGATGTGCTGGGGACTCTGGACAGTGATATAACTGAGGTCACAAAGTACATCATTACCTCTTTCTCCTCTCTCTGCAGCGCTGGGGATCTCTGGGTAGTGATATGCCTGAGGTCACACAGTGTCTCATTACCTCTCTCTCCTCTCTGCTGTGCTGCGGTCTCTGGGTAGTGATACGCCTGAGGTCACAGAGTACATCATTACCTCTCTCTTCTCTCTCTGCAGAGCTGGGGGTCCCTGGGTAGTGTCATAATCCTGAGGTCACACAGTGTGTCATTACCTCTCTCTCCTCTCTCTTCAGTGCTGGGGTCTCTGGGTAGTGATATGCCTGAGGTCACACAGTGTGTCATTACCTCTCTCTTCTCTCTCTGCAGAGCTGGGGGTCCCTGGGTAGTGATATGCCTGAGGTCACACAGTACATCATTACCTCTCCCCTCTCTCTGTAGTGCTGGGGGTCTCTGGGTAGTGATATGCTTGAGGTCACGCAGTATGTCATTACCTCTCTCTCCTCTCACAAGTGCTGGGGTCTCTGGACAGTGATATGCCTGAGGTCACACAGTACATCATTACCTCTCTCTCCTCTCTCTGCAGCACTGGGGGTCTCTGGATAGTGATATGCCTGAGGTCACACAGTGCATGATTACCTCTCCCTCCTCTCAGAAGTGCGGAGGTCTCTGAGTAGTGATATGCCTGAGGTCACACAGTGCATCATTACCTCTCTCTCCTCTCAGAAGTGCTGGGGTCTCTGGGTAGTGATATGCCTGAGGTCACACAGTGCGTAATTACCTCTCTCGCCGCTCTGCAGTCCTGGGGGTCTCTGGGTAGTGATGTCCCTGAGGTCACACAGTACATCATTACCTCTCTCCCCTCTCTCTGTAGTGCTGGGGTCTCTGGGTAGTGATATGCTTGAGGTCACACAGTATGTCATTACCTCTCTCTCCTCTCAGAAGTGCTGGGGTCTCTGGACAGTGATATGCCTGAGGTCACACAGTACATCATTAACTCTCTCTCCTCTCTCTGCAGCGCTGGGGATTTCTGGGTAGTGATATGCCTGAGGTCACACAGTGTCTCATTACCTCTCTCTCCTCTCTCTGCAGTGCTGGGGTCTCTGGGTAGTGATATGCCTGAGTCACACAGGGTGTCATTAACTCTCTCTCTGCAGTGCTGGGGGTCTCTGGGTAGTGATACGCCTGAGGTCACACAGTACATCATTACTTCTCCCCCCTCTCCTTGTAGTGCTGGGGGTCTCTGGGTAGTGATATGCTTGAGGTCACACAGTATGTCATTACCTCTTTCTCCTCTCAGAAGTGCTGGGTTCTCTGGACAGTGATATGCCTGAGGTCACACAGTACATCATTACCTCTCTCTCCTCTTTCTGCAGCGCTGGGGGTCTCTGGGTAGTGATATGCCTGAGGTCACACAGCGTGTCATTACCTCTCTCCTCTCTCTGCAGCGCTGGGGGTCTCTGGGTAGTGATATGCCTGAGGTCACACAGTACATCATTACCTCGCTCCCCTCTCTCTGTAGTACTGGGGGTCTCTGGGTAGTGATATGCCTGAGGTCACACAGTGCGTCATTACCTCTCTCTCCTCTCAGAAGTGCTGGGGTCTCTGGACAGTGATATGCCTGAGGTCACACAGTACATCATTATCTCTCTCTCTCCTCTCTCTGCAGCGCTGGGGGTCTCTGGGTAGTGATATGCCTGAGGTCACACAGTGTGTCATTACCTCTCTCTGCAGAGCTGGGGGTCTCTGGACAGTGATATGCCTGAGGTCACACAGTACATCATTATCTCTCTCTCCCCTCTCTCTTCAGCACTGGGAGTCTCTGGGTAGTGATATGCCTGAGGTCACACAGTGTGTCATTACCTCTCTCTTCTCTCTCTGCAGTGCTGGGGGTCTCTGGGTAGTGATATGCTTGAGGTCACACAGTATGTCATTACCGCTCTCTCCTCTCAGAAGTGCAAGGGTCTCTGGACAGTGATATGCCTGAGGTCACAGAGTACATCATTACCTCTATCTCCTCTCTCTGCAGCGCTGGGGGTCTCTGGGTAGTGATATGCCTGAGGTCACACAGTGTGTCATTACCTCAATCTCCTCTCTCTGCAGTGCTGGGGTCTCTGGGTAGTGTTATGCCTGAGGTCACACAGTGTGTCATTACCTCTCTCTTCTCTCTCTGCAGCGCTGGGGGTCTCTGGGTAGTGATATGCCTGAGGTCACACAGTACATCATTACCTCTCTCCCCTCTCTCTGTAGTGCTGGGGGTCTCTGGGTAGTGATATGCTTGAGGTCACACAGTATGTCATTACCTCTCTCTCCTCTCAGAAGTGCTGGGGTCTCTCGACAGTGATATGCCTGAGGTCACAGAGTACATCATTACCTCTCTCTCCTCTCTCTGCAGTGCTGGGGGTCTCTGGGTAGTGATATGCCTGAGTTCACACAGTGCGTGATTACCTCTCCCTCCTCTCAGAAGTGCGGAGGTCTCTGAGTAGTGATATGCCTGAGGTCACACAGTGCATCATTACCTCTCTCTCCTCTCAGAAGTGCTGTGGTCTCTGGGTAGTGATATGCCTGAGGTCACACAATGTGTCATTACCTCTCTCTCCGCTCTGCAGTCCTGGGGGTCTCTGGGTAGTCTCTGGGTCCCTGAGGTCACACAGTACATCATTACCTCTCTCCCCTCTCTCTGTAGTGCTGGAGGTCTCTGGGTAGTGATATGCTTGAGGTCACACAGTGTGTCATTACCTCTCTCTCCTTTCAGAAGTGCTGGGGTCTCTGGGTAGTGATATGCCTGAGGTCACACAGTGTGTCATTACCTCTCTCTCCTCTCTGCTGTGCTGCGGTCTCTGGGTAGTGATACGCCTGTGGTCACACAGTACATCATTACCTCTCTCCCCTCACTCTGTAGTGCTGGGGGTCTCTGGGTAGTGATATGCTTGAGGTCACACAGTATGTCATTACCTCTCTCTCCTCTCAGAAGTGCTGGGGTCTCTGGACAGTGATATGCCTGAGGTCACACAGTACATCATTACCTCTCTCTCTTCTCTCTGCAGCGCTGGGGATCTCTGGGTAGTGATATGCCTGAGGTCACACAGTGTCTCATTACCTCTCTCTCCTCTCTGCTGTGCTGCGGTCTCTGGGTAGTGATACGCCTGAGGTCACACAGTACATCATTACCTCTCCCCTCTCTCTGTAGTGCTGGGGGTCTCTGGGTAGTGATATGCCTGAGGTTACACAGTGCGTCATTACCTCTCTCTCTTCTCAGAAGTGCTGGGGACTGTGGGTAGTGATATGCCTGAGGTCACACAGTGTGTCATTACCTCTCTCTCCTCTCTGCTGTGCTGCGGTCTCTGGGTAGTGATACGCCTGAGGTCACACAGTACATCATTACCTCTCTCCCCTCTCTCTGTAGTGCTGGGGGTCTCTGGGTAGTGATATGCTTGAGGTCACACAGTATGTCATTACCTGTCTCTCCTCTCAGAAGTGCTGGGGTCTCTAGACAGTGACATGCCTGAGGTGACACAGTACATCATTATCTCTCTCTCTCCTCTCTCTGCAGCGCTGGGGTCTCTGGGTAGTGATATGCCTGAGGTCACACAGTATGTCATTACCTCTCTCTTCTCTCTCTGCAGTGCTGGGGGTCTCTGGGTAGTGATATGCCTGAGGTCACACAGTACATCATTACCTCTCTCCCCTCTCTCTGTAGTTGTGGGGGTCTCTGGGTAGTGATATGCTTGAGGTCACACAGTATGTCTTACCTCTCTCTCCTCCCAGAAGTGCTGGGGTCTCTGGACAGTGATATGCCTGAGTTCACAGAGTACATCATTACCTCTCTCTCCTATACATCATTACCTCTCTCCCTTCTATCTGTAGTGCTGGGGGTCTCTGGGTAGTGATATGCTTGAGGTCACACAGTATGTCATTACCTCTCTCTCCTCTCAGAAGTGCTGGGGTCTCTGGTCTCTGATATGCCTGAGGTCACACAGTGCGTCATTACCTCTCTCTCCTCTCAGAAGTGCTGGGGTCTCTGGACAGTGATATGCCTGAGGTCACACAGTACATCATTATCTCTCTCTCTCCTCTCTCTGCAGCGCTGGGGGCTCTGGGTAGTGATATGCCTGAGGTCACACAGTGTGTCATTACCTCTCTCTTCTCTCTCTGCAGAGCTGGGGGTCTCTGGACAGTGATATGCCTGAGGTCACACAGTACATCATTATCTCTCTCTCCCCTCTCTCTGCAGCACTGGGAGTCTCTGGGTAGTGATATGCCTGAGGTCACACAGTGTGTCATTACCTCTCTATCCTCTCTCTGCAGTGCTGGGGGTCTCTGGGTAGTGATATGCCTGAGGTCACACAGTGTGTCATTACCTCTCTCTCCTTTCAGAAGTGCTGGGGTCTCTGGGTAGTGATATGCCTGAGGTCACACAGTACATCATTACCTCTCTCCCCTCTCTCTGTAGTGGCGGGGGTCTCTGGGTAGTGATATGCTTGAGGTCACACAGTATGTCATTACCTCTCTCTCCTCTCAGAAGTGCTGGGGTCTCTGGACAGTGATATGCCTGAGGTAACAGAGTACATCATTACCTCTCTCTCCTCTCTCTGCAGCGCTGGGGGTCTCTGGGTAGTGATATGCCTGAGGTCACACAGTGCGTCATTACCTCTCTCTCCTCTCTCTGCAGTGCTGGGGTCTCTGGGTAGTGATATGCCTGAGGTCACACAATGTGTCATTACCTCTCTCTCCTCTCTCTGCAGTGCTGCGGTCTCTGGGTAGTGATACGCCTGAGGTCACAGAGTACATCATTACCTCTCTCTCCTCTCTCTGTAGTGCTGGGGGTCTCTGGGGAGTGATATGCTTGAGGTCACACAGTATGTCATTACCTCTCTCTCCTCTCAGAAGTGCTGGGGTCTCTGGGTAGTGATATGCCTGAGGTCACACAGTGTGTCATTACCTCTCTCTCCTCTCTGCTGTGCTGCGGTCTCTGGGTAGTGATACGCCTGAAGTCACACAGTACATCATTACCTCTCTCCCCTCACTCTGTAGTGCTGGGGCTCTCTGGGTACTGATATGCTTGAGGTCACACAGTATGTCATTACCTCTAACTCCTCTCAGAAGTGCTGGGGTCTCTGATATGCCTGAGGTCACACAGTGCATATTTACCTCTCTCTCCTCTCAGAAGTGCTGGGGGTGTCTGGGTAGTGATATGCCTGAGGTCACACAGTGTGTCATTACCTCTCTCTCCTCTCTCTGCAGTGCTGGGGTCTCTGGGTAGTGATATGCTTGAGGTCACACAGTGTGTCATTACCTCTCTCTCCTCTCTCTGCAGCGCTGGGGATCTTTAGGTAGTGATGTACCTGAGGTCACACAGTGTGTCATTACCTCTCTCTTCTCTCTCTGCAGAGCTGGGGATCTCTGGGTAGTGATATGCCTGATGTCACACAGTACATCATTACCTCTCTCCCCTCTCTCTGTAGGGGTGGGGGTCTCTGGGTAGTGATATGCTTGAGGTCACACAGTGCGTCATTACCTCTCTCTCCTCTCAGAAGTGCTGGGGTCTCTGGTCTCTGATATGCTTGAGGTCACACAGTATGTCATTACATCTCTCTCCTCTCAGAAGTGCTGGGGTCTCTGGGTAGTGACATGCCTGGGGTCACAGAGTACATCATTACCTCTCTCTCCTCTCTCTGCAGCGCTGGGGCTCTCTGGGTAGTGATATCCCTGAGGTCACACAGTGCGTCATTACCTCTCCCACCTCTCAGAAGTGCGGGGATCTCTGAGTAGTGATATGCCTGAGGTCACACAGTGCGTCATTACCTCTCTCTACTCTCAGAAGTGCTGGGGACTGTGGGTAGTGATATGCCTGAGGTCACACAGTGCGTCATTACCTCTCCCACCTCTCAGAAGTGCGGGGATCTCTGAGTAGTGATATGCCTGAGGTCACACAGTGCATCATTACCTCTCTCTCCTATACATCATTACCTCTCTCCCTTCTATCTGTAGTGCTGGAGGTGTCTGGGTAGTGATATGCTTGAGGTCACACAGTATGTCATTACCTCTCTCTCCTCTCTGCTGTGCTGCGGTCTCTGGGTAGTGATACGCCTGAAGTCACACAGTACATCATTACCTCTCTCCCCTCACTCTGTAGTGCTGGGGGTCTCTGGGTAGTGATATGCTTGAGGTCACACAGTATGTCATTACCTCTCTCTCCGCTCAGAAGTGCTGGGGTCTCTGATATGCCTGAGGTCACACAGTGCGTCATTACCTCTCTCTCCTCTCAGAAGTGCTGGGGTCTCTGGACAGTGATATGCCTGAGGTCACACAGTACATCATTACCTCTCTCTCCTCTCTCTGTAGTGCTGGGGTCTCTGGGTAGTGATATGCTTGAGGTCACACAGTGTGTCATTACCTCTCTCTCCTCTCAGAAGTGCTGGGGACTCTGGACAGTGATATGCCTGAGGTCACACAGTACATCATTACCTCTCTTCTCTCTCTGCAGCGCTGGGAGTCTCTGGGTAGTGATATGCCTGAGGTCACACAGTACATCATTACCTCTCTCTCCTCTCTCTGTAGTGCTGGGGTCTCTGGGTAGTGATGTGCTTGAGGTCACACAGTATGTCATTACCTGTCTCTCCTCTCAGAAGTGCTGGGGTCTCTGGACAGTGACATGCCTGAGGTGACACAGTACATCATTACCTCTCTCTCTCCACTCTCTGCAGCGCTGGGGTCTCTGGGTAGTGATATGCCTGAGGTCACACAGTGTGTCATTACCTCTCTCTTCTCTCTTTGCAGTGCTGGGGTTCTCTGGGTAGTGATATGCCTGAGGTCACACAGTACATCATTACCTCTCTCCCCTCTCTCTGTAGTTGTGGGGGTCTCTGGGTAGTGATATGCCTGAGGTCACACAGTATGTCATTACCTCTCTCTCCTCCCAGAAGTGCTGGGGCTCTGGACAGTGATATGCCTGAGGTCACAGAGTACATCATTACCTCTCTCCCCTCTATCTGTAGTGCTGGGGGTCTCTAGGTAGTGATATGCTTGAGGTCACACAGTATGTCATTACCTCTCTCTCCTCTCAGAAGTGCTGGGGTCTCTGGTCTCTGATATGCCTGAGGTCACACAGTGCGTCATTACCTCTCTCTCCTCTCAGAAGTGCTGGGGTCTCTGGGCAGTGATATGCCTGAGGTCACACAGTACATCATTATCTCTCTCTCTCCTCTCTCTGCAGCGCTGGGGGTCTCTGGGTAGTGATATGCCTGAGGTCACACAGTACATCATTACCTCTCTCCCCTCTCTCTGTAGTGCTGGGGGTCTCTGGGTAGTGATGTGCTTGAGGTCACACAGTACATCATTACCTCTCTCCCCTCTCTCTGTAGTACTGGGGGTCACACAGTACATCATTACCTCTCTCTCCTCTCTCTGCAGCGCTGGGGGTCTCTGGGTAGTGATATGCCTGAGGTCACACAGTGTGTCATTACCTCTGTCTCCTCTCTCTGCAGCGCTGGGGGTCTCTGGGTAGTGATAGGCCTGAGGTCACACAGTACATCATTACCTCTCTCCCCTCTCTCTGTAGTACTGGGGGTCACACAGTACATCATTACCTCTCTCTCCTCTCTCTGCAGCGCTGGGGGTCTCTGGGTAGTGATATGCCTGAGGTCACACAGCGTGTCATTACCTCTCTCCTCTCTCTGCAGCGCTGAGGGTCTCTGGGTAGTGATATGCCTGAGGTCACACAGTACATCATTACCTCTATCCCCTCTCTCTGTAGTGCTGGGGGTCTCTGGGTAGTGATACGCCTGAGGTCAAACAGTGCATCATTACCTCTCTCCCCTCTCTCTGCAGTTCTGGGGGTCTCTGGGTAGTGATATGCCTGAGGTCACACAGTGTGTCATTACCTCTCTCTCCTCTCTCTGCAGTGCTGGGGTCTCTGGGTAGTGAGATGCCTGAGGTCACACAGTGCGTCATTACCTCTCCCTCCTCTCAGAAGTGCTGGGGTCTCTGGGTAGTGATGTGCCTGAGGTCACACAGTGCGTCACTACCTCTCTCTCCTCTCAGAAGTGCTGGGGTCTCTGGGTAGTGATATGCCTGAGGTCACACAGTGTGTCATTACCTCTCTCTCCTCTCAGAAGTGCTGGGGTCTCTGGGTAGTGATATGCCTGAGGTCACACAGTGTGTCATTACCTCTCTCTCCTCTCTCTGCAGTGCTGGGGTCTCTGGGTAGTGATATGCCTGAGGTCACACAATGTGTCATTACCTCTCTCTCCTCTCTGCAGTGCTGGGGGTCTCTGGGTAGTGATATGCTTGAGGTCACACAGTGTGTCATTACCTCTCTCTCCTCTCTCTGCAGTGCTGGGGTCTCTGGGTAGTGATATGCTTAAGGTCACACAGTGTGTCATTACCTCTCTCTCCTCTCACAAGTGCTGGGGTCTCTGGAAAGTGATACGCCTGAGGTCACAGAGTACATCATTACCTCTCTCTCCTCTCTCTGCAGCGCTGGGGGTCTCTGGGTAGTGATATGCCTGAGGTCACACAGTGTGTCATTACCTCTCTCTCCTCTCTCTGCAGTGCTGGGGTCTCTGGGTAGTGATATGCCTGAGGTCACGCAGTTCGTCCTTACCTCTCCCTCCTCTCCGGAGTGCTGGGGTCTCTGGGTAGGGATATGCCTGAGGTCACACAGTGCGTCATTACCTCTCTCTTCTCTCTCTGCAGTGCTGGGGGTTTCTGGGTAGTGATATGCCTGAGGTCAAACAGTACATCATTACCTCTCTCCCCTCTCTCTGCAGCGCTGGGGGTCTCTGGGTAGTGATATGCCTGAGGTCACACAGTGCGTCATTACCTCTCCCTCCTCTCAGAAGTGCGGGGGTCTCTGAGTAGTGATATGCCTGAGGTCACACAGTGCGTCATTACCTCTCTCTCCTCTCAGAAGTGCTGGGGTCTCTGGGTAGTGATATGCCTGAGGTCACACAATGTGTCATTACCTCTCTCTCCGCTCTGCAGTCCTGGGGGTCTCTGGGTAGTGACGTCCCTGAGGTCACACGGTACATCATTACCTCTCTCCCCTCTCTCTGTAGTGCTGGGGATCTCTGGGTAGTGATATGCTTGAGGTCACACAGTATGTCATTACCTCTCTCTCCTCTCAGATGTGCTGGGGACTCTGGACAGTGATATAACTGAGGTCACAAAGTACATCATTACCTCTTTCTCCTCTCTCTGCAGCGCTGGGGATCTCTGGGTAGTGATATGCCTGAGGTCACACAGTGTCTCATTACCTCTCTCTCCTCTCTGCTGTGCTGCGGTCTCTGGGTAGTGATACGCCTGAGGTCACAGAGTACATCATTACCTCTCTCTTCTCTCTCTGCAGAGCTGGGGGTCCCTGGGTAGTGTCATAATCCTGAGGTCACACAGTGTGTCATTACCTCTCTCTCCTCTCTCTTCAGTGCTGGGGTCTCTGGGTAGTGATATGCCTGAGGTCACACAGTGTGTCATTACCTCTCTCTTCTCTCTCTGCAGAGCTGGGGGTCCCTGGGTAGTGATATGCCTGAGGTCACACAGTACATCATTACCTCTCCCCTCTCTCTGTAGTGCTGGGGGTCTCTGGGTAGTGATATGCTTGAGGTCACGCAGTATGTCATTACCTCTCTCTCCTCTCACAAGTGCTGGGGTCTCTGGACAGTGATATGCCTGAGGTCACACAGTACATCATTACCTCTCTCTCCTCTCTCTGCAGCACTGGGGGTCTCTGGATAGTGATATGCCTGAGGTCACACAGTGCATGATTACCTCTCCCTCCTCTCAGAAGTGCGGAGGTCTCTGAGTAGTGATATGCCTGAGGTCACACAGTGCATCATTACCTCTCTCTCCTCTCAGAAGTGCTGGGGTCTCTGGGTAGTGATATGCCTGAGGTCACACAGTGCGTAATTACCTCTCTCGCCGCTCTGCAGTCCTGGGGGTCTCTGGGTAGTGATGTCCCTGAGGTCACACAGTACATCATTACCTCTCTCCCCTCTCTCTGTAGTGCTGGGGTCTCTGGGTAGTGATATGCTTGAGGTCACACAGTATGTCATTACCTCTCTCTCCTCTCAGAAGTGCTGGGGTCTCTGGACAGTGATATGCCTGAGGTCACACAGTACATCATTAACTCTCTCTCCTCTCTCTGCAGCGCTGGGGATTTCTGGGTAGTGATATGCCTGAGGTCACACAGTGTCTCATTACCTCTCTCTCCTCTCTCTGCAGTGCTGGGGTCTCTGGGTAGTGATATGCCTGAGTCACACAGGGTGTCATTAACTCTCTCTCTGCAGTGCTGGGGGTCTCTGGGTAGTGATACGCCTGAGGTCACACAGTACATCATTACTTCTCCCCCCTCTCCTTGTAGTGCTGGGGGTCTCTGGGTAGTGATATGCTTGAGGTCACACAGTATGTCATTACCTCTTTCTCCTCTCAGAAGTGCTGGGTTCTCTGGACAGTGATATGCCTGAGGTCACACAGTACATCATTACCTCTCTCTCCTCTTTCTGCAGCGCTGGGGGTCTCTGGGTAGTGATATGCCTGAGGTCACACAGCGTGTCATTACCTCTCTCCTCTCTCTGCAGCGCTGGGGGTCTCTGGGTAGTGATATGCCTGAGGTCACACAGTACATCATTACCTCGCTCCCCTCTCTCTGTAGTACTGGGGGTCTCTGGGTAGTGATATGCCTGAGGTCACACAGTGCGTCATTACCTCTCTCTCCTCTCAGAAGTGCTGGGGTCTCTGGACAGTGATATGCCTGAGGTCACACAGTACATCATTATCTCTCTCTCTCCTCTCTCTGCAGCGCTGGGGGTCTCTGGGTAGTGATATGCCTGAGGTCACACAGTGTGTCATTACCTCTCTCTGCAGAGCTGGGGGTCTCTGGACAGTGATATGCCTGAGGTCACACAGTACATCATTATCTCTCTCTCCCCTCTCTCTTCAGCACTGGGAGTCTCTGGGTAGTGATATGCCTGAGGTCACACAGTGTGTCATTACCTCTCTCTTCTCTCTCTGCAGTGCTGGGGGTCTCTGGGTAGTGATATGCTTGAGGTCACACAGTATGTCATTACCGCTCTCTCCTCTCAGAAGTGCAAGGGTCTCTGGACAGTGATATGCCTGAGGTCACAGAGTACATCATTACCTCTATCTCCTCTCTCTGCAGCGCTGGGGGTCTCTGGGTAGTGATATGCCTGAGGTCACACAGTGTGTCATTACCTCAATCTCCTCTCTCTGCAGTGCTGGGGTCTCTGGGTAGTGTTATGCCTGAGGTCACACAGTGTGTCATTACCTCTCTCTTCTCTCTCTGCAGCGCTGGGGGTCTCTGGGTAGTGATATGCCTGAGGTCACACAGTACATCATTACCTCTCTCCCCTCTCTCTGTAGTGCTGGGGGTCTCTGGGTAGTGATATGCTTGAGGTCACACAGTATGTCATTACCTCTCTCTCCTCTCAGAAGTGCTGGGGTCTCTCGACAGTGATATGCCTGAGGTCACAGAGTACATCATTACCTCTCTCTCCTCTCTCTGCAGTGCTGGGGGTCTCTGGGTAGTGATATGCCTGAGTTCACACAGTGCGTGATTACCTCTCCCTCCTCTCAGAAGTGCGGAGGTCTCTGAGTAGTGATATGCCTGAGGTCACACAGTGCATCATTACCTCTCTCTCCTCTCAGAAGTGCTGTGGTCTCTGGGTAGTGATATGCCTGAGGTCACACAATGTGTCATTACCTCTCTCTCCGCTCTGCAGTCCTGGGGGTCTCTGGGTAGTCTCTGGGTCCCTGAGGTCACACAGTACATCATTACCTCTCTCCCCTCTCTCTGTAGTGCTGGAGGTCTCTGGGTAGTGATATGCTTGAGGTCACACAGTGTGTCATTACCTCTCTCTCCTTTCAGAAGTGCTGGGGTCTCTGGGTAGTGATATGCCTGAGGTCACACAGTGTGTCATTACCTCTCTCTCCTCTCTGCTGTGCTGCGGTCTCTGGGTAGTGATACGCCTGTGGTCACACAGTACATCATTACCTCTCTCCCCTCACTCTGTAGTGCTGGGGGTCTCTGGGTAGTGATATGCTTGAGGTCACACAGTATGTCATTACCTCTCTCTCCTCTCAGAAGTGCTGGGGTCTCTGGACAGTGATATGCCTGAGGTCACACAGTACATCATTACCTCTCTCTCTTCTCTCTGCAGCGCTGGGGATCTCTGGGTAGTGATATGCCTGAGGTCACACAGTGTCTCATTACCTCTCTCTCCTCTCTGCTGTGCTGCGGTCTCTGGGTAGTGATACGCCTGAGGTCACACAGTACATCATTACCTCTCCCCTCTCTCTGTAGTGCTGGGGGTCTCTGGGTAGTGATATGCCTGAGGTTACACAGTGCGTCATTACCTCTCTCTCTTCTCAGAAGTGCTGGGGACTGTGGGTAGTGATATGCCTGAGGTCACACAGTGTGTCATTACCTCTCTCTCCTCTCTGCTGTGCTGCGGTCTCTGGGTAGTGATACGCCTGAGGTCACACAGTACATCATTACCTCTCTCCCCTCTCTCTGTAGTGCTGGGGGTCTCTGGGTAGTGATATGCTTGAGGTCACACAGTATGTCATTACCTGTCTCTCCTCTCAGAAGTGCTGGGGTCTCTAGACAGTGACATGCCTGAGGTGACACAGTACATCATTATCTCTCTCTCTCCTCTCTCTGCAGCGCTGGGGTCTCTGGGTAGTGATATGCCTGAGGTCACACAGTATGTCATTACCTCTCTCTTCTCTCTCTGCAGTGCTGGGGGTCTCTGGGTAGTGATATGCCTGAGGTCACACAGTACATCATTACCTCTCTCCCCTCTCTCTGTAGTTGTGGGGGTCTCTGGGTAGTGATATGCTTGAGGTCACACAGTATGTCTTACCTCTCTCTCCTCCCAGAAGTGCTGGGGTCTCTGGACAGTGATATGCCTGAGTTCACAGAGTACATCATTACCTCTCTCTCCTATACATCATTACCTCTCTCCCTTCTATCTGTAGTGCTGGGGGTCTCTGGGTAGTGATATGCTTGAGGTCACACAGTATGTCATTACCTCTCTCTCCTCTCAGAAGTGCTGGGGTCTCTGGTCTCTGATATGCCTGAGGTCACACAGTGCGTCATTACCTCTCTCTCCTCTCAGAAGTGCTGGGGTCTCTGGACAGTGATATGCCTGAGGTCACACAGTACATCATTATCTCTCTCTCTCCTCTCTCTGCAGCGCTGGGGGCTCTGGGTAGTGATATGCCTGAGGTCACACAGTGTGTCATTACCTCTCTCTTCTCTCTCTGCAGAGCTGGGGGTCTCTGGACAGTGATATGCCTGAGGTCACACAGTACATCATTATCTCTCTCTCCCCTCTCTCTGCAGCACTGGGAGTCTCTGGGTAGTGATATGCCTGAGGTCACACAGTGTGTCATTACCTCTCTATCCTCTCTCTGCAGTGCTGGGGGTCTCTGGGTAGTGATATGCCTGAGGTCACACAGTGTGTCATTACCTCTCTCTCCTTTCAGAAGTGCTGGGGTCTCTGGGTAGTGATATGCCTGAGGTCACACAGTACATCATTACCTCTCTCCCCTCTCTCTGTAGTGGCGGGGGTCTCTGGGTAGTGATATGCTTGAGGTCACACAGTATGTCATTACCTCTCTCTCCTCTCAGAAGTGCTGGGGTCTCTGGACAGTGATATGCCTGAGGTAACAGAGTACATCATTACCTCTCTCTCCTCTCTCTGCAGCGCTGGGGGTCTCTGGGTAGTGATATGCCTGAGGTCACACAGTGCGTCATTACCTCTCTCTCCTCTCTCTGCAGTGCTGGGGTCTCTGGGTAGTGATATGCCTGAGGTCACACAATGTGTCATTACCTCTCTCTCCTCTCTCTGCAGTGCTGCGGTCTCTGGGTAGTGATACGCCTGAGGTCACAGAGTACATCATTACCTCTCTCTCCTCTCTCTGTAGTGCTGGGGGTCTCTGGGGAGTGATATGCTTGAGGTCACACAGTATGTCATTACCTCTCTCTCCTCTCAGAAGTGCTGGGGTCTCTGGGTAGTGATATGCCTGAGGTCACACAGTGTGTCATTACCTCTCTCTCCTCTCTGCTGTGCTGCGGTCTCTGGGTAGTGATACGCCTGAAGTCACACAGTACATCATTACCTCTCTCCCCTCACTCTGTAGTGCTGGGGCTCTCTGGGTACTGATATGCTTGAGGTCACACAGTATGTCATTACCTCTAACTCCTCTCAGAAGTGCTGGGGTCTCTGATATGCCTGAGGTCACACAGTGCATATTTACCTCTCTCTCCTCTCAGAAGTGCTGGGGGTGTCTGGGTAGTGATATGCCTGAGGTCACACAGTGTGTCATTACCTCTCTCTCCTCTCTCTGCAGTGCTGGGGTCTCTGGGTAGTGATATGCTTGAGGTCACACAGTGTGTCATTACCTCTCTCTCCTCTCTCTGCAGCGCTGGGGATCTTTAGGTAGTGATGTACCTGAGGTCACACAGTGTGTCATTACCTCTCTCTTCTCTCTCTGCAGAGCTGGGGATCTCTGGGTAGTGATATGCCTGATGTCACACAGTACATCATTACCTCTCTCCCCTCTCTCTGTAGGGGTGGGGGTCTCTGGGTAGTGATATGCTTGAGGTCACACAGTGCGTCATTACCTCTCTCTCCTCTCAGAAGTGCTGGGGTCTCTGGTCTCTGATATGCTTGAGGTCACACAGTATGTCATTACATCTCTCTCCTCTCAGAAGTGCTGGGGTCTCTGGGTAGTGACATGCCTGGGGTCACAGAGTACATCATTACCTCTCTCTCCTCTCTCTGCAGCGCTGGGGCTCTCTGGGTAGTGATATCCCTGAGGTCACACAGTGCGTCATTACCTCTCCCACCTCTCAGAAGTGCGGGGATCTCTGAGTAGTGATATGCCTGAGGTCACACAGTGCGTCATTACCTCTCTCTACTCTCAGAAGTGCTGGGGACTGTGGGTAGTGATATGCCTGAGGTCACACAGTGCGTCATTACCTCTCCCACCTCTCAGAAGTGCGGGGATCTCTGAGTAGTGATATGCCTGAGGTCACACAGTGCATCATTACCTCTCTCTCCTATACATCATTACCTCTCTCCCTTCTATCTGTAGTGCTGGAGGTGTCTGGGTAGTGATATGCTTGGGGTCACACAGTATGTCATTACCTCTCTCTCCTCTCTGCTGTGCTGCGGTCTCTGGGTAGTGATACGCCTGAAGTCACACAGTACATCATTACCTCTCTCCCCTCACTCTGTAGTGCTGGGGGTCTCTGGGTAGTGATATGCTTGAGGTCACACAGTATGTCATTACCTCTCTCTCCGCTCAGAAGTGCTGGGGTCTCTGATATGCCTGAGGTCACACAGTGCGTCATTACCTCTCTCTCCTCTCAGAAGTGCTGGGGTCTCTGGACAGTGATATGCCTGAGGTCACACAGTACATCATTACCTCTCTCTCCTCTCTCTGTAGTGCTGGGGTCTCTGGGTAGTGATATGCTTGAGGTCACACAGTGTGTCATTACCTCTCTCTCCTCTCAGAAGTGCTGGGGACTCTGGACAGTGATATGCCTGAGGTCACACAGTACATCATTACCTCTCTTCTCTCTCTGCAGCGCTGGGAGTCTCTGGGTAGTGATATGCCTGAGGTCACACAGTACATCATTACCTCTCTCTCCTCTCTCTGTAGTGCTGGGGTCTCTGGGTAGTGATGTGCTTGAGGTCACACAGTATGTCATTACCTGTCTCTCCTCTCAGAAGTGCTGGGGTCTCTGGACAGTGACATGCCTGAGGTGACACAGTACATCATTACCTCTCTCTCTCCACTCTCTGCAGCGCTGGGGTCTCTGGGTAGTGATATGCCTGAGGTCACACAGTGTGTCATTACCTCTCTCTTCTCTCTTTGCAGTGCTGGGGTTCTCTGGGTAGTGATATGCCTGAGGTCACACAGTACATCATTACCTCTCTCCCCTCTCTCTGTAGTTGTGGGGGTCTCTGGGTAGTGATATGCCTGAGGTCACACAGTATGTCATTACCTCTCTCTCCTCCCAGAAGTGCTGGGGCTCTGGACAGTGATATGCCTGAGGTCACAGAGTACATCATTACCTCTCTCCCCTCTATCTGTAGTGCTGGGGGTCTCTAGGTAGTGATATGCTTGAGGTCACACAGTATGTCATTACCTCTCTCTCCTCTCAGAAGTGCTGGGGTCTCTGGTCTCTGATATGCCTGAGGTCACACAGTGCGTCATTACCTCTCTCTCCTCTCAGAAGTGCTGGGGTCTCTGGGCAGTGATATGCCTGAGGTCACACAGTACATCATTATCTCTCTCTCTCCTCTCTCTGCAGCGCTGGGGGTCTCTGGGTAGTGATATGCCTGAGGTCACACAGTACATCATTACCTCTCTCCCCTCTCTCTGTAGTGCTGGGGGTCTCTGGGTAGTGATGTGCTTGAGGTCACACAGTACATCATTACCTCTCTCCCCTCTCTCTGTAGTACTGGGGGTCACACAGTACATCATTACCTCTCTCTCCTCTCTCTGCAGCGCTGGGGGTCTCTGGGTAGTGATATGCCTGAGGTCACACAGTGTGTCATTACCTCTGTCTCCTCTCTCTGCAGCGCTGGGGGTCTCTGGGTAGTGATAGGCCTGAGGTCACACAGTACATCATTACCTCTCTCCCCTCTCTCTGTAGTACTGGGGGTCACACAGTACATCATTACCTCTCTCTCCTCTCTCTGCAGCGCTGGGGGTCTCTGGGTAGTGATATGCCTGAGGTCACACAGCGTGTCATTACCTCTCTCCTCTCTCTGCAGCGCTGAGGGTCTCTGGGTAGTGATATGCCTGAGGTCACACAGTACATCATTACCTCTATCCCCTCTCTCTGTAGTGCTGGGGGTCTCTGGGTAGTGATACGCCTGAGGTCAAACAGTGCATCATTACCTCTCTCCCCTCTCTCTGCAGTTCTGGGGGTCTCTGGGTAGTGATATGCCTGAGGTCACACAGTGTGTCATTACCTCTCTCTCCTCTCTCTGCAGTGCTGGGGTCTCTGGGTAGTGAGATGCCTGAGGTCACACAGTGCGTCATTACCTCTCCCTCCTCTCAGAAGTGCTGGGGTCTCTGGGTAGTGATGTGCCTGAGGTCACACAGTGCGTCACTACCTCTCTCTCCTCTCAGAAGTGCTGGGGTCTCTGGGTAGTGATATGCCTGAGGTCACACAGTGTGTCATTACCTCTCTCTCCTCTCAGAAGTGCTGGGGTCTCTGGGTAGTGATATGCCTGAGGTCACACAGTGTGTCATTACCTCTCTCTCCTCTCTCTGCAGTGCTGGGGTCTCTGGGTAGTGATATGCCTGAGGTCACACAATGTGTCATTACCTCTCTCTCCTCTCTGCAGTGCTGGGGGTCTCTGGGTAGTGATATGCTTGAGGTCACACAGTGTGTCATTACCTCTCTCTCCTCTCTCTGCAGTGCTGGGGTCTCTGGGTAGTGATATGCTTAAGGTCACACAGTGTGTCATTACCTCTCTCTCCTCTCACAAGTGCTGGGGTCTCTGGAAAGTGATACGCCTGAGGTCACAGAGTACATCATTACCTCTCTCTCCTCTCTCTGCAGCGCTGGGGGTCTCTGGGTAGTGATATGCCTGAGGTCACACAGTGTGTCATTACCTCTCTCTCCTCTCTCTGCAGTGCTGGGGTCTCTGGGTAGTGATATGCCTGAGGTCACGCAGTTCGTCCTTACCTCTCCCTCCTCTCCGGAGTGCTGGGGTCTCTGGGTAGGGATATGCCTGAGGTCACACAGTGCGTCATTACCTCTCACTCCTCTCAGAATTGCTGGGGTCTCTGGGTAGTGATATGCCTGAGGTCACACAATGTGTCATTACCTCTCTCTCCTCTCTGCTGTGCTGGGGGTCTCTGGGGAGTGATATGCATGAGGTCACACAGTACATCATTACCTCTCCCTCTCTCTGTAGTGCTGGGGGTCTCTGGGTAGTGATATGTTTGAGGTCACACAGTGTGTCATTACCTCTCCCCTCTCTCTGTAGTGCTCGGGGTCTCTGGGTAGTGATATGCCTGAGGTCACACAGTATGTCATTACCTCTCTCTCCTCTCAGAAGTGCTGGGGTTTCTGGACAGTGATATACCTGAGGTCACACAGTACATCATTACCTCTCTCTCCTCTCTCTGCAGCGCTGGGGGTCTCTGGGTAGTGATATGCCTGAGGTCAGACAGTGTGTCATTACCTCTCTCCCCTCTCTCTGCAGTGCTGGGGGTCTCCGGGTAGTGATATACCTGAGGTCACACAGTACATCATTACCTCTCTCTCCTCTCTCTGCAGCGCTGGGGGTCTCTGGGTAGTGATATGCCTGAGGTCAGACAGTGTGTCATTACCTCTCTCCCCTCTCTCTGTAGGGGTGGGGGTCTCTGGGTAGTGATATGCTTGAGGTCACACAGTGCGTCATTACCTCTCTCTCCTCTCAGAAGTGCTGGGGTCTCTGGGTAGTGACATGCCTGGGGTCACAGAGTACATCATTACCTCTCTCTCCTCTCTCTGCAGCGCTGGGGCTCTCTGGGTAGTGATATCCCTGAGGTCACACAGTGCGTCATTACCTCTCTCTACTCTCAGAAGTGCTGGGGACTGTGGGTAGTGATATGCCTGAGGTCACACAGTGCGTCATTACCTCTCCCACCTCTCAGAAGTGCGGGGATCTCTGAGTAGTGATATGCCTGAGGTCACACAGTGCATCATTACCTCTCTCTCCTATACATCATTACCTCTCTCCCTTCTATCTGTAGTGCTGGGGGTCTCTGGGTAGTGATATGCTTGAGGTCACACAGTATGTCATTACCTCTCTCTCCTCTCTGCTGTGCTGCGGTCTCTGGGTAGTGACACGCCTGAAGTCACACAGTACATCATTACCTCTCTCCCCTCACTCTGTAGTGCTGGGGGTCTCTGGGTAGTGATATGCTTGAGGTCACACAGTATGTCATTACCTCTCTCTCCGCTCAGAAGTGCTGGGGTCTCTGATATGCCTGAGGTCACACAGTGCGTCATTACCTCTCTCTCCTCTCAGAAGTGCTGGGGTCTCTGGACAGTGATATGCCTGAGGTCACACAGTACATCATTACCTCTCTCTCCTCTCTCTGTAGTGCTGGGGTCTCTGGGTAGTGATATGCTTGAGGTCACACAGTGTGTCATTACCTCTCTCTCCTCTCAGAAGTGCTGGGGACTCTGGACAGTGATATGCCTGAGGTCACACAGTACATCATTACCTCTCTTCTCTCTCTGCAGCGCTGGGAGTCTCTGGGTAGTGATATGCCTGAGGTCACACAGTACATCATTACCTCTCTCTCCTCTCTCTGTAGTGCTGGGGTCTCTGGGTAGTGATGTGCTTGAGGTCACACAGTATGTCATTACCTGTCTCTCCTCTCAGAAGTGCTGGGGTCTCTGGACAGTGACATGCCTGAGGTGACACAGTACATCATTACCTCTCTCTCTCCACTCTCTGCAGCGCTGGGGTCTCTGGGTAGTGATATGCCTGAGGTCACACAGTGTGTCATTACCTCTCTCTTCTCTCTTTGCAGTGCTGGGGTTCTCTGGGTAGTGATATGCCTGAGGTCACACAGTACATCATTACCTCTCTCCCCTCTCTCTGTAGTTGTGGGGGTCTCTGGGTAGTGATATGCCTGAGGTCACACAGTATGTCATTACCTCTCTCTCCTCCCAGAAGTGCTGGGGCTCTGGACAGTGATATGCCTGAGGTCACAGAGTACATCATTACCTCTCTCTCCTCTACATCATTACCTCTCTCCCCTCTATCTGTAGTGCTGGGGGTCTCTAGGTAGTGATATGCTTGAGGTCACACAGTATGTCAATACCTCTCTCTCCTCTCAGAAGTGCTGGGGTCTCTGGTCTCTGATATGCCTGAGGTCACACAGTGCGTCATTACCTCTCTCTCCTCTCAGAAGTGCTGGGGTCTCTGGGCAGTGATATGCCTGAGGTCACACAGTACATCATTATCTCTCTCTCTCCTCTCTCTGCAGCGCTGGGGGTCTCTGGGTAGTGATATGCCTGAGGTCACACAGTACATCATTACCTCTCTCCCCTCTCTCTGTAGTGCTGGGGGTCTCTGGGTAGTGATGTGCTTGAGGTCACACAGTACATCATTACCTCTCTCCCCTCTCTCTGTAGTACTGGGGGTCACACAGTACATCATTACCTCTCTCTCCTCTCTCTGCAGCGCTGGGGGTCTCTGGGTAGTGATATGCCTGAGGTCACACAGTGTGTCATTACCTCTGTCTCCTCTCTCTGCAGCGCTGGGGGTCTCTGGGTAGTGATAGGCCTGAGGTCACACAGTACATCATTACCTCTCTCCCCTCTCTCTGTAGTACTGGGGGTCACACAGTACATCATTACCTCTCTCTCCTCTCTCTGCAGCGCTGGGGGTCTCTGGGTAGTGATATGCCTGAGGTCACACAGCGTGTCATTACCTCTCTCCTCTCTCTGCAGCGCTGAGGGTCTCTGGGTAGTGATATGCCTGAGGTCACACAGTACATCATTACCTCTATCCCCTCTCTCTGTAGTGCTGGGGGTCTCTGGGTAGTGATACGCCTGAGGTCAAACAGTGCATCATTACCTCTCTCCCCTCTCTCTGCAGTTCTGGGGGTCTCTGGGTAGTGATATGCCTGAGGTCACACAGTGTGTCATTACCTCTCTCTCCTCTCTCTGCAGTGCTGGGGTCTCTGGGTAGTGAGATGCCTGAGGTCACACAGTGCGTCATTACCTCTCCCTCCTCTCAGAAGTGCTGGGGTCTCTGGGTAGTGATGTGCCTGAGGTCACACAGTGCGTCACTACCTCTCTCTCCTCTCAGAAGTGCTGGGGTCTCTGGGTAGTGATATGCCTGAGGTCACACAGTGTGTCATTACCTCTCTCTCCTCTCAGAAGTGCTGGGGTCTCTGGGTAGTGATATGCCTGAGGTCACACAGTGTGTCATTACCTCTCTCTCCTCTCTCTGCAGTGCTGGGGTCTCTGGGTAGTGATATGCCTGAGGTCACACAATGTGTCATTACCTCTCTCTCCTCTCTGCAGTGCTGGGGGTCTCTGGGTAGTGATATGCTTGAGGTCACACAGTGTGTCATTACCTCTCTCTCCTCTCTCTGCAGTGCTGGGGTCTCTGGGTAGTGATATGCTTAAGGTCACACAGTGTGTCATTACCTCTCTCTCCTCTCACAAGTGCTGGGGTCTCTGGAAAGTGATACGCCTGAGGTCACAGAGTACATCATTACCTCTCTCTCCTCTCTCTGCAGCGCTGGGGGTCTCTGGGTAGTGATATGCCTGAGGTCACACAGTGTGTCATTACCTCTCTCTCCTCTCTCTGCAGTGCTGGGGTCTCTGGGTAGTGATATGCCTGAGGTCACGCAGTTCGTCCTTACCTCTCCCTCCTCTCCGGAGTGCTGGGGTCTCTGGGTAGGGATATGCCTGAGGTCACACAGCGCGTCACTACCTCTCTCTCCTCTCAGAAGTGCTGGGGGCTCTGGGTAGTGATATGCCTGAGGTCACACAGTGCGTCATTACCTCTCCCTCCTCTCAGATGTGCTGGGGGCTCTGGGTAGTGATATGCCTGAGGTCACACAGTGCGTCATTACCTCTCACTCCTCTCAGAATTGCTGGGGTCTCTGGGTAGTGATATGCCTGAGGTCACACAATGTGTCATTACCTCTCTCTCCTCTCTGCTGTGCTGGGGGTCTCTGGGGAGTGATATGCATGAGGTCACACAGTACATCATTACCTCTCTCTCCTCTCTCTGCAGTGCTGGGGTCTCTGGGTAGTGATATGTTTGAGGTCACACAGCATGTCATTACCTCTCTCCTCTCTCTGCAGTGCTGGGGTCTCTGGGTAGTGATATGCCTGAGGTCACACAGTGCGTTATTACCTCTCTCTCCTCTCTCTGCAGCGCTGGGGGTCTCTGGGTAGTGATATGCATGAGGTCACACAGTACATCATTACCTCTCTCTCCTCTCTCTGCAGCGCTGGGGGTCTCTGGGCAGTGATATGCCTGAGGTCACACAGTACATCATTGCCTCTCTCTCCTCTCTCTGCAGTGCTGGAGTCTCTGGGTAGTGATATGCCTGAGGTCACACAGTGCGTTATTACCTCTCTCTCCTCTCAGAAGTGCTGGGGTCTCTGGGTAGTGATATGCATGAGGTCACACAATGTGTCATTACCTCTCTCTCCTCTCTGCAGCGCTGGGGGTCTCTGGGTAGTGATATGCATGAGGTCACACAGTACATCATTACCTCTCTCTCCTCTCTCTTCAGTGCTGGGGTCTCTGGGTAGTGATATGCCTGAGGTCACACAGTGCGTCATTACCTCTCTCTCTTCTCTCCGGAGTGCTGGGGTCTCTGGGTAGGGATATGCCTGAGGTCACACAGTGCGTCATTACCTCTCACTCCTCTCAGAATTGCTGGGGTCTCTGGGTAGTGATATGCCTGAGGTCACACAGTGTGTCATTACCTCTCTCTCTTCTCTCAGCAGTGCTGGGGACTCTGGGTAGTGATATGCCTGAGGTCACACAGTACATCATTACCTCTCTCTCCTCTCAGAAGTGCTGGGGTCTCTGGCTAGTGATATGCCTGAGGTCACACAGTGCGTCATTACCTCTCTCTCCTCTCTCTGCAGTGCTGGGGGTCTCTGGGTAGTGATATGCCTGAGGTCACACAGTACATCATTACCTCTCTCTCCTCTCTCTGCAGTGCTGGGCGTCTCTGGGTAGTGATACGCCTGAGGTCACACAGTACGTCATTACCTCTCTCCCCTCTCTCTGTAGTTGTGGGGGTCTCTGGGTAGTGATATACTTGAGGTCACACAGTATGTCATTACCTCTCTCTCCTCTCAGAAGTGCTGGGGTCTCTGGTCTCTGATATGCCTGAGGTCACACAGTGCGTCATTACCTCTCTCTCCTCTCAGAAGTGCTGGGGACTCTGGACAGTGATATGCCTGAGGTCACACAGTACATCATTACCTCTCTCTCCTCTCTCTGCAGCGCAGGGGATCTCTGGGTAGTGATATGCCTGAGGTCACACAGTGCGTCATTACCTCTCTCTACTCTCAGAAGTGCTGGGGACTGTGGGTAGTGATATGCCTGAGGTCACACAGTGTGTCATTACCTCTCTCTCCTCTCTGCTGTGCTGCGGTCTCTGGGTAGTGATACGCCTGAGGTCACACAGTACATCATTACCTCTCTCCCCTCTCTCTGTAGTTGTGGGGGTCTCTGGGTAGTGATATGCCTGAGGTCACACAGTATGTCATTACCTCTCTCTCCTCCCAGAAGTGCTGGGGTCTCTGGGTAGTGATATGCCTGAGGTCACACAGTATGTCATTACCTCTCTCTTCTGTCTCTGCAGCGCTGGGGTCTCTGGGTAGTAATATGCCTGAGGTCACACAGTGCGTCATTACCTCTCTCTCCTCTCTCTGCAGCGCTGGTGACTTTGGATCCAGACACAGCTCATAGAAGCCTGACCCTCTCTGAGGACGGGAGACGCGTGGGATGGACAGACAGCGAGCAGCCCCGGCCGGACAACCCCGAGAGATTCACTTATTATTCCTGTGTGCTGGGGCTGGAGGGGTTCACCTCGGGGGGCATTACTGGGAGGTGCAGCTGCTGCAGGAGGGGTGGTGGGCAGTGGGGGTCGCACGAGAGTCCGTGAGAAGGGAGGGGAGTATCCTGTACCCTGAGGGGGGGGTCTGGGCTGTGTGGCGGCGGTATGATGGTCAGTACGTGGCTCTCACGTCCCCTCAAACCCCCCTGAGCCCCCGTCAGCGCCCCCTGAAGCTGGGGCTGTACCTGGACTATGAGGGGGGGCGGCTGTCCGTGTACAATGCAGACACCTGGGAGCATCTCTACACCTTCAATGACTCCTTCACCGGGGGGCTGCGCCCCTACTTCCGGGTCACTGAAGGGGCAGAGCTGCGCCTGGTGTAACTGCTGATGGGCCCCCTCACCTCAACATCAGCGCCTGCTTGAAGTACGTGTGTGTCCCTAGCGCCTAGAAGCCGTGCTGCAGCGCTTTGCCCTCTGTCCCCGATGCCTGCGGACCCCCTCCTCCCCCTACAGACCCTGCTCGGCCCCGGCGGGACTCTCAGCGCTTTGTGTGAAGTGTCCGCGCTCAGTGTAAGAGGCGCTTTCTGTGCAGTTATCACTCGGGGCTTCAGGGAGCTGCAGAGCGCGTCATAAAGCGCCGTCTCCTGACATTTACTGCTTAAATAAAGTGCGAGTGACGAGAACAAATACCGGCTGAGGGTGTTTTTTCCAGTTTTTGTACAGACAGAGACATTAAGGCCCGTATTTATACTTCGTTTGCGCCGAATTTGCGTCGTTTTTTTCGACGCAAATTCGGCGCAAAACTAACGCCATATTTATACTTTGGCGTTAGACGCGTCTAGCGCCAAAGTATGGGTAAATTGCGTCATTTTTTTGCGTGAACGCCTTCCTTGCGTTAATGAGATGCAAGGAAGGCGTTCCCGTCTAAAAAAATGACGGCGACACAAATGCGTCGTATTTATACTCCCGGGCAAAAATCACGCCCGGGAGTGGGCGTGGCAAAAAACCCCGCATTTGCGCCACTTTTTAACGCCTGGGTCAGGGCAGGCGTTAAGGGGCCTGTGGGCTCAAAATGAGCCCACAGGTGCCCTCCCCTGCCCCCAGGGACCCCCCCTGCCACCCCTGCCCACCCCAGGAGGACCCCCAAGGATGGAGGGACCCACCCCAGGGACATTCAGGTAAGTTCAGGTAAGTATAATTTTTTATTTTTTAAAATATTTTTTGGTGGCATAGGGGGGCCTTATTTGTGCCCCCCTACATGCCACTATGCCCAATGACCATGCCCAGGGAACATAAGTCCCCTGGGCATGGCCATTGGGCAAGGGGGCATGACTCCTGTCTTTACTAAGACAGGAGTCATTTAAATGGCGTCTGGGCGTCGAAAATAATGGCGCAAATCGGGTTGAGGCGCTTTTTTTGCCTCAACCTGACTTGCCCCATTTTAAGACGCCCTAACGCCATTTTCCCCCTACGCCGGCGCTGCCTGGTCTACGTGGTTTTTTTCCACGCACACCAGGCAGCGCCGGTCTGCTTGCGCCGTCTAACGCCATTCCATAAATACGGCGCCCGCACGGCGCTTCAGAATGGCGTTAGACGGCGCTAAATGTTTTGACGCTAAACTGCGTTAGCGCAGTTTAGCGTCAAAAACTATAAATATGGGCCTAAATACCGCTACTGCCGGTATAAAACCCGCCCGGAGATAACCCTGTGCGTCTAGCGCCAAGAGGCCTCCAGCCCGGACTGCACTAGCGACGCCTAGTGGCGGCCTGCGGTACTGCACCCGGAGGGGTCTACGGCGCGCGCCCCCGGACGACGTCATCAGCGCTCTTGTCCCGCATTGGTGCACTGTGGGCGCGTGCCGCGGCAAATATCTGCATACCCAGAAGCCACCGCGAGCGACACTTCCGCTTCAAGACCACGGGGGAAACAGACTCTTGTTCAATACTGAAATAAATACCTATGGTTATATATTCAAGAACACTCCTAATATAGATATGAATGCGGATATTTCAAAGTTGCCCTCGCATTAGTGGAGTTGTCTTTTAAGCACAATAGGTAAACGGACGCATGCTATGTGCCCTCTGGGTGTTGTTTTGTTGCTCTCTGATGGTTTTGTTGGATGGGTGTGTGAGTTGTGATGCTGCAGAGAGCTGTTTGTCACATGAGCATTCATATGGGAGTAAATCCTGAGTGCGTCTAGCGCCAAGAGTTCCTGTTTAACTGATGCTTCACGCAGCGCCGCGTTCCTGTCTCACATTCATAGCGCTGTCCTCTGTGACGCATGACCAGCACTGCGTCCTGATTGGTCGCCTTATACAGGATACAGAAAGCACAGCATTGACAGCCCAGAATGCACTGGTGTTTTTCGGCGTTTCCGGAGTGTGTGGGGGTCTGGAGCGGGCAGTGAGTGCAGGTGGGTCTGGAGCGGGCAGTGAGTGCAGGTGGGTCTGGGGTGGGCAGTGAGTGCCGGTGGGTCTGGAGTGGGCAGTGAGTGCAGGTGGGGCAGTGAGTGGAGGTGGGTCTGGAGTGGGCAGTGAGTGCCGGTGGGTCCGGAGTATGTAGTGAGTGCAGGTGGATCTGGAGTGGGCCGTGAGGTTAGGTGGGTCTGGAGTGGGCAGTGAGTGCAGGTGGGACTGGAGAGGCCAGTAAGTGGAGGTGGGTCTGGAGTGGGCAGTGAGTGCCGGTGGGTCTGGAGTGGGCAATGGGTCTGGAGTGGGCAGTGAGTGCAGGTGGGGCAGTGAGTGCAGGTGGGGCAGTGAGCTCAGGTGGGTCTGGAGTGGATAGTGAGTGCTGGTGGGTCTGGAGTGGGCAGTGAGTGCAGGTGGGTCTGGAGTGGGCAGTGAGTGGAGGTGGGTCTGGAGTGGGAAGTGAGTGCTGGTGAGTCTGGAGTGGGCAGTGAGTGCAGGTGCGGCAGTGAGTGCAGGTGGGTCTGGAGTAGGCAGTGAATGCAGGTGGTTCTGGAGTCGGCAGTGAGTGCAGGTGGGGCAGTGAGTGCCGGTGGGTCTGGAGTGGGCAGTGAGTGCCGGTGGGTCTGGAGTGGGCAGTGAGTGCAGGTGGGGCAGTGAGTGCTGGTGGGTCTGGAGTGGGCAGTGAGTGCAGGTGGGGCGGTCGGTGCCGGTGGGTCTGGAGTGGGCAGTGAGTGCTGGTGGGTCTGGAGTGGGCAGTGAGTGCTGGTGGGTCTGGAGCGGGCAGTGAGTGCCGGTGGGTCTGGAGTGGGCAGTGAGTGCAGGTGGGTCTGGGGTGGGCAGTGAGTGCCGGTGGGTCTGGAGTGGGCAGTGAGTGCAGGTGGGGCAGTGAGTGGAGGTGGGTCTGGAGTGGGCAGTGAGTGCAGGTGGGGCAGTGAGTGCCGGTGGGTCTGGAGTGGGCAGTGAGTGCAGGTGGGGCAGTGAGTGCTGGTGGGTCTGGAGTGGGCAGTGAGTGCAGGTGGGGCGGTCGGTGCCGGTGGGTCTGGAGTGGGCAGTGAGTGCTGGTGGGTCTGGAGTGGGCAGTGAGTGCTGGTGGGTCTGGAGCGGGCAGTGAGTGCCGGTGGGTCTGGAGTGGGCAGTGAGGGTAGTGAGTGCAGGTGGGTCGGGAGTGGGCAGTGAGTCTGGAGTGGGCAGTGAGGGCAGGTGAGTCTGGAGTGGGCAGTGAGTCTAGGTGGGTCTGGAGTGCGCAGTGAGTGCAGATGGGTCTGGAGTGGGCAGTGGATCTGGGGTGGGCAGTGAGTGCAGGTGGGGCGGTCGGTGCCGGTGGGTCTGGAGTGGGCAGTGAGTGCTGGTGGGTCTGGAGTGGGCAGTGAGTGCCGGTGGGTCTGGAGTGGGCAGTGAGTGCAGGTGGGGCAGTGAGTGCAGGTGGGTCGGGAGTGGGCAGTGAGTCTGGAGTGGGCAGTGAGGGCAGGTGAGTCTGGAGTGGGCAGTGAGTCTAGGTGGGTCTGGAGTGCGCAGTGAGTGCAGATGGGTCTGGAGTGGGCAGTGGGTCTGGGGTGGGCAGTGAGTGCAGGTGGGGCAGATAGTGCAGTTGGGTCTGGAGTGCGCAGTGAGTGGAGGTGGGTCTGGAGTGGGCAGTGAGTGCCGGTGGGTCTCGAATGGGCAGTTAGTCTGGAGTGGGCAGTGAGTGCCGGTGGGTCTGGAATGGGCAGTGAGTGCCGGTGGGTCTGGAGTGGCAGTGAGTCTGGAGTGGGCAGTGAGTCTAGGTGGGTCTAGAGTGGGCAGTGAGTGCCGGTGGGTCTGGAGTGGGCAGTGAGTCTGGAGTGGGCAGTGAGTGCAGGTGGGTCAATGAGTGCCGGTGGGTCTGGAATGGGCAGTGAGTGCAGGTGGGGCAGTGAGTGCAGGTGCGTCGGGAGTGGGCAGTGAGTCTGGAGTGGGCAGTGAGGGCAGGTGAGTCTGGAGTGGGCAGTGAGTCTAGGTGGGTCTGGAGTGCGCAGTGAGTGTAGGTGGGTCTGGAGTGGGCAGTGAGTGCCAGTGGGTCTGGAGTGGGCAGTGAGTGCAGGTGGGGCAGTGAGTGCAGGTGGGTCTGGAGTGGGCAGTGAGTGCAGGTGGGGCAGTGAGTGCAGGTGGGGCAGTGAGTGCCGGTGGGTCTGGAGTGGGCAGTGAGTCCCGGTGGGTCTGGAGTGGGCAGTGAGTGCAGGTGGGGCAGTGAGTGCAGGTGGGTCTGGAGTGGGCAGTGAGTGCCGGTGGTTCTGGAGTGGTCAGTGAGTGCTGGTGGGTCTGGTGTGGGCAGTGAGTGGAGATGGGTCTGGAGTGGGCAGTGAGTGCCAGTGGGTCTGGAGTGGGCAGTGAGTGCAGGTGGGGCAGTGAGTGGCGGTGGATCTGGAGTGGGCAGTGAGTGCAGGTGGGGCAGTGAGTGCAGGTGGGTCTGGAGTGGGCAGTGAGTCTGGAGTGGGCAGTGAGGGCAGGTGAGTCTGGAGTGGGCAGTGAGTCTAGGTGGGTCTGGAGTGCGCAGTGAGTGGAGGTGGGTCTGGAGTGGGCAGTGAGTGGAGGTGAGTCTGGAGTGGGGCAGTGAGTGCCGTTGGGTCTGGAGTGGGCAGTGAGTCTGTAGTGGACAGTGAGTGCCGGTGGGTCTGGAGTGGGCAGTGAGTGCAGGAGGGTCTGGAGTGGGCGCTGGGTCTGGAGTGGGCAGTGAGTGCCGGTGGGGCAGTGAGTGCAGGTAGGGCAGTGAGTGCCGGTGGGTCTGGAGTGGGCAGTGAGTGCTGGTGGGTCTTGAGTTGGCAGTGAGTACAGGTGGGGCAGTGAGTGCAGGTGTGGCAGTGAGTGTCGGTGAGTCTGGAGTGGGCAGTGAGTGCAGGTGGGTCTGGAGTGGGCAGTGAGTGCCAGTGGGTCTGGAGTGGGCAGTGAGTGCCAGTGAGTCTGTAGCGGGCAGTGAGTGCCGATGGGTCTGGAGTGGGCAGTGAGTGCAGGTGGGTCTGGAGTTGGCAGTGAGTGCCAATGGGTCTGGAGTGGGCAGTGAGTCTGCAGTGGGCAGTGAGTGCAGGTGGGGCAGTGAGTGCCGGTGGGTCTGGAGTGGGCAGTGAGTGCCGGTGGGTCTGTAGCGGGCAGTGAGTGCAGGTGGGGCAGTGAGTGCAGGTATTGAATGAATATCACACAGAGGTACCCTTGGTATTTGTGTGGTACGCGCCAGGATAGATTGCACTCGTAGCCGCCCTTTGCAAGATTACCAGCCACGATCACTTCAGGGCAAGAGTGCCAGGACTAATGCAAACAAGCATTGGCAATGCAATGGGTCTCGCATTTGCTTGAGTTAGGGTTATTGGCGTTGTAAATGCATAACTGGATTCTTCTTGCCACATAAATTGGTCAACCCTGCCTCATAATTTGGTCCTCTCTGCCACATAATTCCAGTGACCCAGCATACAACTAAAGCGCTCCCATTTACCTTCTTCCTCTGTCTGCAGCAAAAATGAAAATGTTGCCATTATTTACTATATTTTTAATATATTATTATTTTGGGGTCCCCCCAACGTACCAAATGCTGTCAGTCACAAGCACCATAGCTGTGCGAATTGACAGATAAAGGAGTTTAAAAAAGAGATAAAGTATAGTAATGAGACTGAAGTTTGCGCACAAGGTCGATACAAAAATGTGCGTTTCCACTCCAGTGTGTTGACTTATCATCTGTCTCGTGCATTCAGAAAGAAATATACATTTATCGCGTAAATAAATGCAGAAACATAGTAGTTTCAGCTTTATTTTTTACTTTAAAAAAAATCTGAAATATTTATGGACAAAGACAAATTTAGCATTTAATAGGTTTGGATAAATAGAGACGGGAATTAAAATAAATAAAAAGCATATAACCGCGAGCCCTACTTATAACACATGCACAGATCCTCATCCTTCCTCAAGCCGCTTTTAAATCTTTGGTGTTCAGCTCAATACTGCGTTTGCAATTCTGTACAATAAAAGTGGAGTCTGCACTGGAGAATGAGCATCCAGTATTCACGTTGTAATTGATTTCATAACATGTTCACATCAGTTTCATCTGCATTTTCAAAAGCGGCTGCAGGTTGGAACAGGTGATAACTTGTAGATAGGTTGTCGATTTGTGCAATAAACTGCTGAAGTGGAACAAGCATTCTGCCATAAGGTCTCCCTATCAGCTAATACCCTTGGATTTTCATCGAAAACTACTAAAGGCGAAGGAGGCGCTAGACTCGCTTTTATTGTTGAAATAGTGGCTGTAATTCTGCTCAATAAGCTGTTTCACTCTTTGGCCAGATTTACAAGGCCCTAGTGCATCATTTATTTTTACACTCGTGGTTCAACGAGGCAAAAATCGCAGCACCACATTTACAAAGTGCCTCGACGCATGCACAGTGCCACTCTGTGACTCCTTGAACCACATTATGCCCACGCCCGGCATAATGTATGCAAGAGGAGGGGGGGCGTTCCTGCATTAAGAAGCCCGCAAAAATGGCGCAATGAAATCTACAAGATTTAATTGCGCCATTTTTGGTGTCATTCGTCAAATGGTGCCATTTGGTGAAATCAATGGGCCTCTGTGCGCTTTGCTGCACTGGTGTCATCGAAAAATTAGACAGCTGAAAATTAAGACCGGCACAGGCCACGAAAAGGAGTCTTCATACGCAAAACAAGCGCGGACACTTTTCTGCATTCTTGCACACCAAGGGCTGGCGAGGACGGTCACTTTATACACTTTGCCCAGTCAAAGATATTCTAACAACGGAGCTTCCAGGGCACCCACCGCTTAGGAGTATTTGCTGCCACTCGATCTGTATTGAATCAGCAACGGGACCTATGCATCAGCAAACCTAGAACTGAAGCTGCAAACCCGGGGTCACCTCAGCTGAGCATCCGTTGCCCTGGCAGGAGCATTGATGCTCGGCCGCAATACCAAGGTGACATCTCAATAACCTATAGAAAGAGGGGCACCTACAGCATCCGTTGCCCTTGCGCGAGCATTGATGCTCGGCTGCAACACCAAGGTGACATCTCAATAACCTATAGAAAGAGGGGCACCTACAGCATCCGTTGCCCTGGCGCGAGCATTGATGCTCGGCCGCAACACCAAGGTGACATCTCAATAACCTATAGAAAGAGGGGCACCTACAGCATCCGTTGCCCTGGCGCGAGCATTGATGCTCGGCTGCAACACCAAGGGGACATCTCAATAACCTATAGAAAGAGGGACACCTGCAGCATCCGTTGCCCTGGCGCGAGCATTGATGCTCGGCCGCAACACCAAGGTGACATCTCAATAACCTGTAGAAAGAGGGGCACCTACAGCCTCCGTTGCCCTTGCGCGAGCATTGATGCTCGGCCGCAACACCAAGGTGACATCTCAATAACCTATAGAAAGAGGGGCACCTACAGCATCCGTTGCCCTGGCGCGAGCATTGATGCTCGGCCGCAACACCAAGGTGACATCTCAATAACCTATAGAAAGAGGGGCACCTACAGCATCCGTTGCCCTGGCGCGAGCATTGATGCTCGGCTGCAACACCAAGGGGACATCTCAATAACCTATAGAAAGAGGGACACCTGCAGCATCCATTGCCCTGGCGCGAGCATTGATGCTCGGCCACAACACCAAGGTGACATCTCAATAACCTGTAGAAAGAGGGGCACCTACAGCATCCATTGCCCTGGCGCGAGCATTGATGCTCGGCCACAACACCAAGGTGACATCTCAATAACCTGTAGAAAGAGGGGCACCTACAGCATCCATTGCCCTGGCGCGAGCATTGATGCTCAACCGCAACACCAAGGCGACATCTCAATAACCTATAGAAAGAGGGGCACCTGCAGCATCCGTTGCCCTGGCGCGAGCATTGATGCTCAACCGCAACACCAAGGCGGACATCTCAATAACCTATAGAAAGAGGGGCACCTGCAGCATACCAAGAATACTCCAGTATTTTAAGGAATAGTGGCTGTTATGAATTACATTAATATTGCATTTTATAATATGATGTTCTATTTATTTGAAAACTTTCTAAATTAAAAGCACAAGCAAATGTTTAGTACTAGGCCTGGGCGGAAGTTGCAGAGTTTTACTGAGTTACGTAAAAACTCTGCGACATTCCACAGAGTTCCACGAGCAGCGGAGTTTTAGTACATCACGCTGCTTGTGTTGATTTTTAGTGCTGGAAGCTTGTCTTGCGCGAACTGCACCATGCGGCGCCCCAGAAGGCGCTGCTTCTTTCTGCCGCTGGAGTAGATTTTGTACTCAAGCAGCAGCTTTCTCATCGCGAGCAGCAGCGCCCTGATATGACCGCCCGTGTTGAGAAATTTCACAGAAGCCTGTTCAGGAATCACCGACTCACTATGTAGCGGACATCCTCCCCACCAGCATTGGATCTCATTTACAAAGGTAATTACACCTTGGAGTAGCCTTACTAAATGTTGCTATTCACCAAATACAAGTGTAAGATACTACTAAATAAAAACAGCAGTAACTCCACTATTACACATGGCCAACCACTGGTACTACAGTACGCTCCCACTGAAGTTAAATTGAATTAAAATAGAACTCCATAAGAAATAATGTAAACACTAAATTACATTATTTATAATAGTTAAAAATATGAATACATTAATAAATTAATGTTAATATATATATATATATATATATATATACACAAATTGAACATATTCATTATTTGATTATAAACTATTTTAATAGGCACTTTTGAATTTCAAGATTAATGTAAAAATAATAATTATTAAAATATTTCAATTAATTCTACACATCCCTTTTAATAATCATGAATGCATAGGCATTTTTTCATGGTTGGGAATTTATTTTTAAATTTAAAATTCAGAAAAATAATTTTAATTTACTTATATATATTTCTGCAAACTAAAGATGTATTTCAAAATTAATAATGTTGCAGAATTTGTTTTATTTTGGTAAAATATATATACAATTATTTAACAATAATATTTCATGTAAATATTTTTTTAAATATTTATTTTGATGATAACATTTTAATATCTTCCCAATAATTTACCACTAGGAAACTCTGCTGTGGTTTTCAACAATTTTTTAGCTCTTTTCGGGTAGGAGCCCTCCTCCCATTGACACTAGTTTCTAGCACAAACCCCATCATGGCTGAGTGATTCTGCTTCAAGGCATCTGGGATCCTCACCCAAACGGCCAGTTGATTCAGTACAACAGTGCCGTCTGAGGTCCCTTCACTCAAAGCCAGTACACTACGATGGGTACAGCTGGCACAATGTCTTTCACCTGATCTTCTCTCTTTTAATGCCCGTTCTTGTGACACTTAAAGTAAGTAGCCCCACTGGGCTTGGAAGAAACATCCAGCCCACCAGTCCTAGTACTGTTCCTGACTTGAAAACCAACTCCTGTTCTGTGTCCGTCCCTCAATGAAACCTTGAGATTTGCCCCGGCCCCTAACTTCAGTTTGGAACAAGTTCTGTTGGGAATTATGTTTTCCTTTTGTCTTAGAGCCACACTGCCCCACCCTTTAGTAAACTTTGGTAACTAACCACTTGTCAGTCAACACTGCAACCTTTTCTAGGTCCCTCCCAGATAGGTCTGTCAGTTAGTGCCTGACTGGGATATTGCAGCCTTCCTTGGGTCTCTCTCTCTTACAATTAACAGGTTATGGGAATAAACATTTTTGGCCTCCATCGCTCACACCCACTCACTCCAATCAGACAACACACCATGAATAAAGCTCTCAAATCTTTGCTCTTTCATTGCTCTCTCACCATTTTAAAAACCTTTGCAGTTACTGAGCTGGCTTCAGCCCAAACCTTCTAATTAGAGCCTCTTTCATTCACTCAAAATTCATTTTTTTAGTCCCAGACATCCTTCCATTTACTAATGACTTGTGGGAGTGGCTGTCATTCAAAGCCTGAGCCCTGCAAACAATCTCAAAGCTCACAAACCATTTCAAAATATCTTGCCCATCCACATGTGAATGGAGAAGCTCTTCTGGTAGAGTTATTATTTTTCCCAGATGTAGCTGTCTTTGCTTCTATCCTGAGTTTCTCTCTCTCCCTCCCTCTCTCACAGACAAATTCTTCTTTCCCTGTCTTTCCATTTCCCACCCCTCATGGTCATTACTGTACTCCTCATGAGCCCATTCTTCCTGTCTCTCCCTCATTTTTTCCACTTGTCCCTGGTGAGTTAATCTCAGCATCTCCTTTTCCAACTCCTTGGTCTTCTCCCCTTCCTCAGCCCTGTCCATCTGGAGACCCAACTGCAAGTGCAGGGTCTTAGCTAGAGCTAACACACCCAAGGGAATAACATCTGGAGTTGGTGTCAATGATACACTAGAAATCAGTAGAGACTGCCTTGGGAAAACACTGAAAGCCAAAAATGGGGATACCCTAGGGTGTGATTGGAGATCTGAGCTAAAGAGCTAACAGAGCCTGGCGCTAGAACACTTACTTCAAGGTTTCCCATCATGGTACCCTTCCCAGAGTCCATCACAGGTTCTCCACTCTGATTTCTAACTGGTCACTAATGTACAAATACTGCCTGCCCTTGTTCCCTGCCACACTCTCTCCAAACATAGATCCCTCAACTGATCTCGGGACAGGGTATAGAAGTCTATCCCCACTAGCCTTGCACCTGAGATGTTGCTGGGTAGGTGTTAAAGTCTCAGGACAAGCATAGGTTTTTGGATTTTAGCCGTGGAGCCTGGGCCTTTTGCCTCTGATGTTCCAGGGTATGTTCTACTATGCCTCTGCAACTGGGCCAAGTACAACTATTTCAGTGGAAGCGATACCAAACATTCACAGGGTTCTCAGGGAGGTAGTTTAGGGGTGATTGAAGTGCAACACTCAACAATCACCATGCAGTGCGTAACTGATTGTCCAACTGAGTTATTGTCTTCTGTGAAAATAAAGTACATTAATACACTCATAAAACTCAATACTGCACCCTACAGTATGCAAGTATGAATATCTCACTGATGCAAAATCACTGAATCCTGGGATTGGCAATCCCCGTCTCCCTACTGACCCCCACTCTCTGCCCTTATCCTAGGTTTAAGTGATGTATGACCAAGTGCAGATATCAGGCACCCCCTCTCTAGAGTTCCTGCACCCAGTTAGTTTCCTCAGTCCCAAATGTTCTTGGATTTCACCAATTCATAGCTCTGTGGAGGAGCCAGTCACAGCAGGGACCAGGAGCATGCATCTGACTTTCCCCCCTTTTCCTGAGAGGAGACGCACTGCCTGTGAGTGCTCTGGCACTCTGGTCAACTCTGCTGAAGTAGCAGCAAAGGCTGCTGCCCTGAGGCTTCAGCATCATTGAAGGTCCCTGGCTGGTTGCAGACCCCCTTCTTAGCTTCGGATGAGTTGGGCGGTGAGCAACGAGATCAGAGGTCTCAAAATGCAACAGGGCACATCTTCACCTGCGACACAACCCCACCTCAGCTCTCTATAGTGGGATAGTGGTGAAGTTTGCTCAGGTTCAGTCAGTCATCACAGTGATGAACTCAGTTTTGATACAACTTTGAAAATCTGCACTGTCACATTCTGTTTGGCACAATTTTAGGTTCACAGCTGCACAGTCCAATTGGGCATAACTTGCAGACACTGCCATGGGGGAGGCCACTCGGGCCCAACTCCTGGATCACAGGTGCATAATATGCTCAGGCACAACCTAAGGACAATGCCACAATAGAGGCCGCTTGGGCAGAAGATCCAATAAACTGATCCTTGAGGCATGCAAATCTCTCTCCAGGTGGATGGACCATCAATTCTGGGCTCAGCTGCTTCTGCTCACTCTGAACAATCACACCTCCTGCATGGTTGGTGTATTCCTTCTGTGTCTCAGCATGCAGGTTAGCCTGCAAGTCCTTCAGGAAAAGGCAACAACTCTTTCTTCCAGGTCAGACTCAAGGTGAAGTCCACCCACCTCTGGGGCGCTGGCTGTTAGGCAAGCACCAGTTCTAGCTGCTCAGTAGTCCAATAAGTACTCTGTAGATCATTCCCTTCCTCACTCATAGAGAACTTAGAACCCACTTGGAACTGGTGGGACAGCACCTCCCACTTTTATACACCCAAAGCAAACAAGGGATGTGGATTCTCTGTCTACACTCTCAGAGTGTGTTTTGGTTGGTTCTTCTTTCTTGTGTCCTCTCCAGGCAGTCTTTCAAACACAGCTTTTGTTTACCGTGATGCTCCTCACAGCAGAGTCGTCTCCAGTATGGACCACCCACAACAGAGGCACAAAGAGGTGTGTGGGCTTTCTGCACCTGGCAACAGCAGCACACAGAACAGTGACGAGGAAGTAGACAAAAGGCCAGCCTCACCTAAAGGATCCTTCACGCTATGAGACAACAGAGAGTCCCACCTTTCAATCCAACAATTAGAGCTCAAGAAGACTAATCAGAAGACCCTCACAGCAAAAGGAGCTAATCCAGTGTCTAAAGTGAACCCTGTCTCCTCTTTCCTCCCTCCAGCTCCAGGAAAGTCAGCAATACCCGTCCACTGTCTAGGAAAACAACTGAAACGCCATCCTGTGTACTTGGATAGTCCATTTCTCTCAGTCACTCTTACACCACAAAGGCTACACATAAAACACACTGGAATGTTAGCACCAGGACCTGGGTAAGAGCATAAAAGCAGAATTTACACAAGTGTCCAGTAGGGCTCCAGTCCTGTGACTCAGATAAAAAGGTATATTCACCAGTACGATTGCACAACCCACAGTATGCTGCTACCACAGCTCTACATGCTAAACCTACGATGGACACCTACTGTCCAACACATGACGGCATGCTTGAGTTGCCCCTCCAGATACGAGCAGGTCCTGGACCTCACTCATGTGAAGGAATAGGGTTAGGCCTTCCCTCACCCACTGGATTAGTGTGAAACTGGGGCAAAATCTAAACCCAGGATGCAAGATACCTGAGTATAGGCAATCAGGGCAGGGATACATGACTGTCAGGGCAGGGATACATGACTGCACTCCATGCTGGGTACATTCCCAACACAATACTAATGCTAACCCTATTAACCCTATTAAGCACCCTACAATGTTGCAGATTCTTAAACAGAGGGACCATAAACTCCATCAGAACACTGCACAGATTTCCCAGGAAGAGTCTGCAGCCAGTCTCCCCATTGAGGGTCATGTATGAAGGCCTGGCAACAATCACTATAATCAGCTGCTACCAACCACTGGTAGTGTCAAGATTTAGGCCCTCATTACGAGGCTGGCGGTAATCAGACCACCAGCCTCGCTGTGGCGGTCTTACCGCTGCGGACCCGGCGGTAAAGACCGCCGCTTTACAAGTTGTGGGATTTGGCAGAAGCCAACCTCCACAACACTACCTGGCCCGACTGGTGCGGTTGCCCAGACGCAGCTGGCGATGAGCACCTCCAGCCCGGCAGCAGACCTCAGCCTGCCGGCTGGATTACAGGGCTGCAAACCACCAGGCTTTCCGTGGCGGTCACCCCACCACGAAAACCCTGGTGGTAATGCACCCAGCGACAGGAATACTCATTCCTGTCGCTGGCACACACATGTACACATGTCCCCACACATCCATGCACCCCCCCACCCGTCCACACACTTACAAACACCCCCCACCTGTCCACACTCTTACAACACCCTCCCAACCATATACATCCATCCAAACACCCCCACCCGCTCTGACACTAACATGCACACACGCCCACTCACACATACGCACTCCCCTCCACAAACATTCGATCACACATGCAGCTCCATCCACATTCATTCACACCCCCACCCCCTCTATGCATGCAAACATTCACACACTCCCCCTCTGCATACACACACTTGCACACATGCACCCCCAGTCGCTTGCAGACTTGCACACATGCACCCCCATTCGCAGACATACACGCACTTAGACACCCCCATTCATACATACACGCACTCATACACCCCCATTCGCACACACATACATGCACACACCACACACATTTGCACCCAAAACTCTCCACCCCCCCTTCTGCACCGCCATCACCATCACGGCAGCAAGATTCCGCCAAGCCTTATTACAGCTCGTAATATGGAGGGCGGAGTTTTGTTGGTATGGCGGTGCTGGCGATGCGCCTGCCTCTTCAACTCTTTCGGCCTTGCCGATGGAGTTGGACTTCCGCCTATAAATGGGCGGAAGTCCTTGCACAATGCCAAATATGACAGTCAGCAGACCGCCAGCACTGGATGCAGTGGCTTCAGCGGTCTTTGAAAAAGACCGCCAAAGCCGTAATGAGGACCTTAGTCTTTGGGGCAATAGTCACCCATGTATAAAGAAGTACCATATAGATATCCCTATACCCACCAGAATATAGCACACTTGTGATGAGACCCGTGAGGCAGGTCTCCTGCACAAGAAAACATACTAGTTGTGCCAGTGTGCTGAAATGAAGAACAGGCTATCACATGAACATTGTGCCAGGGACTATCCACTTATCCTACAGACAGTGTCTGCTGTTCACCCACCAGACGTTTTGTCGTATGTACTACTGTTTTCTAAGAACTAGAATCCTTTCTTGGGTCGGGTCATATCTGAACTGCACAGGTTGTTAGGACTTGGGTTTTGTGGTTTTCCTGATTCTACCTGCTCCACCTATATGTAAATGTTTCCTTTTAAAAGTAACATTCCTATGAAAATTAACATCTTTTTAAAAGTAACATCTCTAGAGATGACGTAATTTGTGTGAAATTACTCTGTCGTACTTAGGATGAGCCATGTTCCCAGGATGCCACTTTTCCAAGCTTTCACTTTGCTGTTACATATCATTGTTATCAGATGTGTTGTTCCAATATGCTTTATTAAAATAAACTAAGACTACAAATCCCAGAGTATACCGCAAAGTTAAGTCAAATCCCAGATCTGGAAAACGTGTTTCCCAGTGACATGGATTCATCTTGTCGCCTGAGTCATTCCTTATGTTGAGTTCCAAACCTATAACCTCCTGACGTAAACATTCACTTCCCAGAAAAGCGACCCAAATATTTCTAAGAAAATCTTGCATGTTGGAAAAATGAATGCTGATCCCGCTAAAGGACAGCTTGGTAATGACTGACCAAAAGATCCAATAGAAACCAAGATGTTTGAAGTTTGGTGGGTTTCCCAGGATCAGCTCTAACTGCAGGGGTCTAGGGAAAATTACTCTTCCACCTTCAAGAGTTTGACACTAGCTGGTGTCCTAGTTATCTGTAGATTATCAATAAATTACTTAGTGGGGGCCTAGTCACTGTGGGTTTTAAGCACTCCATGGCCAAGTCCTTCCAGAACAAAGTTTGCCCATTCCCTGAGCAAACCAAGTATTTCTGGACAGAAACCAATTAAGTTTTCCTACACATGAGACCAAACTAGCCCTAGCAGATCTCTAGGTCAAGCCACTCTGTGCTTGTCTCCTACAGGTGCTGCAGGGGAATGTGTAAAAGAGGTTGGTTTATTAGAGAGTGCCTCATGGTCACCCAGCAGTCTCCTACTTATGGGGAGGTTGTAGAATAGGGTGTGTTTGGCTGAGAGAGTGTCTAGTGTTCGCCTACCGGTCTTATACAGGTGCTGCTGGAAAGGGGAACGATTAGGATGGGTTTGATGGAGAGAGATGCAGAGATTTAAGGTGCATCTAGTCTATTTCATAAAATGGCACTGCCAGGGTATAAATATTTGCACTCCGGTTTGCAGTACTTGATTACGGGGAGTCACACAGGACGTGGTGTTGCCCCCTCTCCTTTTTAATGCTTACATGATCCTCTTGCCTTTATTCTTCACATCATGAAATCCTGATTTTCCAATGTATGATGAACTCACCCAGCTAGCTGTCCATCTGGACAAGGGAGGAGGTTGCCAGATCGAGTCACTTACTTCAGTCAGTTAGGATGAGAAAGTATTGATATACAGGTCTGAGACTGAAATCCTCTGGTTGTGAGTCTCTGTGCCTCCACTTTAAGTTTTGAAGGACCAACAGTGTTAGATCGGGCCCCTCACACCTCCCTGATGAAGAAGACCCTAGACATACATTTCAAGCACTCTCTGTCCATAAATAAGAAAATCACAGAAGAGTTGACAGAATGTGAGTGAATGACTGAATTTTCATTTATTTTAGAATTAATTTATATTCCATTAAATTGACACATTAGAATATTATAGGACAGCATTTCCCAAACTGTGGGTCACAACCAACAATCAATGTTGTCCTTTCAAATGTTGCAGTGATGGTATCAATGATGCTATAGAACATGTAATGAGTGATTTAATATGTGCGGTTATTGGCTGTGCATGGTGAGAGTGTGAGTTGTAGTTACTCTAGAGCATGAGGTATGGTTACTAGAGATAATTATAACTGGTGGATTTCAGTTATTTTTTAATGTAAAACGTTTTGTTGTCACTGAAATGTTTACCTTACATATAACACCGCTTTAAACTCTTTTTTTCAGTGAAATTCTAAGGTGTTTTTTAATGTAAAGCATGATATAATAACTCATACCTATAACCTCACTTTAACCTTGTTTATTTCAGAGAATTTCTAGGTTTTTTTTAACATAAAGGCTTATCATTTATTACCATACGTAAAGCCAACCCCTGCTGCACTAAGCCTTTGTCCATGTGCAGCATGGAGTTACCCACAGGGCTAGCCTGCTGTAAGGGCCTGCCTCCAAATACCAGAAGTAAGCCAACCCCTGTTATGCTGGTCATCAACGTCATTATGTTAAAGGTTTTGCGGCCAGGCCCTGCGTCCAACCTCTCGCACAAAAGCAACTTCAAGCCACACATGAACGTTGGCCGTGTACATCATGAGGTTGGCCGCAGGTCTGGCCTGTGGACAGGCCCTGCATCCAACAACTTGCGAGCAGCCAATCCCATGCAACACACAGCCTTCTGGCATGGGCAGGGTGCGGTTGGTCTTGCGGATCGTGGTCGCACTCAGTAAGGCTATATATATATATATATATATATATATATATATATATATATGTGTAATATCATCTTTCTTGAAAAATCAAATGTCTTTTTCAGTAATTCACACAATGCAATGTTTAATAATAGTAATTATTAGAAAAATGGTAAATAAAGTTTTAATTAAAAGAATCATCATGTCTGTGGGTCTTTTGTTTAACACAGTTTATTATTAAACCAGTTTGTGGTCTGCAAAATGTTAAAAGAAAGATCTGAAGACATTTTTTATTTTATAAAACCAACATGTATCTGAGTCTTTCTTTTGACATTTGTTCAGCTCACAAAAGGGAATCATAAAAAAAACACAAAAGGGCTTTACACTCCAGACCATGGAGCTCTTGCTAGGATTGTTTTAAAAAAATATGGTACGTTCTCCTAGAGTCATGGATTCAAAGACCCCAGGAGTTTACTGTTTTTTTTTAAATGTTGTTGGAAAGCTGCTGCACTCCATGCAGCTCCCCCACAACATTAAAAAATGCTTTATGCCCCCGTGCCTTCTAGGAGAACCACCAAGCTGTAATAAGTATGCTTAAAAAGCCCTTGCAGGGCATTATGGGGCATTCTTTCAAGGAGCAGTGAATAATCAGTCTGTGGCTCTTCTCTCTCATTCATTATTCTTTTACTTTTTATTTTGGGTGTTGTTTTGCTTAACTTTTGAGTGAGCCAAAATATACACACTGAAAGGAGTCGAAAAGATTCTCTGGAATGCACTTCTTAATCTGAAGAAGACATTTATTATAGCTTTTTGCAAGGTTCGTGAAAGAAGGCTTGAATAGTAAAAAGTGTACTTTTAAAATGTGCAAAAATGAAGTAAGAAAATGTATAAAGACTCTTCAATCTATAAACAGCAAATATATACATGAAAGGATACAAACACTTATATTGATGTGTGGATATATATTCATACACAATGCAAACCAAATAATTAATAAAAATGCATCACCGTGTCGCATTGGCTCTCATTATCCTAAATGAGACTACTGGATTTCTAGGTAGCAGGGTCGTTCCTGGTGTGGGGGACTGAGTCTGACCCACTTAGAAGGACTTCTGTCACCTTCAATCCGGTTTTGCTCCGGCTAACTAGCAGTGCCTCATCTCTTCTAAGGGGAAGGGATGATTGGGCAGCCGAGCGCATGACATCTTTAGAACTTCTCAGGGAAGTCGTGGTCACTCAGGTCCCAACCAGCTCTCTCATTTACAGTATGATCTCATATAAAAATGACAAAGGCAGTTTAAGTTTTATAGATTGTTTTTAATAAAACGACTGCATTTTAGATAATAAGGCGTGAGCTGCAATAACCAGAACCATACAACACAGTAGGATTGAAATAGTCATGATGAGAGTGAAACATAAGAACAACGCTATCATAGTGTTAATAGATTCCGTTCTCCCTAAGTAAGTTCTATTTAGAGCACAGCATGTTAAGCTCTAAACTTGCCTTTCAGATTCCCTTGGAAGACATTAACCCTCATACCTGAGCAAAGGCCTCTGATCTGGTTCAGCATCTGCAACAGGGCAGTCAGCGTCTAGTTGTGGTTCCCTGGTCGGAATCTCCCTCTTGCGTGTATTAGGACAAGGAAGTGTTTTTATAACTAACATGTCAGTGTGATCACAAAACGTCCCTACGCAAGAATGTATATCTGTAATTCAAAGACTAAACTCCTACCACGTCTATCGGCAATGTACCAGACTGTATACTTGACTGAAGCACAGAGTGAGCAAGAATGTGTTATTGAGAACTCCAGTGCTGAAGTAGGCTAAACAGTGTGATATAAAAAATAAAACAAGACCGTAGAACTGGCTATTTGAAAAATAACAGTACGAAGCTGAATAAAATGCATTTAGAGCAAAGTGCACAGAGGCTCTATGCTGCGAGCAAAGGAATAAAATACATCCAGGGCAAAGTGCACAAAGGCCTAACGCCTGAAGTAAACGCGTAAAGGATACCTAAAAATGACCACACTACACCCTCCCCTTGTCAGTAGTAAGTGGTTCTAATCAAAACGAAAAATAAAAACATGCCCCAGATATACAAATATATAAAATACATTTCGACAAGTCCAGAGGACACCAAAGCACAAAACTAAATTTAAATTTGTAAGCATGTGACGGAAAAGCCAAATCGTTACAATGTCAATTTAGAAGAAACCCAATTTCAAATGGAAGCCACGGAAAGCAGGATATCCTCCACTTCGGCAGATGTCAACACCGGAAAATCCACGCCAAATACTATCATGGAGCAGGTGTGTTCCAAAGCCCCAGAACCATCCAAGTCGGCATCCCGTGCAGGACCTATGAACGAGACAATACCATCTTCCTCCAGGAAGGGAATCTCGTAAACCGCCTCACGAAGCAAACGCAACCGCAGTGCACATGTCTGGGAATGAGCCCTAATCAGGAACATCAACAGATTAGCGTCAACCACTGGGGGGCACTGCAGTGAGAGACAGAGAGCCATTGCATGTTCAAACGAGCACCAAAGGCACCGGAACACGGGTTGCACACAATCCAAAACTGGTCGGAATGACAGAGACCAGCCACATTCCAAATGTCCCAGGAGTGTTGCTCCAAAATGCTGCATCATGCGCTCACGACACAGCTGCGCTGATGGGAGCGCCCACATTGGATCTTGGTGCGGCAGGACAGCCATTGCGGAAGAACAACAGCAACAGCAAAACACCAGCCAATAAAGCCAAAGTCATCGGAAACCCTCCAAAAATGCTTCTGAAAATTGAATGAATAGCCGAAGGTATCAAACCGAAAATGGAAGAGAAGGCATGAGCAAAACCAGCACCAACAGCTTTGAAAAAATGTGCAATTCCAGCAGTGCTGGACGCATTAAATATACGTCCCACGAGTTCACCAAAGTGGCTCGGAAAGTTAGTATTTAACAGTGACTGTATTTCAGCTGATGACCTCGCCACCTGAAGTGCGTAGGTCTCGCGTGCAGATGTAAGGGCCACATGCTTTTGAAACAATAGAGCCTTTAGTCGACTCACCTTGTCGCAATTCACCTTGGAAGTAGCAATGTGAGGCCAGATGTCTGCTACCTCCCTTAATTTAGTGGGGGGAAACAACACATTCCCGCAGCACGTAACGGCCTTGGTGACCACGACCACGTAAACTTTTCCGGCACGCATGCCACAACAGGCTTCACTGTTAAGAAGGACGTAGCTGCCGTTTGAAAGCACCTGGAATGTGTTTTTAATCACGGGGACTGGAACTCCCTTTAGATAGCAAGCCAAATTTGCAACCGAGGCATTACACGCCCCATGGGAATGGCTGACAAAAGTTTCGCATTCGCTACCGCTAAGAAAAACCTCCCTCATACCATTAAGACATCTGTATAAAAAGGGAAGCTCCCACACCTCCCACACCTCATGTATGTAACTGTCTCCCAATTTCTCATATCTGCCCACCAGAATATGCTTCAAACAAGAAGTGAACTGCAGAGTGGAAATAGGCAAATTTAAAACCCTGTGTATCAACCATTCCGCTGACGGAATCTCAGCCACAGTAAAAGGCAACTTCTCCAACTTTTCAATATTCAACATAACATACGTCATCTCTGTGTTAAATTAAAGGAAAAAAATATTTCCTTGGCTCTGATGTGCTGCCACGGAACGCGACCCGCCTTCAATGTCTGTAGTGTCCACCCAACTGCATAATGGACAGCGTTTGACTCTGTCCATGATATAAACGAACATCTCATTGTACACTTCATACAAGAAACGTTTCCTCCGGGGCACTCTTGGACCTGACAAAAAATCGTGCAAGTCAGTATAATTAGACAGTAACGTGAGATGTGTCTTAACTGCATCTAGCGTGGATGATTTTAACCATTTTTTACAAAGTTTCCCCACGCTATATGTAGTAATGATATCAGCATGTTCTGGTGATATGTATCAAGGGTCTGCCCTACTGGTCCTGAAACCCCCTGAGGAGGTGACAAAACGTTGATGACACCCATTAGTGTCTATGGGCCACAATAACCACCCGCCAGGACATGTCAATGAAGTGTTAAGCGTACCATTCTGGACCCAGTCTGTACGCTCACTAATCGTGGCATTAATATATTGCTGCCAATCTTTCATTTTGGAAGGGACAGGTATGCCAGGCATATTCAAATCTCTAATTGTCGCTAAGCCCAAACAGCTAGTCTGTTGTACAGTGTCATTTAAGATAATCATTTGGACAGGAATGATACATGCCCTAAACAATCTTTCCCTACCCCGCGTTTGCCAATGTTTTGTTCCCCAAACACTTTTCAAATCAACAGTTTTGGACCAGTATTCATACCCTTCAATAGATAGTTGGGAAACAAACAAATTTGAATACAGTAATTTAGTATCAGTCAACAACATTTGCTTATTAGCATGCGGAGTAACTTTAAAATAATATGACTTAGCACTTTGTTGATGATGCCCAGAAAAATATGCAAATTTGTCAGAATAAGTTTTAGAACTCCCCTGCGGAGGAGTCGGGCAATGTTCCCATTGCATATACTCAAATATCGATTTAGGGCTACTGGCTTTATGAATAAAGTGGTGTCCATAATATTTATAACAAAACATGTCACCATAATTATCTCTAAATTGGTAAGCATCTTCATTTTCATAGACAGTATAATACTGCAATTCTGTCAACATAGAATCAACTGTCTTCACATCCCAATCATCAGATACAATGCCTGGTATAACTATATCATTCATGGATAACTTTAGAACATACGGTATTTGAATTATTTCAGTGGGAACATATATATCAAACATTACTCTATCCCACACAGTCCAATCCGGAATAGGTACAGCAGAAATGTTCACAAAGGACAAGTCTCTTCGAACCATATGCGATGAAAAATGTGGTTTCAACACCTTCTCCACCTGCTCAATCTCTGATCGTTCAGGAAGAAAATGACCATGTATTACCAGAAAAAAGGTAATAACAAACCCTAGTCACAGGAAAAAAGCCATCACAGTCATGAAAAGCCACAGATAGTTCCAAGGAAAAACAAAATACGTATGTTTAAGCCAATACATCAGCTTACATCGACCCAGGTCTGGTGTTGAAGAGGATGAAGAGTCCGACATGTTATCATCATTGTTATTAAAGCAGCCGGAGGCAGTTCTCGCAAAAGGTGCCACCGTAAACAAAGGAGCAGTTTGTGTCTCTCGCCGTGGTACACTGTAGATAACACCTTCAGCAACATCAGTAGTCACAGCAACTTGATCAAAAGATTCCAAATTACTTGCTGTTAGTGGAACAATCGTAAGATCAGCTTCCACCCTCCCCAAGCTCGGAGAGGAAACAGCGTCGGTGCAAATCACCTGCAGTGTAACATCTTCCTCAGTAGTGAGAGGGATTCGGGAACTACTGGGCGTTCCTCTTGGTCTGCTGTGCAGAATCGGCCACATGTTGTAACTTGACATTGTCGATGGATACAAAGCGATTTCCTTTGGCCCCTTGCAACGGCGGCAAAATCACAGTTCTTGTGCCATGGATCCCCAGTACAGGGACTGGCGCTCAATACGAAGGGCCAAATTCTTTTTTCACTGCGACCTTTTCACGCACAAGATCCCCAACTCTGGGAATCCAACCAGTAGGCGTTACTGGTTCATCCTTAATTCCTGTGGAGGCAGCATTTGCAGAAGAGTTATCTTCACGGAATTGTTGTAAATCCTGCAAAACAGTGACACGATCATTTATGTCAAACGGTGTTTCCGCCGCCTCCACACCAGGACCATCTAGATCTGGAACAAACATTTGTGTTCCGAACAGGCACTCATATGAAGTACGACCCCACAGGGACCTTCTAGGCAAGTTATTCAGTGCTCTTTGTACTCCATACAGGTGGGCTAGCCAACTATGACCCGTACCTATAACTCTGGCCGTTAAGGATTGCTTTAAATCGCGATTTAAATGCTCCATGACAGAATTTCCCTTGGGATGAAATGGAGACGAGAACTGGAGCTGGACCCCCAACGAAGCCATGGCATCCCTGAATGCCTTTGAGGCAAAAGCAGGGCCCTGGTCCGAATGGAAAGCTGCAACTGCATATGTATCGACAAAGATGCGCAAATCTTTAATAACAGTTCGAGCGTCAGCCGAGCGCTGTGGCCACACCCACACAAATCTGGAGCACGAATCTACAGCTACCAATATATATTTGTATGCACTATCTGGTGTCAGCGGACCACAATGATCCAAGTACACACACTGTAATGGTCTATTTGATATTAGAAGGGGCGTCTGCTACGGGCGTCTAGCCGTGGAAACTTTAATTTGTTGACAGATGTCACAACAAAGGACATACTGCTTCGTCTCTTTATAGAGACCAGGCCACCAGTAACGGGCCTGTAAGAGTGAAATTGTGGCAGTCACGCCAGCATGTGCAGATGCCGCCCCCTCATGAGCTGCAGTAATCAATTGAGGTCGCACAATTTTATTGGGCATGTCGCGTACACCAACGCCTGGGATTTTAACTTCAGCGTTCAGCATACCACCCATGGAATAATGATATTTAGACAGGAATCCTTTAGGATATGGCGTGCCATCAGCCGTAGCTTTTATGGCTGCCAAAATCTCTGTGTCTGGTTTGGAACTCGAACGAGTTACTGCGGCCACAGTAGCAACTGCCACTGCCGATTTTGCGGCTTCATCAGCCAAAGTATTTCCAGCAACGTGTATTCCAATGCGCTGGTGTCCAAGTGTATGTACAACATTGACCTTAGGAAGCGTCTCCTTCAGATCCGCAACCTTCCCCCACAGTAACCTGTGTTTTATGGTGTTACCTTTGGAATCTCTGAACCCATTTAACCTCCAGTAATGCAAATATTCATTGAAAGACTGAACACAGTAATAGGAATCACAAACAGGCAGTGTAAACTGTGCAAGATCCACATGTCCCAAGGCTAACAACAGAGCTTTCAGCTCAGCCAACTGTGCCGTACAGTCTCCCAAGGTCTGTGTATAAGTATGTTGGGGGCAGAACTTCTCCCCCTCCATATAGCCGGTCACCACCACACATGCAGCAGAATACTGTTGTTTAGTTCCCACCGCAGGTTGCACAGAGCCATCAGTGTACATGACCACCTGATATTGATCAATAGGCAATGTGCCAGCGGGAACCGGGTATTCCATTTCATATTGGAGAAATTCCTGTGTCTGCAGTTTTGGGTCAAAAATGTAATCTACATCAGTGGCTGTCAAAGACGTAGCCCATTATATCCGTCGCGGGTGTAGTGCTTTCGCATTGGGAACACTAGCTTTTGTAACAGCCTCTAAGGCTGGAATCGGTGAAACGACAATGATGCGTTGGCCCTGGGCAAGAGGCCGTTCTTTAATCACAACCATCTGTACAGCAGTGAGAATTTTCTCAGTTTGTGCAAAATGTTGTTCAGCAGTGGAATACAAGTGAGACTTGTATCCTATCAGGACTGTCTCACCTTCATTAAAGGTGACATACGTAAACCCAACGGCCCCAGCTATAACCCTGATGACCAGATGTGTCTTATTGTCCTGTGTGTGTAAATGCTTAGCAGCTAGGAGATCCGTTTGCAAGTCTCGAAGAATATGTGTATGCTCAATCGTCCAAAATCTACTCGAAAAATCTGGGCGAATCAACTCGTATAATGGTTTTATACGTGTAGCATAATCAGGAATGTAAGTTCTGCCAAAATTTAGAAATCCCAACAACGACTGGAGTTTCTTAATCGTATTAGGAGGTTGCAACTGTGCATATTTTTCTAAAAAGTGAGGCGCAAAGCTCTTACCCTCGTTCGACAGCTCATATCCCAGGAAAATGACGCTGAGGAACGCAATTTCCGACTTTTTGAAGTTAAATTTGTAACCAATTTCAGCAAATCCCACAACAATGCGGGCTACTCGCCTTAAATGTTGTAGTAACTCGTCATCTGTGAGAGGGTCCAACTCATGCAAAATTTCATTCACACGAGCCGAAAACAGTCCTGGGCTATTCTTATACCCCTGAGGCAAACGACAAAGTTTTTTCTGAGAGCCAAACGCACTAAAGCTCGTAAAATCCCTACTTTCGGGCGCTATATTCTGTCAGAAGAAACCATTCGAGATATCTAAAGGGGTTTTGTATTTTTTACGCACAATATTATTCATGAGCGCTGCGCTATGTGAATTTTGTATAGCATATGTACGTGCATGTCCGTTTAAATGTCTGTAGTCCACCACTATCCTATAAGAATGGTCCGGTTTAGCTACAGGGAATAAGGGATTATTCATCGGCGAGACACAGGGTTCAATTACTCCCTAGTACTCCAATTGTGTAAGTATGTTCCTTACCGATGCCCTTGCTTCAAATTTGATAGGATATTGCAGTTCTGGTTGAGGTTCGCCCCTTAATCGGAATTACATGATAAGGTGAATCCATATCCCACCCCACATGATTTCTATATAATGCGGGTGCTTGTGGCAGAGCCCATTTAATGCTATAGGACTCTGCGAGTTCTCCCGGAACAAGTGGTGAGAACGAAGGTGTAATAACCTCCTCCCCAACTGGACAGTCGTGAACAAAGTCATGGGGCCAATCCTGTTCGGCAAGCAGAATGTCATATATTTTGACTACACGATCCCAAAAGATGGCGTTTATAGTGCGCTCAATGTCCCCTTCTAATTGTAAAGTTACTGTATAAACTCTATCGGGATCAGAGAAACGCATATCTGCCGTTTCGACTTGTATGAAGTCATCAGTTGCTTTCACCTCCAGATGCTCTAGAAGATTCCGGCGAACTATTGTGACCTCTGCCGCGCTGTCTAACAGTGCTAGTGCCCATGTCTTGTTCTTCAAGAGAACTCTCTTCCTGTGTGGCATGTCTAACTGAGACCGCCGCCACTTTTTTCTTTTTAAACTGCTGTTTTTGTTGGATCGGTTTCTCTTCCTTCTTGACAGAAACCTCCGATGAGCGTTGTGATTCCTGTCTCAGTTTGACGTACTCTGTTCTCCGCTCTGACCGCCCACCTCTCTCATTTCTCTTTTCCGATGAGTCCTGAAAGGAACGAGATTGGCGTGTATCAGTATATTGATATCTATCAGGCGTCTTCAAATTATCCCAATTTCTGAGATTATACCTTGCCTGCGGGGTCTCCGGTCGTAGAGATTCTCCCCTTTCTTTTTTAGGTGTTTGTTGTTTTTTCTCCCTGCGCTTTTTAGTACCCTCAGGTTGCTGTTGTTTAGAAGTATCCTTACTACCCTTACCCTGAAACTGTGGTTTCTGTGGTCTAGCCCCCAGGCTATCACGACCGATACTAGAATATGTTTCCGCTATTATTCTCGGCAGTTCCCGCTCTTGATCTAGTTGCGGGACGTCACGAAGACGCATACGCACCGCTAGTGCTACTGCCTCCCCTTTTAGATTACTCAATATGATGGAAGAAACCGTGGCAAAATTGCCCATCAGCTGCATCCCTAAATTTAAGGCTGGGGCAGCCCCATATTCATCTTGAATTTGTTTGAGCACTTCTGGTAAATTAGCCAATGTCGATGTACCGTGTGCTCTCGTGTAGAGCGCGGCAAACACCATGCCCCATGTATTACATTGGTCCACAGTAGGAACCATACCAAACGGCAAACACATTGTTAATATTCTATGTTTATCCTGAGGTCCCGTATGGGGAAATACTGCTTCCAGCGTATTAATTTTTTGCGCCAGCCAAAATGGAGTCTCCTCTCGTTTAGCCGGTACTTTGCCCATAACAGAGTGCACAGTGGCCGAATTGATACCCGGAACTACTGCATGCGGTTGTGCCGGAGCAGCACGCGCTGGCTTTGTGTTCAGTGTCTGCATCACAAATTGAACTAAGCGTCTATATGTAGCCGTTAATTCCGTATATAAACGACGAACTTCAGCCACCGCCAACTGAGCAACCGCTGGATGTGGTGTATAGGTAGCCAATAAAGGCCAGGTGGGCCCATGGTTTCTTAGTGGACCCAGCCTAACTGATGCTATAGTGTGGGGTAGGGCGCCTTCAAGCCAATTATTATGTTCTTGATAAGATAGAGGTATTTCTAAATATGCATATGCCCTGTATTGTCCAGGGACATTTGCAAGAGTGTAATCGTGAAATGTGTTTGAATTCCCATCAACTGCTGGAAATATGACCCAGGAATAAAAAAGTTCTGTTCTATAGGCTGCATGGGCGTCCACCACAAACGTGACTGAACACCCCTGGTTTGTTAGACCATGTGCTAGCAGACGAACTGTGAGCGGGTGTTGCATATTAACTGCTATGTTTATTACTTGGGGATTCGCCATTTTGAAAACAGAGCTAGTTCAGAGAAGGCACACCAATATCGGGGTTTTTCTTTCAGAGTTTAAGCTTGAACAACCAACCACAATAAAATAGGAACTACCTATATCGCGGTGGCGAAAGTCCTCAGTGCCACGGACGTCTCCGTTAATGGAACGAAGGAGTCAATATATATATGAGACCGAGAGAGTCAGCCGGACCTGAAAATTAGAGCCAGACCAAACGTTGGCGGCGCCATGTCGCGTGGGCTCTCATTATCCTAAATGAGACTACTGGATTTCTAGGTAGCAGGGTCGTTCCTGCTGTGGGGGACGGAGTCTGACCCACTTAGAAGGACTTCTGTCACCTTCAATCCGGTTTTTCTCCGGCTAACTAGCAGTGCCTCATCTCTCCCAAGGGGAAGGGATGATTGGGCAGCCGAGCGCAAGACATCTTTAGAACTTCTCAGGGAAGTCGTGGTCACTCAGGTCCCAACCAGCTCTCCCATTTACAGTATGAGCTCATATACAAATGACAAAGGCAGTTTAAGTTTTATAGATTGTTTTTAATAAAACGACTGCATTTTAGATAATAAGGCTTGAGCTGCAATAACCAGAACCATACAACACAGTATGATTGAAATAGTCACGATGAGAGTGAAACATAAGAACAACGCTATCATAGTGTTAATAGATTCCGTTCTCCCTAAGTAAGTTCTATTTCGAGCACAGCATGTTAAGCTCTAAACTTGCCTTTCAGATTCCCTGGGAAGACCCATCAACCCTCATACCTGAGCAAAGGCCTGTGATCTGGTTCAGCATCTGCAACAGGGCAATCAGCGTCTAGTTGTGGTTCCGTGGTCAGAATCTCATGTCAGTGTGATCACAAAACGTCCCTACGCAAGAATGTATATCTGTAATTCAAAGACTAAACTCCTACCACGTCTATCGGCAATGTACCAGACTGTATCCTTGACTGAAGCACAGAGTGAGCAAGGATGTGTTATTGAGAACTCCAGTGCTGAAGTAGGCTAAACAGTGTGATATAAAAAATAAAACAAGACCGTAGAACTGGCTATTTGAAAAATAACAGTACGAAGCTGAATAATATGCATTTAGAGCAAAGTGCACAGAGGCTCTATGCTGCGAGCAAAGGAATAAAATACATCCAGGGCAAAGTGCACAAAGGCCTAACGCCTGAAGCAAACGCGCAAAGGATACCTAAAAATGACCACACTAGAACCGTAGGCCCTGCCAGAGGCTTCATCTTTCTCATGCCAGCAAGACAATGACCCTGTTTGACTGCGAGAAAGAGATCTCCACCCTCACGGGAAATGTATCAGGCGTTCAACTTGCAGGAATAGAAAACACGTTGCATAACATGTTTGCACTGAAAACTACTCGCACCTCTAACGTGGCAGTGAGGCTAAGCTGAACACAAAATGGAGTCTGAGCTAAATATAAAATGGAGTCGATAACTAGTGACCACTAAAGTGACACTAGGCAGCTAAGCCAAGTGCAAAGTGGTGCGACACGAAGTCAGTGGTCAACACACAAATATCACTACAGGTATTTCATGCAGCTCCACTCCACAAGCCTTTACAGGCACCAGGGACTCCATCCCCAGGGCCAATCTCATTTATTTAGGGAAGGGAGCATGCACCTCTGCAGGACCCCATCCCCGGGGCTGTTTTCTACTTTAAAGGGGGGGGCAGTGTACCCCTTCCCCGGGCCTCTGAAGATTCACTAAAACTACTTCCACATTCATTGCAGTGGTATGGTTTTTCCCCAGTGTGTGTTCATTGATGTCTTTTTACGTCTGATAATTGACTAAAGCTCTTCACACATTCACTACACCTGTATAGTTTTTCCCCTGTGTGTGTTCGCAGATGTACTTTTGGATGTGCGGATTCACTAAAGCTTTTGCCACATTGATTGCACCTGAGTGTTTTTTCTCCTGTGTGTTTGTTGATGTCTTTGTGGGACTGACAAATGATTAAAGCTCTTCCCACATTCACTGCATTTGAATGGCTTCTCCTCAGTGTGAGTTCGCTGATGAATTCTTAACGCTGAGGATCACTAAAACTACTTCCACATGCACTGCAATGATGTGCTTTTTCCCCATTATGTGTTTGCTGATGTCTTTGTAGGTTTGCTAATGGAATAAAGCTCTTCACATATTCACTGCACTTAAATGGCTTTTCCCCCTGTGTGTTAGCTGATGAGTTTGTAGCCATCATAACTAACTAAAGCACTTCGCACAGTCACGGCACAGGAATGTTTTTCTCCTGTGTGTGTTCGCTGATGAACCCTTAATGTTCACTGCATTAAACAAACCTGAGGTGAAGTCTTAGAAAATATTTTCAGTGCTCAAATAAGTAGAGAAAACCAGAACAGAACAGTGCAAAACTTAAACCATTAGTAGTGACCCAGCATCAGACACACAGGCTCAGAAAGACAGACGTGAGATTCTTTAAGATCTGTACCAGGAGGACAGTGAGGTTGAGATGATACAGAGGAAGGCAGAGTGTCAGACAATCTAGTTTCCAAAGAGATATCAGCTCAGACGTCGAAACATGAGATTCTCTTAAGAGCTGTACCAAGAGAGCTCTGAGACAGACAAGGGAGAGACGGCGGCACAACTTCAGACACTCAAGTTTCCAGACTGAGCTAAAGTAAGTGAATCATGTGTCATAAAGAGGATTTTATTCTTCTTGACAGGTTACAGGAGTCTAGTTCTAACCATCGAGCTCAATGAGCTTTTCAGATTACAAAAAAATAACCAATAACTGCACACGCTGGCTAGCAATTCTAACGAGGTCCAAATTATCCTCATTTTATGTCACAATCAGCAGTTGAACTTGTCCTTCCATCAACCTCTCACTGGTAGTAAAACCTGCAAGCGGGTCTTTGTGGCTCATCAATGGACATCTCAATCCGAGTAAATACTAAAGATACATGAAAAGGTCCAACAAATTATACTACCACATGGATGCATTTGAGCCATCTGTGCCACCCTGTGCATGAGTCCATGGCCACCACTTTAAGTATCATTGTGTTTGCAGATGCTGTGAGCATCATTCAAGGGCCGATGGCTCTAACCTGAGCTGTAGAATAAGTTAAGGCTTTGTTGACCTGAATAAGGGACACGTATATACTCCATATTTTTTTTTCTCCACACAGAATGAGCATCTATCCTTGGAATTATTTATGTACCTCCATTTACATAGAAGAAGTGTGGAGTGGTCTGAGAAGGTCAAAATACACTTCTCTTCCCTTGAGTGTTTTGACCCCCAGGAAAAGATTCACTAAATTACAATTGCATCCTTTCCTCTTCCACCTGTTTTCGATCAGAGCCCAGTAGTTGTGGTGAATCCCCCTTCTTTGCTCCCAGCAGCTCCTCCCTCCCACCTCCCCTTCTTAATGGCGGCCGCTGCAAGACTGTAGGAGGCTGGCCTGGCTTATAGTGGGTAACAAGAGTACTTACACTCTGTGCCAGGTTCAGTTATCCCTTATTAGTGTAGAAGAGGTGTTTCTAGCAGCTTAGGCTGATAGAAGGTAGCTATAGCAGAGCAGTTTAGGCTGAACTAGTAGACATGCAAAGCTCCTACTATACCACTGGTGTCATATGCACAATATCATAAGAAAACACAATACACAGATATACTAAAAATAAAGGTACTTTATTTTTATGACAATATGCCAAAAGTATCTCAGTGAGTACCCTCACTATGAGGATAAGTTATATACACAAGATGTATGTACCCAAACCAAAATTATGCAGTAAATAACAAACGGAAGTAAAGCAAGCAATGTAAAGTTACAGTAGATTGCAATACGATCACATAGGTATAGGGGCAACACAAACCATATACTCCAAGAGTGGAATGCGAACCACCAATGGACCCCAAAACTATGTGAGCTTGTATAGGGTCGCTGGGACTGTAAGAAAACAGTGAGGGTTAGAAAAATAGCCCACCCCAAGACCCTGTAAGGTAGGTGTAAAGTGCACCTACAACCCCCAGAGAGCACAGAAGTCATGATAGGGGGATTCTGCAAGGAAACCAACACCAGCAATGCAACAACAGTGTATTTCCGGACCTGGGTACCTGCAAAAGAAGGGGACCAAGTCCAAGAGTCGCGACAGTGTCGAGAGTGGGCAGGAGCCCAATAAATGCCAGCTGAGGGTGCAAGGAAGCTGCTACCTGTTGGAAGAAGCTTGCTGTTCTACAAGAACGAAGAGGACTAGGAACTTCCCCTTTGGAGGATGGATGTCCCACGTCGTGAAAAAGCTTGTAGAGGTGTTCCCACGCAGAAAGACCGCAAACAAGCCTTGCTAGCTGCAAGGGTTGCGGTTAGGGTTTTTGGATGCTGCTGTGGCCCAGGAGGGACCAGGATATCGCCACTTAGATGAGGAGACAGAGGGGGCGCCCAGCAAGTCAGGGAACCCTCACAGAAGCAGGCAGCACCCGCAGAACTACCGGAACTGGCACTTAGAAGAGGAGTGAACCGGAGTCCACGCAAAGTCACAAAAGGGAGTCCCATGACGCCGGAGGACAACTCAGAAGGTTGTGCACTGCAGGTTAGAGTGTCAGGGACCCAGGCTTGGCTGTGCACAAAGGAAATCCTGGAAGAGTGCACAGGAGCTGGAGCAGCTGCAAATCACGCGGTACCCAGCAATGCAGTCTAGCGTGGGGAGGCAAGGACCTACCTCCACCAGACTTGGACAGAAGAGTCACTGGACTGTGGGAGCCACTTGGACAGGGTTGCTGAGTTCCAGGGACCACGCTTGTCGTGCTGAGAGGGGACCCAGAGGACCGGTGATGCAGTCTTTGTTGCCTGCGGTTGCAGGGGGAAGATTCTGTCGACCCACAGGAGATTTCTTCAGAGCTCCTGGTGCAAGAAGGAGGCAGGCTACCCCCAGAGCATGCACCACCTGGAAACAGTCGAGAAAGCCGGCAGGATGAAGCGATACAAGGTTGCTAGTAGTCATCTGGCTGCTTTGTTGCGGTTTTGCAGGCGTCCTGAGCAGTCAGCGGTCGATTCTTTGGCAGAAGATGAAGAGGGAGATGCAGAGGAACTCTGATGAGCTCTTGCATTTGTTATCTGAAGAATTCCCCAAAGCAGAGACCCTAAATAGCCAGAAAAGGAGGTTTGGCTACCTAGGAAGGAGGATAGGCTAGTAAGAAAGGTAAGAGCCTATCAAAAGGAGTCTCTGACGTCACCTGCTGACACTGGCCACTCAGAGCAGTCCAGTGTGCCAGCAACCCTCTAAATCCAAGATGGCAGAGGTCTGGGGCACACTGGAGGAGCTCTGGGCACCTCCCCTGGGAGGTGCAGGTCAGGGGAGTGGTCACTCCCCTTCCCTTTGTCCAGTTTCGCGCCAGAGCAGGGCTAGGGGATCCCTGAACCGGCATAGACTGGCTTATGCAAAGATGGGCAGCATCTGTGCCCATTAAAGCATTTCTAGAGGCTGGGGGAGGCTGCTCCTCCCCTGCCTTTCTCACCTTTTCCAAAGGGAGAGGGTGTAACACCCTCTCTCTGAGGAAGTCATTTGTTCTGCCTTCCTGGATCAGGGCTTCCTGGACCCCAGGGGGGCAGAAACCTGTCTGAGGGGTTGGCAACAGCAGCAGTGAAAACCCCAGAAAGGCAGTTTGGCAGTGCCCGGGGTCTGTGCTAGATACCCGGGGGATCATGGAATTGTCTCCCCAATACCAGAATGGTATTGGGGTGACAATTCCATGATCTTAGACATGTTACATGGCCATGTTCGGAGTTACCATTGTGACGCTACACATAGGTGGTGCCCTATGTGTAGGGCACGCGTGTAATGGTGTCCCCGCACTCACAAAGTCCGGGGAAATTGCCCTGAACAATGTGGGGGCACCTTGGCTAGTGCCAGGGTGCCCACACACTAAGGGGGTCATTCTGACCTCGGCGGTAAAAGGCCCTTACCGCCGGTCAGAAGACCGCCATAACACCGCCGCGGTTAACCGCCACGGTCATTCTGACCCACAACGGCCAAACCTCCAAAAATCCGTCCTCCACTCCAGCCCGCCACATCAGCGGGCAGCGAGAAACTGGAGATGACCAAACCTCCACCGTCACGCCAACAGAAATAATGCCCATGCCATTACGACCCACGAATCCACACGGCGGTCATTCAAAAGTGGTATTCCATTGGCGCTACACACCGCCGCGGTCAGAATACACACACAGCACCAAAACACAGCCACATTGTACAATTTGAAATACACACACCTGATACACATACACACACCACTCCCACACAATCAACCAACTATAAAACACACACCCACATCACCCACAAACCCCTGCGACCATAATTACTGAGAGAAGGAGAGAGAGACACAGCAGACAATCCATAGCAAGACACACTGAGGCACACTACACCATCACACACACCACATAGTAGCACAAAGCACCACTCACCAACATACTTATCATCACATACACCACCCCACACCTCACCCACACCACCCCATGGCACCCCAAAGGCACCCACGCTTTTCGGACCAAGAACTCCGGGTCATGGTGGAGGAAATCCTAAGAGTGGAACCCCAGCTCTTCGGCTCGCAGGTGCAGCACACCAGTATAGCTAGGAAGGCGGAGCTATGGCAGCGGATCGTGGACAGGGTCAACGCGGTGGGACAGCATCCCAGGAATAGGGAGGACATCCGCAAAAGATGGAACGACCTACGGGGGAAGGTCCGATCGATGGTCTCCAGGCACAACATCGCGGTCCAGAAGACTGGCGGCGGACCCCCACCCACACCTCCCGAATTCACATCGTGGGAGCAAGAGGTCTTGAACATCCTGCATCCTCAGGGCCTCGCAGGAGTAGCCGGAGGAATGGACTCTGGTAAGTCCAATCTCAACTACTATATCCTCCCCACCCCACCAGCATGCCAACCCACACCCCCACCCTCACCCCCAACCCCCCAGCACACATCCTCCCTGACAATGTCTCACCAGCACAACCCACCCATCCCAACACCAACTCCTGCATGCCAACACAAATCATGGGCACCCATCACCTAAGCATGACCACTGCACTAACCCCCCCCCACTAACTACCCTCACAACACCTCCCTCATGGGAATGCCTGCACTGGGGGACAAGGGCACCCATAACACGCACGCTATTGCACACACAGAAACAATAACCAAACTCTCTTACCCCATGCAGGCCCCGAACGACAACACACCAGCGAGGAGGGTCCAGAAGTGTCCATCCCACCACTGGAACAGGCCCACACTGAGGATAGCAGCTCTGTCGACAGTGAACCTGATGACCAGCCCGGACCATCGGGGACCTCTGGGCAGTCGGTTCCCCTCAGGCAGCCACAGGCCACACCAGACCCGACCCCCTCTGCCAACACCAGCACAGCTCCCACCCAGCGGGCCCATGCCTCTGTCTCTAGGACAGCTCAATCAGCGGTGTGTCTGCCACTACAGGGCACCCAGGCTAACCCAACACCCCAACAACAACAGGGACCTGGGGGCAGTGGTAGCGGGCACACCGTCCAGGGGACAGAGGCCGGGGGAAACCGGGCAGCTCGGAGGGCTGCTGTGCGACAGGGGGGGGAGGAGAGGCCCAGGTAACCCACTCTCCAAGAGGCCCTCACCACCCTCATGGGGGCATACCACCACTCCCAAGAAACGATGGCGACGGTACTGGCCAGGTTCACTGAGATCCAGGCACAGCAGGAGGAACGCTACATGGGGTTCAGGGAGGAGCTGAGAATCATCGGGACCGCAATGGGGACCATCGTCCTGGCCCTCCACAGGATAGAGGACGCGTTGCGGGACCATGGTGCACCACACAGGGCCCCTGTCACTAGCCCGGACCAGGAACAGCCTACCACCTCTGCCGGCGCTAGTGGACAGGAGGTCCCAACACCTCGACAGCCCCCCAGAACCCCACCTCCTGCTGAAGAACAACCACCCCGTAAGAGGAGCCTGAGACCAAAAAAAAAGACAGAGTAGGATGTCAAGACCCCCGCCAGCAGGACATACCCCCTCAAGTCTTCCCACTGTCCCACATTGCCACCCTGTCCAACCATGAACTGCCTATGCTCCATCCTTCCACAGGCAAAAGGACAATGCACCTGTGAGACTGAGAACTGGACTCTGCCATGGATATTCCTCCACCCCCACCCATCACCCTTAGAATCACATGTACCGATATCTAGCACTGTAAATAAATCACATTTTGCACACAAATCTGTTTTGAGTCATGCTGTATTATTAACAAATGTATTACATATTACTGTTCAATTTCTGTTCTGTCAATTAGTCATGACAACATACCAATGTCAATACGCTGTATTTCATGGGCGAACCAAGCAGAAGTCAGGTACTGAGTCAGACAGCACTGAGAAGGGAAGGGAAAGGCAAAAATTAATGAAAAACATCTGTGGGGAACTACAGAAAGTACAGATGCAGGAGGCTATAAGCAATTGTGAAATGGCGTGGGTGATTCTTACCTGTGTGTTACTGGAAATACTGTTGTATCACTCTGTCCCTATTGTCTGTGTCGTCCTCAGAGTCTTCCTCCTCTTCACTCTCCACAGGCTCCACGGCTTCTACAACACCACCATCTGGACCATCCTCCTGCAGGAAAGGCACCTGGCGTCGCAAAGCCAGGTTGTGGAGCATACAGCACGCCACGATGATATGGCACACCTTCTTTGGTGAGTACATTAGGGATCCACCTGTCATATGCAGGCACCTAAACCTGGCCTTCAGGAGCCCAAAGGTTCGCTCAATCACCCTCCTAGTACGCCCATGGGCCTCATTGTACCGTTCCTCTGCCCTGGTCCTGGGATTCCTCACTGGGGTCAATAGCCACGGCAGGTTGGGGTAACCAGAGTCACCTATTAGCCACACACGCTGTCTCTGTAGCTGTTCCATCACATAGGGAATGCTGCTATTTCGCATAACATACGCGTCATGCACTGACCCTGGGAACTTGGCATTTACATGGGAGATGTACTGGTCAGCCAAACAGACCACCTGGATATTCATTGAATGGTAATTCTTCCTGTTCCTGTACACCTGTTCATCGTCATTTGGGGGGACTAAAGCCACATGGGTCCCATCAATTGCACCAATGATGTTGGGGATGTGTCCAAGGGCATAGAAATCAGCTTTCACTGTAGGCAAATCACCCTCCTCTGGGAAAATGATGTAGCTCCGCATGAGTTTCATCAGGGCAGACAACACTCTGGATAAGATCTTGGAAAACATAGGCTGAGACATCCCAGATGACATGGCCACTGTTGTCTGGAATGAGCCAGTTGCAAAGAAATGGAGGACAGACAGAACCTGCACTAGAGGGGGAATTCCTGTGGGTTGGCGGATGGGGGACATCAGGGCTGGCTCCAGCTGGGCACACAGTTCATGGATGGAGGCTCGGTCAAGTCGGTATCGTAGTATTATGTTGCGTTCTTCCATTGTGGACAGGTCCACCAGCGGCCGGTACACGCGAGGATTCCTCCTTCTCATCGCTAGTCCCAGCGGACGGTGCCTAGGAAGGAGAATATGGAGTACAGATTCAATCCACTCACAGGTACGTACAACACAGCTTGCACAGTACAGGTAAATGTATGGTTTGATATGTTTGTATGTGTGCCATTGCAAGGCCTAGGCCTGTGTGACGCATTAGAAATTAAGCCATGTGGGCCCTTGAAATGGCCGATGCCTGACCTGTAAAGTGGGACAATGGGATGTGAGGTCACTGCGCTGGCGGGGCACACCGTGGCGGTAGGCGGTCGAAGACCGCTGTGCGAAGACGCATTGGTTAACATTGAAGCCTATGGGTTTCAGGAGCCAATGACGATGTGCGCCGGCGGTCGCGGGACGCACCGCCGCGGTACGCACTGCCGCGGGCGTGACCGCCATTTTCTATCTGCTCAATCATTCGAGACCTGATCATCCACAGGAGAGGACCTATACTGCAAGTGCTGCTGTGAACTCGGTCTGGAAGTGACAATGGCTGCTGCTACTGGTGAAAGGGCCCCCGCCTTCAGTTCAGAAGAGTTGGAGAAGCTCGTGGACGGGGTCCTCCCCCAGTATGCGCTACTCTACGGTCCTCCAGACCAACAGGTGAGTACACTCAGTGCACATTGAATGGGTTATGCCTGTGTGGGGGGGGGGGATGTAAGTTGGTGGGGTGTGGAGGGAATGAGGAGTGCAACGCACGACAGATGAGAGAATGGGAACCATGACAAGGTTGGGGAGGGGGGGGCATGTACTCCAAACATGCAGATATGTGACGGTTTCTCTTTCCCACCCTGTACATGTCAAACAGGTGAGCGCCCACCAGAAAATCGATATTTGGCGTGCCATCGCCAAGGAAGTCCGGAACTTGGGGGTCTACAACAGACGGGGCACCCACTGCCGCAAGAGGTGGGAGGACATCCGCAGCGGAACTAGGAAGACCGCAGAAACACTGCTGGGGATGGCCTCCCGACCTAGGAGGGGTGCCAGTCGCACCATGACCCCCCTGATGTCCCGGATCCTGGCGGTGGCCTACCCTAATTTGGATGGGCGCTTGAGGACAGCACAGCAGACACAAGGGGGTGAGTATCCGCACATTCTCCTATCTGTATGCGCATTGGAGGCGTCTGGGTGGGGGAGGAGGGCTGTGGGTGACATTAGGCCAGGGCGCTCTCTGTAGTGTAGTCCGCTCCCTTAGGCATAGCCCTGTGCCCCCGCCCCCACCTCTGTAGGGTGCCAAGTGCAGCTACCCATGCTCCAGCATCACAAATGTGCGCGTGTGTTGTCCCTAGACCTGTTTGCCTAGTCAGAAGTACTGAGTAGTGTACCCCAAGTTCGCGACTTAGTGCACGAGGCACCTGTGTCTGTCCTCTCCGCAAAGGGTATTGCTAAGGCATGCACTCAACTTTGTTTCATTTCTCCCCCCACCCTAAATCTTTGTCTTCTTGTGTTTTAGCATCATCAGGCGGAGGAGATTTGGCGTCGGAGCAGGAGGGAGCTGCAGGTCACCAGGCCCCGGTGGGCACTGACACAGACACCGAGGGCACCAGTGATCCGGAGGGCGAGGGGAGCACCACAACGGGGGCCGGTGGAGACACCAGCGACACGGACACGTCCTCGTTTGGGAGCTCCCTAGCGGTGGCGGCACCATCTGTGCCCCCCGCAACAACAGGTACAGCCGCCACCCAGCGCACCAGCACCGCCCTCCCAGCAGCCCCTCAGTCTTCGCTCCGTGGCCGCTCGGCCAGGAAGGCGCGCGTCTCCTTCGCCCCAGGCACCTCAGCCCCTGCCTCTGTTACCCCTGCTGCCCTCAGTGCGGAGCTCATTGACCTGGTGAGGACGGTCATTGTTGGGCAGACTACCCTTCTGAATGCCATCCAGGGGGTGGAAAGGGAGGTGCATCGGAGCAATGCCTACCTGGAGGGCATTCATTCGGGTCAGGCTGCCCATCAACGAGCGTTCACTGCTCTGGCCTCAGCACTGACGGCAGCCATTGTCCCTGTCTCCAGTCTCCCTCTTCTATCTGCCTCCACCCTTTCTCTGTCTCCTGTACCTCAACCTATCCCATCCACACCATCAGACCAGCCTGCACACACCTCAACACCCAAGGCCAGCTCATCCAAACATAAGCACCACAGAAAACACAAGCATTCACCCAAGCAACATACAGATGCAGACATATCAACAGTCACTACCACCTCTGTGTCCCCGTCCTCCTCGTCTCCCTCCTCCCTCCCTGTGACGTCTACACTCACACCTGCATGCACCCCAACATCAGCCAGTTCTTCCACCACCAGCAAACCCTCCACTACAGTCCGCACACCTGCAGTCACCACCCCCACTGGCATTTACACGTCCCCTGTGTCCTCTCCCACTGTGTCTGTCACCCCCTCTTCCAAGACACATAAACGCAGGCAGACACCCAAACAACAGCCAACCACCTCACCACAGCCTACGTCCCAGTCACCTGCACCCAAGGACAGCACACCTGGCTCTCATACAACCACATCCTCTTCCTCCACTTCTCTCACCACTACTCCTACCCCTTACCTTGGTCCCAAGAAAAATTACCTCTCCAGTTTTGACCTCTTTCCCTCCCCCGACCCACCCCCTCCAACTGGGAAAAGTCCCAAGCGCACCTCCGCAACCACCAGCCCAACTTCTACAGTGCAAGTGGTGCATGGCATGTGGAGTCCACCCTTTGGCGGCAGTAACACTTCGGTGAGCAGCAAGGGGACAGCCAGCCCCCCCCCCAGGCAAGAGGACCCGGAAATTGAAGGGCCGCCGTGAGCGGACAGAGACGGCTGCCCCCAAGGAGGTGACTCCGGCCACTTCACCGGCCACAGCAGCCAGGGGAGGCAATGGCCCGAGAGCCCCATCTAAGGAGCGGAAGGACAGCAGGGCGGAGAGGACAACCACCAGGAGCGCGGAGCAGGAGGGCCCCACAAGCCCCATCCCGGCTGCAAGGGACGACACCAAAGGGCCCAGGACTCACTCCCCGAAGGGGCCTGACACAGCACGGTCGGAGGGCGAGTGAGCAGGGTGTCCAGGCCAGGTATGACTCCCTTGACATACTGCAAGAGCACCGCTGAACAGGGCCCCGCCGTGAAGACAGGTACCGCTGAACAGGGCCCCGCCGTGAAGACAGGTACCGCTGAACAGGGCCCCGCCGTGAAGACAGGTACCGCTGAACAGGGCCCCGCCGTGAAGACAGGTACCGCTGAACAGGGCCCCGCCGTGAAGACAGGTACCGCTGAACAGGGCCCCGCCGTGCAGAAGAGCACCGCTGAACAGGGCCCCGCCGTGAAGACAGGTACCGCTGAACAGGGCCCCGCCGTGCAGAAGAGCACCGCTGAACAGGGCCCCGCCGTGAAGACAGGTACCGCTGAACAGGGCCCCACCGTGAAGACAGGTACCACTGAACAGGGCCCCGCCGTGAAGACAGGTACCGCTGAACAGGGCCCCGCCGTGAAGACAGGTACCGCTGAACAGGGCCCCGCCGTGCAAAAGAGCACCGCTGAACAGGGCCCCGCCGTGAAGACAGGTACCGCTGAACAGGGCCCCGCCGTGAAGACAGGTACCGCTGAACAGGGCCCCGCCGTGCAGAAGAGCACCGCTGAACAGGGCCCCGCCGTGAAGACAGGTACCGCTGAACAGGGCCCCGCCGTGAAGACAGGTACCGCTGAACAGGGCCCCGCCGTGAAGACAGGTACCGCTGAACAGGGCCCCGCCGTGTCAAGCACCGCTCCGCTGGGCCCTTCCTGTCAAGCACCGCTCCGCTGGGCCCTTCCTGTCAAGCACCGCTCCGCTGGGCCCTTCCTCTCAAGCACCGCTCCGCTGGACATCGCCATGTCATGCACCGCTGCGCTGGGTCCCGCCGTCTCAGGCACTGTTTATGGTTCACTGTGCCCACCATGCCTCCTCCTTGACCAGTGGACTCTGTAATCCACCTGAGAGACTGTGGCTTTGCACTCCCCAGGATGGCACAGTGGGCAATCCACCCACTGTAGAGACTTGAGAGACTGTGGCTTTGCACTCCCCAGGATGGTCCAGTGGGCAATCCACCCACTGTAGAGACATTGAGAGACTGTGGCTTTGCACTCCCCAGGATGGTACAGTGGGCAACCCACCCACTGTAGAGACATTGAGAGACTGTGGCTTTGCACTCCCCAGGATGGTACAGTGGGCAACCCACCCACTGTAGAGACATTGAGAGACTGTGGCTTTGCACTCCCCAGGATGGTCCAGTGGGCAACCCACCAACTGCAGAGACTTGAGAGACTGTGGCTTTGCACTCCCCAGGATGGTACAGTGGGCATGGTGGCTCCTCGTGGATCTGGCGTCGTGGACTCACGTGGCTGTGGTGGCCCCCCCCTTCCCTTCCCCCTGAGGTGCCTGTAGTTTTGACATCAGATGCCCCTGCAGTGTTCTCTCCAAAGGACTCAGGTCTCGTGTGTGGGCTTTGCCCTTGTTTCGCAGAACCTTGGCCCACGGACATGTTAGATTCGTAGGATGTGCAGGACTTGTTACTTCAGTGATACACTGATGTGTATATCTTTTTGTTTTTTGTAAATATTTTTCACGGTTGCTCAATTATTTCCAGGTGCTTTTTTTGTACATGAAAATTTATTCCAAATTTGGTTGTGTCATTGTATTTTTAAAGGGTCTTTGTGTGGTGTCACTGTGACTTCCTGCTCTGCATTGGTGTGTACATATTGGGGGGGTGGGGGGGTCGCATATGTGTATGCCCGTAACCTTTCTTCCTCCCCCCTCCCGTGTGTCGTAGGTGCAGTACTTACCGTTGATGTCTGCGCCGGAGTTCGTACTCGTGGTAGATGAGCAGGTAGACGAGAGCAGGTATGATGTTCAATTCGGGTTCCATGCTGTCCGGATTCCGCGTGGAGTGTCTCGAGGTGAGCGTTTTCCATTGGAAATGTCTGTTTCCGCCGTGTTTTTATCGGCGGGGCTCCCGCCCCGGAAAAGGTGGCGGATTGGTGGGTCGTGATAGGGTGGGCGGTACATTGTCTGCCGCCTGGCTGTTGGCGGTGACCGCCGCGCTGTTTGTTTGTTCCGCCGTGGCGGTCGGAGTGTTAATGCGGCGGGCTGTGTTGGCGGTTCCCGCCAGGGTCAGAATTGCATTTTTTTGTCCGCCGGCCTGTTGGCGGGTTGGCCGCCGCTTTATCACCGACCGCCAGGGTCAGAATGACCCCCTAAGTAACCTGGCACCCAACCTTCACCAGGTGAAGGTTAGACATATAGGTGACTTATAAGTTACTTATGTGCAGTGAAAATGGCTGTGAAATAATGTGGGCATTATTTCACTCAGGCTGCAGTGGCAGGCCTGTGTACGAATTGTCTGAGCTCCCTATGGGTGGCAAAAGAAATGCTGCAGCCCATAGGGATCTCCTGGCACCCCAATACCCTGGGTACCTCAGTACCATATACTAGGGAATTACATGGGTGTACTAGTATGCCAATGTGAATTGGTGAAATTGGTCACTAGCCTGTTAGTGACAATTTGGAAAGCAGAGAGAGCATAACCACTGAGGTTCTGGTTAGCAGTGCCTCAGTGAGACAGTTAGGCATCACACAGGGAACACATATAGGCCACAAACTTATGAGCACTGGGGCCCTGGCTAGCAGGGTCCCAGTGACACATAACAAACATACTGACAACATAGGGTTTTCACTATGAGCACTGGGCCCTGGCTAGCAGGATCCCAGTGAGACAGTGAAAACACCCTGACATATACTCACAAACAGGCCAAAAGTGGGGGTAACAAGGCTAGAAAGAGGCTACTTTCTGGCAGCCCCTAGTGTGACCCCCTGACCTGCTTTGGGTCAGGAGTACACTCGGCTCCACCAGCCTGCCTCCATGCCCCTGACCCTGCCGTTGCTGCAAAGAGAAGTCCCTGGTGCCTAGTGGTAGGCGTATCTGCTTTGTTCCGTGTATTTTGTTCTTTGTATATTGTATTTCATTTCTTGCAATTTGTTTTTCGTATTACACACTTTTCTGAACTTGTGCCCATTTTCTGCTTCGCTTTGTGTTGCTTTGATTATGCCAGTTTTTTCATTTTCCGGCTCTTGGCAGTTTGTTCTGCCCCTGCGGCCCTGCCCCCCTCGGCCACTCCCTCCCGCCTCCCGCCTTCCAGCTGCTCCTCCCTCCCACCTCCCCTTCTTAATGGTGGCCACTGTGAGGCCGCTGCGCTGACGTGCCGGAGGCACGCCAGAGGCAAGCCCGTCTGCGCCCGTCGGCACCTGGACCACGCCAAGCACCCGTCCCCCTGGTCAACGCTCCTCCATGCCCCCCAAATGCCACTACTCCTCCACAGAGCTCCTTGCTCTCAACTCCGTCCAGCACACCACCTGCGCCCAGGCCAACCCCAAACACATACACGGACCTTTCACATTCCACTCATGCCACTTCTCTTTCACTCATACCAACACCAACAACACCAACAAGCACCACAACAACAGCAAACCCCCCAATAACTTCAACTGCATCCCCCTTAACACCCGCTCCGTCCACAATCACGCCATCGAGCTTTGGGATCTACTCACCACAAACTCTCCCGACATCGCCTTCCTCAAAGGAACATGGATGAACTCCTCATCAGAACCCGACATCGCCATAGCCATCCCAGAAGGATACAAAATCACCCGTAGAGACCGCACCAACAAACCAGGAGGAGGAATCACCATAATACACAGGAACTCCATCAAGATTTCCACCAACTCCAACAACACCCTAGACAATGTAGAGCACCTACACTTTCAAGTACACATCAACACCAACACCACCCTAAGAGGAACCCTCATCTACAGACCACCAGGACCCCACCCCCCATTCTGTGACACCATCGCCGACACTATCAGCTCCCACGTGCTCACCTCCACAGACTACCTACTCCTTGGTGACCTTAACTTTCACCTGGAAAGCACCCACAACTACAACTCCACGGCCCTGCTGGACAACCTTGCAAACCTCGGCCTCAAGCAACTAGTCACGTCACCCACCCACTCAGCCGGACACACGCTAGATGCCATCTTCACCAGCAGCCACATCTCCTTCACTCACACCACAGAACTCCACTGGACTGACCAGCACTGCATTCATTTCTCCTTCCTGAAACCCCCCACCCACCACCAACATCCTAGTCCCTACCACAAGTGGAACAAAATCTCCAAAGAACAACTAATCTCCAACCTTGCACAAGCTCCACCTCCCAACACCAACGACCCCAATGCCGCTGCCCTCAACTACACACGATGGCTGGAACATGCGCAGACTCCCTCGCCCCATTCTAAATAAACAACAACACCCGCACCATCAAGACCGCCCCCTGGTTCACCACAGAACTTCAGTCTTCCAAACGAGAATGCCGAAAAATTTAGAAAGCCTGGCGCCAAGAACCCTCAATGAGCAACTTCTCCGCCCTCAAATCAGCCATGCGCAAACATCACCAACTCATCCGGACCTCCATACGATCCTTCTACAAAGAACGCATAGACAACAACACACACAACAGCAAGCAACTTTTTGCCATCATCAAAGAACTCACCCAACCCAAATCCTGCACCATCGACCCTCCACACTCCCAAGACCTCTGCAACCCCCTCTCCAACTACTTCCACCGCAAGACAGCAGACATAAGTGACAGCTTCACATCGTCATCACCCACCATCACCACCACCAACACAACCAACAGCACAACACTCTGCTGCACCATCCTACTGAACACCTGGACCCCCACCAACGACGATGAAATCGGCATAACCATGAGCTCCATCCACTCAGGCTCCCCAACAGACCCTTGCCCCCACCACATCTTCAACAAGGCCAGCCAAATCATCGCTCCCCAGCTCCGGGCCGTCATCAACAGTTCCTTCGAGACCGCAACCTTCCCAGACATTTGGAAGTCAATGCTCTTCTCAAAAAACCCAAAGCAGACCCTGAAGACCTCACAAACTACTGAGCTATCTCTCTACTCCCCTTCCCCGTAAAGGTCATAGAGAAGATAGTGAACATACAACTGTCTCGCTTCCTAGAAGACAACAACATACTCGACGTCTCCCAGTCTGGATTCCGCAAAAACCACAGCACTGAGACTGCCCTCTGCACACGCCTCTTCGATGCCGGAATTCGCCACAAAGCCCTGGACTGGCTCACCTTCTTCCTCTCCGAAAGAACCCAAAGAGTTCGCCTCCCTTCTTTCTGGTCTACAGCCACCAAGACCATCTGTGGGGTCCCCCAAGGATCCTCCCTCAGCCCCACCCTTTTCAATATCTACATGGCTCTTCTCGCCAACATCATCCGCCCCCACAGCCTCACCATCATTTCATATGCTGACGACACCCAGCTCATCATCTCCCTCACGAGGAACCCATCTACCGTCAAGAATAACCTACACGCCGGACTCCTCACCATCTCCAACTGAATGACAGCAAGCCACCTCAAATTGAACTCAGATAAAACCGAGATCATCATCTTCAGCCCCAACAAGACAGCATGGAACGACTCTTGGTGGCCCACTACCCTTGGACCACCCCCAACACCCACCACACACGCACGCAATCTTGGCATCATACTGGACTCATCCCTCTCCATGACTCAGCAGATCAATGCCATATCATTCTCCTGCTTCAACACCCTTCGCATGCTACACAAGACTTTCAAATGGATTCCTTTAGAAACAAGAAGAACGGTCACTCACGCCCTCATAAGCAGCAGACTGGACTACGCCAACGCCCTCTACGCAGGGACCACAGCCAAGCTTCACAAACTCCAGCGAATCCAGAACGCAGCCGCACGTCTCACCCTCAACCTCCCCCGCCACAAACACATCTCTGCCCACCTCAGATCCCTACACTACACTGGCTGCCTATCAACAAAAGGATCATCCTGGTCCACGCTCACAAAGCCCTCCACAACACGGGACCCGCCTACCTCAACGAACGAATCAACTTCCACAAACCAACTCGACAGCTCCGCTCCGCTGCCCTCGCCACAGTCCCCCGCATCTAACACACCACTTCCAGCAGCAGATCCTTCTCCCACCTTGCCGCCAAAACCTGGAACTCCCTCCCCACCAACCTACGCAAGACCCAGGACCTCCTAACTTTCAGAAAGCACCTCAAAACATGACTTATCGAGCAATAACCACCCCCCCCCCCAACTCCTTGAGACCCTACCGGGTGAGTAGTGCGCTTAAGAAATTTGTTTGATTGATTGATTTGCTCTGGGTACAATAACTCAGGAGTTTTCTAATAATTCATCAATACAAGATCATTTTATAAACTCTGCAATTGGGAGTCTTCTAATATCGAAAGAGCTTCTTTGTAGGAAGATTGACTATCATGTTATTAGACACTTCTCTAATGGGAAATTCCCCTGCATAGTAAGAGGGCCCTGCCCTGAGTGCCCAACTACATATGAAAATGGTATTCTTACATTCAATTTGGCCCTGACATCATGCTCATCTAGTGTGTGTGCAGAAGCATAGGTCACCCCTGAAAATGTAAGGTCAAGAGTCCGCCCTGTGACCGGGAGGGGTACATCAAGTACGAGGCATTGGAATAAAGTCCTTGTCCTGGTTGTCACATAAAATAGTGGCAGCACACCATGACTTGTGAACTTGTAGGGCATGTCACATACAATAGTGCCAGCACACAATGACTTGTGAACTTGTAGGGCATGTCACATAAAACAGTGGCAGCACACTATGACTTGTACACTTATAGCGTGACCAGACCTTTTTCTCGGAAAAAAAGCCCTGAAGGACTGGACCTGCTCCAAGAGTCAGTTTGTTGACCTCCTGTGTAGCTCAAGCGCCACAATGAGGCCTTTTCCCTGAGGTGCCTACCTGACCAGTAACAACTGGTCTTGACCTGGACCCTGCTGGTGGCCTCTGCTGGATTGAGTCTTGACCCCCAAGTGTTGTTTCTGAGGATCTGGGACCCTGGGCTCTGTCTACCCAGACTTCCCTGACCTGATCTAAAAAGGCTGGGACTTAGAACCTTTTTGGACTTCCAGACCAGGACAAATGACTCCAGTTTATCAGCCCATGGCCAGACTCCTCTGGGCTGAGGAAACAGGTTTCTACCACTCAGAGCTTTTCCACAGCAGCCAAGCACATTCAGCAGACCCTTGTCAATAAGGCTTCCAGCCTTATTGGTGGATACAGACTACAGCTTTGTCCCGCTTGAGGATTCTAATCTCTGAAAAAGAGAAGCCATAGGTATCTTGAGCGGGCTAAGGCACCAGAAGTATCCGAACAGGCAGTGGACTTTACTGGATGCAAAGTTTAAACTTTTCCTGCTCTGAGCTTTTCCTGTCAAAACCATCGGCTTCACTGGATTTTTGTTGATTTGGTTTATTTTTCTAATTTGATTTGGGATCCAACAATAGATGGTGTATTTTTTTGCAGCCTTTACCTTCTTCACTCTGACATATCCCATGAAGAGTTGGTCATCCACAGAAAACTCTTTCATGAGGTCAAAGTTGAAGAACAACATTTGGGTCCAGAGGGTGAATTCGCTCCTCTTCCTTGGAGGGATGTGGCAGAGCGTGTATTAGGCAAGGTGATGGGTTGGCCTACATGAAAAGTGGTGACAACTTTCAGCAGAAAAGAAGCCCTATTACGCAAAATCAGGTAGTTTAGATGGATGCTCATGTATGGAGGATTTGATGATAAGGCCCAAAGCTAACTGAACCTCAAGGCTCATGCTATTGTCAAAAGGAAGGCTATCTTGATGGTAAGAAGCCTGAAGGGGAAATTATGTAGAGGCTCAAAGGTACAGCTCGGCTTGAGCAGAGGATCAATGTGTATGCTCAGAAGCTCGGGATACCAGACTCTCCATGCTCAGTGCAGAGCCACAAGGATAACTTGGGCCCGGTCATTCCTGGCCTTCGTGAGAACCCTAGAAAGGAGCAGTATGGCGGAAAACTGTACAGGATGTCTCAGCTACACTCGAGACAAAAAGTGTCTTCTATGAAGAGCGATCTTAGAAACTACAGAGAGCAAAACTTCTGACTTCTCGTTCTCGGCAGAGGCAAACAGATCTAACCAAGTCTCAGTCCAATGCTGAAAGAGACTTTGCACCACTTCTGGGTGGAGACGCCATTTGTGATATGCTAGGCATCGACAGCTGAGTTTGTCCACCCTGGTGTTCAGGGAACTGGCCAGGTGCTGAACCACCAGGGATATGCCCTGTTGTTCCAGCCATGTCTAGAGATGCAATGCCTCTTGACAAAGGGGTCCACAACCCCACCCGCTCTGTGTGTTTCAGTACCACATGAGAGTGGTGTTGCCCACAAATCTTCCCTTGATGGAGGGTAGAAATTCTTTCAATGCCAGCCAGATCGCATGGAGCTCCAGCATGTTGATGTGGAGTCCAGTTTCCGCCGGAGACCAGAATAATCTTATCTCCACCTCTCCCAGATGCCCACCCCATCCCAGGAGTGATGCATCTGTCACTACTGTGAGATCTGGCAGGGGAAGGGAGAGGTGTCTGCCTCTGACACTATTGCGGTTCGTAAAACATCACTGCGATCCCTCTGAGATCTGGACCATGTCGGAGAGATTCCTCAGATGCTGCGCCCACTGGAACGTCTGGTCCACTGCAGAGCTAGCATACGCCATCTGGCATGAGTCACCAACAGGATGTGGGAGCCCTTGAGGCCCAGCAGCCTCAGAGTCAGACTCACCAAAACTCAGGATAGAGGCTGAAACATCAGTATCATGGCCTGAGCATCCTGCACTCGCAGCTAGGGAGGATAAGCCTGAGACTGCACAGTGTGTAGTACAGCTCAGATTAAAAGGGAGCATCTGAGAGGGAATCAGGTGTGACTTCAGCATGTTGATAGTGTGCCCCAGTGACTGCAGGAGGGTTGCCGTAGTCTGGAGGTGGGAGACACCAGCCTGGGGTGAGCCCACCTTCAGCAGCTAGTTGTCGAGATAGGGGAAGACTGGCACCCCTGATTTGCGCAGATGAGCTGTGACCACCGCAATCACCTTGGTGAACACACACGGGGCGCTGGTAATGCCAAAAGGGAGCACCGTAAACTGAAAGTGCTCGTGGCCTGCCATAAACCACAGATAACGCCTGTGGGAGACTGGCTCAGTATATGGTGCACACCTATAAGAGATGCAGCCTGCAATGAGTCCAGGCAACCCTTAGTGATAGTGTTAGAGGTTCCTAATAACTGAAGCTCTCAATGGGTAGCTGTGGGGAGCAGCTAAGGCGTATTAGAGAGGGTGTGAAGCAATTGCAATAACCACAAAGTCAATCAATGATTTACACACAAGAAAGAACCACACCAAGTGTTAAAAAAAAGGTATTATTTATAAACACACAGGCACTAAACTAATTTTGGTATATCTCCTAACTGGAGATATGAACACACAACAATATACTTACAAAACAGGTAGGTACAGGCATATAATAACATGGGCCCCTAAGGGGAGACCAAACCATAAACTACAAACATGGGTTAATAAAGACACAAATAACTAAGACTAACACTCAAGAATCCTAAGGACTGGGGAAGTACTAGAACACCAGAGTAAGTAGCAGGTATTCCCCAGGAGCCCGTGTGTAGAGGTGTTACCTAGTGTTGGGTGTCCCACAGGATAATAGTGGGTAAGTAGCGGTTAGTGTTTGTGTGTTTCAGGACACTTCCCGGAAGAGAGTTTGAATGATGACCTACGAGTGACCACCCTTAGGACCCTTGGACCAGTATCCAGGAACCTGTGTGCATCGGGCCTAAAGTGCGTTAGAACCCTCATAGGAAACAATGGAGGAGGTTGTGGTCAGGAAAAGGTTTGAAACTAACCCTTTGCAGAGAACCTCAAGAAAATCCGTTAGGCAAAGGAAGGTTCAAGAGCGCCCCCCCGTGGACACCCAGAGAAGCACAGTACCTACATCAGGGAGCCCAGGTGCATAGGGGTGAAGTTATGTAGGAACCTCCCGTTGAAGTCAATGGGGACCACTCACCTTAATCAAAGAAGTGTGGAAAGGAACCTCAGGGGCCCCTCGGAAGCATGCAGGGGTCTAACAGTATTTCACAGTATAATGTATCGTTTCAGCTTAAAAAAGCCTTATAATAAAAACACTAAACAAGTTTAAAATACAATTAAAATGACATCACATGATTAACTTCATCTAAAATGATTTTTTTTTAAATGAAATGAATGCCTCAACTCGCAGGTTGATAGTGCAGTCGCTAACCCTTTGGGCTCTGACTTATCGATCTCCAAGCACGTGGGCCGGCTGCCACAGGCAGAGAAATAACTTTTAAGTCTGAGCGTCAGGGCCTCCCTACAAGGCCAGTATTGTGATTTATAAACAATGGCCCCGTGAGATTGTTTCAGCTCCTGCATCGGTTCATTCCCACCGGTCAGTAGCATCCGAGTCCTTGTGCCGGGCTTCAGGATTGGAAAGGACAGGGAGAGTTCCTCTTCTAAATTTCAGGTACAATTACCTTGTTTCTTCTCCAACGATGTAATCCAGATATGGTTCGTAGGCGATTCCACCTTTTGTCATCAAAAAAACAGTAATTTGCTTCTATTGCTTAGATCCCTGCTCCGGTTAGAGCCCTAGAACTGATTCTTGATGAGACAGGAAGAAAAGAACAAATACTGACAGAGAAACCCGCATCTGCAGCTCCCGTGCTTTCATCCTATGAACCGATGTCCTGCTGCTGCTGTTTCAACAGTGATGCTTTGCTGTCTCTCACCGCAGCTTCTTCATTTACAACCTCACTCACCCGTCTGGTTGCTCCCGGCGCCTGCGCTCCCACACCTGTGGCCTGTATCTCTGATGTATTCTACAGGCAAGCCAGGGAATCTAACAAGCATTAGCAAAGCCAATAGGTCTCCCCTTAGGGATACATCTGCTTTGCTAATGGCTTTAATCACGGTGCACAGCATCCCTGCTGCTATGGAACATTGCTAATAAACAAGGAAAGAAAACCTACACTGCCAACTGCATTATTTGTAGATGTATGCACCAAGCTTGTGCACGGCTACAAAATAAAGCAGTTTGTTTGCTTTTTTTACTGATCCCAGTTGGATCAGGAATAAATAAATAAGTTGAGTCACTGGGAGGAAACAACATGTGTAGGGAAGAAACGCAGCTGGGAAAGCAACACGGAGGGCGGGCAGGAAAAACACAGGGGTGCATGGTGGGGAGAGTTAAAAGACAAACAACGAGCATATGTTTGCTATAAGTCCTTTGATCAATGGGTATTGGGACATCGTGTGTAAATTTATAGCTGAAACTCTGTGAGTTAAAATCAAGCTGAGCCGAGTGTTGGTGATGTGGGGAGCGGATACTGCGTCACTCAGCCTCTTGGGGAGGTCTCAGAGGTGCTTGCTGTTTTACCTAGCTGAGCTGAGTGTTGGTGATGTGGGGAGCGGATACTGTGTCACTCAGCCTCTTGCCGAGGTCTCACAGGTGCTTGCTGTTTTACCTAGCTGAGCTGAGTGTTGGTGATGTGGGGAGCGGATACTGTGTCACTCAGCCTCTTGCCGAGGTCTCACAGGTGCTTGCTGTTTTACCTAGCTGAGCTGAGTGTTGGTGATGTGGGGAGCGGATACTGCGTCACTCAGCCTCTTGGGGAGGTCTCACAGGTGCTTGCTGTTTTACCCAGCTGAGCTGAGTGTTGGTGATGTGGGGAGCGGATACTGCGTCACTCAGCCTCTTGGGGAGGTCTCAGAGGTGCTTGCTGTTTTACCTAGCCGAGCTGAGTGTTGGTGATGTGGGGAGCGGATACTGCGTCACTCAGTGTCGGTTATGTGGGGAGCGGATACTGCGTCACTCAGTGTCGGTTATGTGGGGAGCGGATACTGCGTCACTCAGCCTCTTGGGGAGGTCTCAGAGGTGCTTGCTGTTTTACCTAGCCGAGCTGAGTGTTGGTGATGTGGGGAGCGGATACTGTGTCACTCAGCCTCTTGGGGAGGTCTCAGAGGTGCTTGCTGTTTTACCTAGCTGAGCTGAGTGTTGGTGATGTGGGGAGCGGATACTGCGTCACTCAGCCTCTTGGGGAGGTCTCAGAGGTGCTTGCTGTTTTACCTAGCCGAGCTGAGTGTTGGTGATGTGGGGAGCGGATACTGCGTCACTCAGTGTCGGTTATGTGGGGAGCGGATACTGCGTCACTCAGCCTCTTGGGGAGGTCTCAGAGGTGCTTGCTGTTTTACCTAGCTGAGCTGAGTGTTGGTGATGTGGGGAGCGGATACTGTGTCACTCAGCCTCTTGGGGAGGTCTCAGAGGTGCTTGCTGTTTTACCTAGCTGAGCTGAGTGTTGGTGATGTGGGGAGCGGATACTGCGTCACTCAGCCTCTTGGGGAGGTCTCAGAGGTGCTTGCTGTTTTACCTAGCTGAGTGTTGGTGATGTGGGGAGCGGATACTGCGTCACTCAGCCTCTTGGGGAGGTCTCAGAGGTGCTTGCTGTTTTACCTAGCCGAGCTGAGTGTTGGTGATGTGGGGAGCGGATACTGCGTCACTCAGTGTTGGTGATGTGGGGAGCGGATACTGCGTCACTCAGCCTCTTGGCGAGGTCTCACAGATGCTTGCTGTTTTACCTAGCTGAGCTGAGTGTTGGTGATGTGGGGAGCGGATACTGCGTCACTCAGCCTCTTGGGGAGGTCTCACAGGTGCTTGCTGTTTTACCTAGCTGAGCTGAGTGTTGGGGATGTGGGGAGCGGATACTGCGTCACTCAGTGTTGGTGATGTGGGGAGCGGATACTGCGTCACTCAGCCTCTTGGGGAGGTCTCGGAGGTGCTTGCTGTTTTACCTAGCTGAGCTGAGTGTTGGTGATGTGGGGAGCGGATACTGCGTCACTGAGCCTCTTGGGGAGGTCTCACAGGTGCTTGCTGTTTTACCTAGCTGAGCTGAGTGTTGGTGACGTGGGGAGCGGATACTGCGTCACTCAGTGTCGGTTATGTGGGGAGCGGATACTGCGTCACTCAGTGTCGGTGATGTGGGGAGCGGATACTGCGTCACTCAGCCTCTTGGCGAGGTCTCACAGATGCTTGCTGTTTTACCTAGCTGAGTGTTGGTGACGTGGGGAGCGGATACTGCGTCACTCAGTGTTGGTGATGTGGGGAGCGGATACTGCGTCACTCAGTGTTGGTGATGTGGGGAGCGGATACTGCGTCACTCAGTGTCGGTTATGTGGGGAGCGGATACTGCGTCACTCAGTGTCGGTTATGTGGGGAGCGGATACTGCGTCACTCAGCCTCTTGGGGAGGTCTCACAGGTGCTTGCTGTTTTACCTAGCTGAGCTGAGTGTTGGTGATGTGGGGAGCGGATACTGTGTCACTCAGCCTCTTGGGTGGTCTCTGAGGTGCTTGCTGTTTTACCCAGCCGAGCTGAGTGTTGGTGACGTGGGGAGCGGATACTGCGTCACTCAGTGTCGGTTATGTGGGGAGCGGATACTGCATCACTCAGTGTCGGTTATGTGGGGAGCGGATACTGCGTCACTCAGTGTCGGTGATCTGGGGAGCGGATACTGCGTCACTCAGCCTCTTGGGGAGGTCTCACAGGTGCTTGCTGTTTTACCTAGCCGAGCTGAGTGTTGGTGATGTGGGGAGCGGATACTGCGTCACTCAGTGTCGGTTATGTGGGGAGCGGATACTGCGTCACTCAGTGTCGGTGATGTGGGGAGTGGATACTGCGTCACTCAGCCTCTTGGGTGGTCTCTGAGGTGCTTGCTGTTTTACCCAGCTGAGCTGAGTGTTGGTGATGTGGGGAGCGGATACTGCGTCACTCAGCCTCTTGGGTGGTCTCTGAGGTGCTTGCTGTTTTACCGAGCTGAGCTGAGTGTTGGTGATGTGGGGAGCGGATACTGCGTCACTCAGTGTCGGTAATGTGGGGAGCGGATACTGCGTCACTCAGTGTCGGTTATGTGGGGAGCGGATACTGCATCACTCAGTGTCGGTTATGTGGGGAGCGGATACTGCGTCACTCAGTGTCGGTGATGTGGGGAGCGGATACTGCGTCACTCAGCCTCTTGGGGAGGTCTCACAGGTGCTTGCTGTTTTACCTAGCCGAGCTGAGTGTTGGTGATGTGGGGAGCGGATACTGCGTCACTCAGTGTCGGTTATGTGGGGAGCGGATACTGCGTCACTCAGTGTCGGTTATGTGGGGAGCGGATACTGCGTCACTCAGTGTCGGTGATGTGGGGAGCGGATACTGCGTCACTCAGCCTCTTGGCGAGGTCTCACAGATGCTTGCTGTTTTACCTAGCTGAGTGTTGGTGACGTGGGGAGCGGATACTGCGTCACTCAGTGTTGGTGATGTGGGGAGCGGATACTGCGTCACTCAGTGTTGGTGATGTGGGGAGCGGATACTGCGTCACTCAGTGTCGGTTATGTGGGGAGCGGATACTGCGTCACTCAGTGTCGGTTATGTGGGGAGCGGATACTGCGTCACTCAGTGTCGGTTATGTGGGGAGCGGATACTGCGTCACTCAGCCTCTTGGGGAGGTCTCACAGGTGCTTGCTGTTTTACCTAGCTGAGCTGAGTGTTGGTGATGTGGGGAGCGGATACTGTGTCACTCAGCCTCTTGGGTGGTCTCTGAGGTGCTTGCTGTTTTATCCAGCCGAGCTGAGTGTTGGTGACGTGGGGAGCGGATACTGCGTCACTCAGTGTCGGTTATGTGGGGAGCGGATACTGCATCACTCAGTGTCGGTTATGTGGGGAGCGGATACTGCATCACTCAGTGTCGGTGATGTGGGGAGCGGATACTGCGTCACTCAGCCTCTTGGGGAGGTCTCACAGGTGCTTGCTGTTTTACCTAGCCGAGCTGAGTGTTGGTGATGTGGGGAGCGGATACTGCGTCACTCAGTGTCGGTTATGTGGGGAGCGGATACTGCGTCACTCAGTGTCGGTGATGTGGGGAGCGGATACTGCGTCACTCAGCCTCTTGGGTGGTCTCGGAGGTGCTTGCTGTTTTACCCAGCTGAGCTGAGTGTTGGTGATGTGGGGAGCGGATACTGCGTCACTCAGCCTCTTGGGTGGTCTCTGAGGTGCTTGCTGTTTTACCCAGCTGAGCTGAGTGTTGGTGATGTGGGGAGCGGATACTGCGTCACTCAGTGTCGGTAATGTGGGGAGCGGATACTGCGTCACTCAGTGTCGGTTATGTGGGGAGCGGATACTGCATCACTCAGTGTCGGTTATGTGGGGAGCGGATACTGCGTCACTCAGTGTCGGTGATGTGGGGAGCGGATACTGCGTCACTCAGCCTCTTGGGGAGGTCTCACAGGTGCTAGCTGTTTTACCTAGCCGAGCTGAGTGTTGGTGATGTGGGGAGCGGATACTGCGTCACTCAGTGTCGGTTATGTGGGGAGCGGATACTGCGTCACTCAGTGTCGGTGATGTGGGGAGCGGATACTGCGTCACTCAGTGTCGGTGATGTGGGGAGCGGATACTGCGTCACTCAGCCTCTTGGGGAGGTCTCACAGGTGCTTGCTGTTTTACCTAGCCGAGCTGAGTGTTGGTGATGTGGGGAGCGGATACTGCGTCACTCAGTGTCGGTTATGTGGGGAGCGGATACTGCGTCACTCAGTGTCGGTGATGTGGGGAGCGGATACTGCGTCACTCAGCCTCTTGGGTGGTCTCTGAGGTGCTTGCTGTTTTACCCAGCTGAGCTGAGTGTTGGTGATGTGGGGAGCGGATACTGCGTCACTCAGCCTCTTGGGTGGTCTCTGAGGTGCTTGCTGTTTTACCCAGCTGAGCTGAGTGTTGGTGATGTGGGGAGCGGATACTGCGTCACTCAGCCTCTTGGGGAGGTCTCACAGGTGCTTGCTGTTTTCCCTAGCTGAGCTGAGTGTTGGTGATGTGGGGAGCGGATACTGCGTCACTCAGCCTCTTGGGGAGGTCTCACAGGTGCTTGCTGTTTTCCCTAGCTGAGCTGAGTGTTGGTGATGTGGGGAGCGGATACTGCGTCACTCAGCCTCTTGGGTGGTCTCAGAGGTGCTTGCTGTTTTACCCAGCTGAGTGTTGGTGATGTGGGGAGCGGATACTGCGTCACTCAGCCTCTTGGGGAGGGCTCAGAGGTGCTTGCTGTTTTACCCAGCTGAGCTGAGTGTTGCTGATGTGGGGAGCGGATACTGCGTCACTCAGCCTCTTGGGGAGGTCTCACAGGTGCTTGCTGTTTTAGCTAGCTGAGCTGAGTGTTAGTAATACGGGGAGCGGATACTGCGTCACTCAGCCTCTTGGGGAGGTCTCACAGGTGCTTGCTGTTTTACCTAGCTGAGTGTTGGTGATGTGGGGAGCGGATACTGCGTCACTCAGCCTCTTGGGGAGGTCTCACAGGTGCTTGCTAGTTTACCTAGCTGAGCCGAGTGTTGGTGATGTGGGGAGCGGATACTGTGTCACTCAGCCTCTCGGGGAGGTCTCACAGGTGCTTGCTGTTTTACCTAGCTGAGCTGAGTGTTGGTGATGTGGGGAGCGGATACTGTGTCACTCATCCTCTTGGGGAGGTCTCAGAGGTGCTTACTGTTTTACCTAGCCGAGCTGAGTGTTGGTGATGTGGGGAGCAGATACTGCGTCACTCAGTGTTGGTGATGTGGGGAGCGGATACTGCGTCACTCAGCCTCTTGGGGAGGTCTCACAGGTGCTTGCTGTTTTAGCTAGCTGAGCTGAGTGTTGGTGATGTGGGGAGCGGATACTGCGTCACTCAGCCTCTTGGGGAGGTCTCACAGGTGCTTGCTGTTTTAGCTAGCTGAGCTGAGTGTTGATGTGGGGAGCGGATACTGCGTCACTCAGCCTCTTGGGTGGTCTCTGAGGTGCTTGCTGTTTTACCCAGCTGAGCTGAGTGTTGCTGATGTGGGGAGCGGATACTGTCACTCAGCCTCTTGGGGAGGTCTCAGAGGTGCTTGCTGTTTTACCTAGCTGAGCGTTGGTAATGTGGGGAGCGGATACTGCATCACACAGCCTCTTGGGGAGGTCTCACAGATGCTTGCTGTTTTACCTAGCTGAGCTGAGTGTTGGTGATATGGGGAGCAGATACTGCGTCACTCAGCCTCTTGGGGAGGTCTCACAGATGCTTCCTGTTTTACCTAGCTGAGCTGAGTGTTGGTGATGTGGGGAGCGGATACTGCGTCACTCAGCCTCTTGGGGAGGTCTCACAGGTGCTTGCTGTTTTACCTAGCTGAGTGTTGGTGATGTGGGGAGCGGATACTGCGTCACTCAGCCTCTTGGGGAGGGCTCACAGGTGCTTGCTGTTTTACCTAGCTGAGTGTTGGTGATGTGGGGAGCGGATACTGCGTCACTCAGCCTCTTGGGGAGGTGTCACAGGTGCTTGCTGTTTTACCTAGCTGAGTGTTGGTGATGTGGGGAGCGGATACTGCGTCACTCAGTGTCGGTTATGTGGGGAGCGGATACTGCGTCACTCAGTGTTGGTGATGTGGGGAGCGGATACTGCGTCACTCAGCCTCTTGGCGAGGTCTCAGAGGTGCTTGCTGTTTTACCTAGCTGAGCTGAGTGTTGGTGATGTGGGGAGCGGATACTGCGTCACTCAGCCTCTTGGGGAGGTCTCACAGGTGCTTGCTGTTTTACCTAGCTGAGTGTTGGTGACGTGGGGAGCGGATACTGCGTCACTCAGCCTCTTGGGGAGGTCTCACAGGTGCTTGCTGTTTTCCCTAGCTGAGCTGAGTGTTGGTGATGTGGGGAGCGGCTACTGCGTCACTCAGTGTTGGTGATGTGGGGAGCGGATACTGCGTCACTCAGTGTCGGCTATGTGGGGAGCGGATACTGCGTCACTCAGTGTCGGTTATGTGGGGAGCGGATACTGCGTCACTCAGTGTCGGTGATGTGGGGAGCGGATACTGCGTCACTCAGCCTCTTGGGGAGGTCTCACAGGTGCTTGCTGTTTTACCTAGCTGAGTGTTGGTGACGTGGGGAGCGGATACTGCGTCACTCAGCCTCTTGGGGAGGTCTCACAGGTGCTTGCTGTTTTCCCTCGCTGAGCTGAGTGTTGGTGATGTGGGGAGCGGATGCTGCGTCACTCAGCCTCTTGGGGAGGTCTCACAGGTGCTTGCTGTTTTACCTAGCTGAGCTGAGTGTTGGTGACGTGGGGAGCGGATACTGCGTCACTCAGCCTCTTGGGGAGGTCTCACAGGTGCTTGCTGTTTTCCCTAGCTGAGCTGAGTGTTGGTGATGTGGGGAGCGGATACTGTGTCACTCAGCCTCTTGGGGAGGGCTCACAGGTGCTTGCTGTTTTAGCTAGCTGAGCTGAGTGTTAGTAATACGGGGAGCGGATACTGCGTCACTCAGCCTCTTGGGGAGGTCTCACAGGTGCTTGCTGTTTTACCTAGCTGAGCTGAGTGTTGGTGATGTGGGGAGCGGATTATGCGTCACTCAGCCTCTTGGGGAGGTCTCACAGGTGCTTGCTGTTTTACCTAGCTGAGCTGAGTGTTGGTGATGTGGGGAGCGGATACTGCGTCACTCAGCCTCTTGGAGAGGTCTCACAGATGCTTGCTGTTTTACCTAGCTGAGCTGAGTGTTGGTGATATGGGGAGCAGATACTGCGTCACTCAGCCTCTTGGCGAGGTCTCACAGGTGCTTGCTGTTTTACCTAGCTGAGCTGAGTGTTGGTGATGTGGGGAGCGGATACTGCGTCACTCAGCCTCTTGGGGAGGTGTCACAGGTGCTTGCTGTTTTACCTAGCTGAGTGTTGGTGACGTGGGGAGCGGATACTGCGTCACTCAGCCTCTTGGGGAGGTCTCACAGGTGCTTGCTGTTTTCCCTAGCTGAGCTGAGTGTTGGTGATGTGGGGAGCGGCTACTGCGTCACTCAGTGTTGGTGATGTGGGGAGCGGATACTGCGTCACTCAGTGTCGGTTATGTGGGGAGCGGATACTGCGTCACTCAGTGTCGGTTATGTGGGGAGCGGATACTGCGTCACTCAGTGTCGGTGATGTGGGGAGCGGATACTGCGTCACTCAGCCTCTTGGGGAGGTCTCACAGGTGCTTGCTGTTTTCCCTCGCTGAGCTGAGTGTTGGTGATGTGGGGAGCGGATGCTGCGTCACTCAGCCTCTTGGGGAGGTCTCACAGGTGCTTGCTGTTTTACCTAGCTGAGCTGAGTGTTGGTGACGTGGGGAGCGGATACTGCGTCACTCAGCCTCTTGGGGAGGTCTCACAGGTGCTTGCTGTTTTCCCTAGCTGAGCTGAGTGTTGGTGATGTGGGGAGCGGATACTGTGTCACTCAGCCTCTTGGGGAGGTCTCACAGGTGCTTGCTGTTTTCCCTAGCTGAGCTGAGTGTTGGTGATGTGGGGAGCGGATACTGCGTCACTCAGCCTCTTGGGTGGTCTCAGAGGTGCTTGCTGTTTTACCCAGCTGAGTGTTGGTGATGTGGGGAGCGGATACTGCGTCACTCAGCCTCTTGGGGAGGGCTCAGAGGTGCTTGCTGTTTTACCCAGCTGAGCTGAGTGTTGCTGATGTGGGTAGCGGATACTGCGTCACTCAGCCTCTTGGGGAGGTCTCACAGGTGCTTGCTGTTTTAGCTAGCTGAGCTGAGTGTTAGTAATACGGGGAGCGGATACTGCGTCACTCAGCCTCTTGGGGAGGTCTCACAGGTGCTTGCTGTTTTACCTAGCTGAGTGTTGGTGATGTGGGGAGCGGATACTGCGTCACTCAGCCTCTTGGGGAGGTCTCACAGGTGCTTGCTAGTTTACCTAGCTGAGCCGAGTGTTGGTGATGTGGGGAGCGGATACTGTGTCACTCAGCCTCTTGGGGAGGTCTCACAGGTGCTTGCTGTTTTACCTAGCTGAGCTGAGTGTTGGTGATGTGGGGAGCGGATACTGTGTCACTCAGCCTCTTGGGGAGGTCTCAGAGGTGCTTACTGTTTTACCTAGCCGAGCTGAGTGTTGGTGATGTGGGGAGCGGATACTGCGTCACTTAGTGTTGGTGATGTGGGGAGCGGATACTGCGTCACTCAGCCTCTTGGGGAGGTCTCACAGATGCTTGCTGTTTTACCTAGCTGAGTGTTGGTGATGTGGGGAGCGGATACTGCGTCACTCAGCCTCTTGGGGAGGGCTCAGAGGTGCTTGCTGTTTTACCCAGCTGAGCTGAGTGTTGCTGATGTGGGTAGCGGATACTGCGTCACTCAGCCTCTTGGGGAGGTCTCACAGGTGCTTGCTGTTTTAGCTAGCTGAGCTGAGTGTTAGTAATACGGGGAGCGGATACTGCGTCACTCAGCCTCTTGGGGAGGTCTCACAGGTGCTTGCTGTTTTACCTAGCTGAGTGTTGGTGATGTGGGGAGCGGATACTGCGTCACTCAGCCTCTTGGGGAGGTCTCACAGGTGCTTGCTGTTTTACCTAGCTGAGCTGAGTGTTGGTGATGTGGGGAGCGGATACTGTGTCACTCAGCCTCTTGGGGAGGTCTCACAGATGCTTGCTGTTTTACCTAGCTGAGCTGAGTGTTGGTGATATGGGGAGCAGATACTGCGTCACTCAGCCTCTTGGCGAGGTCTCACAGGTGCTTGCTGTTTTACCTAGCTGAGCTGAGTGTTGGTGATGTGGGGAGCGGATACTGCGTCACTCAGCCTCTTGGGGAGGTGTCACAGGTGCTTGCTGTTTTACCTAGCTGAGTGTTGGTGACGTGGGGAGCGGATACTGCGTCACTCAGCCTCTTGGGGAGGTCTCACAGGTGCTTGCTGTTTTCCCTAGCTGAGCTGAGTGTTGGTGATGTGGGGAGCGGCTACTGCGTCACTCAGTGTTGGTGATGTGGGGAGCGGATACTGCGTCACTCAGTGTCGGTTATGTGGGGAGCGGATACTGCGTCACTCAGTGTCGGTTATGTGGGGAGCGGATACTGCGTCACTCAGTGTCGGTGATGTGGGGAGCGGATACTGAGTCACTCAGCCTCTTGGGGAGGTCTCACAGGTGCTTGCTGTTTTCCCTCGCTGAGCTGAGTGTTGGTGATGTGGGGAGCGGATGCTGCGTCACTCAGCCTCTTGGGGAGGTCTCACAGGTGCTTGCTGTTTTACCTAGCTGAGCTGAGTGTTGGTGACGTGGGGAGCGGATACTGCGTCACTCAGCCTCTTGGGGAGGTCTCACAGGTGCTTGCTGTTTTCCCTAGCTGAGCTGAGTGTTGGTGATGTGGGGAGCGGATACTGTGTCACTCAGCCTCTTGGGGAGGTCTCACAGGTGCTTGCTGTTTTCCCTAGCTGAGCTGAGTGTTGGTGATGTGGGGAGCGGATACTGCGTCACTCAGCCTCTTGCGTGGTCTCAGAGGTGCTTGCTGTTTTACCCAGCTGAGTGTTGGTGATGTGGGGAGCGGATACTGCGTCACTCAGCCTCTTGGGGAGGGCTCAGAGGTGCTTGCTGTTTTACCCAGCTGAGCTGAGTGTTGCTGATGTGGGTAGCGGATACTGCGTCACTCAGCCTCTTGGGGAGGTCTCACAGGTGCTTGCTGTTTTAGCTAGCTGAGCTGAGTGTTAGTAATACGGGGAGCGGATACTGCGTCACTCAGCCTCTTGGGGAGGTCTCACAGGTGCTTGCTGTTTTACCTAGCTGAGTGTTGGTGATGTGGGGAGCGGATACTGCGTCACTCAGCCTCTTGGGGAGGTCTCACAGGTGCTTGCTAGTTTACCTAGCTGAGCCGAGTGTTGGTGATGTGGGGAGCGGATACTGTGTCACTCAGCCTCTTGGGGAGGTCTCACAGGTGCTTGCTGTTTTACCTAGCTGAGCTGAGTGTTGGTGATGTGGGGAGCGGATACTGTGTCACTCAGCCTCTTGGGGAGGTCTCAGAGGTGCTTACTGTTTTACCTAGCCGAGCTGAGTGTTGGTGATGTGGGGAGCGGATACTGCGTCACTTAGTGTTGGTGATGTGGGGAGCGGATACTGCGTCACTCAGCCTCTTGGGGAGGTCTCACAGGTGCTTGCTGTTTTAGCTAGCTGAGCTGAGTGTTGGTGATGTGGGGAGCGGATACTGCGTCACTCAGCCTCTTGGGGAGGTCTCACAGGTGCTTGCTGTTTTAGCTAGCTGAGCTGAGTGTTGATGTGGGGAGCGGATACTGCGTCACTCAGCCTCTTGGGTGGTCTCTGGGGTGCTTGCTGTTTTACCCAGCTGAGCTGAGTGTTGCTGATGTGGGGAGCGGATACTGTCACTCAGCCTCTTGGGGAGGTCTCAGAGGTGCTTGCTGTTTTACCTAGCTGAGCTGAGTGTTGGTGAGGTGGGGAGCGGATACTGCGTCACTCAGCCTCTTGGGGAGGTCTCACAGATGCTTGCTGTTTTACCTAGCTGAGCTGACTGTTGGTGATATGGGGAGCAGATACTGCGTCACTCAGCCTCTTGGGGAGGTCTCACAGATGCTTCCTGTTTTACCTAGCTGAGCTGAGTGTTGGTGATGTGGGGAGCGGATACTGCGTCACTCAGCCTCTTGGGGAGGTCTCACAGGTGCTTGCTGTTTTACCTAGCTGAGTGTTGGTGATGTGGGGAGCGGATACTGCGTCACTCAGCCTCTTGGGGAGGGCTCACAGGTGCTTGCTGTTTTACCTAGCTGAGTGTTGGTGATGTGGGGAGCGGATACTGCGTCACTCAGCCTCTTGGGGAGGTGTCACAGGTGCTTGCTGTTTTACCTAGCTGAGTGTTGGTGACGTGGGGAGCGGATACTGCGTCACTCAGCCTCTTGGGGAGGTCTCACAGGTGCTTGCTGTTTTCCCTAGCTGAGCTGAGTGTTGGTGATGTGGGGAGCGGCTACTGCGTCACTCAGTGTTGGTGATGTGGGGAGCGGATACTGCGTCACTCAGTGTCGGTTATGTGGGGAGCGGATACTGCGTCACTCAGTGTCGGTTATGTGGGGAGTGGATACTGCGTCACTCAGTGTCGGTGATGTGGGGAGCGGATACTGCGTCACTCAGCCTCTTGGGGAGGTCTCACAGGTGCTTGCTGTTTTACCTAGCTGAGTGTTGGTGACGTGGGGAGCGGATACTGCGTCACTCAGCTTCTTGGTGAGGTCTCACAGGTGCTTGCTGTTTTCCCTCGCTGAGCTGAGTGTTGGTGATGTGGGGAGCGGATGCTGCATCACTCAGCCTCTTGGGGAGGTCTCACAGGTGCTTGCTGTTTTACCTAGCTGAGCTGAGTGTTGGTGACGTGGGGAGCGGATACTGCGTCACTCAGCCTCTTGGGGAGGTCTCACAGGTGCTTGCTGTTTTCCCTAGCTGAGCTGAGTGTTGGTGACGTGGGGAGCGGATACTGTGTCACTCAGCCTCTTGGGGAGGTCTCACAGGTGCTTGCTGTTTTCCCTAGCTGAGCTGAGTGTTGGTGATGTGGGGAGCGGATACTGCGTCACTCAGCCTCTTGGGTGGTCTCAGAGGTGCTTGCTGTTTTACCCAGCTGAGCTGAGTGTTGCTGATGTGGGGAGCGGATACTGCGTCACTCAGCCTCTTGGGGAGGTCTCACAGGTGCTTGCTGTTTTAGCTAGCTGAGCTGAGTGATAGTAATACGGGGAGCGGATACTGCGTCACTCAGCCTCTTGGGGAGGTCTCACAGGTGCTTGCTGTTTTACCTAGCTGAGTGTTGGTGATGTGGGGAGCGGATACTGCGTCACTCAGCCTCTTGGGGAGGTCTCACAGGTGCTTGCTAGTTTACGTAGCTGAGCCGAGTGTTGGTGATGTGGGGAGCGGATACTGTGTCACTCAGCCTCTTGGGGAGGTCTCACAGGTGCTTGCTGTTTTACCTAGCTGAGCTGAGTGATGGTGATGTGGGCAGCGGATACTGTGTCACTCAGCCTCTTGGGGAGGTCTCAGAGGTGCTTACTGTTTTACCTAGCCGAGCTGAGTGTTGGTGATGTGGGGAGCGGATACTGCGTCACTCAGTGTTGGTGATGTGGGGAGCGGATACTGCGTCACTCAGCCTCTTGGGGAGGTCTCACAGGTGCTTGCTGTTTTAGCTAGCTGAGCTGAGTGTTGGTGATGTGGGGAGCGGATACTGCGTCACTCAGCCACTTGGGGAGGTCTCACAAGTGCTTGCTGTTTTAGCTAGCTGAGCTGAGTGTTGATGTGGGGAGCGGATACTGCGTCACTCAGCCTCTTGGGTGGTCTCTGAGGTGCTTGCTGTTTAACCCAGCTGAGCTGAGTGTTGCTGATGTGGGGAGCGGATACTGTCACTCAGCCTCTTGGGGAGGTCTCAGAGGTGCTTGCTGTTTTACCTAGCTGAGCTGAGTGTTGGTGACGTGGGGAGCGGATACTGCGTCACTCAGCCTCTTGGGGAGGTCTCACAGGTGCTTGCTGTTTTCCCTAGCTGAGCTGAGTGTTGGTGATGTGGGGAGCGGATACTGTGTCACTCAGCCTCTTGGGGAGGTCTCACAGGTGCTTGCTGTTTTCCCTAGCTGAGCTGAGTGTTGGTGATGTGGGGAGCGGATACTGCGTCACTCAGCCTCTTGGGTGGTCTCAGAGGTGCTTGCTGTTTTACCCAGCTGAGTGTTGGTGATGTGGGGAGCGGATACTGCGTCACTCAGCCTCTTGGGGAGGGCTCAGAGGTGCTTGCTGTTTTACCCAGCTGAGCTGAGTGTTGCTGATGTGGGGAGCGGATACTGCGTCACTCAGCCTCTTGGGGAGGTCTCACAGGTGCTTGCTGTTTTAGCTAGCTGAGCTGAGTGTTAGTAATACGGGGAGCGGATACTGCGTCACTCAGCCTCTTGGGGAGGTCTCACAGGTGCTTGCTCTTTTACCTAGCTGAGTGTTGGTGATGTGGGGAGCGGATACTGCGTCACTCAGCCTCTTGGGGAGGTCTCACAGGTGCTTGCTAGTTTACCTAGCTGAGCCGAGTGTTGGTGATGTGGGGAGCGGATACTGTGTCACTCAGCCTCTTGGGGAGGTCTCACAGGTGCTTGCTGTTTTACCTAGCTGAGCTGAGTGTTGGTGATGTGGGGAGCGGATACTGTGTCACTCAGCCTCTTGGGGAGGTCTCAGAGGTGCTTACTGTTTTACCTAGCCGAACTGAGTGTTGGTGATGTGGGGAGCGGATACTGCGTCACTTAGTGTTGGTGATGTGGGGAGCGGATACTGCGTCACTCAGCCTCTTGGGGAGGTCTCACAGGTGCTTGCTGTTTTAGCTAGCTGAGCTGAGTGTTGGTGATGTGGGGAGCGGATACTGCGTCACTCAGCCTCTTGGGGAGGTCTCACAGGTGCTTGCTGTTTTAGCTAGCTGAGCTGAGTGTTGATGTGGGGAGCGGATACTGCGTCACTCAGCCTCTTGGGTGGTCTCTGAGGTGCTTGCTGTTTTACCCAGCTGAGCTGAGTGTTGCTGATGTGGGGAGCGGATACTGTCACTCAGCCTCTTGGGGAGGTCTCAGAGGTGCTTGCTGTTTTACCTAGCTGAGCGTTGGTAATGTGGGGAGCGGATACTGCATCACTCAGCCTCTTGGGGAGGTCTCACAGATGCTTGCTGTTTTACCTAGCTGAGCTGACTGTTGGTGATATGGGGAGCAGATACTGCGTCACTCAGCCTCTTGGGGAGGTCTCACAGATGCTTCCTGTTTTACCTAGCTGAGCTGAGTGTTGGTGATGTGGGGAGCGGATACTGCGTCACTCAGCCTCTTGGGGAGGTCTCACAGGTGCTTGCTGTTTTACCTAGCTGAGTGTTGGTGATGTGGGGAGCGGATACTGCGTCACCCAGCCTCTTGGGGAGGGCTCACAGGTGCTTGCTGTTTTACCTAGCTGAGTGTTGGTGATGTGGGGAGCGGATACTGCGTCACTCAGCCTCTTGGGGAGGTGTCACAGGTGCTTGCTGTTTTACCTAGCTGAGTGTTGGTGACGTGGGGAGCGGATACTGCGTCACTCAGCCTCTTGGGGAGGTCTCACAGGTGCTTGCTGTTTTCCCTAGCTGAGCTGAGTGTTGGTGATGTGGGGAGCGGCTACTGCGTCACTCAGTGTTGGTGATGTGGGGAGCGGATACTGCGTCACTCAGTGTCGGTTATGTGGGGAGCGGATACTGCGTCACTCAGTGTCGGTTATGTGGGGAGCGGATACTGCGTCACTCAGTGTCGGTGATGTGGGGAGCGGATACTGCGTCACTCAGCCTCTTGGGGAGGTCTCACAGGTGCTTGCTGTTTTACCTAGCTGAGTGTTGGTGACGTGGGGAGCGGATACTGCGTCACTCAGCTTCTTGGGGAGGTCTCACAGGTGCTTGCTGTTTTCCCTCGCTGAGCTGAGTGTTGGTGATGTGGGGAGCGGATGCTGCGTCACTCAGCCTCTTGGGGAGGTCTCACAGGTGCTTGCTGTTTTACCTAGCTGAGCTGAGTGTTGGTGACGTGGGGAGCGGATACTGCGTCACTCAGCCTCTTGGGGAGGTCTCACAGGTGCTTGCTGTTTCCCCTAGCTGAGCTGAGTGTTGGTGATGTGGGGAGCGGATACTGTGTCACTCAGCCTCTTGGGGAGGTCTCACAGGTGCTTGCTGTTTTCCCTAGCTGAGCTGAGTGTTGGTGATGTGGGGAGCGGATACTGCGTCACTCAGCCTCTTGGGTGGTCTCAGAGGTGCTTGCTGTTTTACCCAGCTGAGTGTTGGTGATGTGGGGAGCGGATACTGCGTCACTCAGCCTCTTGGGGAGGGCTCAGAGGTGCTTGCTGTTTTACCCAGCTGAGCTGAGTGTTGCTGATGTGGGGAGCGGATACTGCGTCACTCAGCCTCTTGGGGAGGTCTCACAGGTGCTTGCTGTTTTAGCTAGCTGAGCTGAGTGATAGTAATACGGGGAGCGGATACTGCGTCACTCAGCCTCTTGGGGAGGTCTCACAGGTGCTTGCTGTTTTACCTAGCTGAGTATTGGTGATGTGGGGAGCGGATACTGCGTCACTCAGCCTCTTGGGGAGGTCTCACAGGTGCTTGCTAGTTTACCTAGCTGAGCCGAGTGTTGGTGATGTGGGGAGCGGATACTGTGTCACTCAGCCTCTTGGGGAGGTCTCACAGGTGCTTGCTGTTTTACCTAGCTGAGCTGAGTGTTGGTGATGTGGGGAGCGGATACTGTGTCACTCAGCCTCTTGGGGAGGTCTCAGAGGTGCTTACTGTTTTACCTAGCCGAGCTGAGTGTTGGTGATGTGGGGAGCGGATACTGCGTCACTCAGTGTTGGTGATGTGGGGAGCGGATACTGCGTCACTCAGCCTCTTGGGGAGGTCTCACAGGTGCTTGCTGTTTTAGCTAGCTGAGCTGAGTGTTGGTGATGTGGGGAGCGGATACTGCGTCACTCAGCCTCTTGGGGAGGTCTCACAGGTGCTTGCTGTTTTAGCTAGCTGAGCTGAGTGTTGCTGATGTGGGGAGCGGATACTGTCACTCAGCCTCTTGGGGAGGTCTCAGAGGTGCTTGCTGTTTTACCTAGCTGAGCGTTGGTAATGTGGGGAGCGGATACTGCATCACTCAGCCTCTTGGGGAGGTCTCACAGATGCTTGCTGTTTTACCTAGCTGAGCTGAGTGTTGGTGATATGGGGAGCAGATACTGCGTCACTCAGCCTCTTGGGGAGGTCTCACAGATGCTTCCTGTTTTACCTAGCTGAGCTGAGTGTTGGTGATGTGGGGAGCGGATACTGCGTCACTCAGCCTCTTGGGGAGGTCTCACAGGTGCTTGCTGTTTTACCTAGCTGAGTGTTGGTGATGTGGGGAGCGGATACTGCGTCACTCAGCCTCTTGGGGAGGGCTCACAGGTGCTTGCTGTTTTACCTAGCTGAGTGTTGGTGATGTGGGGAGCGGATACTGCGTCACTCAGCCTCTTGGGGAGGTGTCACTGGTGCTTGCTGTTTTACCTAGCTGAGTGTTGGTGATGTGGGGAGCGGATACTGCGTCACTCAGTGTCGGTTATGTGGGGAGCGGATACTGCGTCACTCAGTGTTGGTGATGTGGGGAGCGGATACTGCGTCACTCAGCCTCTTGGCGAGGTCTCAGAGGTGCTTGCTGTTTTACCTAGCTGAGCTGAGTGTTGGTGATGTGGGGAGCGGATACTGCGTCACTCAGCCTCTTGGGGAGGTGTCACAGGTGCTTGCTGTTTTACCTAGCTGAGCTGAGTGTTGGAGATGTGGGGAGCGGCTACTGCGTCACTCAGTGTTGGTGATGTGGGGAGCGGATACTGCGTCACTCAGTGTCGGTTATGTGGGGAGCGGATACTGCGTCACTCAGTGTCGGTTATGTGGGGAGCGGATACTGCGTCACTCAGTGTCGGTGATGTGGGGAGCGGATACTGCGTCACTCAGCCTCTTGGGGAGGTCTCACAGGTGCTTGCTGTTTTACCTAGCTGAGTGTTGGTGACGTGGGGAGCGGATACTGCGTCACTCAGCCTCTTGGGGAGGGCTCACAGGTGCTTACTGTTTTCCCTCGCTGAGCTGAGTGTTGGTGATGTGGGGAGCGGATGCTGCGTCACTCAGCCTCTTGGGGAGGTCTCACAGGTGCTTGCTGTTTTACCTAGCTGAGCTGAGTGTTGGTGACGTGGGGAGCGGATACTGCGTCACTCAGCCTCTTGGGGAGGTCTCACAGGTGCTTGCTGTTTTCCCTAGCTGAGCTGAGTGTTGGTGATGTGGGGAGCGGATACTGTGTCACTCAGCCTCTTGGGGAGGTCTCACAGGTGCTTGCTGTTTTCCCTAGCTGAGCTGAGTGTTGGTGATGTGGGGAGCGGATACTGCGTCACTCAGCCTCTTGGGTGGTCTCAGAGGTGCTTGCTGTTTTACCCAGCTGAGTGTTGGTGATGTGGGGAGCGGATACTGCGTCACTCAGCCTCTTGGGGAGGGCTCAGAGGTGCTTGCTGTTTTACCCAGCTGAGCTGAGTGTTGCTGATGTGGGGAGCGGATACTGCGTCACTCAGCCTCTTGGGGAGGTCTCACAGGTGCTTGCTGTTTTAGCTAGCTGAGCTGAGTGTTAGTAATACGGGGAGCGGATACTGCGTCACTCAGCCTCTTGGGGAGGTCTCACAGGTGCTTGCTGTTTTACCTAGCTGAGTGTTGGTGATGTGGGGAGCGGATACTGCGTCACTCAGCCTCTTGGGGAGGTCTCACAGGTGCTTGCTAGTTTACGTAGCTGAGCCGAGTGTTGGTGATGTGGGGAGCGGATACTGTGTCACTCAGCCTCTTGGGGAGGTCTCACAGGTGCTTGCTGTTTTACCTAGCTGAGCTGAGGGTTGGTGATGTGGGGAGCGGATACTGTGTCACTCAGCCTCTTGGGGAGGTCTCAGAGGTGCTTACTGTTTTACCTAGCCGAGCTGAGTGTTGGTGATGTGGGGAGCGGATACTGCGTCACTCAGTGTTGGTGATGTGGGGAGCGGATACTGCGTCACTCAGCCTCTTGGGGAGGTCTCACAGGTGCTTCCTGTTTTAGCTAGCTGAGCTGAGTATTGGTGATGTGGGGAGCGGATACTGCGTCACTCAGCCTCTTGGGGAGGTCTCACAGGTGCTTGCTGTTTTAGCTAGCTGAGCTGAGTGTTGATGTGGGGAGCGGATACTGCGTCACTCAGCCTCTTGGGTGGTCTCTGAGGTGCTTGCTGTTTTACCCAGCTGAGCTGAGTGTTGCTGATGTGGGGAGTGGATACTGTCACTCAGCCTCTTGGGGAGGTCTCAGAGGTGCTTGCTGTTTTACCTAGCTGAGCGTTGGTAATGTGGGGAGCGGATACTGCATCACTCAGCCTCTTGGGGAGGTCTCACAGATGCTTGCTGTTTTACCTAGCTGAGCTGAGTGTTGGTGATATGGGGAGCAGATACTGCGTCACTCAGCCTCTTGGGGAGGTCTCACAGATGCTTCCTGTTTTACCTAGCTGAGCTGAGTGTTGGTGATGTGGGGAGCGGATACTGCGTCACTCAGCCTCTTGGGGAGGTCTCACAGGTGCTTGCTGTTTTACCTAGCTGAGTGTTGGTGATGTGGGGAGCGGATACTGCGTCACTCAGCCTCTTGGGGAGGGCTCACAGGTGCTTGCTGTTTTACCTAGCTGAGTGTTGGTGATGTGGGGAGCGGATACTGCGTCACTCAGTGTCGGTTATGTGGGGAGCGGATACTGCGTCACTCAGTGTTGGTGATGTGGGGAGCGGATACTGCGTCACTCAGCCTCTAGGCGAGGTCTCAGAGGTGCTTGCTGTTTTACCTAGCTGAGCTGAGTGTTGGTGATGTGGGGAGCGGATACTGCGTCACTCAGCCTCTTGGGGAGGTGTCACAGGTGCTTGCTGTTTTACCTAGCTGAGTGTTGGTGACGTGGGGAGCGGATACTGCGTCACTCAGCCTCTTGGGGAGGTCTCACAGGTGCTTGCTGTTTTCCCTAGCTGAGCTGAGTGTTGGTGATGTGGGGAGCGGCTACTGCGTCACTCAGTGTTGGTGATGTGGGGAGCGGATACTGCGTCACTCAGTGTCGGTTATGTGGGGAGCGGATACTGCGTCACTCAGTGTCGGTTATGTGGGGAGCGGATACTGCGTCACTCAGTGTCGGTGATGTGGGGAGCGGATACTGCGTCACTCAGCCTCTTGGGGAGGTCTCACAGGTGCTTGCTGTTTTACCTAGCTGAGTGTTGGTGATGTGGGGAGCGGATACTGCGTCACTCAGCCTCTTGGGGAGGTCTCACAGGTGCTTGCTGTTTTCCCTCGCTGAGCTGAGTGTTGGTGATGTGGGGAGCGGATGCTGCGTCACTCAGCCTCTTGGGGAGGTCTCACAGGTGCTTGCTGTTTTACCTAGCTGAGCTGAGTGTTGGTGACGTGGGGAGCGGATACTGCGTCACTCAGCCTCTTGGGGAGGACTCACAGGTGCTTGCTGTTTTCCCTAGCTGAGCTGAGTGTTGGTGATGTGGGGAGCGGATACTGTGTCACTCAGCCTCTTGGGGAGGTCTCACAGGTGCTTGCTGTTTTCCCTAGCTGAGCTGAGTGTTGGTGATGTGGGGAGCGGATACTGCGTCACTCAGCCTCTTGGGTGGTCTCAGAGGTGCTTGCTGTTTTACCCAGCTGAGTGTTGGTGATGTGGGGAGCGGATACTGCGTCACTCAGCCTCTTGGGGAGGGCTCAGAGGTGCTTGCTGTTTTACCCAGCTGAGCTGAGTGTTGCTGATGTGGGGAGCGGATACTGCGTCACTCAGCCTCTTGGAGAGGTCTCACAGGTGCTTGCTGTTTTTTGCTAGCTGAGCTGAGTGTTAGTAATACGGGGAGCGGATACTGCGTCACTCAGCCTCTTGGGGAGGTCTCACAGGTGCTTGCTGTTTTACCTAGCTGAGTGTTGGTGATGTGGGGAGCGGATACTGCGTCACTCAGCCTCTTGGGGAGGTCTCACAGGTGCTTGCTAGTTTACGTAGCTGAGCCGAGTGTTGGTGATGTGGGGAGCGGATACTGTGTCACTCAGCCTCTTGGGGAGGTCTCACAGGTGCTTGCTGTTTTACCTAGCTGAGCTGAGTGTTGGTGATGTGGGGAGCGGATACTGTGTCACTCAGCCTCTTGGGGAGGTCTCAGAGGTGCTTACTGTTTTACCTAGCCGAGCTGAGTGTTGGTGATGTGGGGAGCGGATACTGCGTCACTCAGTGTTGGTGATGTGGGGAGCGGATACTGCGTCACTCAGCCTCTTGGGGAGGTCTCACAGGTGCTTGCTGTTTTAGCTAGCTGAGCTGAGTATTGGTGATGTGGGGAGCGGATACTGCGTCACTCAGCCTCTTGGGGAGGTCTCACAGGTGCTTGCTGTTTTAGCTAGCTGAGCTGAGTGTTGATGTGGGGAGCGGATACTGCGTCACTCAGCCTCTTGGGTGGTCTCTGAGGTGCTTGCTGTTTTACCCAGCTGAGCTGAGTGTTGCTGATGTGGGGAGCGGATACTGTCACTCAGCCTCTTGGGGAGGTCTCAGAGGTGCTTGCTGTTTTACCTAGCTGAGCGTTGGTAATGTGGGGAGCGGATACTGCATCACTCAGCCTCTTGGGGAGGTCTCACAGATGCTTGCTGTTTTACCTAGCTGAGCTGAGTGTTGGTGATATGGGGAGCAGATACTGCGTCACTCAGCCTCTTGGGGAGGTCTCACAGATGCTTCCTGTTTTACCTAGCTGAGCTGAGTGTTGGTGATGTGGGGAGCGGATACTGCGTCACTCAGCCTCTTGGGGAGGTCTCACAGGTGCTTGCTGTTTTACCTAGCTGAGTGTTGGTGATGTGGGGAGCGGATACTGCGTCACTCAGCCTCTTGGGGAGGGCTCACAGGTGCTTGCTGTTTTACCTAGCTGAGTGTTGGTGATGTGGGGAGCGGATACTGCGTCACTCAGCCTCTTGGGGAGGTGTCACAGGTGCTTGCTGTTTTACCTAGCTGAGTGTTGGTGATGTGGGGAGCGGATACTGCGTCACTCAGTGTCGGTTATGTGGGGAGCGGATACTGCGTCATTCAGTGTTGGTGATGTGGGGAGCGGATACTGCGTCACTCAGCCTCTTGGCGAGGTCTCAGAGGTGCTTGCTGTTTTACCTAGCTGAGCTGAGTGTTGGTGATGTGGGGAGCGGATACTGCGTCACTCAGCCTCTTGGGGAGGTGTCACAGGTGCTTGCTGTTTTACCTAGCTGAGTGTTGGTGACGTGGGGAGCGGATACTGCGTCACTCAGCCTCTTGGGGAGGTCTCACAGGTGCTTGCTGTTTTCCCTAGCTGAGCTGAGTGTTGGTGATGTGGGGAGCGGCTACTGCGTCACTCAGTGTTGGTGATGTGGGGAGCGGATACTGCGTCACTCAGTGTCGGTTATGTGGGGAGCGGATACTGCGTCACTCAGTGTCGGTTATGTGGGGAGCGGATACTGCGTCACTCAGTGTCGGTGATGTGGGGAGCGGATACTGCGTCACTCAGCCTCTTGGGGAGGTCTCACAGGTGCTTGCTGTTTTACCTAGCTGAGTGTTGGTGATGTGGGGAGCGGATACTGCGTCACTCAGCCTCTTGGGGAGGTCTCACAGGTGCTTGCTGTTTTCCCTCGCTGAGCTGAGTGTTGGTGATGTGGGGAGCGGATGCTGCGTCACTCAGCCTCTTGGGGAGGTCTCACAGGTGCTTGCTGTTTTACCTAGCTGAGCTGAGTGTTGGTGACGTGGGGAGCGGATACTGCGTCACTCAGCCTCTTGGGGAGGTCTCACAGGTGCTTGCTGTTTTCCCTAGCTGAGCTGAGTGTTGGTGATGTGGGGAGCGGATACTGTGTCACTCAGCCTCTTGGGGAGGTCTCACAGGTGCTTGCTGTTTTCCCTAGCTGAGCTGAGTGTTGGTGATGTGGGGAGCGGATACTGCGTCACTCAGCCTCTTGGGTGGTCTCAGAGGTGCTTGCTGTTTTACCCAGCTGAGTGTTGGTGATGTGGGGAGCGGATACTGCGTCACTCAGCCTCTTGGGGAGGGCTCAGAGGTGCTTGCTGTTTTACCCAGCTGAGCTGAGTGTTGCTGATGTGGGGAGCGGATACTGCGTCACTCAGCCTCTTGGGGAGGTCTCACAGGTGCTTGCTGTTTTAGCTAGCTGAGCTGAGTGTTAGTAATACGGGGAGCGGATACTGCGTCACTCAGCCTCTTGGGGAGGTCTCACAGGTGCTTGCTGTTTTACCTAGCTGAGTGTTGGTGATGTGGGGAGCGGATACTGCGTCACTCAGCCTCTTGGGGAGGTCTCACAGGTGCTTGCTAGTTTACCTAGCTGAGCCGAGTGTTGGTGATGTGGGGAGCGGATACTGTGTCACTCAGCCTCTTGGGGAGGTCTCACAGGTGCTTGCTGTTTTACCTAGCTGAGCTGAGTGTTGGTGATGTGGGGAGCGGATACTGTGTCACTCAGCCTCTTGGGGAGGTCTCAGAGGTGCTTACTGTTTTACCTAGCCGAGCTGAGTGTTGGTGATGTGGGGAGCGGATACTGCGTCACTCAGTGTTGGTGATGTGGGGAGCGGATACTGCGTCACTCAGCCTCTTGGGGAGGTCTCACAGGTGCTTGCTGTTTTAGCTAGCTGAGCTGAGTGTTGGTGATGTGGGGAGCGGATACTGCGTCACTCAGCCTCTTGGGGAGGTCTCACAGGTGCTTGCTGTTTTAGCTAGCTGAGTTGAGTGTTGATGTGGGGAGCGGATACTTCGTCACTCAGCCTCTTGGGTGGTCTCTGAGGTGCTTGCTGTTTTACCCAGCTGAGCTGAGTGTTGCTGATGTGGGGAGCGGATACTGTCACTCAGCCTCTTGGGGAGGTCTCAGAGGTGCTTGCTGTTTTACCTAGCTGAGCGTTGGTAAGGTGGGGAGCAGATACTGCATCACTCAGCCTCTTGGGGAGGTCTCACAGATGCTTGCTGTTTTACCTAGCTGAGCTGAGTGTTGGTGATATGGGGAGCAGATACTGCGTCACTCAGCCTCTTGGGGAGGTCTCACAGATGCTTCCTGTTTTACCTAGCTGAGCTGAGTGTTGGTGATGTGGGGAGCGGATACTGCGTCACTCAGCCTCTTGGGGAGGTCTCACAGGTGCTTGCTGTTTTACCTAGCTGAGTGTTGGTGATGTGGGGAGCGGATACTGCGTCACTCAGCCTCTTGGGGAGGGCTCACAGGTGCTTGCTGTTTTACCTAGCTGAGTGTTGGTGATGTGGGGAGCGGATACTGCGTCACTCAGCCTCTTGGGGAGGTGTCACAGGTGCTTGCTGTTTTACCTAGCTGAGTGTTGGTGATGTGGGGAACGGATACTGCGTCACTCAGTGTCGGTTATGTGGGGAGCGGATACTGCGTCACTCAGTGTTGGTGATGTGGGGAGCGGATACTGCGTCACTCAGCCTCTTGGCGAGGTCTCAGAGGTGCTTGCTGTTTTACCTAGCTGAGCTGAGTATTGGTGATGTGGGGAGCGGATACTGCGTCACTCAGCCTCTTGGGGAGGTCTCACAGGTGCTTGCTGTTTTACCTAGCTGAGTGTTGGTGACGTGGGGAGCGGATACTGCGTCACTCAGCCTCTTGGGGAGGTCTCACAGGTGCTTGCTGTTTTCCCTAGCTGAGCTGAGTGTTGGTGATGTGGGGAGCGGCTACTGCGTCACTCAGTGTTGGTGATGTGGGGAGCGGATACTGCGTCACTCAGTGTCGGTTATGTGGGGAGCGGATACTGCGTCACTCAGTGTCGGTTATGTGGGGAGCGGATACTGCGTCACTCAGTGTCGGTGATGTGGGGAGCGGATACTGCGTCACTCAGCCTCTTGGGGAGGTCTCACAGGTGCTTGCTGTTTTACCTAGCTGAGTGTTGGTGACGTGGGGAGCGGATACTGCGTCACTCAGCCTCTTGGGGAGGTCTCACAGGTGCTTGCTGTTTTCCCTCGCTGAGCTGAGTGTTGGTGATGTGGGGAGCGGATGCTGCGTCACTCAGCCTCTTGGGGAGGTCTCACAGGTGCTTGCTGTTTTACCTAGCTGAGCTGAGTGTTGGTGACGTGGGGAGCGGATACTGCGTCACTCAGCCTCTTGGGGAGGTCTCACAGGTGCTTGCTGTTTTCCCTAGCTGAGCTGAGTGTTGGTGATGTGGGGAGCGGATACTGTGTCACTCAGCCTCTTGGGGAGGGCTCACAGGTGCTTGCTGTTTTAGCTAGCTGAGCTGAGTGTTAGTAATACGGGGAGCGGATACTGCGTCACTCAGCCTCTTGGGGAGGTCTCACAGGTGCTTGCTGTTTTACCTAGCTGAGCTGAGTGTTGGTGATGTGGGGAGCGGATTATGCGTCACTCAGCCTCTTGGGGAGGTCTCACAGGTGCTTGCTGTTTTACCTAGCTGAGCTGAGTGTTGGTGATGTGGGGAGCGGATACTGCGTCACTCAGCCTCTTGGAGAGGTCTCACAGATGCTTGCTGTTTTACCTAGCTGAGCTGAGTGTTGGTGATATGGGGAGCAGATACTGCGTCACTCAGCCTCTTGGCGAGGTCTCACAGGTGCTTGCTGTTTTACCTAGCTGAGCTGAGTGTTGGTGATGTGGGGAGCGGATACTGCGTCACTCAGCCTCTTGGGGAGGTGTCACAGGTGCTTGCTGTTTTACCTAGCTGAGTGTTGGTGACGTGGGGAGCGGATACTGCGTCACTCAGCCTCTTGGGGAGGTCTCACAGGTGCTTGCTGTTTTCCCTAGCTGAGCTGAGTGTTGGTGATGTGGGGAGCGGTTACTGCGTCACTCAGTGTTGGTGATGTGGGGAGCGGATACTGCGTCACTCAGTGTCGGTTATGTGGGGAGCGGATACTGCGTCACTCAGTGTCGGTTATGTGGGGAGCGGATACTGCGTCACTCAGTGTCGGTGATGTGGGGAGCGGATACTGCGTCACTCAGCCTCTTGGGGAGGTCTCACAGGTGCTTGCTGTTTTACCTAGCTGAGTGTTGGTGACGTGGGGAGCGGATACTGCGTCACTCAGCCTCTTGGGGAGGTCTCACAGGTGCTTGCTGTTTTCCCTCGCTGAGCTGAGTGTTGGTGATGTGGGGAGCGGATGCTGCGTCACTCAGCCTCTTGGGGAGGTCTCACAGATGCTTGCTGTTTTACCTAGCTGAGCTGAGTGTTGGTGACGTGGGGAGCGGATACTGCGTCACTCAGCCTCTTGGGGAGGTCTCACAGGTGCTTGCTGTTTTCCCTAGCTGAGCTGAGTGTTGGTGATGTGGGGAGCGGATACTGTGTCACTCAGCCTCTTGGGGAGGTCTCACAGGTGCTTGCTGTTTTCCCTAGCTGAGCTGAGTGTTGGTGATGTGGGGAGCGGATACTGCGTCACTCAGCCTCTTGGGTGGTCTCAGAGGTGCTTGCTGTTTTACCCAGCTGAGTGTTGGTGATGTGGGGAGCGGATACTGCGTCACTCAGCCTCTTGGGGAGGGCTCAGAGGTGCTTGCTGTTTTACCCAGCTCAGCTGAGTGTTGCTGATGTGGGGAGCGGATACTGCGTCCCTCAGCCTCTTGGGGAGGTCTCACAGGTGCTTGCTGTTTTAGCTAGCTGAGCTGAGTGTTAGTAATACGGGGAGCGGATACTGCGTCACTCAGCCTCTTGGGGAGGTCTCACAGGTGCTTGCTGTTTTACCTAGCTGAGTGTTGGTGATGTGGGGAGCGGATACTGCGTCACTCAGCCTCTTGGGGAGATCTCACAGGTGCTTGCTAGTTTACCTAGCTGAGCCGAGTGTTGGTGATGTGGGGAGCGGATACTGTGTCACTCAGCCTCTTGGGGAGGTCTCACAGGTGCTTGCTGTTTTACCTAGCTGAGCTGAGTGTTGGTGATGTGGGGAGCGGATACTGTGTCACTCAGCCTCTTGGGGAGGTCTCAGAGGTGCTTACTGTTTTACCTAGCCGAGCTGAGTGTTGGTGATGTGGGGAGCGGATACTGCGTCACTCAGTGTTGGTGATGTGGGGAGCGGATACTGCGTCACTCAGCCTCTTGGGGAGGTCTCACAGGTGCTTGCTGTTTTAGCTAGCTGAGCTGAGTGTTGGTGATGTGGGGAGCGGATACTGCGTCACTCAGCCTCTTGGGGAGGTCTCACAGGTGCTTGCTGTTTTAGCTAGCTGAGCTGAGTGTTGATGTGGGCAGCGGATACTGCGTCACTCAGCCTCTTGGGTGGTCTCTGAGGTGCTTGCTGTTTTACCCAGCTGAGCTGAGTGTTGCTGATGTGGGGAGCGGATACTGTCACTCAGCCTCTTGGGGAGGTCTCAGAGGTGCTTGCTGTTTTACCTAGCTGAGCGTTGGTAATGTGGGGAGCGGATACTGCATCACTCAGCCTCTTGGGGAGGTCTCACAGATGCTTGCTGTTTTACCTAGCTGAGCTGAGTGTTGGTGATATGGGGAGCAGATACTGCGTCACTCAGTGTCGGTGACGTGGGGAGCGGATACTGCGTCACTCAGCCTCTTGGGGAGGTCTCACAGGTGCTTGCTGTTTTCCCTAGCTGAGCTGAGTGTTGGTGATGTGGGGAGCGGATACTGTGTCACTCAGCCTCTTGGGGAGGTCTCACAGGTGCTTGCTGTTTTCCCTAGCTGAGCTGAGTGTTGGTGATGTGGGGAGCGGATACTGCGTCACTCAGCCTCTTGGGTGGTCTCAGAGGTGCTTGCTGTTTTACCCAGCTGAGTGTTGGTGATGTGGGGAGCGGATACTGCGTCACTCAGCCTCTTGGGGAGGGCTCAGAGGTGCTTGCTGTTTTACCCAGCTGAGCTGAGTGTTGCTGATGTGGGGAGCGGATACTGCGTCACTCAGCCTCTTGGGGAGGTCTCACAGGTGCTTGCTGTTTTAGCTAGCTGAGCTGAGTGTTAGTAATACGGGGAGCGGATACTGCGTCACTCAGCCTCTTGGGGAGGTCTCACAGGTGCTTGCTGTTTTACCTAGCTGAGTGTTGGTGATGTGGGGAGCGGATACTGCGTCACTCAGCCTCTTGGGGAGGTCTCACAGGTGCTTGCTAGTTTACCTAGCTGAGCCGAGTGTTGGTGATGTGGGGAGCGGATACTGTGTCACTCAGCCTCTTGGGGAGGTCTCACAGGTGCTTGCTGTTTTACCTAGCTGAGCTGAGTGTTGGTGATGTGGGGAGCGGATACTGTGTCACTCAGCCTCTTGGGGAGGTCTCAGAGGTGCTTACTGTTTTACCTAGCCGAGCTGAGTGTTGGTGATGTGGGGAGCGGATACTGCGTCACTCAGTGTTGGTGATGTGGGGAGCGGATACTGCGTCACTCAGCCTCTTGGGGAGGTCTCACAGGTGCTTGCTGTTTTAGCTAGCTGAGCTGAGTGTTGGTGATGTGGGGAGCGGATACTGCGTCACTCAGCCTCTTGGGGAGGTCTCACAGGTGCTTGCTGTTTTAGCTAGCTGAGTTGAGTGTTGATGTGGGGAGCGGATACTTCGTCACTCAGCCTCTTGGGTGGTCTCTGAGGTGCTTGCTGTTTTACCCAGCTGAGCTGAGTGTTGCTGATGTGGGGAGCGGATACTGTCACTCAGCCTCTTGGGGAGGTCTCAGAGGTGCTTGCTGTTTTACCTAGCTGAGCGTTGGTAAGGTGGGGAGCAGATACTGCATCACTCAGCCTCTTGGGGAGGTCTCACAGATGCTTGCTGTTTTACCTAGCTGAGCTGAGTGTTGGTGATATGGGGAGCAGATACTGCGTCACTCAGCCTCTTGGGGAGGTCTCACAGATGCTTCCTGTTTTACCTAGCTGAGCTGAGTGTTGGTGATGTGGGGAGCGGATACTGCGTCACTCAGCCTCTTGGGGAGGTCTCACAGGTGCTTGCTGTTTTACCTAGCTGAGTGTTGGTGATGTGGGGAGCGGATACTGCGTCACTCAGCCTCTTGGGGAGGGCTCACAGGTGCTTGCTGTTTTACCTAGCTGAGTGTTGGTGATGTGGGGAGCGGATACTGCGTCACTCAGCCTCTTGGGGAGCTGTCACAGGTGCTTGCTGTTTTACCTAGCTGAGTGTTGGTGATGTGGGGAACGGATACTGCGTCACTCAGTGTCGGTTATGTGGGGAGCGGATACTGCGTCACTCAGTGTTGGTGATGTGGGGAGCGGATACTGCGTCACTCAGCCTCTTGGCGAGGTCTCAGAGGTGCTTGCTGTTTTACCTAGCTGAGCTGAGTATTGGTGATGTGGGGAGCGGATACTGCGTCACTCAGCCTCTTGGGGAGGTCTCACAGGTGCTTGCTGTTTTACCTAGCTGAGTGTTGGTGACGTGGGGAGCGGATACTGCGTCACTCAGCCTCTTGGGGAGGTCTCACAGGTGCTTGCTGTTTTCCCTAGCTGAGCTGAGTGTTGGTGATGTGGGGAGCGGCTACTGCGTCACTCAGTGTTGGTGATGTGGGGAGCGGATACTGCGTCACTCAGTGTCGGTTATGTGGGGAGCGGATACTGCGTCACTCAGTGTCGGTTATGTGGGGAGCGGATACTGCGTCACTCAGTGTCGGTGATGTGGGGAGCGGATACTGCGTCACTCAGCCTCTTGGGGAGGTCTCACAGGTGCTTGCTGTTTTACCTAGCTGAGTGTTGGTGACGTGGGGAGCGGATACTGCGTCACTCAGCCTCTTGGGGAGGTCTCACAGGTGCTTGCTGTTTTCCCTCGCTGAGCTGAGTGTTGGTGATGTGGGGAGCGGATGCTGCGTCACTCAGCCTCTTGGGGAGGTCTCACAGGTGCTTGCTGTTTTACCTAGCTGAGCTGAGTGTTGGTGACGTGGGGAGCGGATACTGCGTCACTCAGCCTCTTGGGGAGGTCTCACAGGTGCTTGCTGTTTTCCCTAGCTGAGCTGAGTGTTGGTGATGTGGGGAGCGGATACTGTGTCACTCAGCCTCTTGGGGAGGGCTCACAGGTGCTTGCTGTTTTAGCTAGCTGAGCTGAGTGTTAGTAATACGGGGAGCGGATACTGCGTCACTCAGCCTCTTGGGGAGGTCTCACAGGTGCTTGCTGTTTTACCTAGCTGAGCTGAGTGTTGGTGATGTGGGGAGCGGATTATGCGTCACTCAGCCTCTTGGGGAGGTCTCACAGGTGCTTGCTGTTTTACCGAGCTGAGCTGAGTGTTGGTGATGTGGGGAGCGGATACTGCGTCACTCAGCCTCTTGGAGAGGTCTCACAGATGCTTGCTGTTTTACCTAGCTGAGCTGAGTGTTGGTGATATGGGGAGCAGATACTGCGTCACTCAGCCTCTTGGCGAGGTCTCACAGGTGCTTGCTGTTTTACCTAGCTGAGCTGAGTGTTGGTGATGTGGGGAGCGGATACTGCGTCACTCAGCCTCTTGGGGAGGTGTCACAGGTGCTTGCTGTTTTACCTAGCTGAGTGTTGGTGACGTGGGGAGCGGATACTGCGTCACTCAGCCTCTTGGGGAGGTCTCACAGGTGCTTGCTGTTTTCCCTAGCTGAGCTGAGTGTTGGTGATGTGGGGAGCGGTTACTGCGTCACTCAGTGTTGGTGATGTGGGGAGCGGATACTGCGTCACTCAGTGTCGGTTATGTGGGGAGCGGATACTGCGTCACTCAGTGTCGGTTATGTGGGGAGCGGATACTGCGTCACTCAGTGTCGGTGATGTGGGGAGCGGATACTGCGTCACTCAGCCTCTTGGGGAGGTCTCACAGGTGCTTGCTGTTTTACCTAGCTGAGTGTTGGTGACGTGGGGAGCGGATACTGCGTCACTCAGCCTCTTGGGGAGGTCTCACAGGTGCTTGCTGTTTTCCCTCGCTGAGCTGAGTGTTGGTGATGTGGGGAGCGGATGCTGCGTCACTCAGCCTCTTGGGGAGGTCTCACAGATGCTTGCTGTTTTACCTAGCTGAGCTGAGTGTTGGTGACGTGGGGAGCGGATACTGCGTCACTCAGCCTCTTGGGGAGGTCTCACAGGTGCTTGCTGTTTTCCCTAGCTGAGCTGAGTGTTGGTGATGTGGGGAGCGGATACTGTGTCACTCAGCCTCTTGGGGAGGTCTCACAGGTGCTTGCTGTTTTCCCTAGCTGAGCTGAGTGTTGGTGATGTGGGGAGCGGATACTGCGTCACTCAGCCTCTTGGGTGGTCTCAGAGGTGCTTGCTGTTTTACCCAGCTGAGTGTTGGTGATGTGGGGAGCGGATACTGCGTCACTCAGCCTCTTGGGGAGGGCTCAGAGGTGCTTGCTGTTTTACCCAGCTCAGCTGAGTGTTGCTGATGTGGGGAGCGGATACTGCGTCCCTCAGCCTCTTGGGGAGGTCTCACAGGTGCTTGCTGTTTTAGCTAGCTGAGCTGAGTGTTAGTAATACGGGGAGCGGATACTGCGTCACTCAGCCTCTTGGGGAGGTCTCACAGGTGCTTGCTGTTTTACCTAGCTGAGTGTTGGTGATGTGGGGAGCGGATACTGCGTCACTCAGCCTCTTGGGGAGATCTCACAGGTGCTTGCTAGTTTACCTAGCTGAGCCGAGTGTTGGTGATGTGGGGAGCGGATACTGTGTCACTCAGCCTCTTGGGGAGGTCTCACAGGTGCTTGCTGTTTTACCTAGCTGAGCTGAGTGTTGGTGATGTGGGGAGCGGATACTGTGTCACTCAGCCTCTTGGGGAGGTCTCAGAGGTGCTTACTGTTTTACCTAGCCGAGCTGAGTGTTGGTGATGTGGGGAGCGGATACTGCGTCACTCAGTGTTGGTGATGTGGGGAGCGGATACTGCGTCACTCAGCCTCTTGGGGAGGTCTCACAGGTGCTTGCTGTTTTAGCTAGCTGAGCTGAGTGTTGGTGATGTGGGGAGCGGATACTGCGTCACTCAGCCTCTTGGGGAGGTCTCACAGGTGCTTGCTGTTTTAGCTAGCTGAGCTGAGTGTTGATGTGGGCAGCGGATACTGCGTCACTCAGCCTCTTGGGTGGTCTCTGAGGTGCTTGCTGTTTTACCCAGCTGAGCTGAGTGTTGCTGATGTGGGGAGCGGATACTGTCACTCAGCCTCTTGGGGAGGTCTCAGAGGTGCTTGCTGTTTTACCTAGCTGAGCGTTGGTAATGTGGGGAGCGGATACTGCATCACTCAGCCTCTTGGGGAGGTCTCACAGATGCTTGCTGTTTTACCTAGCTGAGCTGAGTGTTGGTGATATGGGGAGCAGATACTGCGTCACTCAGCCTCTTGGGGAGGTCTCACAGATGCTTCCTGTTTTACCTAGCTGAGCTGAGTGTTGGTGATGTGGGGAGCGGATACTGCGTCACTCAGCCTCTTGGGGAGGTCTCACAGGTGCTTGCTGTTTTACCTAGCTGAGTGTTGGTGATGTGGGGAGCGGATACTGCGTCACTCAGCCTCTTGGGGAGGGCTCACAGGTGCTTGCTGTTTTACCTAGCTGAGTGTTGGTGATGTGGGGAGCGGATACTGCGTCACTCAGCCTCTTGGGGAGGTGTCACAGGTGCTTGCTGTTTTACCTAGCTGAGTGTTGGTGATGTGGGGAGCGGATACTGCGTCACTCAGTGTCGGTTATGTGGGGAGCGGATACTGCGTCACTCAGTGTTGGTGATGTGGGGAGCGGATACTGCGTCACTCAGCCTCTTGGCGAGGTCTCAGAGGTGCTTGCTGTTTTACCTAGCTGAGCTGAGTGTTGGTGATGTGGGGAGCGGATACTGCGTCACTCAGCCTCTTGGGGAGGTCTCACAGGTGCTTGCTGTTTTACCTAGCTGAGTGTTGGTGACGTGCGGAGCGGATACTGCGTCACTCAGCCTCTTGGGGAGGTCTCACAGGTGCTTGCTGTTTTCCCTAGCTGAGCTGAGTGTTGGTGATGTGGGGAGCGGCTACTGCGTCACTCAGTGTTGGTGATGTGGGGAGCGGATACTGCGTCACTCAGTGTCGGTTATGTGGGGAGCGGATACTGCGTCACTCAGTGTCGGTTATGTGGGGAGCGGATACTGCGTCACTCAGTGTCGGTGATGTGGGGAGCGGATACTGCGTCACTCAGCCTCTTGGGGAGGTCTCACAGGTGCTTGCTGTTTTACCTAGCTGAGTGTTGGTGACGTGGGGAGCGGATACTGCGTCACTCAGCCTCTTGGGGAGAACTCACAGGTGCTTGCTGTTTTCCCTCGCTGAGCTGAGTGTTGGTGATGTGGGGAGCGGATGCTGCGTCACTCAGCCTCTTGGGGAGGTCTCACAGGTGCTTGCTGTTTTACCTAGCTGAGCTGAGTGTTGGTGACGTGGGGAGCGGATACTGCGTCACTCAGCCTCTTGGGGAGGTCTCACAGGTGCTTGCTGTTTTCCCTAGCTGAGCTGAGTGTTGGTGATGTGGGGAGCGGATACTGTGTCACTCAGCCTCTTGGGGAGGGCTCACAGGTGCTTGCTGTTTTAGCTAGCTGAGCTGAGTGTTAGTAATACGGGGAGCGGATACTGCGTCACTCAGCCTCTTGGGGAGGTCTCACAGGTGCTTGCTGTTTTACCTAGCTGAGCTGAGTGTTGGTGATGTGGGGAGCGGATTATGCGTCACTCAGCCTCTTGGGGAGGTCTCACAGGTGCTTGCTGTTTTACCTAGCTGAGCTGAGTGTTGGTGATGTGGGGAGCGGATACTGCGTCACTCAGCCTCTTGGAGAGGTCTCACAGATGCTTGCTGTTTTACCTAGCTGAGCTGAGTGTTGGTGATATGGGGAGCAGATACTGCGTCACTCAGCCTCTTGGCGAGGTCTCACAGGTGCTTGCTGTTTTACCTAGCTGAGCTGAGTGTTGGTGATGTGGGGAGCGGATACTGCGTCACTCAGCCTCTTGGGGAGGTGTCACAGGTGCTTGCTGTTTTACCTAGCTGAGTGTTGGTGACGTGGGGAGCGGATACTGCGTCACTCAGCCTCTTGGGGAGGTCTCACAGGTGCTTGCTGTTTTCCCTAGCTGAGCTGAGTGTTGGTGATGTGGGGAGCGGTTACTGCGTCACTCAGTGTTGGTGATGTGGGGAGCGGATACTGCGTCACTCAGTGTCGGTTATGTGGGGAGCGGATACTGCGTCACTCAGTGTCGGTTATGTGGGGAGCGGATACTGCGTCACTCAGTGTCGGTGATGTGGGGAGCGGATACTGCGTCACTCAGCCTCTTGGGGAGGTCTCACAGGTGCTTGCTGTTTTACCTAGCTGAGTGTTGGTGACGTGGGGAGCGGATACTGCGTCACTCAGCCTCTTGGGGAGGTCTCACAGGTGCTTGCTGTTTTCCCTCGCTGAGCTGAGTGTTGGTGATGTGGGGAGCGGATGCTGCGTCACTCAGCCTCTTGGGGAGGTCTCACAGATGCTTGCTGTTTTACCTAGCTGAGCTGAGTGTTGGTGACGTGGGGAGCGGATACTGCGTCACTCAGCCTCTTGGGGAGGTCTCACAGGTGCTTGCTGTTTTCCCTAGCTGAGCTGAGTGTTGGTGATGTGGGGAGCGGATACTGTGTCACTCAGCCTCTTGGGGAGGTCTCACAGGTGCTTGCTGTTTTCCCTAGCTGAGCTGAGTGTTGGTGATGTGGGGAGCGGATACTGCGTCACTCAGCCTCTTGGGTGGTCTCAGAGGTGCTTGCTGTTTTACCCAGCTGAGTGTTGGTGATGTGGGGAGCGGATACTGCGTCACTCAGCCTCTTGGGGAGGGCTCAGAGGTGCTTGCTGTTTTACCCAGCTCAGCTGAGTGTTGCTGATGTGGGGAGCGGATACTGCGTCACTCAGCCTCTTGGGGAGGGCTCACAGGTGCTTGCTGTTTTACCTAGCTGAGTGTTGGTGATGTGGGGAGCGGATACTGCGTCACTCAGCCTCTTGGGGAGGTGTCACAGGTGCTTGCTGTTTTACCTAGCTGAGTGTTGGTGATGTGGGGAGCGGATACTGCGTCACTCAGTGTCGGTTATGTGGGGAGCGGATACTGCGTCACTCAGTGTTGGTGATGTGGGGAGCGGATACTGCGTCACTCAGCCTCTTGGCGAGGTCTCAGAGGTGCTTGCTGTTTTACCTAGCTGAGCTGAGTGTTGGTGATGTGGGGAGCGGATACTGCGTCACTCAGCCTCTTGGGGAGGTCTCACAGGTGCTTGCTGTTTTACCTAGCTGAGTGTTGGTGACGTGCGGAGCGGATACTGCGTCACTCAGCCTCTTGGGGAGGTCTCACAGGTGCTTGCTGTTTTCCCTAGCTGAGCTGAGTGTTGGTGATGTGGGGAGCGGCTACTGCGTCACTCAGTGTTGGTGATGTGGGGAGCGGATACTGCGTCACTCAGTGTCGGTTATGTGGGGAGCGGATACTGCGTCACTCAGTGTCGGTTATGTGGGGAGCGGATACTGCGTCACTCAGTGTCGGTGATGTGGGGAGCGGATACTGCGTCACTCAGCCTCTTGGGGAGGTCTCACAGGTGCTTGCTGTTTTACCTAGCTGAGTGTTGGTGACGTGGGGAGCGGATACTGCGTCACTCAGCCTCTTGGGGAGAACTCACAGGTGCTTGCTGTTTTCCCTCGCTGAGCTGAGTGTTGGTGATGTGGGGAGCGGATGCTGCGTCACTCAGCCTCTTGGGGAGGTCTCACAGGTGCTTGCTGTTTTACCTAGCTGAGCTGAGTGTTGGTGACGTGGGGAGCGGATACTGCGTCACTCAGCCTCTTGGGGAGGTCTCACAGGTGCTTGCTGTTTTCCCTAGCTGAGCTGAGTGTTGGTGATGTGGGGAGCGGATACTGTGTCACTCAGCCTCTTGGGGAGGGCTCACAGGTGCTTGCTGTTTTAGCTAGCTGAGCTGAGTGTTAGTAATACGGGGAGCGGATACTGCGTCACTCAGCCTCTTGGGGAGGTCTCACAGGTGCTTGCTGTTTTACCTAGCTGAGCTGAGTGTTGGTGATGTGGGGAGCGGATTATGCGTCACTCAGCCTCTTGGGGAGGTCTCACAGGTGCTTGCTGTTTTACCTAGCTGAGCTGAGTGTTGGTGATGTGGGGAGCGGATACTGCGTCACTCAGCCTCTTGGAGAGGTCTCACAGATGCTTGCTGTTTTACCTAGCTGAGCTGAGTGTTGGTGATATGGGGAGCAGATACTGCGTCACTCAGCCTCTTGGCGAGGTCTCACAGGTGCTTGCTGTTTTACCTAGCTGAGCTGAGTGTTGGTGATGTGGGGAGCGGATACTGCGTCACTCAGCCTCTTGGGGAGGTGTCACAGGTGCTTGCTGTTTTACCTAGCTGAGTGTTGGTGACGTGGGGAGCGGATACTGCGTCACTCAACCTCTTGGGGAGGTCTCACAGGTGCTTGCTGTTTTCCCTAGCTGAGCTGAGTGTTGGTGATGCGGGGAGCGGCTACTGCGTCACTCAGTGTTGGTGATGTGGGGAGCGGATACTGCGTCACTCAGTGTCGGTTATGTGGGGAGCGGATACTGCGTCACTCAGTGTCGGTTATGTGGGGAGCGGATACTGCGTCACTCAGTGTCGGTGATGTGGGGAGCGGATACTGCGTCACTCAGCCTCTTGGGGAGGTCTCACAGGTGCTTGCTGTTTTACCTAGCTGAGTGTTGGTGACGTGGGGAGCGGATACTGCGTCACTCAGCCTCTTGGGGAGGTCTCACAGGTGCTTGCTGTTTTCCCTCGCTGAGCTGAGTGTTGGTGATGTGGGGAGCGGATGCTGCGTCACTCAGCCTCTTGGGGACGTCTCACAGGTGCTTGCTGTTTTACCTAGCTGAGCTGAGTGTTGGTGACGTTGGGAGCGGATACTGCGTCACTCAGCCTCTTGGGGAGGTCTCACAGGTGCTTGCTGTTTTCCCTAGCTGAGCTGAGTGTTGGTGATGTGGGGAGCGGATACTGTGTCACTCAGCCTCTTGGGGAGGTGTCACAGGTGCTTGCTGTTTTCCCTAGCTGAGCTGAGTGTTGGTGATGTGGGGAGCGGATACTGCGTCACTCAGCCTCTTGGGTGGTCTCAGAGGTGCTTGCTGTTTTACCCAGCTGTAGGAAAGTACCATCTTGCCTGGCATGTTACCCCCATTTTTCACTGTATATATGTTGTTTTAGTTGTATGTGTCACTGGGACCCTGGTAACCCAGGGCCCCAGTGCTCATAAGTGTGCCTGAATGTGTTACCTGTGTAGTGACTAACTGTCTCACTGAGGCTCTGCTAATCAGAACCTCAGTGGTTATGCTCTCTCATTTCTTTCCAAATTGTCACTAACAGGCTAGTGACCATTTTTACCAATTTACATTGGCTTACTGGAACACCCTTATAATCCCCTAGTATATGGTACTGAGGTACCCAGGGTATTGGGGTTCCAGGAGATCCCTATGGGCTGCAGCATTTCTTTTGCCACCCATAGGGAGCTCTGACAATTCTTACACAGGCCTGCCACTGCAGCCTGAGTGAAATAACGTCCACGTTATTTCACAGCCATTTTACACTGCACTTAAGTAACTTATAAGTCACCTATATGTCTAACCTTTACCTGGTAAAGGTTAGGTGCAAAGTTACTTAGTGTGAGGGCACCCTGGCACTAGCCAAGGTGCCCCCACATTGTTCAGAGCCAATTCACTGAACTTTGTGAGTGCGGGGACACCATTACACGCGTGCACTACATATAGGTCACTACCTATATGTAGCTTCACCATGGTAACTCCCAATATGGCCATGTAACATGTCTATGATCATGGAATTGCCCCCTCTATGCCATCCTGGCATTGTTGGTACAATTCCATGATCCCAGTGGTCTGTAGCACAGACCCTGGTACTGCCAGACTGCCCTTCCTGGGGTTTCTCTGCAGCTGCTGCTGCTGCCAACCCCTCAGACAGGCAGCTGCCCTCCTGGGGTCCAGCCAGGCCTGGCCCAGGATGGCAGAACAAAGAACTTCCTCTGAGAGAGGGTGTGACACCCTCTCCCTTTGGAAAATGGTGTGAAGGCAGGGGAGGAGTAGCCTCCCCCAGCCTCTGGAAATGCTTTGTTGGGCACAGATGTGCCCAATTCTGCATAAGCCAGTCTACACCGGTTCAGGGACCCCTTAGCCCCTGCTCTGGCGCGAAACTGGACAAAGGAAAGGGGAGTGACCACTCCCCTGACCTGCACCTCCCCTGGGAGGTGTCCAGAGCTCCTCCAGTGTGCTCCAGACCTCTGCCATCTTGGAAACAGAGGTGCTGCTGGCACACTGGACTGCTCTGAGTGGCCAGTGCCACCAGGTGACGTCAGAGACTCCTGCTGATAGGCTCCTTCAGGTGTTAGTAGCCTTTCCTCTCTCCTAGGTAGCCAAACCCTCTTTTCTGGCTATTTAGGGTCTCTGTCTCTGGGGAAACTTTAGATAACGAATGCATGAGCTCAGCCGAGTTCCTCTGCATCTCTCTCTTCACCTTCTGATAAGGAATCGACCGCTGACCGCGCTGGAAGCCTGCAAACCTGCAACATAGTAGCAAAGACGACTACTGCAACTCTGTAACGCTGATCCTGCCGCCTTCTCGACTGTTTTCCTGCTTGTGCATGCTGTGGGGGTAGTCTGCCTCCTCTCTGCACCAGAAGCTCCGAAGAAATCTCCTGTGGGTCGACGGAATCTTCCCCCTGCAACCGCAGGCACCAAAAAGCTGCATTACCGGTCCCTTGGGTCTCCTCTCAGCACGACGAGCGAGGTCCCTCGAATCCAGCGACACCGTCCAAGTGACCCCCACAGTCCAGTGACTCTTCAGCCCAAGTTTGGTGGAGGTAACTCCTTGCCTCACCTCGCTGGGCTGCATTGCTGGGAACCGCGACTTTGCAAGCTACTCCGGCCCCTGTGCACTTCCGGCGGAAATCCTTCGTGCACAGCCAAGCCTGGGTCCACGGCACTCTAACGTGCATTGCACGACTTTCTAAGTTGGTCTCCGGCGACGTGGGACTCCTTTGTGCAACTTCGGCGAGCACCGTTTCACGCATCCTCGTAGTGCCTGTTTCTGGCACTTCTCCGGGTGCTACCTGCTTCAGTGAGGGCGCTTTGTCTTGCTCGACGTCCCCTCTCTCTGCAGGTCCAATTTGCGACCTCCTGGTCCCTCCTGGGCCCCAGCAGCGTCCAAAAACGCCAAACGCACGATTTGCGTGTAGCAAGGCTTGTTGGCGTCCATCCGGCGGGAAAACACTTCTACACGACTCTCCAAGGCGTGGGGGATCCATCCTCCAAAGGGGAAGTCTCTAGCCCTTGTCGTTCCTGCAGTATTCACAGTTCTTCAGCCTAGTAAGAGCTTTTTTGCACCAACCGCTGGCATTTCTTGGGCATCTGCCCATCTCCGAGCTGCTTGTGACTTTTGGACTTGGTCCCCTTGTTCCACAGGTACCCTCAGTCAGGAATCCATCGTTGTTGCATTGCTGATTTGTGTTTTCCTTGCATTTTCCCTCTAACACGACTATTTTGTCCTTAGGGGAACTTTAGTGCACTTTGCACTCACTTTTCAGGGTCTTGGGGAGGGTTATTTTGCTAACTCTCACTATTTTCTAATAGTCCCAGCGACCCTCTACAAGGTCACATAGGTTTGGGGTCCATTCGTGGTTCGCATTCCACTTTTGGAGTATATGGTTTGTGTTGCCCCTATCCCTATGTTTCCCCATTGCATCCTATTGTAACTATACATTGTTTGCACTGTTTTCTAAGACTATACTGCATATTTTTGCTATTGTGTATATATATCTTGTGTATATTTCCTATCCTCTCACTGAGGGTACACTCTAAGATACTTTGGCATATTGTCATAAAAATAAAGTACCTTTATTTTTAGTATAACTGTGTATTGTGTTTTCTTATGATATTGTGCATATGACACTAAGTGGTACTGTAGTAGCTTCACACGTCTCCTAGTTCAGCCTAAGCTGCTCTGCTAAGCTACCATTATCTATCAGCCTAAGCTGCTAGACACCCTATACACTAATAAGGGATAACTGGGCCTGGTGCAAGGTGCAAGTACCCCTTGGTACTCACTACAAGCCAGTCCAGCCTCCTACATTGGTTGTGCAGTGGTGGGATAAGTGCTTGAGACTACTTACCACTCTTGTCATTGTACTTTTCATAAGAGAAAAATATACAAAACAAGGTCAGTGTATATACACATAGCCAAAAAGTTTTGCATTTCCTCTTTTCACTCTTTTCTAAGTGCTGAAAAGTACTCCTAAACGTTCAAAAAGTTCTGAAAAGTTTAAAAAGTTTTTTCTGTCTTTCCAAAAAGTTCTGAAAACTTTTTTCTCTTTTTCTATCACTTTAACTCTCTCTAAAAATGTCTGGCACAGGCCAAAATGTTGAACTGTCCAAACTTGCATATGATCACCTTAGCTGGAAAGGAGCAAGGAGTCTCTGCATAGAGAGAGGTTTGAGTGTAGGGAAGAATCCTTCTTTAGAACTGTTAATTAATATGCTTAGAGTACAGGATAAGGCCATAAGTGCCCAATCTGTAGAAAAAGTAGCTAATGGTTCTCAATCTGATCCAGGGACTCCCCCAGGAAAAGGTTCAGGAAAGAAACTTCTCAGCCTGCCCATTACTAGACAGTCTAGCATAGTTGGTACAGAGGTTGAATCACACCATACTAATGGTGTGCTCTCACATTATACTGGTAGCCAAGCTGTTAGGGTGCCCTCTGTAAGGGACAGGTCTCCTTCTGTTCATTCCCATCATACCTCTGTATCTAGAAATGTCCCTCCCACCCACCCTGATGACAGATTGTTAGAAAGGGAGCTCAATAGATTGAGAGTGGAACAAACCAGACTGAAGCTCAAGAAGCAACAGCTGGATTTGGATAGACAGTCTTTAGAAGTAGAGAGGGAAAGACAGAAGTTGGGTTTAGATACCCATGGTGGCAGCAGCAGTATTCCCCATAGTCATCCTGCAAAAGAGCATGATTCAAGGAATCTGCACAAGATAGTTCCCCCTTATAAGGAGGGGGATGACATTAACAAGTGGTTTGCTGCACTTGAGAGGGCCTGTGCTGTACAGGATGTCCCTCAAAAGCAGTGGGCTGCTATCCTATGGCTATCATTTACTGGAAAAGGTAGGGATAGGCTCCTTACTGTAAAAGAAAATGATGCTAATAATTTCCAAGTTCTTAAGAATGCACTCCTGGATGGTTATGGCTTAACCACTGAACAGTACAGGATAAAGTTCAGAGAGACCAAAAAGGAGTCTTCACAAGACTGGGTTGATTTCATTGACCAGGCAGTGAAGGCCTTGGAGAGGTGGTTACATGGCAGTAAAGTTACTGATTATGACAGCCTGTATAACTTGATCCTGAGAGAGCATATTCTTAATAATTGTGTGTCTGATTTGTTGCACCAGTACTTGGTGGACTCTGATCTGACCTCTCCCCAAGAATTGGGAAAGAAGGCAGACAAATGGGTCAGAACAAGAGTGAACAGAAAAGTTCATACAGGGGGTGACAAAGATGGCAACAAAAAGAAGGATGGTAAGTCTTCTGACAAGGGTGGGGACAAATCTAAAAATGAGTCTTCATCAGGCCCACAAAAACACTCTGGTGGGGGTGGTGGGTCCAAATCCTCCTTTAATCAGAACAAGGAAAAGAAACCATGGTGCTATTTATGTAAAATAAAAGGCCATTGGACAACAGATCCCAGTTGTCCAAAGAAAGGCACCACAGCTCCTACCACTACAACCCCTACTGCTACACCTAGTGTCCCTACTAATAGCAGTGGTGGTGGGAGCAAACCTACTAATAGCCAATCCAAGGGAGTAGCTGGGCTCACTTTTGGTAATTTAGTTGGGGTTGGTCTGATTAGGGAGACCACAGAGGCTACTTTAGTCTCTGAAGGGGCTATTGATTTAGCCACTTTGGTTGCTTGCCCCCATAACTTGGAGAAGTACAAGCAACTAACCCTAATAAATGGTGTTGAGGTCCAGGCCTACAGGGACACAGGTGCCAGTGTCACAATGGTGATTGAGAAACTGGTGCACCCTGAACAACACATACTTGGACACCAGTACCAAGTAACCGATGCTCACAACATAACACAAAGCCACCCCATGGCTGTTGTAAATCTCAACTGGGGGGGGGTATCTGGTCCAAAGAAAGTTGTGGTAGCTTCAGATTTACCTGTAGACTGTCTATTAGGGAATGATTTGGAGACATCAGCTTGGTCAGATGTGGAGTTGGAGGCCCATGCAGCAATGCTGGGCATCCCAGGGCATATTTTTGCTTTGACAAGGGCTCAGGCCAAAAAGCAAAAAGGACAGGGAAGCTTGGATCCTGGAACAATGGACCAAGTGCTCCCTAAAGCTAGGGTTAGTAGAAGCAAACCACTTCCTACTATCCCTCCCTCTACAGTGGATTCAACTTCTGAGGAAGAAGAATTCCCTCCCTGTGCAGAACCTACACCAGAGGAGCTGGAAGCAGACACTGCTGAGCTTTTGGGTGAAGGGGGGCCTGCCAGAGAGGAGCTGAGTGTGGCACAGCAAACCTGTCCCACATTAGAGGGTCTCAGACAGCAAGCTGTCAAACAGGCTAATGGGGATGTCAGTGACTCTCACAGAGTTTACTGGGAGGACAACCTCTTGTACACTGAGCATAGGGATCCTAAACCTGGAGCTGCCAGGAGATTAGTGATTCCTCAGGAGTACAGAAAGTTCCTCCTAACACTGGCACATGACATTCCCTTAGCTGGGCACCTGGGTCAAATGAAAACTTGGGACAGATTGGTACCATTGTTTCATTGGCCTAGGATGTCTGAGGACACAAAAGAATTTTGTAAGTCCTGTGAAACCTGTCAAGCCAGTGGCAAGACAGGTGGCACTCCAAAGGCACCCCTTATCCCACTGCCTGTGGTTGGGGTTCCCTTTGAAAGGGTAGGGGTTGACATAGTTGGCCCCCTTGACCCTCCTACTGCTTCAGGCAATAGGTTTATCTTGGTGGTAGTGGACCATGCCACAAGATATCCTGAAGCTATTCCTTTAAGGACCACTACAGCACCTGCAGTGGCAAAGGCCCTCCTGGGAATATTTTCCAGGGTGGGCTTCCCAAAGGAAGTAGTATCAGACAGAGGAAGCAATTTCATGTCTGCATACTTAAAGGCCATGTGGGAGGAGTGTGGTGTAACTTACAAGTTCACAACACCCTATCATCCACGAACAAATGGACTGGTAGAGAGATTTAATAAAACTCTCAAAGGCATGATTATGGGACTCCCTGAAAAACTCCGCAGGAGATGGGATATCCTTCTACCATGCCTCCTTTTTGCCTACAGGGAGGTACCCCAAAAAGGAGTGGGCTTCAGCCCCTTTGAACTTCTTTTTGGACACCCTGTTAGGGGTCCACTCACACTTGTAAAGGAGGGTTGGGAACAACCTTTAAAAGCTCCTAAACAGGATATTGTGGATTATGTACTTGGCCTCAGATCAAGGATGGCTGAGTACATGAAAAAGGCCAGTAAAAACCTTCAGGCCAGCCAAGAGCTCCAGAAGCAATGGCATGATCAGAAGGCTGTTTTGGTTCAGTACCAACCAGGGCAAAAAGTGTGGGTCTTGGAGCCTGTGGCCCCAAGAGCACTCCAAGATAAATGGAGTGGACCCCACACAATTGTTGAAAAGAAGGGTGAAGTCACCTACTTGGTTGACTTAGGCACTGCCAGGAGTCCCCTTAGGGTGCTCCATGTCAACCGCCTGAAACCCTACTATGACAGGGCTGATCTCACCCTGCTCATGGCAACAGATGAGGGACAGGAAGAAGACAGTGATCCTCTACCTGATCTCTTCTCTTCCACAGAACAAGATGCTCTTGTGGAAGGTGTAGTTTTGGCTGATTGTCTTACTGCTGAGCAGAAAGATAATTGCATAAATCTCCTAGGACAATTTTCAGAACTCTTCTCCATTGTGCCAGGCACCACTTCTTGGTGTGAGCACACTATAGATACTGGAGACAGTTTACCTGTCAAAAGTAAGATCTATAGGCAGCCTGACCATGTCAGGGACTGCATAAAGCAAGAAGTTCAGAAAATGTTGGAACTAGGAGTAGTTGAGCACTCTGACAGTCCATGGGCTTCTCCTGTGGTACTGGTACCAAAACCCAATTCTAAAGATGGAAAGAAGGAAATGAGGTTTTGTGTAGACTATAGAGGTCTCAACTTGGTAACCAAAACTGTTGCTCACCCTATACCCAGGGCAGATGAGCTCATAGATACACTGGCATCTGCCAAGTATCTAAGCACTTTTGATTTGACTGCAGGGTATTGGCAGATCAAATTATCAGAAGATGCTAAACCTAAGACTGCATTTTCTACCATTGGAGGACATTACCAGTTTACTGTAACGCCTTTTGGTTTGAAAAATGCACCTGCCACTTTTCAGAGGTTGGTGAACATAGTCCTGCAAGGGCTGGAAGCTTTCAGTGCAGCATATTTGGATGATATAGCTGTATTTAGCTCCAGCTGGGATGATCACCTGGTCCACCTATGGAAAGTTTTAGAGGCCCTGCAAAAGGCAGGCCTCACTATCAAGGCTTCAAAGTGCCAGATAGGGCAGGGTAAGGTGGTTTATCTGGGACACCTTGTTGGTGGGGAACAGATTGCACCACTTCAGGGGAAAATCCAAACTATTATTGATTGGGTTCCCCCTACCACTCAGACTCAGGTGAGAGCCTTCCTAGGCCTCACTGGGTATTACAGGAGGTTCATTAAGAACTATGGCTCCATAGCAGCCCCTCTTAATGACCTCACATCCAAGAAAATGCCTAAAAAGGTATTATGGACAGCAAGCTGTCAGAAAGCTTTGGAGGAGCTGAAGCAGGCCATGTGCTCTGCACCTGTCCTGAAAAGCCCTTGTTACTCTAAAAAATTCTATGTCCAAACTGATGCATCTGAATTAGGAGTAGGGGCAGTCCTATCACAACTTAATTCTGAGGGCCAGGATCAACCTGTTGCTTTTATTAGTAGAAGGTTGACCCCTAGAGAAAAGCATTGGTCTGCCATTGAGAGGGAGGCCTTTGCTGTGGTCTGGGCTCTGAAGAAGTTGAGGCCATACCTGTTTGGCACTCACTTCATTGTTCAGACAGACCACAAACCTCTACTTTGGCTAAAACAAATGAAAGGTGAAAATCCTAAATTGTTGAGGTGGTCCATATCCCTATAGGGAATGGACTATACAGTGGAACATAGACCTGGGAGTAGCCACTCCAATGCAGATGGACTCTCCAGATATTTCCACTTAGACAATGAAGACTCATCAGGTAATGGCTAGTCTTATTGTCCTTCGTTTGGGGGGGGGTTGTGTAGGAAAGTACCATCTTGCCTGGCATGTTACCCCCATTTTTCACTGTATATATGTTGTTTTAGTTGTATGTGTCACTGGGATCCTGGTAACCCAGGGCCCCAGTGCTCATAAGTGTGCCTGAATGTGTTACCTGTGTAGTGACTAACTGTCTCACTGAGGCTCTGCTAATCAGAACCTCAGTGGTTATGCTCTCTCATTTCTTTCCAAATTGTCACTAACAGGCTAGTGACCATTTTTACCAATTTACATTGGCTTACTGGAACACCCTTATAATCCCCTAGTATATGGTACTGAGGTACCCAGGGTATTGGGGTTCCAGGAGATCCCTATGGGCTGCAGCATTTCTTTTGCCACCCATAGGGAGCTCTGACAATTCTTACACAGGCCTGCCACTGCAGCCTGAGTGAAATAACGTCCACGTTATTTCACAGCCATTTTACACTGCACTTAAGTAACTTATAAGTCACCTATATGTCTAACCTTTACCTGGTAAAGGTTAGGTGCAAAGTTACTTAGTGTGAGGGCACCCTGGCACTAGCCAAGGTGCCCCCACATTGTTCAGAGCCAATTCACTGAACTTTGTGAGTGCGGGGACACCATTACACGCGTGCACTACATATAGGTCACTACCTATATGTAGCTTCACCATGGTAACTCCCAATATGGCCATGTAACATGTCTATGATCATGGAATTGCCCCCTCTATGCCATCCTGGCATTGTTGGTACAATTCCATGATCCCAGTGGTCTGTAGCACAGACCCTGGTACTGCCAGACTGCCCTTCCTGGGGTTTCTCTGCAGCTGCTGCTGCTGCCAACCCCTCAGACAGGCAGCTGCCCTCCTGGGGTCCAGCCAGGCCTGGCCCAGGATGGCAGAACAAAGAACTTCCTCTGAGAGAGGGTGTGACACCCTCTCCCTTTGGAAAATGGTGTGAAGGCAGGGGAGGAGTAGCCTCCCCCAGCCTCTGGAAATGCTTTGTTGGGCACAGATGTGCCCAATTCTGCATAAGCCAGTCTACACCGGTTCAGGGACCCCTTAGCCCCTGCTCTGGCGCGAAACTGGACAAAGGAAAGGGGAGTGACCACTCCCCTGACCTGCACCTCCCCTGGGAGGTGTCCAGAGCTCCTCCAGTGTGCTCCAGACCTCTGCCATCTTGGAAACAGAGGTGCTGCTGGCACACTGGACTGCTCTGAGTGGCCAGTGCCACCAGGTGACGTCAGAGAGTCCTGCTGATAGGCTCCTTCAGGTGTTAGTAGCCTTTCCTCTCTCCTAGGTAGCCAAACCCTCTTTTCTGGCTATTTAGGGTCTCTGTCTCTGGGGAAACTTTAGATAACGAATGCATGAGCTCAGCCGAGTTCCTCTGCATCTCTCTCTTCACCTTCTGATAAGGAATCGACCGCTGACCGCGCTGGAAGCCTGCAAACCTGCAACATAGTAGCAAAGACGACTACTGCAACTCTGTAACGCTGATCCTGCCGCCTTCTCGACTGTTTTCCTGCTTGTGCATGCTGTGGGGGTAGTCTGCCTCCTCTCTGCACCAGAAGCTCCGAAGAAATCTCCCGTGGGTCGACGGAATCTTCCCCCTGCAACCGCAGGCACCAAAAAGCTGCATTACCGGTCCCTTGGGTCTCCTCTCAGCACGACGAGCGTGGTCCCTCGAATCCAGCGACACCGTCCAAGTGACCCCCACAGTCCAGTGACTCTTCAGCCCAAGTTTGGTGGAGGTAAGTCCTTGCCTCACCTCGCTGAGCTGCATTGCTGGGAACCGCGACTTTGCAAGCTACTCCGGCCCCTGTGCACTTCCGGCGGAAATCCTTCGTGCACAGCCAAGCCTGGGTCCACGGCACTCTAACCTGCATTGCACGACTTTCTAAGTTGGTCTCCGGCGACGTGGGACTCCTTTGTGCAACTTCGGCGAGCACCGTTTCACGCATCCTCGTAGTGCCTGTTTCTGGCACTTCTCCGGGTGCTACCTGCTTCAGTGAGGGCGCTTTGTCTTGCTCGACGTCCCCTCTCTCTGCAGGTCCAATTTGCGACCTCCTGGTCCCTCCTGGGCCCCAGCAGCGTCCAAAAACGCCAAACACACGATTTGCGTGTAGCAAGGCTTGTTGGCGTCCATCCGGCGGGAAAACACTTCTGCACGACTCTCCAAGGCGTGGGGGATCCATCCTCCAAAGGGGAAGTCTCTAGCCCTTGTCGTTCCTGCAGTATTCACAGTTCTTCAGCCTAGTAAGAGCTTCTTTGCACCAACCGCTGGCATTTCTTGGGCATCTGCCCATCTCCGAGCTGCTTGTGACTTTTGGACTTGGTCCCCTTGTTCCACAGGTACCCTCAGTCAGGAATCCATCGTTGTTGCATTGCTGATTTGTGTTTTCCTTGCATTTTCCCTCTAACACGACTATTTTGTCCTTAGGGGAACTTTAGTGCACTTTGCACTCACTTTTCAGGGTCTTGGGGAGGGTTATTTTGCTAACTCTCACTATTTTCTAATAGTCCCAGCGACCCTCTACAAGGTCACATAGGTTTGGGGTCCATTCGTGGTTCGCATTCCACTTTTGGAGTATATGGTTTGTGTTGCCCCTATCCCTATGTTTCCCCATTGCATCCTATTGTAACTATACATTGTTTGCACTGTTTTCTAAGACTATACTGCATATTTTTGCTATTGTGTATATATATCTTGTGTATATTTCCTATCCTCTCACTGAGGGTACACTCTAAGATACTTTGGCATATTGTCATAAAAATAAAGTACCTTTATTTTTAGTATAACTGTGTATTGTGTTTTCTTATGGTATTGTGCATATGACACTAAGTGGTACTGTAGTAGCTTCACACGTCTCCTAGTTCAGCCTAAGCTGCTCTGCTAAGCTACCATTATCTATCAGCCTAAGCTGCTAGACACCCTATACACTAATAAGGGATAACTGGGCCTGGTGCAAGGTGCAAGTACCCCTTGGTACTCACTACAAGCCAGTCCAGCCTCCTACACCAGCTGAGTGTTGGTGATGTGGGGAGCGGATACTGCGTCACTCAGCCTCTTGGGGAGGGCTCAGAGGTGCTTGCTGTTTTACCCAGCTGAGCTGAGTGTTGCTGATGTGGGGAGCGGATACTGCGTCACTCAGCCTCTTGGGGAGGTCTCACAGGTGCTTGCTGTTTTAGCTAGCTGAGCTGAGTGTTAGTAATACGGGGAGCGGATACTGCGTCACTCAGCCTCTTGGGGAGGTCTCACAGGTGCTTGCTGTTTTACCTAGCTGAGTGTTGGTGATGTGGGGAGCGGATACTGCGTCACTCAGCCTCTTGGGGAGGTCTCACAGGTGCTTGCTAGTTTACCTAGCTGAGCCGAGTGTTGGTGATGTGGGGAGCGGATACTGTGTCACTCAGCCTCTTGGGGAGGTCTCACAGGTGCTTGCTGTTTTACCTAGCTGAGCTGAGTGTTGGTGATGTGGGGAGCGGATACTGTGTCACTCAGCCTCTTGGGGAGGTCTCAGAGGTGCTTACTGTTTTACCTAGCCGAGCTGAGTGTTGGTGATGTGGGGAGCGGATACTGCGTCACTCAGTGTTGGTGATGTGGGGAGCGGATACTGCGTCACTCAGCCTCTTGGGGAGGTCTCACAGGTGCTTGCTGTTTTAGCTAGCTGAGCTGAGTGTTGGTGATGTGGGGAGCGGATACTGCGTCACTCAGCCTCTTGGGGAGGTCTCACAGGTGCTTGCTGTTTTAGCTAGCTGAGCTGAGTGTTGATGTGGGGAGCGGATACTGCGTCACTCAGCCTCTTGGGTGGTCTCTGAGGTGCTTGCTGTTTTACCCAGCTGAGCTGAGTGTTGCTGATGTGGGGAGCGGATACTGTCACTCAGCCTCTTGGGGAGGTCTCAGAGGTGCTTGCTGTTTTACCTAGCTGAGCGTTGGTAATGTGGGGAGCGGATACTGCATCACTCAGCCTCTTGGGGAGGTCTCACAGATGCTTGCTGTTTTACCTAGCTGAGCTGAGTGTTGGTGATATGGGGAGCAGATACTGCGTCACTCAGCCTCTTGGGGAGGTCTCACAGATGCTTCCTGTTTTACCTAGCTGAGCTGAGTGTTGGTGATGTGGGGAGCGGATACTGCGTCACTCAGCCTCTTGGGGAGGTGTCACAGGTGCTTGCTGTTTTACCTAGCTGAGTGTTGGTGATGTGGGGAGCGGATACTGCGTCACTCAGCCTCTTGGGGAGGGCTCACAGGTGCTTGCTGTTTTACCTAGCTGAGTGTTGGTGATGTGGGGAGCGGATACTGCGTCACTCAGCCTCTTGGGGAGGTGTCACAGGTGCTTGCTGTTTTACCTAGCTGAGTGTTGGTGATGTGGGGAGCGGATACTGCGTCACTCAGTGTCGGTTATGTGGGGAGCGGATACTGCGTCACTCAGTGTTGGTGATGTGGGGAGCGGATACTGCGTCACTCAGCCTCTTGGCGAGGTCTCAGAGGTGCTTGCTGTTTTACCTAGCTGAGCTGAGTGTTGGTGATGTGGGGAGGGAATACTGCGTCACTCAGCCTCTTGGGGAGGTGTCACAGGTGCTTGCTGTTTTACCTAGCTGAGTGTTGGTGACGTGGGGAGCGGATACTGCGTCACTCAGCCTCTTGGGGAGGTCTCACAGGTGCTTGCTGTTTTCCCTAGCTGAGCTGAGTGTTGGTGATGTGGGGAGCGGCTACTGCGTCACTCAGTGTTGGTGATGTGGGGAGCGGATACTGCGTCACTCAGTGTCGGTTATGTGGGGAGCGGATACTGCGTCACTCAGTGTCGGTTATGTGGGGAGCGGATACTGCGTCACTCAGTGTCGGTGATGTGGGGAGCGGATACTGCGTCACTCAGCCTCTTGGGGAGGTCTCACAGGTGCTTGCTGTTTTACCTAGCTGAGTGTTGGTGACGTGGGGAGCGGATACTGCGTCACTCAGCCTCTTGGGGAGGTCTCACAGGTGCTTGCTGTTTTCCCTCGCTGAGCTGAGTGTTGGTGATGTGGGGAGCGGATGCTGCGTCACTCAGCCTCTTGGGGAGGTCTCACAGGTGCTTGCTGTTTTCCCTAGCTGAGCTGAGTGTTGGTGATGTGGGGAGCGTATACTGTGTCACTCAGCCTCTTGGGGAGGTCTCACAGGTGCTTGCTGTTTTCCCTAGCTGAGCTGAGTGTTGGTGATGTGGGGAGCGGATACTGCGTCACTCAGCCTCTTGGGTGGTCTCAGAGGTGCTTGCTGTTTTACCCAGCTGAGTGTTGGTGATGTGGGGAGCGGATACTGCGTCACTCAGCCTCTTGGGGAGGGCTCAGAGGTGCTTGCTGTTTTACCCAGCTGAGCTGAGTGTTGCTGATGTGGGGAGCGGATACTGCGTCACTCAGCCTCTTGGGGAGGTCTCACAGGTGCTTGCTGTTTTAGCTAGCTGAGCTGAGTGTTAGTAATACGGGGAGCGGATACTGCGTCACTCAGCCTCTTGGGGAGGGCTCAGAGGTGCTTGCTGTTTTACCCAGCTGAGCTGAGTGTTGCTGATGTGGGGAGCGGATACTGCGTCACTCAGCCTCTTGGGGAGGTCTCACAGGTGCTTGCTGTTTTAGCTAGCTGAGCTGAGTGTTAGTAATACGGGGAGCGGATACTGCGTCACTCAGCCTCTTGGGGAGGTCTCACAGGTGCTTGCTGTTTTACCTAGCTGAGTGTTGGTGATGTGGGGAGCGGATACTGCGTCACTCAGCCTCTTGGGGAGGTCTCACAGGTGCTTGCTAGTTTACCTAGCTGAGCCGAGTGTTGGTGATGTGGGGAGCGGATACTGTGTCACTCAGCCTCTTGGGGAGGTCTCACAGGTGCTTGCTGTTTTACCTAGCTGAGCTGAGTGTTGGTGATGTGGGGAGCGGATACTGTGTCACTCAGCCTCTTGGGGAGGTCTCAGAGGTGCTTACTGTTTTACCTAGCCGAGCTGAGTGTTGGTGATGTGGGGAGCGGATACTGCGTCACTCAGTGTTGGTGATGTGGGGAGCGGATACTGCGTCACTCAGCCTCTTGGGGAGGTCTCACAGGTGCTTGCTGTTTTAGCTAGCTGAGCTGAGTGTTGGTGATGTGGGGAGTGGATACTGCGTCACTCAGCCTCTTGGGGAGGTCTCACAGGTGCTTGCTGTTTTAGCTAGCTGAGCTGAGTGTTGATGTGGGGAGCGGATACTGCGTCACTCAGCCTCTTGGGTGGTCTCTGAGGTGCTTGCTGTTTTACCCAGCTGAGCTGAGTGTTGCTGATGTGGGGAGCGGATACTGTCACTCAGCCTCTTGGGGAGGTCTCAGAGGTGCTTGCTGTTTTACCTAGCTGAGCGTTGGGAATGTGGGGAGCGGATACTGCATCACTCAGCCTCTTGGGGAGGTCTCACAGATGCTTGCTGTTTTACCTAGCTGAGCTGAGTGTTGGTGATATGGGGAGCAGATACTGCGTCACTCAGCCTCTTGGGGAGGTCTCACAGATGCTTCCTGTTTTACCTAGCTGAGCTGAGTGTTGGTGATGTGGGGAGCGGATACTGCGTCACTCAGCCTCTTGGGGAGGGCTCACAGGTGCTTGCTGTTTTACCTAGCTGAGTGTTGGTGATGTGGGGAGCGGATACTGCGTCACTCAGCCTCTTGGGGAGGTCTCACAGGTGCTTGCTGTTTTACCTAGCCGAGCTGAGTGTTGGTGATATGGGGAGCAGATACTGCATCACTCAGCCTCTTGGCGAGGTCTCACGGGTGCTGGCTGTTTTACCTGGTGCTTCTGGCAGAAGGGAGATATGTAAACGGTGGCTGGATCCTGTAGCTCCCTTTCCGGAGGACTAGCTTAAGGCCTTGCATTGGACTTGTAGGCTGGATCTGGGCCATAGCTCTGCCAGGGCGTATGCTCTATGGGGTGATTTTCTGAGGTGCAGTAGCATGTCGGATCTGGGAAGCTAAGCAGTCCTATGATTAAGCCTTAGCACCAAGGGATACGGGCTTCCATCCTATAGACCAGTTTGGGGTGAGGCCGACTGAGATTGCAGCAGTTTTGCTGATATAAGGACGAAAAATAGTTTGTTTTGCCTCATACCTACTTAGCTATGTACTGTTTCTGATCTTAAGACATCTCTGGTAGACATGTTTTGCTACCTGTTGCTACATAAATAGGTAACAGATTACTGCTGCATGAGCCGTGCAGTATCCTTGTAGTAAGATGCACTTTATTGGGATAAAAGGTAGCTTGTTTGGTAGAAAAGCTGCAATTATTAGAATAATAACATCATTAATGCCCAGTACACAATGCAATAATCCAGGCCAGGCAATAGGAAAATCTGATGCACACAATGCAATAACACAGGTCAAGTACTAGGAGAATCTGAAGGAAACAATGCACAAATACAGGCCAAGTACTAGGAGAATCTGATGCAAACAATGCAATAACACAGGCCAGGCGCTAGGGGAATCTGATGCACACAATGCAATAACACAGGCCAAGTACTGGGAGAATCTGAAGGAAACAATGCACAAATACAGGCCGTGTACTAAGAGAATCTGATGCAAACAATGCAATAACACAGGCCCGGTACGAGGAGAATCTGATGCACACAATCCAATAACACAAGCCCGGTACTAGGAGAATCTGATGCAAACAATGTAATAACACAGACCAGGTACTATGAGGATCTGATGCACACAATGCAATAACACAGCACAGGCGGTAGGAGAATCTGATGCACACAATGCAATAACACAGGCCCGGTACTAGGAGAATCTGATACACACAATACAATAGCACGGGCCAGGCACTAGAAGAATCTGATGCACACAATGCAATAACACAGGCCAGGCACTAGAAGAATCTGATGCAAACAATGCAATAACACAGGCCAGGTGCTAAGAGAATCTGATGCAAACAATGCAATAACACAGGCCAGGTGCTAAGAGAATCTGATGCACACAATACAATAACACAGGCCATGTACTAGGAGAATCTGACGCAAACAATGCAACAACACACCAGGCACTAGAAGAATCTGAAGAATCGGACTCATGAAGTCCGGGAAAATGGTCCATGGTCCATTTCACACAGGCTACAATGGCAGTCCTGTAAAAGCCTTTGCATGGCCTCCCTATAGGTGGCAAAAGTAATGCTGCAGCCCATTGGGATCCCTTGGAACCCCAATGCCCTGTGTACCTAAGTACCATATGCTAGGGACTTATAAGGGGGTACCAGTATGCCAGTTTGTGATGAAATACTGGGTTAGCAGTATGTAGTGATGCATTTGAGGGGAGAGAGAGCATAAGCAATGGGGTCCTGGTTAGCAGGGCTCCAGTGGCACAGTCAAGCATACTGACAAAAACAGTGAAACATACTGACAAGTGGGCCAAACAAGCCATAAGCATTGGGGTCCTGGCTAGAAGGATCCCAGTGACACAGTCAAACACACTAACAGATAGGTAAAAGTTGGGGGTAACATGCCAAAAAGATGGTACTTTCCTACAGTGGGAATTTTCTTGTGTTTCACTTTCCTTGTCACCACATTGCTATTATTCTGTTTGATCATCCTAATCATTGCAGTACATGCTATTTTATCTAGAACACAGTTGATGCAAGTAAAATATATTGAACCAATTTCTGCTTCTATTTGTCTTTGCATGTGTGAGACGAATGTAACTGGGAGAAAAGGATTACATCTCTTGCACCACGATTTCCTTGAGAAATCAGAATGTCATGCACATCGCTTCCACAAATCATTGCCACTTTTAGGTGCATGTGAGGTACTGCTACGTAGCCTGAAGGGTTAGGCCGACAGTTGCCACACGAAGGGGAATTGGACTCCATTCCCCACAGCCTGGTGGTGCTGCCACCCAAATCCAGAAGTCTCTTTTAGTATAAAGAGAGCCAAACACGACAACACCTGCCACCAAAAAAACCTCTGATGCACTCAATGACCACTCTGTTCATCCTCTGTGGGGGATAAAGACTAGCATATTTATGCTTAATACTAGTTCCACCCAAATCTCCATCTCCCTCAAGACAAATTGTACAACATTATCCAATACCAACTCACACAGAAAACCCTCTCTGGAAAATACAAACCTCACTTCTGTCCACTTTGACGAGTAGTCCACAAACACAAGAACACATTTCTGATACACAGGAACGCACTCCTGTCATAGGCAGAATTCTAGATATCAGTCTTTTATCATTTTGCAAATAACTGGTAGTCTGTAATGAACCTTTCCACATTGCTGTCCATGGCAGGCTACCAGCATTGCGTCATCAATCTTTTCTTGTTAGATAGCATGCCTAAAGGTCCCCCATGGCTCAAGTCTCACAGTCTGGACTTTGCTATAGGTCTTCAAATCACACAACCGATCGTTTCTCCCTTGGCCATCGTTTCCTGATGAAATCAATCACTTTAAATAGAATAGGGTCTTCAACGAATGTCCTTCTCTACTCTTGTTCACACACAATCTTTACATGAACAACAAATATTTGCTACAATATAATCCACATGTTCACACCACATTTTTCTTATGTTCAACATCTTCCTACTTTCAAGGAAGTCGAGGCAAGCAATCAGGCCTTTTGTTCTTTGCTCCTGCAATGAGCTCAACCTCAAAAAGCTTCAAACTGAACCTCTTCGTCCTGGCAGTAGCACTGCTGCTGTACACATTGTTACTTTTCAAAAGAAGTACAAGAGGTTTATGACCAGTTCGTATTCTGAAGTTGGTCCCACATGTGAGGAGAGGCCTCTTTTATCATGGTTGCCCGACTTTTTGCCTGACGTATGATGTAGCCTAGAAAATGGTAGTGTCCCGGGCCCTGCTAATCAGAGTCCCTGGCCCAGAGCTCTTTCCCTAAAACTGTTGTGATGCCCTGGTGCAATTAGAGACCCCTTTAGCTACCACTATAAGTCCCTATTAATTAAATGGTACTTAGGTATCCAGGGCATGGAGTACTGAAGGTAGGCCCCATGAGGGCAGCAGCACTGACTGTGCCACCCTCTATAGAGGGCCATGCATTCCACTACACCCAGCACTGCCATTACAGGCTGAGTGCCCTGATGCAAACCTAAAACGTAAACTCAACATGGCACACTGCCTGTGTGCCCTGCCAACTACACACTGTGTACAATATATGTAATTCACCCATCTAGCAGGCCTTTCATCCCTAAGGCAGGGTGCACCATACTGTATGTGATGGCATAGCTGCATGAGCAATATGCCCCCACTATGTCCTTACCAAACCTTAGGCATAGTGAGTGGATAGAGTAGTCATTTTAATACATGTGCTAGATACTGGTCAACACAAGTTTCACAGCTACATACTGGCCACTCTGAACCCTGGGTTATTTGGTATCAAACAACTCAGAATGATAAATCTCAACTGGTACCAGTATTGGATGTATTACTAAATGTACCCAGGGGTCACCTTAGAGGTGCCCCCTCCAAAAGCTAACTACCCTGGCATAGTTACTGACTGGTTCTTACCAGCCTGCCACTTCCAGACAGCCAATCTACAACCTTGGGTTGAGAGATTCTTCTCTCTGGGTTGCTGGCAAAGCCCTTCCTGGGTGGAGGTGCTAACACCCGCTCACTCAGGAATGTGCACTCTCCTGGCAGTGTGCTTCAAAGAGCCTACCATCTTTGAAACTCGACCTCCAAGCCTCCCTGCTGCAAACCCCCACTTTTTGTGGGAGCAACAACGGAAAATTCAAACTTAGGATAGGGGAGTGGCCCTACCAAGCATGCACCACCCCAAAGGTGTTGCATGTGAGGTGGACACTCCATTTCATTTTCTTCCATCTTTGATGGAAGGAAAATAGGCAATCAGGTGTAGGAATGTTTCCTCTGCCCACCAGAAGTGGTCACTTAGTGGGTGTAGCCACCCTAAGGTAGGTGACCAATTGGCACTATGAGTTCCCCCCTAAATCACAACTAAATACAGTATTTAGTGGGCACCCCTAGACCAGAAAATCAGATTTGACAGTTAAAAGCCCAGCAACAAGAAGATCCAAAGCACGAGAACTGTGGACATGCTGCACCAAAGAAAAGGTGCCAAACCCTGCCTGCTGCTCCCTGGACTCGACATTCGACTGTGAGGAGCTGCTGGACAACAGGACAATCCCACAAAAACCCCAGAGAACCTCCAGGCTTAGCCAATTGCCCGAGAACTCCCTCCAGAGTAGAGGTACCAGTCTACAATCCAAAGGAACCAGCAAGCCAGTGAGGGTCACTTCACTGCCCACCTGCTAACTCCCGAACCGGACACCACAGCTGGACCAACCAGCAACCCGACTACTGTGGGGACAAACCCTGCCAGTGTGCCAAGTTTGGTGGCACTGTGACCTCCAGCAGCCAAACCATGCCAATACCAGGGGTATTGGTCAGCCCACATCAGAAATCCAGAATAACAGCTCATCCGGGGCTGCAAAAGGACCAGGAGGAAGTCCCAGTCGAGGGACTTCAGGAACACCCCAGACCTCCCGCCAGAGTGCCCCCGTTGCCCTGCAAACGACCCTTGATAAAGTTTACCTCCTGCTCCTAATGACATCCTTGCGCACAGCTCCTGGCTCAGCGATTCACTCTGCACCCGGCCACCCTGTGCCCTGCACCGAAGATCCAACTGTGCCCCAAGGGTACCCCGCTGCTTGCGATCATGACAGTCCGAGGGAATGCCAGGATTCACCGTTAAACATACCTGTGCAGTGCTCTTCCAAGTGGTCCTCTGCAGTGGCCCTGCACCAGTTCTAGAGAACCTTCTCACGTTGCTCCTGCCGGACCCAAGAGCCACCCGAACTCCTCCTGCTGGCACAGTGTTCCCACTGACGACCTCGACCAACCTGCAAAAGAACTTGGTAAACCAACTGTATGATTTTATATGTATTTCTAAAGGAGATCCTCCATTGATTCCTATGGTGCGTAATTACGCACAAAAATACTATTTTAATTAAACTTCAAAAATTAATATCTCGAAAAGTACTTACCCAAATCTGATGATCTTCATCTTAACATGTATATAAAGATCTGAATTATTTTTATAAATTGGTCTTAAGTTATTCCATTGAGTGTGTGAATTGTAAGATTGATACTGTAAGTACTTCAAATGCTTTGCACTTCCCCAGGATTGGCCTAACTGGTCGACCAAGCTACCATAAAAATTAAAGCATTAGGTGGTCAGTTTTTACCCCATGTAAACCAACATGTGGTTGCCTGGACCCCTGCACAGTGTGTCAGCTTTGCACACTACATAGAGAGCCAGCCTCCTACACCTCACACATACAACTTAAGTGTTTCAATCGCCTACGTGCAGTCCAACAATCCACGCTCAATGACAGAGTACTTCTTCTTGTCTCAACATATGTGACGCAAAAACAATGGCGCATTTCTTCTTTCCTTTGCCTTGAGTCGCTACAGGGCCAATGCTGATGCTACTAGCATCAAAAGTGATGAATAACTCCTTGCTGGGTACATATGGATTAAGAAGTGGCGCCTTGAACAGTATTTCCTTAATCCCAGGAAATGCCCCTTTCTCTTGCAGACCCCAGAAATATTGAACATTCTTCTTTGCTTGTGAAATGGCTCAGAAATCATTACAACATTTGCAATACATTTTGAATGCAATTCATAAATGACATATATGCAAGTTGTTGGTCATGATCTTTCAGCTGCTCTCAATTGGACTAGCCATGGTGAAATCTGTTTCCCTGAAACCACACACCCCATATATTCATAACTGTGATCACCAATCATACATTTATTTATTCAATTAATCTCAAACCTCTTCTCAAACCTCTTCTCAGAAAGGCGTTCAAACCATTGTAAGTCTACGCATATGCTCATTTTCATCTTTGCTGTAAACCAAAGCATCATCTTGGGAAACCAAAACTCCACAAAAACCATTCAACACCTCTGACACCACCCTTTGGAACGTGGCTGCAGCAGATGCCAGACCTAATGACATGCAGCAAAATTGATCACCAGGAGCTACAAATGCCATCAAATGTCTTGACTTCCTGCTCAGTACCACCACCGTCCTCCCTCCACCCTCCGTGGTGCACTTGCTCTTGTGTATTTGTCTCCTGTCATTGCTTTCTTGCCTGTATGGTTCTCCCCGTCCGCTTCACATTGCTCACCCTCACTCATTGCTACTCCCCAACCATGCCGACTTTGTTGTTCCATCCCCTCCCTCCATATTGCTTTCATTTCCCGCATCCCCATTTTGCTTCCCAGACCCACCCTCTCTGTTGCTCAATGCCGCCTGAGCCCTCTGTGTTGTCGCCCCAACCACACTCTGTGATGTTTCCGCCACAAGTGGCACCTGTGATGCTTCAACAACAGCATTCTTTGTGACTCTTCTCCCCATCATCTGATTTGCTCATGTACACCCGCCCTTCAAACACAAAAACCTTTTGCACTATGTTTGTTATTTACTGATAAAAATGGGTAAATAATTTAAAAAAACATCATTTTGTAGACAGAGTCATGCATTGCTGCCTACAAAATTAGGTGTCTGCCATATAATGGTGCATTTGTGTTTTTTTATTTTTTTGTTTGTTTTGTTAGCCCGATGGACAGCATTGAGGATGCTCTACGACATGGGTTAAAGCCGTTGACAAAACCAACTGGCCCCTAAGGTGACACATATTTGCTTTGCCAGTGCTTGATTTAATGAGTCAAATGTATTTTCAGAATTTGTGGTTTGGTTGGGAAGCTGTATTTCAACTATACTATCTTTATTCCATTTTACAGGCCCAGATGTCCTTATTTGAAATTTCTTTCAAATTTCTGTAGCAAATGGCTCCTGCATGAGCACCTTAATTTCTCTAGATGAACAGCTGGAGTTTTTAATTAGTACAGTTTTCTTACTGAATTATGAGAAGAGAGAGAATGTTTATTTTATTAGTTAATTAAAACCATAAATTAAATCTTTCAACGTAAAATTTAACAGAACAATATTAATGCAATAAAACATATATATTACATACAATTATGAAAAACTGGGAGGATTTAAATACAATCTACAAAGTTGATTTGCTCCTACTTGAATCTGGTTACTGGTACAAAACTTCATAGCGGTCTGGCTGTGTGACCTGCAATGTTACCAAGAAACCTTCCTTTCTTTGATGTGTTTTTCTTAAAGTAGATGGGTTTTGTCTCTATTTGCCCCTCCCTATCACAGGCTTGTTTCAGCAGATGTTACTTTACTGGAAAGAATTTCCAACAATTGAACCAGTCTAACATTCAATATGGTGTTTTGTGGATTAGTGCTTGTCTACAGGATCTAATCCCTAAGCCATTTAGTTCTTTTTTCAGTAAGCATTTTCTTTCAAAAGCCAGGGCTGGGCAAATGCAGACCAGATGTACCAGGGTTTCTTCCGCCAGATGACAAAAGCGGCGCTCGTGCACGCCCGCTCGTGGCCCCTTCTTCCATTTTTGCATGAGCAGATGTTCAATATGCCTTGTGTGGATGATTCTTCAGCAGTTCAGCTGTTACCCATCACTCCTGGAGGAGAGGCCAACGCTACCCATTCCCTTCCATGGTGGGATCTCTGACCTAGAACCAGTCTTTTCCTGCCATCTTCTTTCCATACTTGAACTTTCAACGGGGATTTGGGAGGTCTTCTGACGTTAATCGTTACTTCAGAGACTCTGCTGTGAGGGATGGCTGCGCGTGCTCCATGCAAGACGGACCACGTGCCTTTGGGCATTTCCAGCTGTTGAGAATCTAGTAGTGGGGATGGATATCGATCACCTTTATAGATTGCCACCTCAATACCCCAGGCTTTCAAAAGGTCCCTTCTCTCCATAATCTGTTTGGGTAGGACCGGCTCTGCAAAGATAGTAAACGTGGAGTCTGTGGGTTGGCTGCCTCTGGCTTGAATACATTTAATTGCAGCAATGTCATCCGAGGCCACATGCTGTAGATCCGGGAGTGCTTTTATGAGTCTTAAAATAGTACAACGATTGAGAACATCTGTGGAGGATCTTGAGGTGAATTCCGGAATCCAGAGCAGCTGGTAATTTGGCTCGTTATTTTGTGTACCTGTTTGAGAGGCCTGGATTTGCTCTGCATGCTTGTTATGTTCCATGTAGGCCACTTCACCCAGCCTTGTGCATGGACATTCCTCTTACTACTTGAGATTGCCTGGGATGGTTGTCTGACTTGTCCAATCATAGTGGTTTTTGACTTTGTGCTCTGCTGGTCCCTTTAGGGACTTGTACAATTGTCCGTATGTTTACCAACTGCTGCGGGGGGCCCCAAAGGGGACTTTATTGGCTGGACAGCACCTATTGAGTCAGAAGTGGACTTTACTCCAGGTTTTGTGTCGGTGCTGGTACTTGCTGGAACAGAGGTGTCTCTGTTATGCCTTCCACTGGGTGCAATGTGCTCCTGTCTTTGTTCATTTAGGATGATTTAGATGGTTTTTAAGAAGGATAATTGCAGCGATCGTGCAGACCTCCTTCCTTTTCTTGCCTGTTTTGGTTCTCTTTTCGATAGAAACCGAGTTAAGGGTTTCTCAGAGTTCCCAGGCTTGGCAGTAGCTTGCGACGAAAGATGATTCTCCGTAATTTCCATACAGAAGCTTGCTGAAGAGTTACTTTCTGCCTGAATTCTTTTCTCTCTTATGGTCAACAGTGAGGCTGTTTGAGGGGGACGGAGCCTCTCCTCTTGGCTTTACACAAGTGTGGCAGATGTTAGCATGGTAGCAAGGAGAGTAGTGTGTGTGTTCATCATTCCGGCCGATTTCTTTCAGTGTTCCTTCGAGGATTTGCAGCAGTTGAGACAATTTATCTACCACCTCCTTGCAGGAACAGATGGTAAAATCATTAACTTGTTTAGCTTGCGCCCTTATTATTAAGGCATTTAACTCTTCCAGCTTGCTGTCGATACCGGCGACAAATACTGCCATTGTATTTAACAAGTCTACTTGGATATCCATTTTATTTGAGTTAAACTGCAGAGCCATAACCGTTGCTTGCATTGAGTTTAGAATTGCAGCCCACATGTCGTCTGCCCTTATGGGATCTGGGGGTCATGGTTGTGATTGTGGTTGTGAGTTGGATTTGTAAGCCCCACTTAGGGTACCTTCAATTTTTGTTGCTTTACGGGCATGATTCTGAGTGGCTATTGCTTTTTCTTCTTTGGGTGATCTAGTTTGACAACCCTGTTCCGTGTTCCAGAGCTCCAGTTCCTCACTTTCACATCCAAGCATTGAGAAGGAATGGAGTTTGGGGCTTTGGCACAGGGGCCGCCTTGCTGTGGGTCTTGTTCTAGGATTTCCGCAGTTGCTACCATCTCTGAGTCCAGAATCGATTGGTTTACTGAGCTGGATGTCCGGTGGTACTTGGCAGGATCTGAGCTGGCGCTCCTTATGGTTTTCTCTTGCCCGAGAGCAGGGGACGCTCCTGGTACATAAGTGCGGAGAACCTGGGCAATGCACGGGGCGTCTACTTTCAGAGGCTGCTTTCTTATGATCACTATTGTTGGAGAAAGAGGGGCGGGGATAGGTGAAATCACTCTGGGACTCTCTCCGAAACTTCCTTGCGTTTGCAGATCGAAAATGGGTGATAGGCCATCCCCTACGGATCGTTTACTTGGTGCCGGCAATCTAAACCTTTTTCTGGCACCATGAGTTGTTACAGCAGCAAAGTAGTCAGTTATCTTGAGGTGATTGGGTGGAGGGCTCCCAACTTTCCGAGGGTCTGGTTCTCCCCAGTTTGTGTCTTCCATGCTAGAGGTTTGTTTAGCCAGTCCCCTGCCTGATCCGTTGGCTGGGGAGAGTCTCCTGCATGGAGTGGGGTGATCCAAGTCACTGCTTGCGCCTTTTTACTGCTGCTCCGTCCGATGCCGGGTCTCTTTTCCTTTTCCTCTTTGTTTGATATGTGGGTTGACTGGTGGCATCACTTCGTGCTTTACCTGATCTCATACTCCTTTCCCTGATTGGTCAATCTGTTTGCTAGTTTGCTAGTAAAGTGGTGGTCTACTTGAGGAGGCTTTCCGTTGGGAGTGGTCGCGGATAGGCAATGGAAGTGTTCGCTAGCTCTTTTATAGCTCTTTTCTCGCGGTGATGAGTTGCCCCAGGGGGCACTCCAACTGCCAACCGCTGACTGGCGCAACCTCCTTATTGGATTGTGGGTGACGTGACGTGCCACTTTACTTGATTTCTCCTTGTGTTGTTGAGCGACGGACAGGTGTTGAAACCGCTAGCCTGGGATGCTGATGTGCGGTAATTCTGGTACTGATGCACTCAGGGGTTAACCGGGCTGCCTCTTACTGCTTTCTGTTCTGGGGAGCTTGAATTGAGTTAGATTGAATTGTGACCGTAGTTTGTACATGGACCGTTTATAAATTCGTATGTAGATTCGTTTGTCTAGATTCGAGCTCTGGCTCCCCTGCTCGCTGCTGTTGCCGTGCGCTGAGCTGGCGCACTTCCATGCTCCCACGCTCTGCCCTGTGGTCACTTCTTTGGGACTCTTCGGGATGCCGAGGCCCGGGGGACCAAGGATCGAGGACCAGTGCAGTCTGGGTTGCTGCGCCTGCACAGTCCTACACACAGGTGTGGCCCTAGTCGTGGTGATGCCCCGTTGAAGCCCGGTCCGGGTCCAGGTTGGGTGGGGCAGAGTGAGGTTGTGGCTGGGGGCAGGGGGTTGCAGGTGGACAGGCGATGTTTTGGAGACCAGGTGCCTGGGAGTGTTGCTCTTTCCCCTCCCTGCTGCTCGTCTGCCTCCCGAGGGTACGGGGTACTGGGGCCCTGGGGGCCTGCTGAGGGATGGCGTCTTGGCTCAGGGCCTTGAACTTTTAGAGTGGGCTTGGCGTGGGCTTGGCGCGCGCTTCAGTCTGCCCTCCAAGTTGCTCCTAGTTGCTCCCCAGCTAGGTGGAGCTGGGGGGGTCTTAAGATGGGGCCCCTTGGCCCCTCGCAAGACGCACACGCGGTCGGGCTGCTTCCACAGGGGTCCGCTGGGGTTGCAGGGGGCCTCTTGCCTTGTTGCTGTCGCTAGAGCTGGTTTGGGAGGTGCCGGCGAACTCCGGTATGCTCCGGCGGGCCGCTCACCTGGGGGAAAGCTGCAGTTTCCGCTGTGTTGGCTCCGGCACTCCCCCGGGCGGACGGTGCAGCTGGGAAGTGCGGCTGCAGAGTGCTGAGCCACACAGGCCTTTCCCCTGCTTTCAGGACTCCAGGGCTCCAGGGCTCCAGGGCTTCAGGGCTCCAAACCACCGACGAGGGAGAGGGCTGCACGCCGTGCATCGAACTCTCCTGACTGGGCTGCAGACAGAGAGGACGGACACAGCTCCAAGAAATCATCATCCTGACCGGGCTGCAGATAGAGAGATTATGCATTTTGCTGTAGTGAACAAACAGTTTCATAATGAGATGGAATTAGGTCCAGCATCATGTCCTGGTAGAAGGCCAACTACTGCGGTGTACGGCCTTTGGCTAGCTGGACAGACCTGTGCTAGATACACTGAGCCAGAACCTGAGCCACAAACCAAGCAATTGGCAAACATACATCCACAAATCTTGCCATGGGGTTGTGGCACCAGCTGTGAAGCTTACTCTTAATTTACTGTTCCCAGGCATGTTTTGAGGCACCCACAAGCCTCGCTGGGCTAACCACAAACTCAGCCACTGGCTCAGGGAACCCAGGAGCAAAACACTTAAATAAAAAAAATGAATACACAATGGAGGTCGCTAAGGCCTATCCACCTGCACTGGTGGGAGGAGGATTGGGCGAGGGCGGGGAGTCAGTGTTTGCTCATATTGTCACCCTCATTTACCCTTTCAGATTTACTTTCAGGGTGCAATGATTGAGTCCCTGCATCAGTAATAGTGAACGCAATATTTTTCCTGTTGTGATCAAACAGTGAAATTGTTCTAGAGTCGCAGAACCAGCTGATGATCTGGGATTCCAAAATGTCAGACTAGAGAAAGCGTTGCCTCAGCCAATCAGATACGACTATTTTTAAAAAATTTGATAGGTGTGTTCGGTGGGCAGCCTATTCAAGCGTTGAGCAATACGCAGGTACAATTATCCATCAAAAGACATTTCCATATCCAGACAGGAACCTAGGAATAATCTTTTTATGATGTCATCAGTGATATCAATCAATCAATACTTTGCTTTATTTGATTGTCATAAAAGCATACCAAAAGTAATAATATCAATGCATTATAAATAAAACAATATAATACAAATTGGTTAAAACCAAGCAGTAAAAATAATATTATATTAAATATACAGCATAACGTTATTGTGCAAAATGGGGGAAATCTGTGCTTCATTATGTTATGCACATTTGTAGAGCGCACTATCACCCAGGAGGATATCGTGGCCTGAGTAGGTGTGAATTTCGGCACATCTGTGTCCTAGTGGGACTAGGCAAAAAGCCTGGTCTTCTACTTTATGCAGAATTCAAGAAAATAGAAGAGCGACAGGTCACTCCAGGCTTTATGAGCGGTGTAGGAGAAGGTTCGACCACCATGTCTTGTTTTCCATAGATGCAGGATTTGGGCAGGTAGGAGTCTGGTCAAACAGAGGTGTCTGAAAGGTTTGTGAAAGCAGATGAAATTGTTCAGCTATGCTGGGCCAGTGTTGTGTAGTTCTTTTGCAGTGTGAGTGAGGACTTTGAATCATGCTTGTTTATGAATGGGGAGCCATTGGAACTCTTTCAGGGGTGGCCTGATGTGAGTGTGGGATGGGAGGTCGAGAGTGATTTTGGCTGCTGAATTCTAAATTTTTTCAGGCTTTTAGTGAGTTTTTTGTTGACCCCCAACGTAGAGGGTGTTCCCATAGTTCAGCTTCCTTGTGACCAGAGCACGAGTGACGGTTTTCCGGGTGCGCATTTGGCACCATTTGATAATATGCCTCAGCATCTTCAGGGTATGGAAGCATGAGGCAGTGATTGCATTAACTCGAGCAGTCATGTTGAGTTTGCTGTCGATGATCAATCAATCAATCAATCAATCAAGAAATTTGTATAGCGCGCTACTCACCCGGAGGGTCTCAAGTCGCTGGGGGAGGGGGGACCGCTACTGCTCGAACAGCCAGGTCTTGAGTTGCTTCCTGAAGGAGAGGTGGTCTAGGGTCAGACGGAGGTGGATGGGGAGGGAGTTCCAAGTCTTGGCTGCCAGGTAGGAAAAGGATCTTCCTCCCATGGTGGCTTTTCTAATGCGTGGCACGGCGGCGAGGGCTTGGCTGGTCGATCGTAGCTGGCGGGTGGGAGTGTAGAAGGTCAGGCGGTTGTTGAGGTACCTGGGGCCCAGGTCGTGGAGGGCCTTGTGTGCGTGGGTGAGGAGACGGAACGTGATTCTCTTGCTGACGGGGAGCCAGTGCAAGTCTCTCAGGTGTCCAGAGATGTGGCTGTGTCGGGGGATGTCAAGGATGAGGCGTGCGGAAGCGTTCTGGATGCGTTGGAGTCTTTTCTGTAGTTTGACCGTGGTTCCGGTGTAGAGGGTGTTACCGTAGTCCAGTCGGCTGGTGACGAGTGCCTGGGTGACCGTCTTCCTGGTTTCGGTGGGGATCCATCGGAAGATCTTTCGGAGCATGCGTAGGATGTTGAAGCATGATTATGAGACGGCATTGACTTGTCTGGTCATTGAGAGGAAGGAGTCCAGGATGAAGCCCAGGTTGCGTGCGTGGTCCGTTGGTTTGGGTGCGCTGCCCAGGGCAGGGGGCCACCAGGAGTCGTCCCAGGCAGAGGGTGATGATCCAAGGATGAGGACTTCCGTCTTGTCTGAGTTCAGTTTCAGGCGGCTGTTCATCATCCACTCGGCTACGTCTTTCATCCCTTCGTGCAGGTTGGTTCTGGCGGTGGCTGGGTCGTTGGTGAGGGAGAGGATCAGCTGGGTGTCGTCGGCGTAGGAGATGATGTTGAGGTTGTGTTGGCGTGCGATGGTTGCAAGGGGGCTCATGTAGACGTTGAAGAGGGTGGGGCTGAGTGATGATCCTTGTGGTACGCCGCAGATGACTTCGGTGGCCTCGGATCTGAACGGGGGAGGCGGACTCTCTGGGTTCTAACGGCAAGGAACGAGATGATCCACTCTAGTGCCTTGTCTTGGATTCCCATGTTGCTGAGGCGCTGCACTAGGGTGCGGTGGCAGACAGTATCGAACGCTGCGGAGAGGTCCAGGAGGATGAGGGCCGCTGTTTCCCCGTTGTCGAGCAGGGATCGGATGTCGTCAGTGGCTGCGATGAGGGCGGTCTCAGTGCTGTGGTTGGCTCGGAAGCCGGACTGCGAGTGGTCGAGGGATCCATTAGTCTCGAGGAAGGCGGCTAGCTGTCTGTTGACGGTCTTCTCGATGACTTTGGCAGGAAACGGGAGGAGCGAGATGGGGCGGTAGTTCTTGAGGTCGGTGGGGTCTGCTGATGGTTTCTTCAGGAGGGCGCTGAGTTTGGCATGCTTCCAGCTCTCCGGGAAGGTGGCGGTGTTGAAGGAGCAGTTGATGATGTCCCAGAGATGGGGTGCGATGACGGAGTCGACCTTGTTGAAGACGTGGTGGGGACATGGGTCGGTTGGTGATCCGGAATGGATGGTGTTCATCATATGGATGGTGTCTTCGGTGCTGACCGGGGTCCAGGCGCGGAGGGTGGTGTTGGGAGGCGTCGGTTTGGTGGTTGGGTGCGTGGTCTGTGCGCCGAAGCTGTTGTGTATATCGGCGATCTTGCGGTGAAAGAACGAGGCGAGTGAGTCGCAGAGGTCTTGTGAGGGAGTGATGTTGTTGTTTCCGGCGCTGGGGTTGGAGAGCTCTTTGACGATGCTGAAGAGTTCCTTGCTGTTGTGTGCGTTGTTGTCTAGTCGTTCTTTGAATGCTGTCTTCTTGGTGGTGTGGATCAGCTGGTGGTGTTTGCGGGTGGCGTGCTTGAGGGCGGTCATGTTGTCTGTGGTCGGGTTTCTCGCCAGGCTTTCTCGAGGGTCCAGCAGTTCTTCTTGGAGTTCTTGAGGTCGTTGTTGAACCAGGAGGCTTTCTTGCTGTTGGGCCTGGTGGGGTGGGTTTTCAGAGGTGCGAGGTTGTCAGCGCAGTTGGTGATCCACTGTGTGAGGTTGTTGGCTGCTTGGTTGGGGTCCGCTGAGCTGGCGGGAGGGTTCTGGCTCAATGATGTGGAGAGCTGGTCAGTGGTGATCTTGTTCCAGCTCCTGCGGGGAGCCTGTTGTGGGTGGTGGTGAGTCGTGGTTCTTCTGAAGCTGAAGTGGACGCAACTGTGGTCTGTCCAGTGGAGTCTGGTGGAGTGGCTGAAGGAGATGTACTTGCTGGAGGAGAAGACTGGGTCAAGCGTGTGTCCGGCGTAGTGGGTGGGGGTGTTCACCAGTTGCTTGAGTCCGAGGTTGGCGAGGTTGTCCAGCAGGGTGGTGGTGTTGTTGTCGTTGTTGTTCTCCAGGTGGAAGTTGAGGTCCCCTAGGAGGATGTAGTCAGCGGAGGGGAGGGCGTGTGGGCTGATGAAGTCTGCGATGTCTTCGCTGAATTGTGTGCGGGGTCCTGGGGGTCTGTAGATGAGGGTGCCTCTGAGTGTGGTCTTGGGGTCGGTGTGTATCTGGAAGTGGAGATGTTCAGCGGCTGTGAGGGTGTCGTCGGAGTTGGTCGTGATGCGGATGGTGTTCTTGTGGACGATGGCGATGCCTCCTCCTGTCTGGTTGATGCGGTCCCTCCGGGTGATCTTGTATCCGTCCGGGATGGCGATGGCGATGTCGGGCGCTGAGGAGGCGTTCATCCAGGTTTCTGTGAGGAAGGCGACGTCTGGAGATGTGGTGTCGAGCAGGTTCCAGAGTTCCACGGCGTGTCTGTGGATGGAGCGGGTGTTGAGCAGGATGCACTTCAGGTGGTTGCTGCTGGTGCTTGGCTTGGCGGGTGCGGTCCGGGTTCGGATGCAGGAGAACTTGCAGGATTGGCAGGTGAAGGGCCCGTGGGTGCGTCTAGGGGTGGCTCTGCAGCAGCCGGGGATCCGGCCGGTGTTGAGTGCGATGAGAGTGGCGGCGTTGTAGGTCTTGCGGGTGGGCTGGCCTCTGCGGGGGCCAGGGGGTCTGGCGCTGGGCGCGGACCAGGCGCGGACGGGCGCAGACGGGCTTGCCTTAGGCGTGCCTTCGGCGCGCCCGCTGCGCGGCCTCCATATGAGTGGGAGAGGGAGGGAGGAGCAGCTGGGAGGTGGGAGCGGGGCGGCCAATGGGGTGCGAGGGGGGGCGGGGCTACGGGACGCGGCAGCGGGAAACGGGCGGCGAGGGGGAGACGCGGAGCGCAGGGAAAACAGAAAATAGGATCACAATCTGGGCAAAACAAGGAGAGGGGAACAATACAAGGCGGCAAGGACACAGGTATAATGGGGGCGAAGTACAGGCACTCACTCGTGGGAACAGAAGAGAAGGAGGGCACTGGCACTCGACGCAGGCAGAAGAATACACCAGCGGTCAGCGGTCACACAGGAGGCTGCGTGGCGGTGAGGGGAGCGACCTGCCTGGAAAACAGGTTCCCAAGGTTCTTGGCCTGGGTGGTGGGGGGAGGTATCAGTCCTAGCTCACCATCAGAAAAAGAAGTCAAGAAAACGGAAATATAAAATCAAGACTAAGCATGGGTGTTAGAAATGGGGTCTTTGGTTGGCAATCAGGTTACCCCTTGTCCAAGCTAGGACCCTCACTCAAGTCAGGGTAAAGGAGAATCACCCTCAGTTAACCCCCACTCACCCCCTTGGTATCTTGGCACGAACAGGCAGGCTTAACTTCAGAAGCAATGCGTAAAGTATTTGTACCAGCACACACAGTAATACAGCGAACCACTACAAAATGACACAACACGTTTCGAAAAATAGGTAATAATTATCTAAACAAAACAAAAAAAAAGACAAAAACCCAACATACACAAGTCAAGATAAAAAATTTCAAAAGAGTCTTACTCCTTAGAAAACAGTGAGAATGCTGTTGTACCTGGTTAGCGTCAGAAATAAAGCCACACAGGTGAGCGTGCATCAGAAAAGGATATTGATGCGTCGATTCCTTACTCACAAGTGAGGCTGTGCGTCGTTTCCTCCTCTGGTCGTGCCGGTGATGTGTCGTTTTTCTCCCTCGCAAAAGAGTGATGGTGTGTTGATTTCCAGACAAAGGGCCTCGGATCCTCGCATAGTCGGATTGACTTGGATGCCCAGGGACGATGCGTGGAAAATCTGGTCATACGATGTTTGAAAACCGCACTGCGTGGGGTGTGCTTTGTTATCAGCCTCCGTAAGCAGGTGTTGCGCGTCGTTTCTCTAGCCGTGTTGCGTCGATCTCCCAGCCGCGATGCAGGTGGAGCGTTCATTTTAGCTGCAAAGCCTGCGGCGCGTCGTTCATCAGCCTTGTTGCAGAAGGTGCACCGTAAATTTCCCTGCACAACGTTCTGTGAATGGATTTTCAGTTCTTGTCTGCCAGCTTCACCTTTCAAGGGCCCAGGAACTGGATAGGGCACCACTTGGCAGGACAAGAGTCTCAGCAGCAAGTCAGGGGGAAGTCTTTGATGGCCCTGAGACTTCAACAAAAGGATTCTAGCCCAGTTCAAGCCCTTGGAGATTCTTCTCAAGCAGGAATGCACAACAAAGTCCAGTCTTTGTCCCCTTCACAGGCAGAAGCAGCAACTGCAGGATAGCCTAACAGAGCACAGTCATAGGCAGGGACAGTACTTGTCCTCAGCTCTTCCCCTTGGCAAAGGTTCCTCTTGATTCCAGAAGTGATCTAATTTTCAGGGGGTTTGGGTCCACTACTTATACCCCTTTTTGCCTTTGAAGAAGGCAAACTTCAAAGGAAAGTTTCTCTTGTTTGAAAGATCCTGCCTTGGCCAGGCCCCAGACACACACCAGAGGGTTGGAGACTACATTGTGTGAGGGCAGGCATAGCCCTTTCAGGTGTGAGTGACCAGTCGTCCCCTCCCTCCGAGCACAGATAGCTCATCAGGATATGCAGGCTACACCCCAGCTCCCTTTGTGTCACTGTCTAGAGAAGAGGTGCAAACAGCCAAACTGTCAAACTGACCCAGACAGGGAATCCACAAACAGGCAGAGTCACAGAATGGTTTAAGCAGGAAAATGCCTAATTTCTAAAAGTGGCATTTTCAAACACACAACCTAAAAACAGACTTTATTAAAATAAGTATTTTTAAATTGTGAGTTCAGAGACCCTAAACTCCACATTTCTATCTGCTCCCAAAGGGAATCTGCACTTTAATAATATTTAACCATGTTAACCTATGAGAGAGATAGGCCTTACACAGTGAAAACCGAATTTGGCAGTATTTCACTGTCAGGACATATACCTACCTTAAACATACACTGCACCCTGCCCATGGGGCTACCTAGGGCCTACCTTAGGGGTGTCTTTCATGTAATGAGCCATGTTTACTGGGCTACTAATGTGGGTGGCACAGCCAGTGCTGTAGGCCCACTAGTAGTACTTGATTTACAGGCCCTGGGCACCTCTAGTGCGCTGTACTAGGGACTTACTAGTAAATCAAATATGCCAATCATGGAAAGCAAATTACACACACATTTTACATAGGAACACTTGCAATTTAGCACTAGATAGGAGTGGTAAAGTGCCAAGAGTATCAAAAACAACAAAAACAGAGTCCAGCACACATCATCAACCTAGGGAACAGAGGCAAAAAGTTAGGGGAGACCACTCCAAGGATGCCAAATCTAGCAATGGGCCTTACAACATTCTGTCCAGCGCCATGTGGATGTCATCCTTGGCAGTAATAAGGGCAGTTTCCATGCTGTGGCTGGGTCTTGTACCAAGGTGAATGGTGTCAAGTAATTAGTGGTCATTGAGGTATATGGTGAGGTGCCTGTTGATGATTTTCTCAAAGACATTTGCCGGGAATGGTAGCAGGGAGATCGGTCTGTAGGTGGCGAAAGTTGAAGGGTCAGCTGAGAGTTTTGACAGCAATGGAAGGACATTTACATATGTCCAAGCATCTGGGGAGGTCACAATAGAAGTGGAGGCATTCTGAATGAGTGTGAGCATAATGCTGATAGGTTACAGGCCTCTAGAGTAGGCGTGGTGGGAGTAGGGGGTCTGATGGGGCCCATGAGTGGGTAGACTTTATGGTGGCAGCGGTTTCTTCTGAGGTGATGGTGGGTCATGTGGTTAGCAGTGGTTCTTTGAATAAGATTGGAAGGGGATTGATGAGGTGTGTCAGGTTCGGTCCTGGGCTGAAGTTGCTTCAGGTGGAGGTGAGTGTGTTACTGAAGAATTGAGGGAGATTGTTGCAGACGTCCTGCGAGAGGGTGATGGAGGTGGCCGATGGTGAGATGAAATCTTTCACAATGGCAAACATTTCTTTGCCTCTGTTGGTGCTGGCATCAATGCGGTCTGCCAGAGTGGCGCAGTCGGTACTCCAGGTCATTTGGTGGTAGCCTGCTAGGGCGGATTTGAATGTGCTTCTTTCTGCATTGACATTAGATTGAGGGCAATGCCAGGTAAGTTTCATATTATATTACTCAATGCTCTGTTCCTGTGATTAAGAGTAGAACCTCATGTATGAATATATCTCTCGGGACTTGACAGTGGGGGTATAATAATACAATGCGAGCTGGAATACTGTAACCAGAGAGAGAGCACCAGTGGGCATATCATTTCTACCAATCCCATTTATAGATAATACTTTTTCTTTGTCAGTTTCAAGGCCCCAGTGGGCTCCATTCTTCAGTCATATAAACTTATACTTCCCCAGTGGGCCCTGTTGCCAAAAGCTGACAAAGCTGATTTCAAGACAACTGGCTGGTGCTTTCATGTTGACAATTGCCTTGTGTCAGTTATCTCCCTCCTTGCTTTGAGTGCTATGAGAAATGTAAAAATATATATTTGTAATCTTGAAGGGAAATCTCCCCTCCTGTTCACATAGATGTACTTTCAACATCAGTATCCATCATATGTGCATGTGTAATTCCACATCTTTATTCAGGCCCATGGGTTCCATGGTACCCAGCTCTAAAATCTATCTTGACTCAATTTGCCTTAATTTATTCTCTCGATCACCTTCTCTTATATCAGGTTGAATCCTGTAAAGGCCAAAGAAACAGTGTCCACATTCCTATCATGGCATTCCTCAAAATGTCTAGCCACTGGGCAAAGTTTATCCAGCATGTTTGATGGCTCTCTTGTGCTCCATCACTCACAAATGAGGAAAGTAATGCTGCCCATAATTGTTTTATGGCATGTACATTCTAACACATATAGACATAAATCTGTGGTACAGGATATGAATTGATTGACGATAAGCTTTTCCTTTCCATTAGACAGAATAACCCCTCATCTGTTGACAACTGATTTGCAAGCCTAACATTTTCCACACTTTCTGAAACCTTTTATGTTAGATGGCCGCTTTCTCTCACTGACTTGTCCACATAGCTATGGATTTGGTGGTTCTTGAGGGATGGGTCTTTATAATAAGTGATGGAGGGATGCGAGGTAATATCGGGCCAAACACCTTTTTACATTTTCCAATTGTTATTCTGTCCTTTGCTTCTGTGTAACTCACATTGTATTTAGTGATGAACTTTATGGTATGGTCAGGTCCCTCTGTGGGTGTGTTTGATTTAAACTCTAGTTTATCCCTTTTCTTGGTGGTTGCTTTTGTAGGGCTTTATTGGAGTATGCTCTGCTCTAAATGTTAGAAAGCATGTTTTTTACTTTCTCCTCATATGCTTCTTGGCTGTCACAATTTTTCCTGCCCATAGCATTTCACTAGAGGCCATACTGTCTATCAGTTTCTGAGGATGCGCACTATTTGCAATTCCCTGTGTTTTCTTTCTTTGTAGGCTTGTGACCATGGTGCCCTTCTCTCGTTCAGTGTGGATATCCAAGCAATTTAAAGATTTATTACTGATCTCATAAGAGAATTTTAGGTTGAGATCTCTAGATGAATCTTTCAGCCATTTCCCTACTTCCATCCGACCGCAGAAAAAGGTTCTCTGTACACCTGATCCAAATCAGTACATGGTTTGTCATATCTTCATTTTATGATGTCCAGACCAACTGCTCCTCCTATCAGCCCATGAATAAATGTCCCTAGTTTGGGGGGGGGGGGAGCAGGCGCCCATTGCTGTTCGAGATTTAGCTGCAATATTTATCTTTAAATATGAAAATATTGTTGTTTAGGCAAACGCCTATCATTGTCATAAACATCAGTGTATAGTCATATAGAGTTATTGGTCTATTGCAAGGAGTGTACAATGCCAAAACTAGATTACAAATATAGAGAGATCCAGCAATTATATCTTTGCTTTGAAAACATTGTATTATCTGTTGACAGTGAGCTCAAATAGCCAGAGTATGCACTTTATTTTCAAACACACACAATTTCATGCCAAATATTCATTTTGTGACATATCTCGATTGAATAAACATTTGTTTCCAATCCAGTTCAAGTTTCCAGAAATGTGATAATTATTATTCAGAATATTGTCAGCTTTTAAGCGAGATGCAACCAACACATGCTTTAGTCCCTGCTTTTGCACACAAGTCTGGGGCTTTCCTGAGGCTTTTACTAATTTTTTGTTAAGTTTCAGAGTTTCAGATTGTTTGAGCTCAGTTTAAGTTACTGTAAAGCCGTTAGTGATGAACTTAGAATTAAGACGTCATTGTATATCGCCTTCCTTGAGGTACGGTTAGACAATAAGTGACATGCTTACTTGCTTTTTTTATTACCTACTTTTCCTGATTCTATTCCTTAACTGGATTGGAACCAAATAATAAATCGTTCTATATCAGAAAATGAGTATTTGACGTCATATTGTGTGTGTTTGAAAATTAAGTGGATATCCCAGTTATTTTAGATCACTGTCTAAACAAAGATATCATTGCTAGATCTCTATTTTTAATTTTGGTAAACATATATATATATATTCCATACATCAAAACAATTTTGACAAATGAAAGGCGTTGTAGGCCCTACTCTCAAGGAGTGTAAAATTCTCTCTACAACTGATTACAAACAGGAACATACCAAAGGCATTGGAAAGTGGCACGAAAGTGGGTCGAGCTGAATAACAACCTCACACTATTGCGAAAACGTGCTTGTGTGTTCTTGTGTGTGCTTTATACATATGTGCATAATGACATCCTAGGTAATCATCAGATATGATTTCTCCCATTGTATATTGGATATAGATCATACAAAATCCCTACTATCTTTACAATATGATGGGAGCACACCACAAGATTCAGCATGAAATGGGTCTTGTATATTGCTGTGTTTTCCAGTTAGCTGTTGTAGTACACTGTGGGCCTCCCTGCTGCTCTAGCAGGGTTCTTATATATTTTCTTATTATTTTTCAGTAGAAGGTAAGAATGTAGGAAGGAAGTTTTTTCAAAAATGAAAATCATCATAATTGATCAAACCTTGATTTTGCCACTCCCATATATAGGGGGTCATTACGACCCTGGCGGCCGGTGGTAAGGTGGCGGTAACACCGCCAACAGGCTGGCGGTGTTCTGCGAGCAATTATGACTGTGGTGCAATAGCCACGGCCATACCGCCGGCCCCTCCAATTTTCCGCCAGGTTTCCGCCTGGCGGTCATAATCCCCAGGGCAGCGGTGCAAGCACCGCTGCCCCGGGGATTATGAGTCCCCGACCGCCAGCATGTCCGTGGCGGTAAACACCGCCATGGAAAGGCTGGCGGTAAGGGGACTTGGGGTGCCCCTGGGGCTCCTGCACTGCCCATGCACTTGGCATGGGCAGTGCAGGGGCCCCCAGGCATAGCCCTGTTGCGCAATTCACTGCCGAATTTCGGGCAGTGAAATGCGCGACGGGTGCTACTGCACCCGCTGCACATCAGCATTGCCGCCAGCTCTATTACGAGCCGGCAGCAATGTTGATGTGACATTTCCGCTGGGCCAGCGGACGGTAACACTGTTACTGTCCGCAGACCCAGCGGAAATGTCATAATAGGGAGCCAGGAATATCACCGGCACTGGCGGTATTCTGTCTCCCGCAGCCTCGGCGGTCTTCTTGCAAGACCGCCGAGGTTGTAATGACCCCCATAGTCATAGTATTGTCTCATCGAGTTTTTAAATTTGTCAACATCAGGCAATTCTTAGCAATCTGTATTAAACAATTGTCGAAAAGACTCTTGTCCATAATTCCAATCATTCATCAAAACGACCTTTGCTGCCTCATCAGGCAGCTTTACAATAATGCTGTTGTCATAGTGTAATGTGTTAATGGCCTCCCTTTCTTCCTTACTCAACTTAGATCTCATTTGCCCCTTCTTTCCTTGACTGTGAGGAATTTGAACAAGTCTATGGCGACCAAGTTATTCAAGAAGTCCCAGTTGTCACGGGGCAGTGAGGAATTATATATAGCCACTGAGACTCGCCTGATCTCTCTGTAGCCACAGTTCTAGCAAGACTTCCCACTCTTCCGTTACACACGCGTTTTGCTTATCTTGACCAGTCAGTGTCATTAACCCCTTCGCTGGCAGGCCTTTTCCCCCTCCTGTGCCGAGCCTTTTTTTGGCTATTTGGGGCAGTTCGCGCTTAGGTCCTCATAACTTTTTGTTCACATAAGCTACCCACGCCAAATTTGCGTCCTTTTTTTCCAACATCCTAGGGATTCTAGAGGTACCCAGACTTTGTGGGTTCCCTTGAAGGAGATCAAGAAATTAGCCAGAATACAGTGACAATTTTGTTTTTTTCAAAAAAATGGGGAAAAAGGGTCGCAGAAGGCAGCTCGTGGTTTTTTCCCTGAAAATGGCATCAACAAAGGGTTTCTGGTGGCAAGATCACCATCTTCCCAGCTTTCAGGAACAGGCAGACTTGAATTGGAAAACCTAATTTTTCAATACAATTTTGACATTTTACTGGGACATACACCATTTTTACTATTTTTTGTGCTTTCAGCCTCCTTCCAGTTAGTGACGAAAATGGGTGAGAAACCAATGCTAGATCCCAGAAAGCTAAACATTTCTGAAAGGTAGACAAAATTCTTAATTCAGCAAGGGGTCATTTGTGTACATCCTACAAGTGTTCCCTACAGAAAATAACAGCTGAAATAAAAAAATATTAAAAATTGAGGTAAAAAAACAGCCATTTTTCTCCACGTTTTACTCTGTAACTTTTTCCTGCGATGTCAGACTTTTGAAAGCAATATACCGTTCCGTCAGCTGGACTCTTCTGGTTGCGGGGATATATAGGGCTTGTAGGTTCATCAAGAACTGTAGGTACCCAGAGCCAATAAAGGAGCTGCACCTTGCAATGGGTTTTTATTCTATACCGGGTATACAGCAATTAATTTGCTGAAATATAAAAAGTGAAAAATAGGTATCAAGAAAACCTTTGTATTTCCAAAATGGCCACAAGATAAGGTGTTGAGAAGCAGTGGTTATTTGCACATCTCTGAATTCCGGGGTGCCCATACTAGCATGTGAATTACAGGGCATTTCTCAAATAGACATCTTTTTTACACACTGCCTTACATTAGGAAGGAAAAAATGTAGAGAAAGACAAGGGGCAATAACACTTGTTTTGCTATTCTCTGTTCCCCCAAGTCTCCCGATAAAAATGGTACCTCACTTGTGTGGGCAGGCCTAGCGCCCACGAAAGGAAATGGCTCAAAACACAACGTGGACACATCATATTTTTTCACAGAAAACAGAGGTGTTTTTTGCAAAGTGCCTACCTGTGGATTTTGGCCTCTAGCTCAGCCGGCACCTAGGGAAACCTAGCAAACCAGCGCATTTTTGAAAACTAGACACCTAGGGGAATCCAAAATGGGGTGACTTGTTGGGCTCTGACCAGGTTCTGTTACCCAGAATCCTTTGCAAACCTCAAAATTTGACCAAAAAAGCACTTTTTCCTCTCATTTCGGTGACAGAAAGTTGTGGAATCTGAGAGCAGCCACATATTTCCTTCCACCCACCGTTCCCCCAAGTCTCCCGATAAAAATGGTACCTCACTTGTGTGGGTAGGCCTAGCGCCCACGAAAGGAAATGGCCCAAAACACAACGTGGACACATCACATTTTTTCACAGAAAACAGAGGTGTTTTTTGCAAAGTGCCTACCTGTAGATTTTGGCCTCTAGGTCAGCCAGCCCCAGGGGGGAGCAGAAATGGGCTAAAATAAATTTGCCCCCCCAAACCCCCCCAGGGAGCGACCCTTACCTACGGGGTCGCTCCCCCTGCGTGACATTGGCGGAAAAAAAAGATCCCCGGTGCCTAGTTGTTTCTGCCCCCCTTGGGGGCAGATTGACCTAAAATCCGCTGATCTGCCCCCAAGGGGGGCAGAAATGGTCTAAATACAATTTGCCCCCCAGGGGAGCGACCCTTGCCTAATGGGCCGTGCCCCATCTCCAAAAAAACAAACAAACAAAAAAAAAAACACAAACATTTTTTTGCTCTGGCGCCTAGAGGTTTCTGCCCCCACTGAGGGCAGATCGGCCTAATAACAATAGGCCGATCTGCCCCCGGGGGGGCAGAAATGGGCTAAAATTAATTTGCTCCCCCACCCCCCTGGGGAGCAACCCTTGCCTACGGGGTCGCTCCCCTTGCGTGACGTTGGCGCAAAAAAAAAGATCCCCGGTGCCTAGTGGTTTCTGCCCTCCTTGTGGGCAGATTGACCTAAAATCGGCAGATCTGCCCCAAAGGGGGCAGAAATGGCCTAAATACAATTTGCCCCTCCAGGGAAGCGACCCTTGCCTAAGGGGTCGCTCCCCATCTGTAAAACAACAACAAAAATGTTCCCGGTGCCTAGTGGTTTCTGCCCCCCTTGGGGGCAGATCGGCCTAATTAAAATAGGCTGATCTGCCCCCCAGGGGGGCAGAAGTGGCCTAAAATAAATTTGCCCCCCAGGGGAACGACCCTTGCCTAAGGGGTTGCTCCCCTTGCGTGAAATTCGCGGAAAGAAAACCTCCCTGGTGTCTAGTGGTTTCTGTCCCCCTTGGGGGCAGATTGGCCTCATAAAAAAAGGCCAATCTGCCCCCAAGGGGGGCAGAAATGGCCTAAATATAATTTGCCCCCTAGGGGAGCGACCCTTGCCTAAGGGGTCGCTCCCCACCTCAAAAATACAAAACAAAAAAAACTAAGATCCCTGGTGCCTAGAGGTTTCTGCCGCCAGTGGGGTAGAAAGGGCTTTAACAAAAATGCCCCCTTTGGGAGTGACCCTTGCCTAAGGGGTCGCTCCCCTTGTGTGAAATTCGCAGAAAAAAACAAACTCCCTGGTGTCTAGTGGTTTCTGTCCCCCTTGGGGGCAGATTGGCCTCATAAAAATAGGCCAATCTGCCCCCAAGGGGGGCAGAAATGGCCTAAATATAATTTGCCCCCTAGGGGAGTGACCCTTGCCCAAGGGGTCGCTCCCTCATGCCAATTTCATTCAAAAAATAAAATCCCTGGTGTCTAGTGGGCGTTTTAGCAGCCGGATTGCTTGTAATCCGGCTGCCAAAACGCTGAGAGAGACTTCAAAGGGAAGAAAATAACTTTCCTTCCCTTTGAAGTCTCTCGGCCTCCTCCACGTGATCGGAAGAGATTGCGCTGGAAACTGATCTTCCAGCGCGATGGGAGGAGGCCTTGTGACAATCAGCGCGTGATTGCGCGCTGACGTCACAGGGGGTGGTGGAGGGGGTCGGGGGTGGAAGGTCCATCCCTGCCTTGGTGGGCGGGAACCCCACAAAGGGAGTGCTGGCGCTCGCTCTGGGCTCTGTGCCCAGGACGTAATGGTTACGAGCACTGTGCCTCAGGACGTAACCATTACATCCTGGGCACAGAAGGGCTTAAGTTATCACTGTCACTTTAACACATTTCAAGTTTTTGGGGATTGGACTCGCCTGTTCCCATCTTCACTGGCTTAGATCTGATTACATGTGCATTAAGACCGTTTAGTTTTCTTAGAAGCAGAAAAAGCTAAATTCTACATGGACTGTGTAGGAAAGTACCATCTTGCCTGGCATGTTACCCCCATTTTTCACTGTATGTATGTTGTTTTAGTCCATGTGTCACTGGGACCCTGCCAAGCAGGGCCCCAGTTCTCATAAGTATGTGCCCTGTATGTGTTCCCTGTGTGATGCCTAACTGTCTCACTGAGGCTCTGCTAACCAGAACCTCAGTGGTTATGCTCTCTCTTTACTTACAAATTTGTCACTAACAGGCTAGTGACTATATTTACCAATTCACATTGGCATACTGGTACACCCATGTAATTCCCTAGTATATGGTACTGAGGTACCCAGTGTATTGGGGTGCCAGGAGATCCCTATGGGCTGCAGCATTTCTTTTGCCACCCATAGGGAGCTCAGACAATTCGTACACAGGCCTGCCACACATTATTTCACAGCCATTTTCACTGCACATAAGTAACTTATAAGTCACCTATATGTCTAACCTTCACCTGATGAAGGCTGGGTGCCAAGTTACTTAGTGTGTGGGCACCCTGGCACTAGCCAAGGTGCCCCCACATTGTTCAGGGCAATTTCTCCAGACTTTGTGAGGTGCGGGGACACCATTACACGACTGCCCTACACATAGGGCACGACCTATGTGTAGCGTCACAATGGTAACTCCGAACATGGCCATGTAACATGTCTAAGATCATGGAATTGTCACCCCAATACCATTCTGGTATTGGGGAGACAATTCCATGATCCCCAGGGTCTCTAGCACAGACCCCGGGTACTGCCAAACTGCCTTTCCGGGGTTTTCACTGCAGCTGCTGTTGCTGCCAACCCCTCAGACAGGTTTCTGCCCCCCTGGGGTCCAGGCAGCCCTGGCCCAGGAAGGCAGAACAAAGGACTTCCTCAGAGAGAGGGTGTTACACCCTCTCCCTTTGGAAAAGGTGAGAAAGGCAGGGGAGGAGTAGCATCCCCCAGCCTCTGGAAATGCTTTGATGGGCACAGATGCTGCCCATCTTTGCATAAGCCAGTCTACACCGGTTCAGGGATCCCCCAGCCCTGCTCTGGCGCGAAACTGGACAAAGGGAAAGGGAGTGACCACTCCCCTGACCTGCACCTCCCAGGGGAGGTGCCCAGAGCTCCTCCAGTGTGCACCAGACCTCTGCCATCTTGGATTCAGAGGTGTTGCTGGCACACTGGACTGCTCTGAGTGGCCAGTGCCAGCAGGTGACGTCACAGACTCCTTCTGATAGGCTCTTACCTTTCTTACTAGCCTATCCTCCTTCCTAGGTAGCCAAACCTCCGTTTCTGGCTATTTAGGGTCTCTGCTTTGGGGAATTCTTTAGATAACGAATGCAAGAGCTCCCCAGAGTTCCTCTGCATCTCCCTCTTCACCTTCTACCAAAGGATCGACCGCTGACTGCTCAGGACGCCTGCAAAACCGCAACAAAGTAGCCAAACGACTACTAGCAACCTTGTATCGCTTCATCCTGCTGGCTTTCTCGACTGTTTCCAGGTGGTGCATGCTCTGGGGGTAGCCTGCCTCCTCTCTGCACCAGGAGCTCTGAAGAAATCTCCCGTGGGTCGACGGAATCTTCCCCTTGCAACCGCAGGCAACAAAAGACTGAATCACCGGTCCTCTGGGTCCCCTCTCAGCACGACAAGCATGGTCCCTGGAACTCAGCAACCCTGTCGAAGTGGCTCCCACAGTCCAGTGACTCTTCAGTCCAAGTCTGGTGGAGATAAATCCTTGCCTTCCCACGCTAGAATGCATTGCTGGGTACCGCGTGATTTGCAGCTGCTCCGGCTCCTGTGCACTCTTCCAGGATTTTCTTCATGCACAGCCAAGCCTGGGTCCCCAACACTCTAACCTACAGTGCACAACCTTCTGAGTTGTCCTCTGGCGTCGTGGGACTCCCTTTTGTAACTTCGGGTGGACTCCGGTTCACTCCTCTTCTAAGTGCCTGTCTGGGTAATTCTGCAGGTGCTGCCTGCTTCTGCGAGGGCTCCCTCACTTGCTGGGCGCCCCCTCTGTCTCCTCATCCAAGTGGCGACATCCTAGTCCCTCCGGGGCCACAGAAGCATCCAAAAACCCTAACCACGCCCCTTGCAGCTAGCAAGGCTTGTTTGCGGTCTTTCTGCGTGGGAACACCTCTGCAAGCTTCTTCACGACGTGGGACATCCATTCTCCAAAGGGGAAGTTCCTAGTCCTCTTCGTTCTTGTAGAACACCAAGCTTATTCCAACAGGTGGCAGCTTCCTTGCACCCTCAGCTGGCATTTCTTGGGCTCCTGCCCACTCTCAACACTGTCGCGACTCTTGGACTTGGTCCCCTTCTCTTACAGGTACTCAGGTCCGGAAATCCACTGTTGTTGCATTGCTGGTGTTGTTCCTCTTGCAGAATCTCCCTATCACGAGTTCTGTGCTCTCTGGGGGTAGTAGGTGCACTTTACACCTACTTTTCAGGGTCTTGGGGTGGGCTATTTTTCTAGCCCTCACTGTTTTCTTACAGTCCCAGTGACCCTCTACAAGCTGACATAGGTTTTGGGTCCATTCGCGGTTCCCATTCCACTTCTGGAGTATATGGTTTGTGTTGCCCCTATACCTATGTGCTTCAATTGCAATCTATTGTAATTCTACACTGTTTGCATTACTTTTCTTGCTATTACTTACCTAATTTTGGTTGGTGTACATATATCTTGTGTATATAACTTATCCTCATACTGAGGGTACTCACTGAGATACCTTTGGCATATTGTCATAAAAATAAAGTACCTTTATTTTTAGTAACTCTGTATTGTGTTTTCTTATGATATTGTGCATATGATATGAGTGGTATAGTAGGAGCTTTACATGTCTCCTAATTCAGCCTAAGCTGCTTTGCCATAGCTACCTTCTATCAGCCTAAGCTGCTAGAAACACCTCTTCTACACTAATATGGGATAACTGGACCTGGCACAAGGTGTAAGCACCTCTGGTACCCACTACAAGCCAGCCTCCTACAACCAGTGCCCTATGGCTAAGCTACCATGCCATGCACACCATCTCCAGTGGCTGGCATTTGACTCTGGCGTGACAGCCGGAAGGCATCCAAAGATTGCCCTGCTATTCCACGCTTCCATGTGCTCGAGCCACCATGTCAGATCTGTCCTGGCTTGGAGCTATAATGAGACCAGATCTGAGTATGCAAGGCCCTTGCAAAGATGAAGTAACTTCACTCGCAGTAGCACCCTATAATGGAGCAGGCCTGGAAAAATCGCTTGAAAGAAAGAGGTTAAGAGCCCCAGTATCCAAGCCAATAAACGCAGGGAAATTGTCTCTGCTCAGTGCAGACTGAAGTTCCTTCCTGATTGCTTTTAGTTTGTGATTGGGAACCAGCACTAACAACCTTCTGTTGTCCCTTAGCAGTCCCAAAGGTCTCCTGTTTGGCTCAGAGCTTCCACACAAAACCCAGAAACTCTCTGGATTGTATTGGAGGCTAAATTGATTTCTCTGAGTTTATGACAAACCCTTGGTCCTGAAGCACGAATATTGCCCAGTCATGAAGCAAGCGAATCATCCCAGGACAGATAGTGCATCACCGTGATGGGGTTCTGAGCCACTAGGATAATTTTGTCTAGATATATAAGACACACTCTCTGGCCCTTATTACAACCCTGGCGGTCGGTGTTAAAGCGGCATTAAGACCGCCAACAGGCCAGCGGAAAAAACATGGGATTACAGCCACGGCTGAAACCGCCAACATAGACAGCCACTTCAACACTCCGACCGCCATGGCGGTACAGACAAACAGCATGGCGGTCACCACCAACAGTCAGGCGGAAGACGATGTACCGCCCGCACTATTATAAGAGGCCAATCCGCCACCTTTTCCGGGGCGGATTCAACGCAAACAAAAACACGGCAGAAACAGGACTTGGAAGGGGAAACACTCACCTCTACACAGGCCATGAGGAACCAGGATGCCATGGAGCCAGAACTCCAAATACTCCCTGCGATTGTCTTCGTGCTCCTGACCGACGGCAGCGACGACCTCGGTGAGTACTGCACCTACGACACAGGGGAGGGGGGAGGGAAAAGAGAGTGACACACACACGCAACACCCCCACCCCCACCCTCACCCACTACAACACACACACAAATACATGTTGATACATTACATTTACACCCCCCAGCCCCCCCTGGAAGAACGCAATGACAAAAGGAAATTAGTTGAACGATTGTAATCATGTAAAATCCATTAAGCAAAAATGTATATACACTATAAACAAGTATGTACACCAAGAGTTCAAGTCCAGGTACTACAGCAATATAGTCCGTGGACCACTGGGCCCAAAATGCATGGTTGAGGCCCGCACAGGATACCCGACCGAAACGGAGAGAACACGGCAGGGGCTTCAGATTAAAAAAAAATCAGGCACCTCAGGGGGAAGGGAAGGGGGGGCACCTCAGCCAGATGAGTGCACGACGCCAGCTCCACGAGGGGGCTCCATGCCCATTGACGTATCCTGGGGAGTGCAAAGCCACAGTCTCTCAAGTCTCTCCAGTGGGTGGTTTGCCCACTGTTTTATCCTGGGGAGTGCAAAGCCACAGTCTCTCAAGTCTCTCCAGTGGGTGGTTTACCCACTGTTTTTTCCTGGGGAGTGGAACTGACCACCAGCCTCATACGAATGACCACTGGGGATGGCAGCCATGTCTGCGGTGGTGCCACTGGCTCAGGATGTGGCCTGGCCGCTGGCGGTGCTGGGGGCGGGCTCAGTAGCGGTGGTGCTTGCGGCGGTCATTGGGCAGCAGTGCTGGTGGCGGGCTCAGTGACCTCAGTGCTGGCGGCGGTGTCATGAGCGGCGGTGCTGGTGGCGGGCTCACTGTCCTCGGTGCTGGTGGTGGTGTCATTGGCGGCAGTGCTGTTGGCGGGCTCACTGACCGCGGTGCTGCTGGAGGGCACAGTGTCTGCGGTGCTGGTGAAGGGCTCAGTATCTTGGGTGCTGGCGGCGGTGCCCGTGGCGGCGGTGCATGTGGCGGCGGTGCATGTGGCGGTGCCGGTGACGGTCTGGTCCGCCGTGCAGGTTGGCGGCGACGTTGACTTGCCTTTTTTTTTCAGGCCGTTCCCCACCTTGGATGGTGGCGCAGCTGTCTTGCCACTCCCAGCTATTGTCTTGGCTGAGCCCTTGGTGGCAGGTGTTTTGGCCTTCTCCCTCCGGGATGTGGGCAACTTCTTCTGTTTTGGAGGTGGGGGAATGTCCTTGACCTCGCTCCTTGGGGCACTGGCAGCCCTGCTGCATGGCGCACTCCAGAAGCCAGTTACTGCTGGCACGACTGTGCCTGGTGATGTGGTGGCCGAGGTGCTGGGTTGGGACCTGGAAAGGCGGGCCCTAGGGGATGGAAGGGGTGTGGGAGGTGAAGGGAAGAGGTCAAGGTTTGACATGAAAAGTTTTTTAGACACACTGGGATGGGTGGATGGAGGGGGTTTGGGAGTGGAGGAAGAGGTAGTGGTTGTAGGAGGTGTTCGTTTGCTGACTTGGGTGAAGGTGCATGGGCTGGAGGCCCATCGTGAGGTGGATGGCTGTTGGGTGGGTGTGTGACTGCACTTGTGTAGTTTGGGAGGAGGGCTCACAGACACACTGGGAGAGGACACAGGGGATGTGTGAATGGTAGTGGGGGTGGTGAGTGCACGTGAGCGGTGTGTGGTGATGGGCGTGCTGGTAATGGAGGTAGTGGCTGAGGATGTAGTGCATGCTGGTGTGTAGACAAGACTGGGAGGGAGGAGGGAGACGTGGAAGAGGGGGACACAGTGGAGGCAGTGGATGTTGGTATGTCTGCATGGGTATGACGCTTGTGTGAGTGTCTGTGGGATGTGTGGTGTTTATGTTTGCCAGAGCTACCCATGTGTGTTGAGGTGTGTGCGTGCTGGTCTGATGGTGTGCTTGGGATATGCTGAGGTACTGGGGATTGGGTCTGGGTGGAAGAAGTTGGAGGGGGGGCCTTGGACACAGGGGCAATGGCTGCCATCAGTGCTGAGGCCAGAGTCTGAAATGCTCGCTGTTGGGCTGCCTGACCATAATGAATGCCCTCCAGGTATGCACTTGTCTGTTGCAACTGCCTCTCTACACCCTGGATAACATTCAGAATGGTAGTCTGCCCAACAGTGAGGGATCTCAGTAGGTCAATAGCCTCCTCACTGAGGGCAGCAGGGCTGACTGGGGCAGTGCCTGAGGTGCCTGGGGTGAAGGAGATGCCCACCCTCCTGGGTGAGCGGCCACGGGGCACACGCTGAAGGGCTGCTGGGAGGGCGTTGCTGGTAGGGGGGGTGGCGGCTGTACCTGTAGATGCGGGGGCACAGAGAGGCCCGCCACCGCAAGGGAGCTCCCATCAGAGAAGGAGTCGGTGTCGCCAGTCTCTGCTCCAGTCTCAGCCGTGGAGCTCCCCTCGCCCTCCGTCCCACTGGTGAATTCTAAGTCCGTAGTCTCGCCCTCCGGGGCCATGTGGGATGCAGCTCCCTCCTGCTCCGGTGGCACAGCTCCTCTGCCTGATGATGCTAATGCACACAAGAACAGGGAGATCACAAAAAGGGGAGGAAAGAAAGTAGAAAGACATGTTCAGTACATGCAATACCGCTACCGTTGGCGGATACTACAGACACAGCAGCCCTCTGCACTACGCCATGCACTTGGAGTTCCCTAATTCCTCACAGGGACATGGGGTACATGGCCTATGACCCATTGCTGCACACATGGAAGTCACAGGAGCCTGACTAGGTGTAGATGGCTCTTACTACTGGTGGGGTTGGGGTGCCACTTAGCCAGCCTCACAAAGGGTCCTTGGCTACAAGGCTCGCCCTAGCCTAGGGGAACCAATGGATGTGACTGTACTCACCCCCTTGTGGCTGCTGTGATACCCTCAAGCGCCCATCCAACTCGGATATGCCACCGCCAGGATCCGGAACATCAGGGGGGTCATGGTGCGACGGACACCCCTCCCACTTTGGGAGGCCATCCCGAGCTGGGCCTCCGCCATCTTCTTGCTCCAGCGGCAAATGTCCTCCCATCTTTTACGGCAATGGGTGCTCCGTCTGTGGTGGACCCCCAGGGCACGGACGTCCTTGGCGATGGCCCGCAAAATATCCTTCTTCTGGAGGGCGCTGACCTACAGGAATAGTACAGGGGAAAAGGTACAACATTAACCGTCCGGACCGTCACAGTCATAGGCCCACGTACCTACCCTTGCCCTGACGCACATACCCTTACCGTCCGATCATGCACACCTCACCCCCCACATCTCCCATCCACACCACTCCAAATAGGCATTGCCCATACAGCATGCTCACAGTGTACTCACCTGTTTGTCTGGAGGACCGTAGAGTAGCGTGTACTGGGGGAGGACCCCATCCACTAGTTTTTCCAACTCCTCCGATGTGAAGGCAGGGGCCCTTTCCACAGACACATGAGCCATTGTCGTGTCCAGACTGAGGTCACAGCAGTGTAGGTCCTCTGCTGTTGAAGATCAGGTATCAAGTGAGTGAACAGAGAGAAAATGGCAGTCACGTCCACGGCAGTGCGTATCGTCACCGCCAGAGTACATCGTCATTGGCTCCTGGGACCCATAGGGTCCAATGTTAACCAATGCAGGATTGCGCCGCAGACTTCGACCGCCACCCGTGATGGTGTACAACGCCAGCACAGTTACCTCATATCTCCTTGTCCCACATTACAGGTCAGGCAGCCGCCATTTCAAGGGGCCACATGGCATTAATTTTAAATGCGTCACACATATCTAAGCCTTGCATGCACACTAAGACAGGCACATAGCGGAATGACAAATATGTGCAAAAAAGTTGTTTTTTCAGTACCTCAGTGTTGGCTGACCCTCTGATCGATGTTCTCCTCCATAGTGCACGTCCGCTGGGGCAGGTGAGGAGATGGCGGCATCCTTCGGTGTACAGACCGCTGGTGGACCTGTCGACAATGGAAGAGTGACATGTAATTGTGACCTACAGACTTGATTCTGCCACAATCCAGGAATTGTGTGCCCAGTTGGAGCCAGACCTGATGTCAGCTATCCGCCATCCCACAGGAATCCCCCCTCTAGTGCAGGTGCTGTCAGTACTCCATTTCCTGGCAAGTGGGTCTTTTCAAACTACAGTGGCCATAGCATCAGGGATGTCCCAGCCTATGTTCTCAAACGTGTTGTCCAGAGTGTTGTCTGCCCTGCTGAAACACATGCGCATGCGCAGCTACATCGTTTTCCCTCAGGTGGAGGATTTGCCTACAGTGAAAGGTGACTTCTATGCCCTGGGACATATCCCCAACATCATAGGTGCCATTGATGGGACACATGTGGCCTTGGCACCCCCCTCAGGAGTGAACATGTGTACAGGAACCTGAAGAGCTACCATTCTATGAATGTGCAGATGGTGTGTTTGGCAGACCAGTACATCTCCTATGTGAACGCCAAATTCCCTGGCTCAATGCATGACGCCTACATTCTGAGGAATAGCAGCATCCCTTATGTGATGGGGCAACTCCAGAGGCACCGTGTGTGGCTATTAGGTGAGGAAAAGGACCCTATACAGTGTGATTAGTTGTCTGGGTCTGGGGTTGTCCCTAAGGGTTAGTGTGTGTCTAACAGTTGTCCCTCGACATTTGCAGGTGACTCTGGCTACCCCAACCTGTCATGGCTACTGACCCCAGTGAGGAATCCCAGGACAAGGGTAGAGGAACGCTACAATGAGGCACATGGGCGAACTAGGAGGGTTATAGAGAGGACCTTCGGCCTCCTGAAGGCCAGATTCCGGTGCCTCCATATGACAGGTGGTTCCCTATACTATTCACCAAAGAAGGTGTGCCAGATCATCGTGGCCTGCTGTCTGCTGCACAACTTGGCTTTGCGATGACAGGTGCCTTTTCTGACAACAGAAACACTGTGATCCAGCAATACTTCCAGTGAGACACAGGTAAGAAGACATCACTGCCTCCTACATCTGATACAATTGTTCAACCTATCATCTGTCTGTCACTTTCACCCAGTGTATGGACCCTAATTTGTCACTTTCCCCTTCGATTTCACAGATGTGGGTCCCACTGTGTGACCTCTGTTATGTTACCTCATGGACTAGAGCTGTGTGACATTGGTATGTTAACATTACAATGGACATTGCTATTTCCCTCAGTTATTGCAAATACACACTTGTGAAAGCACAGACTGACTCCAGCTTGTTTTGTGATTCAAGGGTGTTTATTTAAGTGGTAAATTGTGGATGGGGTTTTAAAATGGGCAGGGGTGATGGTGGAGGAATGTCCATGGCAGAGTCCAGTCTATTTGTCTCACAGGTGCATTGTCCAAAGGGGCATAGGAAGTGGAGCTAGGGCAGTTTAAGGATGGACAGGGTGAAAAGTGGGACAGAAGGATGACACTCAGGGTGGTCTCATTTCCTGGCGGGGGTCTTGGCATTGCTCTCTGTCTGTCCTGGATCTCAGTGACCGCTTGCGGGGTGGTTCTCCATCTGCCGGGGGTGGGGTGCTGGTGTCGTGGTCCTGTGGCGGTGCCTCCTGTCCACTAGCGCCAGCGGAGGTGGTGGGCAGTTCATCGTCCAGGCTAGTGTCAGGGGCCCCTTTTTGTGCCACAGTGTCCCTCCTGGTGTTCACGAGGTCCTTCAGCACCCCTACAATGGTGCCCAGGGGGGTATTGATGGACTTGAGTTCCTCCCTGAACCCCAAATACTGTTCCTCCTGCAGCCGCTGGGTCTCCTGAAACTTGGCCAGTACCGTTGCCATCGTCTCCTGGGAATGATTGTACGCTCCCATGATGTTGGAGAGGGCCTCGCGGAGAGTGGGTTCCCTGGGCCTGTACTTCCCCTGTCGCACAGCAGACCTCCCAGTTCCCTGGTTTTCCTGGGCCTCTGTCCCCTGGACCATGTGCCCACTGCCACTGCCCCCAGGTCCCTGTTGTTCTTGTGGTGGTGGGTTAGCCTGTGTTCCCTGTAGTGGTGGACACACTGCTGCTTGACGTGTCCTGGGGACAGAGGTATGGGCCCGCTGGGTGGGTGCTGTGCTGGTGTTTCCTGAGAGGGAGGCTCTGTGGTGGCCTGTGACTGTGTCGGGGGAACCGACTGTCCTGAGGTCCCAGATGGGCCGGGCTGGTCATCTAGATCCAGTTGGACATAGCTGCTGTCATCACTGTGGGCCTCATCTGTGGGGGGAGTGGACATGTCTGGAACCTCCTGTCCGGTGACGTTGGGTAGGGGTCCTGCAGGGGTGTGAAGGCATGATTATTGCATCTGTGTGTGCCATGATATGCAATGGGTGGGTGACCCTGTATCCCAGTGCTTACATTCGTGTGTAGGACCTTGTGTGATAATTGTTTAAGGGTCTGTGTGGGTATCTGTAGTGGACATGCATTGGTGATGGGTGTCCATGCTTTGTTGTTGCATGCAGGGCTTGGTGTTGGGATGTGTGGTTTGTGATAATGGGACATATGTGAGGAGTTGGAGTGATGGGGGGTGAGGGCGAGGGTGGGGGTATATGATAGCATGCAAGTAGGGTGGGGGATGAAGTAGTTAAAGATTTGACTTACCAAAGTCCATTAGTCCAGCTACTCCAGCGAGGCCCTCAGGATGCAGTATTGCCAAGACCTGCTCCTCCCATGTTGTTAGTTGTGGGGGAAGAGGTGGGGGTCCGCTGCCAGTCCTCTGAACCGCAATGTGGTGTCTGGAAACCACGGAACGCACCTTCCCCCGTAGATCGTTCCACCGCTTCCTGTTGTCATCCAGTGTTCTTCAGGGGTTGTCCCACTGCCTTGACCCTGTCCACTATTCTGCGCCATAACTCTACCTTCCTAGCTATGGAGGTGTGCTGCATCTGTGATCCGAATAGCTGTGGCTCTCCCCGGATGATTTCCTCCACCATGACCCTGAGCTCCTCCTCAGAGAACCTGGGGTATCTTTGCGGGGCCATGGGGTGGTGTGGGGTGAGGTTTTGAGGTGTGTGGTGTTTTGTGCATGGATGTGTATGTGTGATGGTGTTGTGTGCCTCTGTATGCTGGTGTGGTCTTTGCTTTGCTGTCTCTCTGCTTCTTCCAAATTGTTTGTTGTGAGGGTTTGTGGGAAATGTAGGTGTGTGTTTTATATTGTATTGGGTGTGTGGGCGTGGTGGGTGTATGTGTATCAGGTGTGTGTATTTCGATTTGTCCAATGTGGTTGTGTTTTGTAAATGTGTGTGTATTTTGAGCGTTGCGGTGTGTACCGCCAATGGAATACCATGGTTGAAAGACCGCCGTGTGAATTCGTGGGTCGTGATAGTGTGGGCGTATTCCTGTTGGCGTGACGGTGGAGGTTTTGTTATCGCCAGTTTGTCACTGACCTTTGGTGTGGCGGACTTGTGTGGGTGTCTGAATTTTGGAGGATTCCGAGCTGTGGGTCGTAATAGCTGTAGCAGAATTCCGCGGCCGTGGCGGTGTGTTGGCGGTCTTCTGCACAGCGGTAAGCGGCATTTACCACTAATGTTGTAATGAGGGCCTACGTGTCTGTAGGTGTTCCACAACTCCTTGGTGTTTTGTAAAACACCAAGGAGCTGATGACAGCCTCAATGGAAGGACTTTGAATTCAAACCGCTTGTTTAACCATTGAACCTCAAGAAAAGGACTGTTCAGGGCAAAGATTGGAATCCTCAGATAGACATCTTTTAAATCCGATTTGGCCATCCAATCCCCGGCCTGAGGGAGATCTTCCAACAAGTTTTCCAGTTTCAAATTGAAGTACCTTGTAGGACACTGGCCTGGTGTGTGGTGGACACCTATGGCGGTATCACCCTATACCAGGTCCAGGTATCCCCTATTAGTGAAGTGTAGGCAGTGTTTAGGTCACACAGCACTATCACACATGAAAGAACCACACAGTTTTACAAAATTAAAGGTGTTTTATTATAGTAACACAAATACTAGAATACTGAATAGGCTGTCCCCCAACTGGGGGTAAGTAAACACACTATTATATACATATCAGCAATCAGTAAAGAGCATAGAAAGCAATAAGCACTGGCAAAAGTAAAGTTAAACAGTGAGAGCCCTACGAGAGGGCCAAACAATATACTAAAAAAGTGGAATGTGAAAGGCAGTCCCCCGCCCAAGGAAGTGGAATCAGTAGAAGGGAGCTGGAAGAAATAGGAACCACAAGAGGTGAGTACCAGTGTGACCCCCAGCGACCAGGAGAGCAGAGGTAAGGATGTGGTTTTCCCCAAAACCAATAGGAGGACTTTCAAAAACGATTATGCAAGACCCAACCAAGACTGGAAGAACCCAAAGGTGGATCCTGACATAAGAGGACCTGCAAAGGAAGGAGACCGAGTCCAGTCCGTGTTGGAGTGTCCGGTGGTGGCAGGAGCCACTACCCACCCTTCTGTGGATGCAGGACCAGGTCGACGGTGGACGAAAAAGGCCAGCAGTGCAGCACCGGAAATGAAGAGGAGTCCCAGCAGTGATGCAAGTGGTGTCTCATGTCGGCGATCGAGATGCAGTCGGTTAGTGGTGCTGGAAAACCACCAGCAAGCCTTGGCAAATGCAAGAGACGCAGAAGAAGTTATGCAAGGCTGAAGAGGACTAGCAAGGCCCAGTGGACTCAACCCAAGAAGAGGAGTCTGGGGTGACTCTCAGCAGTCAGGAGAGTCACAGGAAGAGGAGGCAGCCCCCACAGGCAACCTACTGGCAGCAGGCACAGCAGTCACAGTGAGGCCCATTCAGCACACCTGAAGAGGAGTCCCACGTCGCTGGAGCAGCAGGCAGGAGACTGTGCATTGCAAGAAGGAGTGTTGGGGAATGGGGCTACATAGAGCCTGAAGATTCCTTGGAGGAGGAACAAACCAGCCTTGGTAGCTGCAAGAGTCGCAGTGCACAGGGATACTATCCTGCAAGGAGAATCAAGGGCTTACCGTCTCCCAAGTTGGACAGCTGGTAGATCGGACCAAGGTGACCACTCCAGACTACCCCCTGTGTTGAGCAGATCCACGTAGCAGGTCGTCGTTGCAGTTGGTGCCTGCAGATGCAGGGGATTGACTCCTTCACTTCAAGGGAGATTCGTTCTTACTTCTTGTGCAGACTCGCTGCTCTCAGAGGATGCACAGCCGGGGAAATGTTGCAGTTGCTGGAAGGAGCTGGAAAAACAATGTTGCAGAGCTGAATCGTCGCTGAAGTTGCAGATTGTCGGTTCCTGGAGGGTCCAGTTGCAGTCCCAGTGGCCAGAAGATGAAGTAAACGATGCAGAGGAGTCCTGCTGGAATCTTGCACGTCGAATCTGAGGAGCCACCCGAGAGGGAGACCGTAAATAGCCCAGGAAGGGGGATTGGTCACCTAGCAGGGTGACCGCCTATCAGGAGTGGGCTGTGATATCATCTACCTGACCTGGCCACTCAAATGCTCCCAGGGGCCTCTGCCGACCTTGGATTCAAGATGGCAGAATCAAGTGGCCACCTGGAGGAACTCTGGCCACCAACGCTAGGATGGTGATGGACAGGAGAGTGGTCACTCCCCTCTGTCCAGTTTCGCCCCAGAGCAGGGACCGTGGGTCCCTGGACTGGTGCAAACTGGTTTATGCAAGGAGGGCACCAAATGTGCCCTTCAAAGCATGCCTGTGGCTTGGGGAGGCTACCCCTCCCAAGCAATGTAACACCTATTTCCAAGGGAGAGGGTGTTACCTCCCTCTCCCACAGGAAATCCTTTGTTCTACCTTCTTTTGCCTGAGCTGCTCAAGCAGCAGGAGGGCAGAAACCTGGCTTGAGGGGTGGTAGCAGCGCGGGCTGCCCGGATACCCCCAGAAGACTGGTAGTAGCAATGCTGGGGGTCCTGTAAGGATCCCCCAGAGTACATGGAATCATATAACCAATACTGGTAACAGTATTGGGGTATGGTTCCAACATGTTTGATACCAAACATGCCCAAGTTCGGAGTTACCATTATGTAGCTGGACACAGGGCAAAATGGCTTCCCCGAGTTCGTAGGGGCACCTCTGCTCATGCAGGGGTGCCCTCACATACAGGTACCTGCACCCTGCCCTCTAGGCTAGGAGGGCCTACCATAGGGGTGCCTTACAGTGACCTGGGACAGCGACCTGTAGTGAAAGGGTGCAGCCCATGTGGAACTACTGATGCCCCAATGCCCTAGGTATCTAAGTACCATATACTAGGGACTTATATGGGGCACCAGTATGCCAATTGTGGGGTGTGAAAAGTCCTAAGCAACCAAATTTAGAGTGAGAGAGCATAATCACTGGGATCCTGGGGTCCTGGTTAGCAGTCAAAACAGCCAAACATACTGACAGCAGGCAAAAAGTGGGTGTAACCATGCCAAAAACTATGGGGGTCATTACAACATTGGCGGTAAAAGCCACTTACCGCCGTGCAGAAGACCGCCAATAGACCGCCGCAGCCGCGGAATTCCGCCACATCTCCAAAACACCCCCACATTGGACAATTCAAAACACACACCTGATACACATACAAACACCACTCCCACACACCCAACACTATATAAAACACACACCCACATCACCCACAAACCCCTATGACCAAAAATCTGAGACGAAGGCCAGAGAGATAGCACAGATTAGACAATCCCACCGCACAGAGCCACACAACACCATCAACCACACTACTTCCACGCACAAAACACCACACACCACCACACATCACCACACTCATCAACACATACACCACCCCACACATCACCCACACCACCCCATGTCACGCCAAAGACACCCCCGCTTTTCCGAGGAGGAGCTCCGGGTCATGGTGGAGGAAATCCTACGGGTAGAGCCACAGCTATTTGGCTCACAGGTGCAGCACACATTCATAGCCAGGAAGATGGAGTTATGGCGCAGAATAGTGGACAGGGTCAACGATGTGGGACAGCATCCAAGAAATCGGGAGGACATCAGGAAGAGGTGGAACGACCTACGAGGGAAGGTGCGTTCAGTGGTCTCCAGGCACAACATCGCGGTACAGCGGACTGGCGGTGGACCCCCACCTCCTCCCCCACAACTAACAACATGGGAGGAGCAAGTCTTGACCATCATGCATCCAGAGGGCCTCGGAGGAGTCGGTGGAGGAATGGACACTGATAAGTCAATTCTTAACTTTCATATCCCCCACCTTACCTGCATGCTATCACACACCCCCATCCTCATACCCTCCCCTATCACACCAACTCCTCAATAATGTACTAATAACACAAACCACACATCCCAACACCAAGCCCTGCATGACACAACTAAGCATGGTCACCCCTAACCAAAGCATGCACACTGCACATACCCAGAACACCCCCCCAACCATCATCACACAAGCCCCCACACAGGAATGCTTGCACTGGGGTACACGGTGAGCCACCAATTGCACACCATGTCACACACACATGCAATAATCATGCCCTTATGCCCCTGCAGGATCACGAAGGACCTACACCACCCCGGAGGGTCCAGACAACTCCACTCCACCCACAGAAGAGGCCCACAGTGACGATAGCAGCTCTGCCCTACTGGATCCTGATGACCAGCCCGGACCATCGTGGGCCTCGGGACAGTCGGTTCCCCTTGCACAGGCACAGCCCAACACTGACCTTCCACCCTCTGGTAACACCAGCACAGCACCCACCCAGCGGGCCCAAACCTCCGTACCCAGGACAGGTCAATCAGCTGTGTATCCACAACTACAGGGAACCCAGGAAAACCCACCACCCCAACAACAACAGGGATCTGGGGGCAGTGGTAGTGGGCACACGGTCCAGGGGACGGAGACACAGGAACACAGGGGAACTGGGAGGGGTGCTGTGCGACAGAGGGCGACAGGCCAAGGGAACCCATTCTCCACGAGGCCCTACCCTCCATCATGGAAGCCTACCACCACTCCCAGGAGACGATGGCGACGGTCCTGGTCAAGTTTCAGGAGACCCAGCACCTGCAGGAGGACCAGTATTTGGGGTTCAGGGAGAAGTTCACGACCATCAGCTCCGCCTTGGGCACCATCGTAGGGGCGCTGAAGGACATACAGCAGACCTTGAGGGACACTGTGGCACTCCAAGGGGCCCCTGACACTAGCCAGGACGAAGAACTGCCCACCACCTCCGCCGGTGCTAGTGGACAGGACGCCCCACCACAGGACCACCACACCAGCGCCCCACCCCCTGCAGACAGACAACCACCTTGCAAGCGGGCCCAGACATCCAGAAACAGAACAGAGCAAGATGGCAAGAGCCCCGCCAGGAAATGAGACCACCCTGATTGTCCTCCCACTGTCCCACTTTGTTACCCTGTCCATACTTTAACTGCCCCAGCTCAACTTCCTATGCCCAGATGGGCAGTGTACCTGTGAGACTAATAGACTGGACTCTGCCATGGACATTCCTCCACCATCACCCATCACCCTTTTACAACCCCCCTCCATTTTTGAGCACTTAAATAAACACCCTTGAACCACAAAACAATCTGGAGTCAGTCTATGATTTGGTAATATGTATTATCAATGACAGTGTAAAAAAGCGTTTCTACTGGTAAAGGCAACATACCTATGTCACACATCACAAGTCCTTGAAAGATGCATGCAGATGACACACGTTGGTAACCACACCTGTCAAACCGTAATGGAAAGGAACAACTCAGTTACCAAATAAGCCCATTAAATTACACACAGGATAGAGGAAGACGTGTGACAGTGAATGTAATGGTAACAATGTAATTGTTCTCACCTGTGTGTCACTGGAAATATTGCTGTATGACTGACATCCTGTTGCCGTTGTCTTCTTCCTCAGCTTCCTCCTCATCACTGTCCACAGGCTCCACGGGCTCCACAGCTGCCACAACACAGTCATCTGGACCATCCTCCTGCAGAAAAGGCACCTGGTGTCGCAATGCAAGATTGTGAAGCATGGAGCAGGCAATGATGATCTGGCACACCTTCTTCGGTGAGTAGAATAGGGAACCAACTGTCATATGGAGGCACCTGAACCTGGCCTTCAGGAGGCCGAAGGTGCGTTCGATCACCCTCCTAGTCCGCCCATGGGCCTCATTGTACCGTTCCTCTGCCCTGGTCCTGGGATTCCTCACTGGGGTCAATAGCCAGGACAGGTTGGGGTAACCAGAGTCCCCTAATAGCCACACACGGTGCCTCTGGAGTTGACCCATCATATCAGGGATGCTGCTATTCCGCAGGATGTAGGCATCATGCACTGAGCCAGGGAACATAGCATTTACCTGGGAGATGTGCTGGTCTGCCAAACAGATCATCTGTACATTCATAGAATGATAACTCTTCCTGTTCCTGTACACCTGTTCACTCCTGTGGGGGGGGACCAGAGCTACATGGGTTCCATCAATAGCACCTATAATGTTGGGGATGTGTCCAAGGGCAAAGAAGTCACCTTTCACTGTAGCCAAATCTTCCACCTCAGGGAAAATTATGTATCTCCTTACGTGTTTCAGCAGGGCAGACAATACTCTGGACAGGACGTTTGAAAACATAGGCTGGGACATCCCTGATGCCATGGCCACTGTTGTCTGAAAAGACCCACTTGCAAGGAAATGGAGCACTGACAGCACCTGCACGTCAGGGGGGATTCCAGTCGGATGGCGGATTGGTGACATCAGGTCTGGCTCCAACTGGGTACATAGTTCCTGGATTGTGGCACGGTCAAACTGGTAGGTGACGATGACATGTCGCTCCTCCATTGTCAACAGGTCCACCAGCGGTCGGTACACCAGAGGATTCCGCCAGCTTCTCAAATGTCCCAGCTGACGGTGCCTAGGAAGGACAACAGCGACGACTGAGTCAATTTTTATCAAGGTATGTACCCACAGTTACACAGAATACAACACCAAACACAAAACCCTTCCTGCATGTGTGTTGTGTGTAGGCCTAGCTATGTGTGACGCAGAAGTAAATGAAGCCATGTGGGCCCCTGAAATGGCGGCTGCCTGGCCTCTACACTGGGACAATGGGATTGTGGGGTAACTGCGTTGGCGTTGCACACCGTCGCGGTAGGCGGTTGTAGACCGCGGCGCAATGCTGCATTGGTTAACATTGGACCCTATGGGTCCCAGGAGCCAATGAACAAGTGCGACGGCGGTGATGATACGCACCGCCGCGGATGTCACCGCTGCGGACGTCACCGCCTTCTTCTATCTGTTCAATCACTAGATACCTGACCTTCGACAGGAGAGGACCTACACTGCAAGTGCTGCTGTGACCTGGGTCTGGAAGAGACGATGGCTGCTGCGTCTGGGGAAAGGGCCCCTGCCTTCACTGCTCAGGAGTTGGAGAAACTAGTGGATGGGGTCCTCCCCCAGTACACGTTATTCTACGGTCCTCCAGACCAACAGGTAAGTACACAGGGAGCACGTTGTATGGGCTAGGCCTGGGTGGAGAGGGCTGGTTGTAAGAAGGAAGGGGGCAGAGTTCAGGGAACATGAATGCATGTGAATGCATGTGCCACATGGCAAGGGTAGGGAGGGGGGACATTTACATCTACGGTGCAGTTGGTAATGGCTTCTCTTCTTCCTTTGTGCATGTCATGTAGGTCAGCGCCCACCAGAAGAAGGACATTTGGCGTGCCATCGCCAAGGACGTCCGGACCCTGGGGGCCCACCAGAAACGGGGCACCCACTGCCGGAAGAGATGGAAGGACATTCACTGCTGCAGCAAGAAGACGGTGGAGGCTCCGCTGGGGATGGCCTCCCAACGTGGGAGGGATGCCCGTCGCACCATGACCCCCCTGATGTTCCAGATCCTGGTTGTGGCGAACCCTGAGTTGGATGGGTGCTTGAGGGCATCACAGCAGACACAAGGGGGTGAGTAATACCTCATTCTGCGGAGTTAGCGTGCAGTGGAGGGGTCTGGGTGGGGGAGGAGGGCTGTGGGTGTACCTAGGCCAGCCAGAAATATGTAGACTAGGCCCCTCTGTAATGCAGGCCATGTGGCACTCTACCCCACCGCAGTATAGTGCCAAGTACAGGTATAGATGCCCCTGTGACATCCATGTGTGCAGATGTCTGCCATAGCCATGTAGGCCAGATCCCAGGAATTGCATCTGCAGAGGCCAGGAGCACGGCGTAGTGCAGGGGGTAGCTGTGTCTGTATTGTCCGCCAACGGTAGCGGTATGCCATGCACTCAACCTGTTCTTCTTCTGTCTTCCCACCCCCTCCTTTTTGTGCTTTCCCTGTTCTTATGCGCATCAGCATCATCAGGCGGAGGTACAGTGGCAACGGAGCATGAGGGAGCGGCATCCCACATGGCCATGGAGGGCCACACCACGGACTCAGAATGCACCAGTGGGACGGAGGGCGAGGGGAGCTTCACGTCGGCCACCGGATCACCAACCAGCGACATGGACTCGTCCGCCGATGGGAGCTCCCTTGTGGTGGTGGCACCATCTGTGCCCCCCACCTCTACAGGTACAGCCGCCACCTCCCCTACCAGCACCGCCCTCCCAGCAGCCCCTCAGCGTTCGCCCGTGCCCGCTCATCCAGGAGGGTGGGCATCACCTTCGCCCCAGGCACCTCAGGCCCTGCCCCAGTCACCCCTGCTGCCCTCAGTGAGGAGGCCATTGACCTCTTCAGGTCACTCACTGTTGGGCAGTCTACCATTGTGAATGCCATCCAGGGTGTAGAACGAGAGTTGCAAAACGGTAATGCATTCCTGGAGGGCATTCATTCTGGTCAGGCTGTCCTTCAGCGAACCCTGCAATCTCTGGGCTCAGCACTGACGGCAGCCATTGTCCATGTGTCTAGCCTCCCCCCTCCAACCTCCTCCACCCAGACCCAATCCCCTGTACCCCAGCCCATCCCAAGCACACCTACAGACCAGCATGCACACACCTCAACACCCAAGGGAAGCTCTGGCAAACATAGGCACCACACAACCCACAGGCACTCAAACAGGCATCACACTCATGCAGACACACCAACAGCCACTGCCTCCACTGTGTCCCCCTCCTCGTCGTCTGCCCCCTCCCTCCCAGTGTCGTCTACACTCTCACCTGCACTCACCACCTCCACTCACATTTACACGTCCCCTGTGTCCTCTCCCAGTGTGTCTGTGACGCCCCCACCCAAAGTACACAAACGCCGGCAACCACACACCCAACATCCATCCACCTCACGACAGCCTCCAGTACCTGCACCTGCACCCAAAACACCTAAAGTGACACCTCCTACAGCCACCTCCTCTTCCTCCACTCCCACACCACTCCAACTACCCATCCCAGTGTTCGTCAGAAACTGTCCCTCTGTAAAATTGACCTTTTTGCCCCACCACCCTCCCTCCAATTCATCAGTCCCGTCATAGCGCCTCAGCCAAAAAGCCTCCAGTACCAGTGGTGCCTATTCAAGGTGTGTGGAGTGCACCGGCCACCAGGGCAGGCAGTGTGACCCAGAGCCAAGGCACTGGCAGCCCACCCCCTGTAAAGGCTCTGAAATTAGAAAGTGGCCGACGGGACCACGTGAAGACTCCTGGAGGCAAAACAACTCACAGGGGTTCCAGGGGAATTGCAGAGGCAGCTGTGACTCCTCCAAAAGTGGGTAAGGGCCAGAGGAAGTCTGCACAGCCTGGTGCGAGCATCACGGCGGAGAAGGGCGGCATCCTTCCCAGCGGTCGGGACGCCACCGCCAGCACCGATTGACTGGTCCGAAGACCACCGCCACCGCCGGAGTCATAGCCCAGGAGGGCCCAAGTATCGTCACTGGTCAGGAGACCACCGCCGGAGTCATAGCCCAGGAGGGCTCAAGTATCCTCACTGGTCAGGAGACCACCGCCGGAGTCATAGCCCAGGAGGGCCCAAGTATTGTCACTGGTCAGGAGACCACCGCCGGAGTCATAGCCCAGGAGGGCCCAAGTATCGTCACTGGTCAGGAGACCACCGCCGGAGTCATAGCCCAGGAGGGCTCCGGCTGCCACAGCCCCGCTGGGCAATGAGGGAACGTCATGCCACACACCAATGCCCAGTCCAGAGATCGTCATGCCACACACCAATGCCCAGTCCAGAGAACGTCATGCCACACACCAATGCCCAGTCCAGGGACCGCCATGGCAAAGCACCGCTGAACAGTCCAGGGACCGCCATGGCAAAGCACCGCTGAACAGTCCAGAACCGCCATGGCAAAGCACCGCTGAACAGTCAAGAACCGCCATGGCAAAGCACCGCTGAACAGTCCAGGGACCGCCATGGCAAAGCACCGCTGAACAGTCCAGGGACTGCCATGGCAAAGCACCGCTGAACAGTCCAGAACCGCCATGGCAAAGCACCGCTGAACAGGGCATGCACCGAGGGAGAATGAAAATGCCGCCACTTCACGCATCGTTATCCCATGTGCAGCTGGGACAGTGACGGGACAGAAACTGTCACGGGGAGTCTAATCCAGTCTGGGCACCAATCCCCCTACAGAACCAGTGGAGGCTGTTATTGACTTGAGAGACTGTGGCTTTGCACTCCCCAGGATGTCACAGTGGGCAAGCCACCCACTGTAGAGACTTGAGAGACTGTGGCTTTGCACTCCCCAGGATGTCACAGTGGGCAACCCACCTACTGTAGAGACTTGAGAGACTGTGGCTTTGCACTCCCCAGGATGTCACAGTGGGCAAGCCACCCACTGTAGAGACTTGAGAGACTGTGGGTTTGCACTCCCCAGGATACATCAATGGGCATGGAGCCCCGTCGTGGATCTGGCTTTGCAGTCATCCGGCTGAGGTGCCCCCCCTTCCCATCCCCCTGAGGTCCCTGTAGTATTTCTATCTGATGCCCCGGCAGTGTTCTCTCTGTTTGTGGGCAGGTATCTTTTGTGGGCCTCGCCCATGCATTTTTGGACTAGTGGTGCACGGACATTGATATGTGCATATCTGCACTACTTTTCGTAATGTATATACTTTTGGCTAGTTTAATGATCTATCTGTATATTTTTGAGACATGTATATTGATACATTACAATGTTTGAACTGATTTCGTTTTGTCTTTGCATTCTTCCGGGGGGGTTGTGGGTTGTTCCTGAGATTTTTGTGAATGCATTGGTGTGTGTGTAGTACTATGCGAGGGTGGGGGTGTTGCGTGTGTGTGTCCCTAACTTTTGCCTCCCCCCTCCCCTATGTCGTAGGTGCAGTACTCACCGCTGTCTTCGCCGGCGCTAGCGTTGCTCTTCGTAGATGAGTAGGAATACAAGGGGCGGTAGGATTTGGAGTTCCGGCTCCATGGAGTCCTCCTTCCTCGTGGGATTTGTTCAGGTGAGCGTTTTCCCATTGCAGCAACTGTTTCCGCCGTGTTTTTTTCCACGGTGAATCCGCCCCGGAAAAGGTGGCGGATTGGCGGCTTGTGATACTATGGGCGGTACATTGTCTTCCGCCTGTCTGTTAGCGGTGACCGCCGCGCTCCTTGTCTGTACCGCCGTGGCGTGCGGTGTGTTAAAGTGGCTGTCTTTGTTTGCCGGTTTCCGCCAGGGTCATAATTCCCTTTTTTTGTACGCCAGCCTGTTTGCGGTATTACCGCACCTTTAACACCGTCCGCCAGGGTTGTAATGACCACCTATGTACTTTTTCTACACAACCTCCCCCTCAAAAAAAGGGCAATAATACTAACCTTGCCCAGTTGAGTCTTCATTGTCTAAGTGGAAATATCTGGAGAGTCCGTCTGCACTGGAGTGGGTACTCCCAGGTCTATGTTCCACTGTATACTGCAAGAGGAGGCAAGGTAAAAGGACATCCCACCTCCTTCTGAGTTTCTCAGAGAGTCCCATTATCATGCCTTTGAAGGTTTTATTAAACCTCTCAACTAGTGCATTTGTTAGGGGATGTCCGAAATTTGACAGAAAAATAATCACAGACTGTAGGAAAGTACCATCTTGCCTGGTATGTTACCCCCATATTTCACTGTATATATGTTGTTTTAGTCTATGTGTCACTGGTACCCTGCCAGGCAGGGCCCCAGTGCTCATAAGTATGTGCCCTGTATGTGTTCCCTGTGTGATGCCTAACTGTCTCGCTGAGGCTTTGCTAACCAGAACCTCAGTGGTTATGCTCTCTCTGCTTTCCAAATTTGTCACTAACAGGCTAGTGACTAAATTTAACAATTCACATTGGCATACTGGTACACCCATATAATTCCCTAGTATATGGTACTGAGGTACCCAGGGTATTGGGGTTCCAGGAGATCCCTATGGGCTTGAGCAGTTTTTTTTTGCCACCCATAGGGAGCTCTGACAATTCCTACACAGGCCTACGAGCGCAGCGTGCGTGAAATAACGTCCACGTTATTTCACAGCCATTTACCACTGCACTTAAGTAACTTATAAGTCACCTATATGTCTAACTTTCACCTGGTGAAGGTTGGGTGCAAAGTTACTTAGTGTGAGGGCACCCTGGCACTAGCCAAGGTGCCCCCACATCGTTCAGGGCAAATTCCCCGGATTTTGTGAGTGCGGGGACACCATTACACGCGTGCACTGCACGTGCACTGTAGAGCGTCACAATGGTAACTCCGAACATGGCCATGTAACATGTCTAAGATCATGGAATTGTCACCCCAGTGCCATTCTGGCATTGGGGGGACAATTCCATGATTCCCCTGAGTCTCTAGCTCAGAACCCGGGTACTTCCAAACTGCCTTTCCGGGGTCTCCACTGCAGCTGCTGCTGCCAAACCCTCAGACAGGTTTCTGCCCTCCTGGGGTCCAGGCAGCCCAGGAAGGGAGAACAAAGGACTTCCTCTGAGAGAGGGTGTAACACCCTCTCCCTTTGGAAATAGGTATGAAGGCTGGGAGGAGTGGCCTCCCCCAGCCTCTGGAAATGCTTTGATGGGCACAGATGGTGCCCATCTCTGCATAAGCCAGTCTACACCGTTTCAGGGATTCCCCAGCCCTGCTCTGGTGTGAAACTGGACAAAGGAAAGGGGAGTGACCACTCCCCTGCACCTCCCAGGGGAGGTGCCCAGAGCTCCTCCAGTGTGTCCCAGACCTCTGCCATCTTGGAAACAGAGGTGTTTGTGGCACACTGGACTGCTCTGAGTGGCCAGTGCCAGCAGGTGACGTCAGAGGCTCCTTCTGATAGGCTCTTACCTCTCTTGGTAGCCAATCCTCCCTCCTAGGTAGCCAAACCTCCTTTTTTGGCTATTTAGGGTCTCTGCTTTGGGGATCTCACCAGATAACGAATGCAAGAGCTCATCAGAGTTCCTCTGCATCTCCCTCTTCACCTTCTGCCAAAGGATCGACCGCTGACTGCTCAGGACGCCTGCAAAACCGCAACAAAGTAGGAAGAAGACTACTAGCAACCTTGTATCGCTTCATCCTGACAGCTTTCTCGACTGTTTCCAGGTGGTGCATGCTCTAGGGGTAGCCTGCCTCCTCTCTGCACCAGGAGCTCTGAAGAAATCTCCTGTGGGTCAACGGAATCTCCCCCTGCAACCGCAGGCAACAAAAGACTGCATCACCGGTCCTCTGGGTCCCCTCTCAGCACGACGAGCATGGTCCCTGGAACTCAGCAACTCTGTCCAAGTGGCTCCCACAGTCCAGTGACTCTTCAGTCCAAGTTTGGTGGAGGTAAGTCCTTGCCTCCCCACGCCAGACTGCATTGCTGGGTACTGCGTGATTTGCAGCTGCTCCGGCTCCTGTGCACTCTTCTAGGATTTCCTTCGTGCACAGCCAAGCCTGGGTCCCCTACATTCTAACCTGCAGTGCACAACCTCCTGAGTTGTCCTCCAGCATCGTGGGACTCCCTTTTGTGACTTTGGGTGGACTCCGGTTCACTTTTCTTCTAAGTGCCTGTTCAGGTACTTCTGCGGATGCTGTCTGCTTCTGTGAGGGCTCCCTACGTTGCTGGGCGCCCCCTCTGTCTCCTCACCCAAGTGGTGACATCCTGGTCCCTCCTGGGCCACAGAAGCATCCAAAAATCCTAACCGCGACCCTTGCAGCTAGCAAGGCTTGTTTGCGGTCTTTCTGCGTGGGAACACCTCTGCAAGCTTCTTCACGACGTGAGACATCCACCCTCCAAAGGGGAAGTTCCTAGTCCTCTTCGTTCTTGCAGAACACCAAGCTTCTTCCAACAGGTGGCAGCTTCCTTGCACCCTCAGCTGGCATTTCTTGGGCTCCTGCCCACTCTCGACACTGTTGCGACTCTTGGACTTGGTCCCCTTGTCTTACAGGTACTCAGGTCCGTAAATCCACTGTTGTTGCATTGCTGGTGTTTGTTCTTCCTGCAGAATCACTGTATCATGACTTCTGTGCTCTCTGGGGGTTGTAGGTGCACTTTACACCTACTTTTCAGGGTCTTGTGGTGGGCTATTTTTCTAACCCTCACTGTTTTCTTACAGTCCCAGGGACCCTCTACAAGCTCACATAGGTTTGGGGTCCATTTGTGGTTCGCATTCCACTTTTGGAGTATATGGTTTGTGTTGCCCCTATACGTATGTGCTCCTATTGCAATCTACTGTAACTTTACATTGCTTGCATTACTTCCTTTTGCTATTATCTGCTATATCTTATTCTCATACTGAGGGTACTCACTGAGATACTTTTGGCATATTGTCATAAAAATAAAGTACCTTTATTTTTTGTATATCTGTGTATTGTGTTTTCTTATGATATTGTGCATATGACACCAGTGGTATAGTAGGAGCTTTACATGTCTCCTAGTTCAGCCTATGCTGCTCTGCTATAGCTACCTTCTATCAGCCTAAGCTGCTAGAAACACCTCTTCTACACTAATAAGGGATAACTGGACCTGGCACAATGTGTAAGTACCTCTGGTACCCACTACAAGCCAGGCCAGCCTCCTACACAGACCGTTTGGGAAATGGTTAATCTCAGAGACTTGACTATCACGCAAAAAGACTTGGCATGGATGATGGTGACCAGATGTCTGCCAACAAAACTGGCAAAATCTTCACAATCCCCCAGGGAAGGATGTGCAGCAGAATAATCAATGTTACATTTCATATGGAGCTGCCAAGAAGCCCAGCATATGTGGAAGACTACGGGCAAAATGATAACGGAACTGCCAGGACAAAAAACTATGACATGTGTTAATCCTATATGGTTCAAACATGACCTAGGAAGAAAATAAGAAAATAACTTTGTTTGAGAATCATAAATTGCATAAAAGAAGCAATGTGGGTACATAGAAATATATCCATCCTTCAGCATCAACAGCTATTTATGAAAGAATGTAAAAAATTTTTTTTTAACAAAATGTATACATATATGTGTATCCACCTTCAAAGATGTGGTTCAGAATGAGCAAAACAAGCTTGGAAAACTAAAAAATTGTCTGCATGTTTTTTTTTAAATTAGTGAGGTTAAAACTCCAAGACTTTACCCTCTGAGGTTGTCCATGGAAGGTTAAATGTACAGCTCCCTTTTGAGGGAACGCTTAAAATGTTAAATTGTGACTTTTTTTTATAAATAAAGTTTATTTTCATTTAAAAAAAAGAGTGTGGAAATGATAAAGGAAGGAGTATGCTTCAATGTATCGAGAGCTGCTGCATTCAAAGAACCAACAAGCCAGTGAGGTCCACTTTACTGACCGGTGGACACTAGATACCAAAATCCACACTATGGACCTGCCTGTGCCAAGGTTAGTGGCACTGCGACCCCTCGTGGACGAACTGCATCATTACCCGAGGTAGTGGTTCCCAAACTTCGGACAATCGGAAGGACAGTCCACTCCAGACTGTAACAGGACCAGGAGAAAGCTCCAGTCGAGGGACTTCAGGAACCACCAGGACCTTCCACCAGAGTGTCCTGCTGACTTGCAAGTGACCCTCGATCCGACCTACCTCCTGCTTCCAAGGGCATCTTTACGCACAGCTCTTGGCTCACCAATTCGATCTGCACCCGGCCGTCCTGCTGTGTTATAAGGGTCCCTCACCCCTTGCGACCTCAACTCTCCTGGACTTACATTTAAACTTACCTGTGCAGTGCTCTTCCAAGTGGCACCCGCAGTGGCCTGGCACCTGCTCCAAAGACCACTTCCTGCTGCTCCCACCAAAACCGGGAGCCGCCCGAACTTCTGCAGCTGACCCATAGTGGCTATCGATGACCTCAACTTACCTGCAAAGGGAGACCTTGGTAATCGCACTGCCTGATTTCATGTGTATTTTTAATGTTTATCCACGATTGATTCCTATGGTGCGTAATTACGTACAAAAACACTAAGGGGCATATTTAAGAGCCATTATAATGTCAAATGAGTGTAATTGTTTTTTCTAATGTGGCATTAGAAGGCCAAAAACAGCGTGTCATATTTACAAAGGGGCACAATGCATGCATTGCGCCACCTTGTAACCCGTTGCCTACATTATGCCCATGCCAGGCATATTGTATGCAAATGGGGCGTTCCCCGTGAAGGGGGGGGGGGGGGCAAAAGTATGGTGCATAGAAATTTAAGAGATTTCTTTGCATCATTTCTTTCGGCACGTTTAACGCCTGCTCTGAGCAGGCGTTAAAAGGAGGCTTCCATTGGTTACAATAGGCCTCTGGGTGCTTTTCAGGATTAGCAACAAAAGTTTTGACGCTAATCCTGCAAAGCGCCGGACTAGCATAAAACATTCTGATGCTAGTCCCCTAACTAAGGACATGGTGCGCCGTATTTTAAGTACTGGGTGCAGCGCCACTTTCCTTAAATATGCCCCTAATTTGATTAAACTTCAAAAATCCATACTTACCCGATTTTGATGATCGTGGCCTTAAAATTTGCATTAAAATTGGAAGTATCTTCAGAAATTGGTCTCGAGTTATTCTTTTGAGTGTGTCTTGCTTTATTGTTACTGTAACTACAACAAATGCTTTGCACTTCTCCAAGATTATCCTAACTGCTCTACCAAGCTACCATAGAAATTTGAGCATTGGGTGGTCTAGTTATTACCTATATAAAACAACGTGTGGTTGTGAGGACCCTCAACAGTGTGCCTAGCTTTGCACACTACATAGAGCGTCCTACAGGTGGTGCAAGGGGCTTGTTAATATGCCCCATTTATTTCAGTAATAATATCCAGGCTGTACGCTTTACAATTGCAGATTATCTCCTTACGTACATTTGCATTTCATTCAGGCAGTAGCACCCTGGCAGGAAGGCTTGTTTAGCTGTCTGCCAGGCTTTGGTTTCACAGCACAGGAGACTAACTGATTGACATTAAACCTATAGGAATTAACTGTCCCGGTACGCTTGTCTTTTTACGAAAAGTAAGGGAACTGTTTTTCATAAATCCAAAAAGTATGTGCACGTTGTGCCCCTTCAATGCTGCCCACTTCAACCTCTGCTGCCACCTTCCCAAGAGTAAATATGGCCATTTCTTGTTGTTTTAAATGTCTGCAAAGGCCCAGACATTATACTAAATAGGACAAACAGAGATGGAGGACAGGCGACAGCTAGAGCCAGGGACAACAAACCAGAACCCGAGCAGGAAGAGGAGCTGGAAGAAGAAGAGGCAGAACAAGGTCCTCCACGGGCAGGCAGGAAAAGGACAAGGCAAAGGAAGGAAGATTCCAAAGCCAGAGACGAGGGAGAGGTACTTGGGGTGCCCGGAGGACCTGACCATCCAGGCAGCCCTGTAGGAAATAAACCTGTAGCTGTCATGATAGCAGCGACAGAAGCCCCAGAGGAAGAAGCACCGTGGACAGGTGTCCCAGAAGTCGCAACAGAGATCTTCATTGAGGATGCTGAAGAAGAAAAGCGGGATGCAAGGACCAGAATGCAGCTCAGCCCCCCAGTAGAGCAGCACAGGTCCCTCACTCCCAGTAGTGGTTTTTCACCCAGACACTGACAGCTAGCAATGAGACATGGCTATATCATTGCCCACCCTAAACGTCAGGTGTGTGAAGGATCAGGTCAGGAGGATTGGTGGCCCGGAACTGAGATATCTGCTCTCTGCAAGAATGCAGTATTCCATACGCCCAGTCGTATAGTCAGCTGAAACTGCAGCGGACATTTGGGCCATCTTTCTGATCGGGAGAAAACAATTGCAAATCATCTGGAGTCGGCATTATGATTAGGGGGAAGCATTTTAACACAAAGAGGGTTACAGAGCAGGTCAAGGGCAGAGTGCTGATCGTGGACGGCTGGTGGCCTTGAAAGTCCCTTTGGCTCATCAATGTCTATGCACCCCAAGAGAAGAATGACCAGCTCAAGAAGTTCAGGTTGCTCCGGATGCCGCTCGTGACCTCTAAGATCACCATAGTAGAGGTGGATGGATGCACTAGGTCAGACTCTGGATGCATCCAGGCTGTTGGTGGAGATAATAGGTAAGGCATCCCTGTGGGCTATCATCAGGAGCATTGGGCTCAACACCAGGAACTTCTCCTGGACCAGGACAGACGGATCTGTGCATTCACTGATTGACTTCCAATTCACCTCCTCAACGGTAACTCCTGGGTGAAGCTCCACGGTCACAGAGCAGTTAGTTTCAGGGGAACTTGCAGGGAAGTTACCCACTGGGCCCAGTCGTGGAAGCAGAACTGCTCTGCTGGAAAATGAGGAGTTAGTGGCGAACCTCAGAATCGTGAGGGGAGGGACATAAGGGACCTCTTTCACTCGACTAGCGAGTGGTGGGAGTGGGTGAAGAACAGGTTATGCAGTTTCTTCTAGGATACAAGCAGAGCAGCTGCACAGGCGGCCGCTGCACGACAGTGGTAGCGACCCTTGACCCAAGGGTAGGCCGCTCCCCCTGCCCCTGCAGCTCCTCCAGGTTCCTGAGTTCCTGAGACCCACCTCACAGTAAGTACCCCCCCTCCCAGCCCCTCGCTCTGCCCCGCGCTACTCACCCTCTCTCCTGCTCCTGCTTCTTTTCTTCTTCTCTGTTCTTCTGTTCTTCCTCCTCACTCCTCGTCTGTAATCTTCTTCTGTACTCTTCTTTCCCCCGTCTACACTCTTCTTCTCTTCTTCCTCATCTTCTTCTGTGGTCTTCTGCCCTCTGTTCTTCGTTTTCTGTATCTTCTTCTGTGTTCTTCTGTTCTTCCTGTCTTCCTTTCTTCTCTCCTTCCGGTCTTCTGGTCTTCCTTTCTTCTCTCCTTCCGGTCTTCTGTTCTTCTTTTCTTCTTTTCCTCTGTTCTTCTGTTCTTCTGTCTTCTGTCTTCGGCTCTTCTGCCTTCTTCTGTGTTCTTCTGTGTTCTTCTGTTCTTCCGGTCTTCCTTTCTTCTCTCCTTCCGGTCTTCTGGTCTTCCTTTCTTCTCTCCTTCCGGTCTTCTGTTCTTCTGTCTTCGGCTCTTCTGCCTCCTCCGTCCTCTTCTCCCCGCGCCTGCCCTCCTGCTCCTGCCTCATCCCCCTCCCTCACTCGCATCCCCCTCTCTATCTCTCCAATCTAGCCCGTTCACTATCTACCTCCCTCACTCCTCCTATCTACCTATCTCTCTATCTCTCTATCCCACTATCTAACTCCCTCACTCTCCACCTCCTCCTATCTTCCTATCTCTCTATCTATTTCCTTATCTATCGATTTCCCTATCTATCTATTTTCTCTATCTATTTCTCTATCTCTCCCCCCTCTCGCCACCCCCTCTATTACCTATCTTCCTATCCTCTCACTCTACCTCTCACCCTCACCCACCTCTACAACCCCCCCTCCCCTATCTTCACAACCCTACTCCTATCTTTCTCCCTATCTCCTAAACCTCCTAACACTCACCCCCTCCACCTTTAAACCCCCCTCCCCCAGCTCTTCTCACTCTACCTGTCCCCCCCTCCCTCGCGCTTTCCCGCCGCGACCCCCTGCACGCCCCCGCCCCCCAGCTCCCATTCGCCCCCAGCTGACCCCTCCCCCCCCTCCTACCTCATATGGTGGCTGCTGTGCGACCGCGCAGCGGGCGCACCGGAGGCGCGCTAAAGGCAAGCCCGTCCGCGCCTGTCCCGCGCCCAGCGCCACGACCCCTGGTCCCCAGCGCTCCCAAGCCCTGCTGACCCGCTACGACCCCACCACCCTCCACGCCCTCAACCCAGGACGCTCCAACACCTGCTTCCAAGCTCACCCCAAACGCACCCATGGACCCTTCGCCTGCAACTCCTGCAAACGCATCTTCCACCACGCAACAACCACGACCACAAGCCCACGCGCCATCAACCACCTCAAGTGCATCCTAGTCAACGCTCGCTCCGTCCACAAACACGCCGTTGAACTCTGGGACCTCCTGGACTCCATAGCACCGGAAGTCGCCTTCATCACGGAGACCTGGATGAACGCCTCCTCGGCCCCTGACATCGCCACTGCCATCCCCGAAGGCTACAAGATCTCCAGAAAAGACCGCACCAACCAAGTAGGAGGAGGTATCGCCATCGTCTTCAAAGACTCCATCAGCGTCACCACCTCCACCGAAGACACCCCTCTCGCCGCTGAACACCTGCATTTTCAGATTCGCACCGACCCGAGGACCACCCTCAGAGGATCCCTCGTCTACCGTCCTCCCGGGCCACGCGCCCCTTTCAGCGACGCCATCGCCGACTTCATCTCCCCGCACGCCCTCGCCTCTCCGGACTACATCCTCCTAGGCGACCTCAACTTCCATCTGGAACAAAACAACGACCCCAACACCACCACCCTGCTCGACAACCTCGCCAACCTCGGCCTCAAACAACTGGTGAACACCGCCACCCACATCGCTGGACACACGCTTGACCCCATCTTCTCCGCCAGCAAACACGTCTTCTTCAGCCACGCCTCTGCCCTACACTGGACCGACCACAGCTGCGTCCACTTCACATTCCGACGCGAGACCCGCCACCTCCGCACCCAACCCATCCCTCGCCAACAGTGGAACAAGATCCCCGAAGAGCAACTCTTCTCCGCACTCGCCGCCAACCAACCCACCCTCACCACCGACCCCAACGACGCAGCCCTCAACCTCACAAACTGGATCTCCAACTGCGCAGACATCCTTGCTCCCCTCAAATGCACGCATCGACAGACCAACACCAAAAAACCTCTCTGGTTCTCTGACACCCTCAAAGAATCAAAGAAAACTTGTCGCGCCCTTGAGAAAGCCTGGCGCAAGGACCACACCGCTGACAACATGACCACCCTCAAGAACGCTACCCGCGAACACCACCACCTGATCCGCGCTGCCAAAAGGAACTTTTTCACCGACAGACTGGACAAAAACAGACACAACAGCAGAGAACTCTTCAGCATCGTCAAGGAGTTCTCCAACCCCAGCGCCAATGCCAACGCCGTCACGCCCTCACAGGATTTGTGCGAATCCCTCACCACTGTCTTCCATCGCAAGATTAGCGACCTCCACGACAGCTTCGGACACCAGACCCAACCAAACACCACCGAACCGACATCCACGGCCATCACTCTCAACAACTGGACCCACATCAACACGGAAGAAACCAAATCCATCATGAACTCTATCCACTCCGGCGCCCCTTCGGACCCCTGCCCGCACTTCATCTTTAACAAAGCAGACAACATCATCGCCCCGCACCTCCAGACCGTCATCAACTCTTCTTTTTCCTCTGCTACCTTCCCCGAATGCTGGAAACACGCCAAAGTCAACGCCCTACTAAAGAAACCTACGGCTGACCCGAGCAACCTGAAAAACTTCCGCCCCATCTCTCTTCTGCCTTTCCCAGCCAAAGTAATAGAGAAGACCGTCAACAAACAGCTGACCACCTTCCTGGAAGACAACAACCTGCTCGACCCCTCACAAACCGGATTCCAAACCAACCACAGCACTGAAACCGCCCTCATCTCAGTCACTGACGACATCAGAACCCTGATGGACAACGGTGAAACAGTCGCCCTCATTCTGCTCGACCTCTCGGCTGCCTTTGACACCGTCTGTCACCGCACCCTAATCACCCGCCTCCGCTCCACCGGGATCCAAGGCCAGGCCCTGGACTGGATCGCCTCCTTCCTCGCAAACCGTTCCCAAAGAGTTTACCTCCCTCCGTTTCGCTCAGAACCCACCGAGATCATCTGCGGCGTACCCCAAGGCTCATCACTCAGCCCGACACTCTTCAATGTCTACATGAGCCCCCTCGCCAACATCGTACGCAAGCACGATATCATCATCACCTCCTACGCCGACGACACGCAACTTATACTCTCCCTCACCAAGGACCCCGCCAGCGCCAAGACCAACCTACAAGAGGGTATGAAGGACGTCGCAGATTGGATGAGGCTCAGCCGCCTAAAGCTGAACTCTGAAAAAACGGAAGTCCTCATCCTCGGCAACACCCCGTCCGCCTGGGACGACTCCTGGTGGCCCACGGCCCTCGGCACCGCACCGACCCCCACAGACCACGCCCGCAACCTCGGCTTCATCTTGGACCCTCTTCTCACCATGAGCAAGCAAGTCAACGCCGGGTCCTCCGCCTGCTTCCTCACCCTCCGCATGCTCCGCAAGATCTTCCGCTGGATCCCCGCCGACACCAGAAAAACCGTGACCCACGCCCTCGTCACGAGCCACCTGGACTACGGCAACACCCTCTACGCCGGGACCACAGCCAAACTCCAAAATCGCCTGCAACGCATTCAAAACGCCTCGGCCCGCCTCATCCTCGACATACCCCGCAGCAGCCACATCTCCGCACACCTGAGACACCTGCATTGGCTCCCAGTCAGCAAAAGGATCACCTTCCGACTTCTCACCCACGCACACAAAGCCCTCCACGACAAGGGACCGGAATACCTCAACAGACGCCTCAGCTTCTACGTCCCCACCCGCCTCCTCCGCTCCTCTGGCCTCGCACTCGCTGCTGTCCCTCGCATCCGCCGCTCCACGGCGGGTGGGAGATCTTTCTCCTTCCTGGCGGCCAAGACCTGGAACTCCCTCCCCACCAGCCTCAGGACCACCCAGGACCACTCCGCTTTCCGGAGACTCCTAAAGACCTGGCTGTTCGAGCAGCGATAACCCCCCCTTTTTCCCCTAGCGCCTTGAGACCCGCACGGGTGAGTAGCGCGCTTTATAAATGTTAATGATTTGATTTGATTTGAAAAGCCTGCGAGACCCTGTTGTTTAGACTCACGTCGGGAAAGACGGCGTGTTGTTTAGATTCACCTCCTGGGAGGATGTGAGACCCTGTTATTTAAACTTACCTCCTGGAAGGCTGCGATACCCTGTTGTTTAGATTCACGTTTTGGAAGGCTGTGAGACTCTGTTGTTTAGAATCATCTTGGGGAGGGCTGTGAGACCCTGTTGCTTTTACTCACCTCCCTCCGGTAGGGCTGCAAGACCCTGTTTAGACTCACCTCCTGGAAGGCTGTGAGACCCTGTTGTTTAGAGTCACCTCCAGGAAGGCGAGTCCCTGTTGTTTAGGCTTACCTCAGGGAGGGCTGTGAGCCCCTGTTGTTCAGACTCACCTCTGGGAAGGCGAGTCCCTGTTGTTTAGACTCAACCCCCTCTGGGAAGGCTGTGAGACCCTGTTGTTTAGACTCACCTCGGGGAGGGCTGCGGGACCCTGTTGTTTAGACTCACCAGGGGGAGGACCATGGGTGAGCACAGCTCCTGCACATAGCTGTAGATGCATGGGATGAGCACAGCTCCTGCAGATAGCTCCTGCACACAGCTGTACCAGCATAGGATGAGCATAGCTCCTGCACATAGCTGTAGGTGCATGGGATGAGCACAGCTCCTGCACATGAGATGACCATTGCTCCTGTACATGGGATGAGCACAGCTCCTGCACACAGGTGCGTGGGATGAGCACAGCTCCTGCACATAGCTGTAGGTGCAATGGATGAGCCCAGCTCCTGCTCATAGCTGTACCTGCATGGGATGAGAACAGCTCCTGCACACAGCTTTAGGTGCATGGGATGAGCACAGCTCATGCACATAGCTGTAGGTGCATGGGATGAGCACAGCTCCTGCACATGAGATGACCATTGCTCCTGTACATGGGATGAGCACAGCTCCTGCACACAAGTGCGTGGGATGAGCACAGCTCCTGCACAGAGCTGTAGCTGCATGGGATGAGCACAGCTCCTGCACATAGCTGTAGGTGCATGGGATGTGCACAGCTCCTGCGCATAGCTGTAGGTGCATGCGATGAGCACAGCTCCTGCACATAGCTGTAGGTGCATGCGATGAGCACAGCTCCTGTGCATAGCTGTAGGTGCATGGGATGAGCCCAGCTCCTGCATATAGCTGTAGCTGCATGGGATGAGCACAGCTTCTGCACACAACTCCTGCACATGAGGTGAGCACAGCTCCTGCGCCTAACAGAAAGGTGCATGGGATGAGGACAGCTCCTGCACATAGCTGTAGGTGCATGTGATGAGAACAGCTCCTGCACATAGCTGTAGGCGCATGTGATGGGCACAGCTCCTGCACATAGCTGTAGGTGCATGTGATGAGCACAGCTCCTGCACATAGCTTTAGGTGCAAGGGATATGAACAATTCCTGCACATAGCTGTAGATGCATGGGATGAGCACAGCTCCTGCACATAGCTGTAGGTCCACAGGATGAGCACAGCTCCTGCACACAGCTATAGGTGCAAGGGATGAGTACAGCTCCTGTACACAGCTCCGGAGCATGGGGTGAGCCTAGCTCCTATAGGTGCATGGGTTGACCACAGCTTCTCCACACAGGTGTAGATGCCTGGGATCAGCATAGCTTCTGCACACAGCTGCAGGTGCATGGGATAAATACAGCTCCTGCACACAGCTGTTCCTGCATGGGATGAGGACAGCTCCTGCACACAGCCCTGGGTGCATGCGATGAGCACAGCTCCTGTTCCTGCACACAGCTCCTGCACATGGGATGGAGCACAGCTCCTGCGCATAGCAGTGGGTGCATGGGATGAGAACAGCTCCTGCACATAGCTGTAGGTGGATGGGATGAGCACAGCTCCTGCACACAGCTGTAGGTGCACGGGATGAGCACAGCTTCTGCACACAGCTGTAGGTGCATGGGATGCGCATAGCTCTTGCACATAGCTGTAGCTGCATGGGATGAGCACTGCTCCTGCACACAAATGTAGGTGCATGGGATGAGCACACGTCCTGCACACAGGTGGAGCTGTGTGGGATGAGCACAGCTCCTGCATACAGCTGTAGGTGCAAGGGATGAGCATAGCTCCTGCACACAGGTGTAGCTGTGTGGGATGAGCACAGCTCCTGCATAGAGCTTTAGGTGCATGGGATTACCACAGTTCCTGCACATAGCTGTAGTTGCATAGGATGAGCACAGCTCCGGCACACAGGTGTAGGTGCATGGGATGAGCACAGCTCCTGCAAATAGCTCCTGCACACAGCTGTACCAGCATAGGATGAGCATAGCTTCTGCACATAGCTGTAGGTGCATGGGATGAGCACAGCTCCTGCACATGAGATGACCATTGCTCTTGTACATGGGATGAGCAGAGCTCCTGCACACAGGTGCGTGGGATGAGCACAGCTCCTGCACAGAGCTGTAGCTGCATGGGTTGAGCACAGCTCCTGCACATAGCTGTAGGTGCATGGGATGTGCACAGCTCCTGCACATAGCTGTAGGTGCATGCGATGAGCACAGCTCCTGCACATAGCTGTAGGTGCATGGGATAAATACAGCTCCTGTACACAGCTGTACCCGCATGGGATGAGGACAGCTCCTGCACACAGCCCTGGGTGCATGCGATGAGGACAGCTCCTGCTCCTGCACACAGCTCCTGCACATGGGATGGAGCACAGCTCCTGTGCAGAGCAGTAGGTGCATGGGATGAGAACAGCTCCAGCACATAGCTGTAGGTGGATGGGATGAGCACAGCTCCTGCACATAGCTGTGGGTGCATGGGATGAGCACAGCTCCTGCACACAGCTGTAGGTGCACGGGATGAGCACAGCTTCTGCACACAACTCCTGCACATGAGGTGAGCACAGCTCCTGCGCCTAACAGAAAGGTGCATGGGATGAGGACAGCTCCTGCACATAGCTGTAGGTGCATGTGATGAGAACAGCTCCTGCACATAGCTGTAGGCGCATGTGATGGGCACAGCTCCTGCACATAGCTGTAGGTGCATGTGATGAGCCCAGCTCCTGCTCATAGCTGTACCTGCATGGGATGAGAACAGCTCCTGCACACAGCTTTAGGTGCATGGGATGAGCACAGCTCATGCACATAGCTGTAGGTGCATGGGATGAGCACAGCTCCTGCACATGAGATGACCATTGCTCCTGTACATGGGATGAGCACAGCTCCTGCACACAAGTGCGTGGGATGAGCACAGCTCCTGCACAGAGCTGTAGCTGCATGGGATGAGCACAGCTCCTGCACATAGCTGTAGGTGCATGGGATGTGCACAGCTCCTGCGCATAGCTGTAGGTGCATGCGATGAGCACAGCTCCTGCACATAGCTATAGGTGCATGCGATGAGCACAGCTCCTGTGCATAGCTGTAGGTGCATGGGATGAGCCCAGCTCCTGCATATAGCTGTAGCTGCATGGGATGAGCACAGCTTCTGCACACAACTCCTGCACATGAGGTGAGCACAGCTCCTGCGCCTAACAGAAAGGTGCATGGGATGAGGACAGCTCCTGCACATAGCTGTAGGTGCATGTGATGAGAACAGCTCCTGCACATAGCTGTAGGCGCATGTGATGGGCACAGCTCCTGCACATAGCTGTAGGTGCATGTGATGAGCACAGCTCCTGCACATAGCTGTAGGTGCAAGGGATATGAACAATTCCTGCACATAGCTGTAGATGCATGGGATGAGCACAGCTCCTGCACATAGCTGTAGGTCCACAGGATGAGCACAGCTCCTGCACACAGCTATAGGTGCAAGGGATGAGTACAGCTCCTGTACACAGCTCCGGAGCATGGGGTGAGCCTAGCTCCTATAGGTGCATGGGTTGACCACAGCTTCTCCACACAGGTGTAGATGCCTGGGATCAGCATAGCTTCTGCACACAGCTGCGGGTGCATGGGATAAATACAGCTCCTGCACACAGCTGTTCCTGCATGGGATGAGGACAGCTCCTGCACACAGCCCTGGGTGCATGCGATGAGCACAGCTCCTGCTCCTGCACACAGCTCCTGCACATGGGATGGAGCACAGCTCCTGCGCATAGCAGTGGGTGCATAGGATGAGAACAGCTCCTGCACATAGCTGTAGGTGGATGGGATGAGCACAGCTCCTGCACACAGCTGTAGGTGCACGGGATGAGCACAGCTTCTGCACGCAGCTGTAGGTGCATGGGATGCGCATAGCTCTTGCACATAGCTGTAGCTGCATGGGATGAGCACTGCTCCTGCACACAAATGTAGGTGCACGGGATGAGCACACGTCCTGCACACAGGTGGAGCTGTGTGGGATGAGCACAGCTCCTGCATACAGCTGTAGGTGCAAGGGATGAGCATAGCTCCTGCACACAGGTGTAGCTGTGTGGGATGAGCACAGCTCCTGCATAGAGCTTTAGGTGCATGGGATTACCACAGTTCCTGCACATAGCTGTAGTTGCATAGGATGAGCACAGCTCCGGCACACAGGTGTAGGTGCATGGGATGAGCACAGCTCCTGCAAATAGCTCCTGCACACAGCTGTACCAGCATAGGATGAGCATAGCTTCTGCACATAGCTGTAGGTGCATGGGATGAGCACAGCTCCTGCACATGAGATGACCATTGCTCCTGTACATGGGATGAGCAGAGCTCCTGCACACAGGTGCGTGGGATGAGTACAGCTCCTGCACAGAGCTGTAGCTGCATGGGTTGAGCACAGCTCTTGCACATAGCTGTAGGTGAATGGGATGTGCACAGCTCCTGCACATAGCTGTAGGTGCATGCGATGAGCACAGCTCCTGCTCATAGCTGTAGGTGCATGGGATAAATACAGCTCCTGTACACAGCTGTACCCGCATGGGATGAGGACAGCTCCTGCACACAGCCCTGGGTGCATGCGATGAGCACAGCTCCTGCTCCTGCACACAGCTCCTGCACATGGGATGGAGCACAGCTCCTGCACATAGCAGTAGGTGCATGGGATGAGAACAGCTCCAGCACATAGCTGTAGGTGGATGGGATGAGCACAGCTCCTGCACATAGCTGTGGGTGCATGGGATGAGCACAGCTCCTGCACACAGCTGTAGGTGCACGGGATGAGCACAGCTTCTGCACACAGCTGTAGGTGCATGGGATGCGCATAGCTCATGCACATAGCTGAAGCTGCATGGGATGAGCACTGCTCCTGCACACAAATGTAGGTGCACGGGATGAGCACAGCTCCTGCACACAGGTGTAGCTGTGTGGGATGAGCACAGCTCCTGCATACAGCTGTAGGTGCACGGGATGAGCACAGCTCCTACGTATAGCTTTAGGTGCATGGGATTACCACAGTTCCTGCACATAGCTGTAGTTGCATAGGATGAGCACAGCTCTGGCACACAGGTGTAGATGCATGGGATGAGCACAGCTCCTGCAGATAGCTCCTGCACACAGCTGTACCAACATAGGATGAGCATAGCTTCTGCACATAGCTGTAGGTGCATGGGATGAGCACAGCTCCTGTACATGAGATGACCATTTCTCCTGTACATGTGATGAGCACAGCTCCTGCACACAGGTGCGTGGGATGAGCACAGCTCCTGCACAGAGCTGTAGCTGCATGGGATGAGCACAGCTCCTGCACATAGCTGTAGGTGCATGGGATGTGCACAGCTCCTGCACATAGCTGTAGGTGCATGCGATGAGCACAGCTCCTGCTCACAGCTGTGGGTGCTTGGGATGAGCACAGCTTCTGCACACAACTCCTGCACATGAGGTGAGCACAGCTCCTGCGCATAACAGTAGGTGCATGGGACATAGCTGTAGGTGCAAGGGATATGAACAATTCCTGCACATAGTTGTAGATGCATGGGATGAGCAGAGTTCCTACACATAGCTGTAGGTGCATGTGATGAGCACAGCTCCTGCACATAGCTGTAGGTCCACAGGATGAGCACAGCTCCTGCACACAGCTATAGGTGCATGGGATGAGCACAGCTCTTACACACAGCTATAGGTGCAAGGGATGAGCACAGCTCCTGTACACAGCTCCGGAGCATGGGGAGAGCCTAGCTCCTGCACATAGCTGTAGGTGCATGGGTTGACCACAGCTTCTCCACACAGGTGTAGATGCCTGGGATCAGCATAGCTCCTGCACGCAGCTGTGGGTGCATGGGATGAATACAGCTCCTGTACACAGCTGTACCTGCATGGGATGAGGACAGCTCCTGCACACAGCTCTGGGTGCATTCGATGAGCACAGCTCCTGCACATGGGATGGAGCACAGCTCCTGCGCATAGCAGTAGGTGCAAGGGATGAGCACAGCTTCTGCACATAGCTGTAGGTGCATGGGATGAGCACTGCTCCTGCACATAGCTGTAGGTGCACAGGATAAGCAGAGCTCCTGCACACAGCTGTAGGTGCATGGGATGAGCACAGCTCCTGCATAAGGGGTCAGCACAGCTCCTACACATGGGTTGAGCATAGGTCCTGCACATAGGTGTAGGTGCCTGGGTTGACCACAGCTCCTCCACACAGGTGTAGGTGCATGGGATGAGCATAGCTCCTGCACACAGCTGTTGGTGCGTGGGATGAATACAGATGCTGCACACAGCTCTACCTGCATGGGATAAGCACAGCTTCTGCACACAATTGTGGGTGCATTGGATCAGCACAGCTCCTGCACACAGCTCCTGAACATGGGGTGAGCACAGCTCCAGCTGTACCAGCATGGGATGAGCACAGCTCCTGCACATAGCTGTAGGTGCATGGGATGAGCACAGCTCCTGCACATAGCTGTAGGTGCATGGGATGAGCACAGCTCCTGCACATAGCTGTAGGTGCATGGGATGTGCACAGCTCCTGCACATAGCTGTAGGTGCATGCGATGAGCACAGCTCCTGCTCACAGCTGTGGGTGCTTGGGATGAGCACACCTTCTGCACACAACTCCTGCACATGAGGTGAGCACAGCTCCTGCGCATAACAGTAGGTGCATGGGACATAGCTGTAGGTGCAAGGGATATGAACAATTCCTGCACATAGTTGTAGATGCATGGGATGAGCAGAGCTCCTACACATAGCTGTAGGTGCATGTGATGAGCACAGCTCCTGCACATAGCTGTAGGTCCACAGGATGAGCACAGCTCCTGCACACAGCTATAGGTGCATGGGATGAGCACAGCTCCTACACACAGCTATAGGTGCAAGGGATGAGCACAGCTCCTGTACACAGCTCCGGAGCATGGGGAGAGCCTAGCTCCTGCACATAGCTGTAGGTGCATGGGTTGACCACAGCTTCTCCACACAGGTGTAGATGCCTGGGATCAGCATAGCTCCTGCACGCAGCTGTGGGTGCATGGGATGAATACAGCTCCTGCACACAGCTGTACCTGCATGGGATGAGGACAGCTCCTGCACACAGCGCTGGGTGCATTCGATGAGCACAGCTCCTGCACATGGGATGGAGCACAGCTCCTGCGCATAGCAGTAGGTGCAAGGGATGAGCACAGCTTCTGCACATAGCTGTAGGTGCATGGGATGAGCACTGCTCCTGCACATAGCTGTAGGTGCACCGGATAAGCAGAGCTCCTGCACACAGCTGTAGGTGCATGGGATGAGCACAGCTCCTGCATAAGGGGTCAGCACAGCTCCTACACATGGGTTGAGCATAGGTCCTGCACATAGCTGTAGGTGCCTGGGTTGACCACAGCTCCTCCACACAGGTGTAGGTGCATGGGATGAGCATAGCTCCTGCACACAGCTTTTGGTGCGTGGGATGAATACAGATCCTGCACACAGCTCTACCTGCATGGGATAAGCACAGCTTCTGCACACAATTGTGGGTGCATTGGATGAGCACAGCTCCTGCACACAGCTCCTGAACATGGGGTGAGCACAGCTCCAGCTGTACCAGCATGGGATGAGCACAGCTCCTGCACATAGCTGTAGGTGCATGGGATGAGCACAGCTCCTGCACATAGCTGTAGGTGCATGGGATAAGCACAGCTCCTGCACACAGGTGCAGGCGCATGAGATGAGCACAGCTCCTGCACACAGCTGTAGGTGCATGAGATGAGCACACCTTCTGAACTTCTTGATCTAAAAGTAGAAGGGCCGACTTGGTAATATGTTGAGCTCTGAAGCCCATTTGGGTAGGATGTAGGAGCTCATGGCTTTCAAGATAGCAGGTTAATTGATAATAATAACATGTTTCTCCAAAATCTTAGCCGAGATGGGGAGAAGAGCAATAGGTCTGTAGTTTTCTAATAAAGAAGGATTTCGTTTCGGCTTTTTTAGAAGAGGCTTATTGATGGCGTATTTAAAAGATTGAGGAAGGGAGCCCGAGGATAGAGAATAATTCAAAATTTTGGTAAGCGGGGGGACAATGTTATCCGATACCCGTAGGAGAATGGATGGAGAGGCGGGGTCCAAGGGGAGAACCAGTTTTAATTTTGGAAAGAAAGTTAGCAGTTGTAGCATCTGTAAGAGGTGTAAAAGTGGTTAGTGAGATCCCTGCAGAGGTGGGGTCCGTGACCTGATCATCTGAGGGCTCCTGGAGAGAAGAAGAGGGGAACCCAGAATATGTCTTGGTAACTTTATCCTGAAAGTGAAATGCCAGTAGATTACTGTGATTAATGGAGGCCTCTGTCATAGAGGCAGGCATGGGGGTTGTGGTGAGCTCTTCAAACATTTGAAAAATGTATTTCTGAGGGCAAGAGGAATTCTCTTTTTTGGCACCATAATAAGTGGACTGGGCAATTTTGATGTTTTGGTAATAAAGTCAAATAGATTGTGTATAGATTTCTCTAGCGTGGAGACTATAGTCCTTTCTCCATATTCTTTCTAACTTTTTACAGTTCTTCCTCAGTTCAAGAAGAAAAGGGGAAAACCAGGGTTTAGGCTTGTGAGAAGATTTTTTCACTCTTGGTTTAACAGGCAGAATAGCATCGAGGGAAGAGGAAATCCATTTATCAAATATATCTGCGGATTCTAAGGCAGGTAGATAGTTGGTCATAAGGAAGGCCCGGAGGGCTTTACGCCACTCATCAGGGACCAACTTTGACCAAATACGTCCAGAAGTTAAAGGACTAGGATGCAAATCCTGCAAGGCATCGTAAGGAAAAGAAAAAGATAGAAGGGAATGATCTGTCCAAGTTAGCGGCAGAGGGGATAAAACAGCGAGGTCAGCAACATTACTAAATATAAGGCCCATGGTATGACCCTTAAGGTGAGTGGGACCAGTTACATGTTGAGTTAACTCAAGTGCAGAGAGGTAGATAACGATTTGGCTGAGGGACAATCTACGTTATCAAGACAGATATTGAAATCTCCCAGGATAGTTAAGTTGGAGGATTTGCAAATAAGACTGGCTGCAGCCTCAGGTAGAGCATCTAGAAAGCAGGTACCAGGTCCCGGAGGCCGGTAAAGCAAAATTCCAGAAAAGGTGAAAGTAGGGGACAGATGTAAAGAGAATAGCAAGCTCTCACAGTCTGGGATATCAGAGGGCGATGTAACACACTTAGGGGGTGATTCTGACCCCGGCGGTCAAGGACCGCCGGGGCCAGGGTCGGCGGGAGCACCGCCAACAGGCTGGCGGTGCCCCGCAGGGCATTCTGACCGCGGCGGTTTGGCCGCGGTCAGACAAGGAAAACCGGCGGTCTCCCGCCGGTTTTCCGCTGCCCTGGGAATCCCCCATGGTCGGCGCAGCTTGCTGCGCCGCCATGGGGGATTCTGACACCCCATACCGCCATCCTGTTCCTGGCGGGAATGGCAGGATGGCGGTATGGGGTGTCGCGGGCCCCTGGGATGCCCAATGGCATGGGCACTGCAGGGGCCCCCGTAAGAGGGCCCCACTTTGTATTTCAGTGTCTGCTATGCAGACACTGAAATACGCGACGGGTGCCACTGCACCCGTCGCACATACCCACTCCGCCGGCTCCATTCGGAGCCGGCTTCCTCGTGGGGAGGGGTTTCCCGCTGGGCTGGTGGGCGGCCTTCTGGCGGTCGCCCACCAGCCCAGCGGGAAAGCCAGAATGGCCATATGGCGGCTCCCTCCACGCGGGCGGCGACCGCCGCCCGCGGGGGTCAGAATGACCCCCTTAATGGTGGTTTTATGAATAATGGCTATGCCGCCACCTCTTATGAGGGGTCTGTCCAAATGTAGAATAGAATATGTGGAAGGCAAGGAATTACAGACATCCACTATAGAGTCATCGCCCAACCAAGTTTCAGTAAGAAATAAGGCATCGGGCAAAAGGTCTTCTAGAAGAGTATAAATATGTAGAGAGTGAGCTGGTAAGGAGCGGCAGTTAAGCAGCAACATTCTGCCGAGTTGAAAAGACGGGGCGTCAGAGGGTGGGGATGGCAAGGCAGTCAAGGAGCAACTCGGGCATAGAAGAGGAGCAAGGGGACCAGCAGTACTATAAAGGGATAAACATGGCCCAGTCGTTCTGAGTGCCTGTAGCTGCGAGGAAGTGTAGACTAACCTATTAGGAATAGAAAAGGCAGCACCTCTGGGCACTTCAGGGCGCAGACGGGCACCAGCGGTGCGCCCACTGCGCAGCCGGCGGCCGTCCGGCATTAACTACAGCCGTGCGGGGCGACCCGGCCCGACACAAAGAACTGAGCAGCTAGACCGCTCACAAAAATGGCGGTCTCAGATGTCCCTGCTAGGAAGAGGAGAGAAACGGGGCGGCTGGTAGCCTCTGAACACGGACTCCGGCGCTCCCAAAATATAAAAGAAAAATTCTTAGGCCCAGAAGCAAAGGTTATACACACACACATTAACACAATAACAGCAATGATAAAAAATTGCCAATTAAAACATTAAAAATGGTTGAGTAAAATTGCTCACAAGCAGGATACAGTTGTATATTATGTGTAGCATTGTGCATCATACATGGGGCAAGCTCACAAGGCATTATGGGGCATATTTAAGAGCCCCTAGCGCCACCGGAGCGCCACTTTTGATGACTCTCCTGTGGCACAATGCCCTGTGCTGTATTTACAAGGTGGCGTTAAGCCAATTTTGGAGGCTTAACGCCACATTGTAAATACAGCCCCTTCACACACAGCACTTTGCGTGGAAGGGGCGTGCAATGGGTATTACTGTGGGCGTGCCACAGCAACACCCATTGCATTTTGATGAGTTTTCGTAAACCTGAGGTAGCGCCAAAATCTAATGCCACCCATTTCTCCTTGTTTTTTGCATTTTGTAGCACACATAGAAACAGCAAATCTTCATTTAAGATTGTTTTTGTGCAGGAAGGTGTTCCAAAAACGATCTCCCCCTCAATGCATCCATCCTTGCACTATGGTGCAAGGGTTGCTGCGTTGGTGCATGGCAGCGAATTTAGAGCCGGCTCAGGGGGAAGCACAGGGTTGTGACATATTCTAGTAAAATACGGCGCATCCCTGCATTTTGAAAATAATGGTGCGCAACGCTGCCAAATTTGGGGCCGCGCCACGCACCATAATTTTCTATTACATCTGGCCCTTTGTACTTTGATCCCACACCACCTACTTCCTTGCAGGCTCCTTGCTCCTGCCACTGACACCAGGGTGGCATGTGATTTGTCTTCCTATTCATCATGGTGGACATTGCCGCAGTAGTCTACTGTGTGCTCTCACTCTTTTGGTGCTCTGATGCATTGGCACCATGAATGATGGCACTAGTGCAGCAAAGCACAGGTACATTGCGTACAATCCTTGTGTTACATTCTCATCTGCCTGTAGCAGGCCCCACACGTGCTAATTGGAAGGGACAGCGCACCATTATGGATTGTCTGCCCCATTAGATTGTTCCGCCCTAAAGGGCATATTTATAAATCCTCGCGCCATATATACAAAGGGCTTCATTATGCCTGCGCCAGGCATAATGTATGCGAAGAGGGCGTTCCCTCATTAGGGGGGTGAAAAAATGGCGCAAGATAAGCTAACAGATTTTCTGGCACGTTTAACGCCTGCTCAGGGCAGGCGTTAAAAGGGGGCTTCCATTATTTATAATGGGCTCCTATGTACTCTGCAGGAGTAGCGCCAATATTCTGCAGAGTACATCAATAGCATCAATAAAAATGAGGCTATTGCATATCTTAGATACGGTGCACACATGGTGGTGGTAGGGGGCGCTAAGGGGCACAAGGAAAGTGGCGCTGCATGAAGAGCAGCGGCACTTTCCTTTAATATGCCCCTAAATTTGGGACATTTCCTTGCACACAACATATCTGCAACAAGCATATGTTGGTGTAAAGATGCTGAATGTGGATCAATGCATGCATTTTGAGACTTTGCTGATGTTGCACAAGGGGAATGTGCAGCTTGGATCCACATGGGTGACTATTTGTATGATGTACAGTGGCATTACGGGCGAGTGGCATTGTGCTGGTAGTGCAACTTTGATGCCACTTGTGCCAGTTCTTACGCATGTAGATGTCCCATTAAGCAGTACACCAACCATTCACACTACACACTCTATCTTGTCAGATGCTGAGATTATAGCTACTTGTACAGCTGCACAAATGATGTTCACAGACATGCCCCATGTGTTTTGTGAGTTGACGTTTGTGGCCATTCCCAAATGGCGCATGAAGTTGTGTGAGAGTTGTTTTTGGTCCATCCTGTTCAGTTTGCGTTCCACAGGTTGCGCACTTAAGGCCTGATTTTTTTCTCAAGTGGCAGAGTTCAGTGCAGCAGGAAATGGGTTGCATGATGCAGCGCCGGTTTTGAAACACAGGGATGTGCCATGTTTACTAGAACACAGTACACCCCTGCGATTCCCCTGCGCCTGCGCAGATTTGTTCTCCCTGCACCAACGCAGGCATTGTTGCAGCATGATGAAGGGGTGCCTTGAGGGGACAGACTGTTTATGTGCAGGAAGGTGTCCCTTCCTGCACACGCACAAGCTATTATGGCAAGGTGGCATTTCAATGTGTGCTGCAGGATGCAGCACACATGAGAAGGGCAATGCCACAAGGAGGAAGGAAAGCAGTTCGCCTTGTTATGCCATTCTGACACCACCCCTTGGGTGGTATTGACTTCAGTCCCAGTCTCTAATGTACAAATTGTGTTTGATCTGAGGCAACGACAATATGCAATGGGTGTTGTTGTGGCACAGGCACACTAATTGCACGTCCCTTCCAGGCAATGTGCTGCATATTTACATGGTGGTGAAAAGCCATAGTAAGTGGCTTATGTCCACATTGTGATTATGTCGGAGTGCATTGCGCATCCAGAGTGTCACTACAAGTGTGGCTTGGGTGGCGATGGGGCACTTTGATTCAGTGCCTATGTGTCCCGATGCAATCCTTTAGCATGCATTGAGTGTCCTATGTGGCTCCCCCTTCTGCCATTTGTGAGATTCCAGATAGTACCTCCTGCAACGTTCCCTGCATTTGCAGTAGTTCTTGGTGGTCTGCACTGTCCTGTCCTGCGATTCCAGTGACCAGCAGTAGGAAGGTAGCCTCTTTCTAGCCTTGTTACCCCCACTTTTGGCCTGTTTGTGAGTATATGTCAGGGTGTTTTCACTGTCTCACTGGGATCCTGCTAGCCAGGGCCCAGTGCTCATAGTGAAGACCCTATGTTCACAGTGTGTTTGTTATGTGTCACTGGGATCCTGCTAGCCAGGACCCCAGTGCTCATAAGTTTGTGGCCTATATGTGTTCCCTGTGTGGTGCCTAACTGTATCACTGAGGCTCTGCTAACCAGAACCTCAGTGTTTATGCTCTCTCTGCTTTTAAAATTGTCACTGCAGGCTAGTGACTATTTTCAACAATTCTGATTGGCACACTGGAACACCCTTATAATTCCCTAGTATATGGTACCTATGTACCCAAGGTATTGGGGTTCCAGGAGATCCCTATGGGCTGCAGCATTTCTATTGCCACCCATAGGGAGCTCAGACAATTCTTACACAGGACTGCCACTGCAGCCTGAGTGAAATAACGTCCACGTTATTTCACAGCCATTTTTCACTGCACATAAGTAACTTATAAGTCACCTATATGTCCAACCCTCACTTAGTGAAGGCTAGGTGCAAAGTTACTTAGTGTGAGGGCACCCTGGCACTAACCAAGGTGCCCCCACATGGTTCAGGGCAAATTCCCCGGACTTTGTGAGTGTTAATACCTATGTGTAGCTTCACAATGGTAACTCAGAACATGGCCATGTAACATGTCTAGGATCATGGAATTGTCACCCCAATACCATTTTGGTATTGGGGGGACAAATCCATGCTTCCCCAGGTCTCCAGTATAGAGCCCGGGTACTGCCAAACTAACTTTCCTGGGTTTTCTCTGCAGATACCGCTGCTGCCAACCCTCAGACAGGTTTCTGCCACCCTGGGGTCTGGGCAGCCCAGTCCCAGGAAGGCAGAACAAATGATCTCCTCTGAGAGAGGATGTTACACCCTCTCCCTTTGGAAATAGGTGTGAAGGGCCTGAGAGGAGTAGCCTCTCCTGGCCTCTTGAAATTCTTTGAAGGGCACAGATGGTGCCCTCCTTGCATAAGCCAGTATACACCGGTTCAGGGATCCCCCAGCCCTGCTCTGGCGTGAAACTGGACAAAGAAAAGGGGAGTGACCACTCCCCTGACCAGCACCTCTCAGGGGAGGTGCCCAGAGCTCCTCCAGTGTGTCCCAGACCTCTACCATCTTGGATGCAGGAATGTGAGGGCACAATGGACAGCTCTGTGTGGCCAGTGCCAGCAGGTGACATCAGAGACTCCTCCTGATAGGTGCTTACCTTTCTCTGTAGCCAATCCTCCTCTGAGGGCTATTTAGGGTCTCTCCTGTGGGCATCTCACCAGATAACGAATGCAAGAGCTCACCAGAGCTCCACTGCATTTCCCTCTTTGACTTCTGCCAAGGATCGACCGCTGACTGCTCCAGGACACCTTCAAAACTGCAACAAAGTAGCAAGACGACTACCTGCAGCATTGTAATGCCTCATCCTGCCAACTATCCCGACTGTTTCCTGATGGTGCACGCTCTGAGGGCTGTTTGCCTTCACCCTGCACTGGAAGACAAGAAGAAATCTCCCGTGGGTCGATGGAATCTTCCCCCTGCTAATGCAGTCACCAAAAGACTGCATCACCGGTCCTCTGGGTCCCCTCTCATCCTGACGAGCGTGGTCCCTGGAACACAGGAGCTGGGTCCAAGTGTCTCCCACAGTCCAGTGACCCTTCTGTCCAAATTTGGTGGAGGTAAGTCCTTGCCTCCCCACGCCAGACAGCAAACCTGTGTACTGCGTGATTTGCAGCTGCTCCAGATTCTGTGCACCTCTCCAAGGATTCCTTTGTGCACAGCCTAGCCTGGGTCCCCAGCACTTCGTCCTGCAGTGCTCAACCCACTGAGTTGGACTCCGACGTCGTGGAACGCTCCTTTTGTGACTCTTAGTTCACAGATGCGGGTTCTGCCTGCTTCTGCAGGGGCTCTATGAGTTGCTGAGCGCCTCCTATGTCTCCTCCTCCAAGGGGCCACATCCTGGTCCTTCCTGGTCCCCAGCAGCACCCAAAAACCACAACCGCGACTCTTGCAGCTAGCAAGGCTTCTTTGCAGTATTTCTGCCTGCAAACACTTCTGCAACCTCCAGCACGCCGTCTTCCATCCAAAGGAGAAATTCCTAGCCCTTTTCGTTGTTGCAGAATCGTTGGCTTCTTCCATCCGGAGGCAGCCCTCTTGCACCTTCATCCGGGGTTTTCTGGGCTCCTGCATCCCGGGCTTGGTCCCCTTCTTTTACAGGTCCTCAGGTCCAGGAATCTGTCTTCAGTGTTTTGCTGGTGCTTGTGGTTCTTGCAGAATCCTAATTTTCAGGGTCTTGGGGTGGGGTATTACGGACACCCTTACTGTTTTCTTACAGTCCCAGCGACCCTCTACAACCTCCCACAGGTCTGGGGTCCATTCGTGATTCGCAGTCCACTTTTGGAGTATATGGTTTGTGTTGCCCCTAGACCTATGTCTACCTATTGCATCCTAATGTGATTCTACATTGTTTGCACTACTTTTCTTACTGTTACTTACCTGTTTTGGGTTTGTGTACATATAACTTGTGTATATTACTTACCTCCTAAGTGAGGGTATTCTCTGAGATACTTTTGGCATATTGTCACTAAAATAAAGTACCTTTATTTTTAGTAACTCTGAGTATTGTGTTTTCTTATGATATTGTGCTATATGATATAAGTAGTATAGTAGGAGCTTTGCATGTCTCCTAGTTCAGCCTAAGCTGCTTTGCCATAGCCACCTTCTGTCAGCCTAAGCTGCTAGAAACACCTCTACTCTACTAATAAGGGATAACTGGTCCTGACCCAGGGTGTAAGTACCAAAAGGTACCCACTATAAGCCAGGCCAGCCTCCTACAGTAAGGGACAAGTAAAGGAGCATGAGAGCAGGGAAGGGTCACGTGAAGGAGCGTGAGAGCAGGGAAGGAACAACAGGTGGAGGGCCATGAGAGCAGAGATGGGGCATGTGAAGGTGCATGAGAGCAGTGAAGGTACACGTAAAGTAGCGTGGGAGCGGGGAAGGGACAGGTGAAGGAATGTGGAAGGGACACATTAAGTAGCGTGGGAGAGGCGGGGAAGGGACAGGTGAAGAAGCGTGAGAACGGTAAAGGGATAGGTGAAGTAGCGTGAGAGCGGGGAAGAGACAGGTGAAGGAGCATGAGAGCGAAGATGGGACACGTGACGGGGTGTGAGAAAGTCGAAGGGACACATGAAGGAGGGTGAGAGCAGGGAAGGGATACGTGATTGAGCGTGAGAGCAGGGAAGGGACTACAGGTGGAGGGGCATGAGAGCGGAGATGGGGCACGTGAAGTAGCATGAGAGCAGTGAAGGGACACGTGAAGTAGCATGGGAGCGGGGAAAGGACAGGTGAAGGAGTGTGAGAGCAGGAAGGGGACACGTGAAGTAGCGTGGGAGCGGAGAAGGGACAGGTGAAGGAGAGTGAGAGCGGTAATGGGATAGGTGAAGTAGCATGAGAGCGGGGAAGAGACAGGTGAAGGAGCGTGACAGAGTAGATGGGACACGTGAAGGGTGGTGAGAGAGTCGAAGGGACACATGAAGGAGCATGAGAGCGGGGAAGGGACACTTGCAGGGGCGTGACAGCAGTGAAGGACAAGTGATAGGGTGTGAGAGTGGGAAAGGGACACCTGAAGGGGCATGAGAGCGAGGAAGGGACACCTGAATCGGTGTGAGAGCGGGAAAGGGACACATGAAGGGGTATGAGAGCGAGGAAAGGACACCTGAAGCGGTGTGAGAGCGGGGAAGGGACACATGAATGGGCATGAGAACGGGGAAGTGACTGGCAACGGGACGAGAGAGCAAGTAAGGGACAGCTGGAGGGGCGTGAGAGCTAGTGAGGAACATGTGAAGGTGCGCAAGAGCAGGGAAGGGACAGGCGGAGGGGTGGGCGTGAGAGCTGGGAAAGGACATGTGAAGAGGCAGGCCTGACAGGGACAGGGACACATGAAGGGGTGTGAGAGTGGGGCAGGGACACGTGAAGGGCCGTAACAGCGGGGAAGGGACAGGGGCGTGACAATGGGGAAGGGACAGGTACAGGGGCGTGACAACGGGTAAATAGATGGGCCTAAGAGTGGGGCAGGGACAGGTGGAGGGGCGTGAGAGGAGGGAGGGGACACGTGAAGGGGTGTGAGAGCAGGGCAGGTACACATTAAGGGGCGTGACAATGGGGAAGGGACAGGTGGGAGTGGGAGAGCGGGATAGGAACACATGAAGTGTGAGAGCAGGGAAGAGACAGGTGGAGGGGTGTGAGAGCAGGAAAGGGACACATGAAGGGGTGTGAGATTGGGGCAGGGACAGTTGGAGGGGCGTGAGAGAAAAAAAGGACAGGTGAAGGGCCAGGTGAAGGTGGAGGCCTCTTTGCATGGTAAGCTCCCACTTTTTGCCTGATGTTGATGTGTTCTAGAAGTTGGTAGTGCCCAGGGCCCCTCCTAAACAGGTTCCCTGGGCCAGAGCTCTTTCCCAAAATCTGTTGTGATGCTTGGCACAATTGGGTACACTCTTAAATACTCGTATAAGTCCCTAGTAAATGGGTACTCCAGTACCCAGGGCAAGAGATATTAAGAGTAGTCCCCTGGGGGCAGCATCATTGATTTTGCCACCCCCAAGGGCCCTGCACTCAGATGCACCCAGCATTGCCATTGCAGGCGGAGTGTACTGGGGCAACCCTAAAAGGACAAACTCGACATGACACACCCTCTGTGTGTCCTGTACACCATACATTGCATATGTTATGGGTACGTCACCCCTCTAGCAGGCCTTTCAGCCCTAAGGCAGGTTGCTCCATACTATATGTGAGGGCATTGCTGTATGAGGAATATGCCCCCACTGTGTCCTTGCCAAACCTAGGACATAGTGAGTGAACAGGGCAGCCATTTAAATGCACGTACTGGGCACTGGTCAAACGCGAGCCCCCCAACTACATAATAGTCACTCTGCACCCTGGGTTGTTTGGTATGAAACTCAGAATATTAAATCCAAACTGATGCCAGTATTCGATTTAACCCTAAATATTCCCAGGGGCCACCTTAGAGGTACCCCCTGCAAAAGCTAACCCTAACTGGCAGAGTCACTGCCCAGTAACTGCTGAGTGCCTCAGGGTACTGCCCAGTAACCATTGAGTGCATGAGGACTTGGACAGGACACTCCCCAGTAAACACTGAGTGCCCCAGGAACAAGGGAGGACACTGTCCAGCAACCTCTGAGTGCACCAGGACTCAGGACACTGCCCAGTAACCACTGAGTGCACAAGGACTCAGGACACTGCCCAGTAACCGCTGAGTGGTGCAGGACACCTATCTAGTAACCAATGAGTGCCCCAGGTCCCGGGCAGGACACTGCCCAGCAACCTCTGAGTGCACAAGGACTCAGGACACTGCCCAGTAACCACTGACTGCCTGAGGACTCAGACAAAACCCTGCCCAATAACAACTTAGTGCCCCAGGACTCAGACAGGGCACTGCCCAGTAAACTGAGTGCCCGAGGACTCAGACAGGACACTGCCCAGTAACCACTGAGTGCTCTAGAACCCATACAGGTCACTGCCCAGTAACTACTGAGTGTCCTAGGACAGGACACTGCACAGTAACCACTGAGTGCCCGAGGACTCAGACATGACAGTGCCCAGTAACCGCTGAGTGGCGCAGGACACCTATCTAGTAACCAATGAGTGCCCCAGGTCACGGACAGGACACTGCCCAGTAACCACTGAGTGCCCCAGGACACTGCCCAGTAACAAATGAGTGCCACAAGATTCAGACAGGACACTGCCCAGTAACCACTGAGTACCCCAGGACACTGCCCAGTAACCACTGAGCACCCAAGAACTCAGACAGGACACTGCCCAGTAACGACTAAGTGCCCCAGGACCTATAGTGGTCACTGCCCAGTAACCACTGACTGCCCTAGGACCTATACAGGTCACTGTACAGTAACCACTGAGTGCCCAAGGACACTGCCCAGTAACAAGGCAGTGAGTGCCCCAGGGCACTGCCCAGTAACCACTGAGATGGACAGGACACTGCCCAGTAACCACTGAGTGCCCGAGGACCCAGACAGGGCACTGCCCAGTAACCATGGAGTGCCTGAGGACTAAGAAAAGACACTGCCCAGTAACCACTGAGTGCCCGAGGACCCAGACAGGGCACTGCCCAGTAACCATGGAGTGCCTGAGGACTAAGAAAAGACACTGCCCAGTAACCACTGAGTGCCCCAGAATACTGCCGAGTAAACAAAAAGTGGCCCAGGACCTGGACAGGACACTGCCTAGTAACTACTGAGTACCCGAGGACACTGCCAGAAACCACTGAGTGCCCAAGGATTCAGACAGGAAACTGCCCAGTAACCACTGACTGTCCAAGGACTCAGACAGGACGCTGCCCAGTAACCGCTGACTGCCCCAGGACCCATACAGGTCACTGCCCAATAACTGAGTGCCCAAAGACACTGTGCAGTAACCACTGAGTGCCCAAGGACCCAGACAGGGCAATGCCCAGTAACCACTGAGTGCCCCAGGATACTGCCCAGTAGTCAAAGAGTGGCCCAGGATCCGGACAGGACACTGCCCAGTAGTCAAAGAGTGGCCCAGGATCCGGACAGGACACTGCCCAGTAACCACTGAGTGCCCCAGGACACTGCCAGTAACCACTGAGCGCCCAAGGATTCAGACAGGACACTGCCCAGTAACCACTGACTGTCCAAGGACTCAGACAGGACACTGCCCAGTAACCACTGAGTGCCCTAGGACCCATACAGGTCACTGCCCAGTAACTACTGAGTGTCCTAGGACTTGGACAGGACACTGCACAGTAACCCCTGAGTGCCTGAGGACTCAGACAGGACACTGCCCAGCAACCGCTGAGTGGCGAAGGGCACCTGTCTAGTAACCAATGAGTGCCCCAGGACCCGGACAGGACACTGCCCAGTAACCACTGAGCGCCCAATAACTCAGACAGGACACTGCCTAGTGACCACTGAGTGCACCTTGATCTATAGTGGTCACTGCCCAGTAACCACTGACTTCCCCAAAAACCACAGTGGTCACTGCCCAGTAACCACTGACTGCCCTAGGACCTATACAGGTCACTATACAGTAACCACTGAGTGCCCAAGGAGACTGCCCAGTAACCAGGCAGTGAGTGCCCCAGGGCACTGCCCAGTAACCACTGAGATGGACAGGACACTGCCCAGTAACCACTGAGTGCCCCAGGACCCAGACAGGGCACTGCCCAGTAACCATGGAGTGCCTGAGGACCCAGAAAAGACACTGCCCAGTAACCACTGAGTGCCCCAGGATACTGCCCAGTAACCAAAGAGTGGCCCAGGACCTGGACAGGACACTGCCCAGTAACTACTGAGTACCCCAGGACACTGCCAGTAACCACTGAGTGCCCAAGGATTCAGACAGGACACTGCCCAGTAACCACTGACTGTCCAAGGACTCAGACAGGACACTGCCCAGTAACCGCTGACTGCCCCAGGGCCCATACAGGTCACTGCCCAATAACTGAGTGCCCAAGGACACTGCACAGTAACCACTGAGTGCCCAAGGACTCGGACAGGAGGCTGCCCAGTAACCACTGAGTACCCCAGGACCCAGACAGGGCAATGCCCAGTAACCACGGAGTGCCCCAGGATACTGCCCAGTAGTCAACGAGTGGCCCAGGATCAGGACAGGACACTGCCCAGTAATCACTGAGTACCCCAGGACACTGCCAGTAACCACTGAGTGCCCAAGGATTCAGACAGGACACCGCCCAGTAACCACTGACTGTCCAAGGACTCAGACCGGACATTGCCTTGTAACCACTGAGTGCCCTAGGACCCATACAGATCACTGGCCAGTAACTACTGAGTGTCCCATGACTTGGACAGGACACTGCATAGTAACCACTGAGTGCCCGAGTACTCAGACAGGACAATGAGTGCCCGAGGACTCAGACAGGACACTGCCCAGAAACCACTGTGTGGCTCAGGACACCTATCTAGTAACCAATGAGTGCCCCAGGACCCGGACAGGACACTGTCCAGTAACCACTGATTGCCCCAGGACACTGCCCAGTAAACACTGAGTGCCCAAGAACTCAGACAGGACACTGCATAGTAACCACTGAGTGCCCCAGGACCGATAGTGGTCACTGCCCAGTAACCACTGACTTCCCCAAAACCCACAGTGGTCACTGCCCAGTAACCACTGACTGCCCTGGGACCTATACAGGTCACTGTACAGTAGCCACTGAGTGGCCAAGGAGACTGCCCAGTAACCAGGCAGTGAGTGCCCTAGGGCACTGCCCAGTAACCACTGAGATGGACAGGACACTGCCCAGTAACCACTGAGTGCCCCAGGACCCAGACAGGGCACTGCCCAGTAACCACTGAGTGCCTAAGGACCCATAAAAGACACTGCCCAGTAACCACTGAGTGCCCCAGGATACTGCCCAGTAACCAAAGGGTGGCCCAGGACCTGGACAGGACCCTGCCCAGTAACCACTGAGTACCCCAGGACACTGCAAGTAACCACTGAGTGCCCAAAGATTCAGACAGGACACTGCCAAGTAACCACTGACTGTCCAAGGACTCAGACAGGACACAGCCCAGTAACCACTGACTGCCCCAGGACCCATACAGGTCACTTCCTAATAACTAAGTGTACAAGGACACTGCGCAGTAACCACTGAGTGCCCAAGGACTCGGACAGGAGGCTGCCCAGTAGCCACTGAGTGCCCCAGTACCCGGACAGGCCAATGCCCAGTAACCACAAAGTGCCCAAGGATACTGCCCAGTAACCACTGATTGGCCCCGGGGACTGGCCGGTAACCACTGAGTGCCCCAGGACCCAGATAGGACTGTGGAAAACTGGCACCTTGTTGCAGTACCACCCACCTCCACACAGACACTTTCACACACACCTTTTGCCTGGTTCCTGAGTGCAACTTGGACTGGAGTGCACTGGGATCCTGCTAACCAGGTTCCCGGTGTCAGTGTTCTTTCCCTAAAATTGCAAAGGTAATTGGATACATCCTTAGCTACCACTATAAGTCCCTAGTACATGGGTACCTATGTACCCAGGGTATGGGGTACTATGGATAGGCCACTGAGGGCAGCAGCACTGATTGTGCCACCCTCTAGGGCCATGCATCTAGATGCACTCAACACTGCGATTGCAGGCTGGGTGCTCTGGTGCAAACTTAAAATACAAACTCAATATAGCATACTGCCTGTGTGCATTGTCCATTGTACACTGCATACCATATAGGTAAGCCTTTCAGCTCTAAGGCAGGGTGCACTATGTTGCATGTGAAAGCACAGTTGCATGAGCAATATGCCCCCACTGTGTCCTTGCCAAACCTGGGACATAGTGAGTGAACAGAGCAGCCTTTTTACATGCATGTCCTGGACACTGGCCAAACACGAGTTCCACAGCTACACAATGGCCACTCTGCACCCTGGGTTGTTTGGTATCAAACAACTCAGGATGATAAATCCAAACTGATACCAGTATTGGATTAATCCCTAAATGTACTCACGGGTCACCTTAGACGTGCCCCCTGCAAAAACTAACCTAACTGGCATGGTTGCTGACTGGTTCCATCCAGCATGCCACCTCTAGATGGCCAATACACAAACCCTTGGGGAGTGCCCTGTCTCTCTGGTTTGTGAGACAATGCCCTTCCTGGGTGGAGGAGCTAACACCCCCTTCCTCAGGAATGTGCCTTCCCCTGGTGGTGAGCTTCAAAAGGCTACTGCCCTTAAACCTCGAGCCCCCAGGCATGCAGCTAGCAGCAGATGGCTTCACCTTTTGTTAACCCTTACTTTTGGTGGTAGCAACGGCGGGAAACCACACAAAGGGTAGGAGGAGGGGTCTCACTGAGCATGCATGTGAGAAAGTAGCCTCTTTCTAGCCTTGTTACCCCCACTTTTGGCCTGTTTGTGAGTGTATGTCAGGGTGTTTTCACTGTCTCACTGGGATCCTGCTAGCCAGGGCCCAGTGCTCATAGTGAAAACCCTATGTTTTCAGTATGTTTGTTATGTGTCACTGGGACCCTGCTAGTCAGGACCCCAGTGCTCATAAGGTTGTGGCCTATATGTTTGTGTTCCCTGTGTGGTGCCTAACTGTCTCACTGAGGCTCTGCTAACCAGAACCTCAGTGGTTATGCTCTCTCATTTCTTTCCAAATTGTCACTAACAGGCTAGTGACAATTTTTACCAATTTACATTGGCTTACTGGAACACCCTTATAATTCCCTAGTATATGGTACTGAGGTACCCAGGGTATTGGGGTTCCAGGAGATCCCTATGGGCTGCAGCATTTCTTTTGCCACCCATAGGGAGCTCTGACAATTCTTACACAGGCCTGCCACTGCAGCCTGAGTGAAATAACGTCCACGTTATTTCACAGGCATTTTACACTGCACTTAAGTAACTTATAAGTTACCTATATGTCTAACCTTTACCTGGTAAAGGTTAGGTGCAAAGTTACTTAGTGTGAGGGCACCCTGGCACTAGCCAAGGTGCCCCCACATTGTTCAGAGCCAATTCCCTGAACTTTGTGAGTGCGGGGACACCATTACACGCGTGCACTACATATAGGTCACTACCTATATGTAGCTTCACAATGGTAACTCCGAATATGGCCATGTAACATGTCTATGATCATGGAATTGCCCCCTCTATGCCATCCTGGCATTGTTGGTACAATTCCATGATCCCAGTGGTCTGTAGCACAGACCCTGGTACTGCCAAACTGCCCTTCCTGGGGTTTCACTGCAGCTGCTGCTGCCAACCCCTCAGACAGGCATCTGCCCTCCTGGGGTCCAGCCAGGCCTGGCCCAGGATGGCAGAACAAAGAACTTCCTCTGAGAGAGGGTGTGACACCCTCTCCCTTTGGAAAATGGTGTGAAGGCAGGGGAGGAGTAGCCTCCCCCAGCCTCTGGAAATGCTTTGTTGGGCACAGATGTGCCCAATTCTGCATAAGCCAGTCTACACCGGTTCAGGGGACCCCTTAGCCCTGCTCTGGCGTGAAACTGGACAAAGGAAAGGGGAGTGACCACTCCCCTGACCTGCACCTCCCCTGGGAGGTGTCCAGAGCTCCTCCAGTGTGCTCCAGACCTATGCCATCTTGGAAACAGAGGTGCTGCTGGCACACTGGACTGCTCTGAGTGGCCAGTGCCACCAGGTGACGTCAGAGACTCCTTGTGATAGGCTCCTTCAGGTGTTGCTAGCCTATCCTCTCTCCTAGGTAGCCAAACCCTCTTTTCTGGCTATTTAGGGTCTCTGTCTCTGGGGAAACTTTAGATAACGAATGCAAGAGCTCATCCGAGTTCCTCTGCATCTCTCTCTTCACCTTCTGATAAGGAATCGACTGCTGACCGCGCTGGAAGCCTGCAAACCTGCAACATAGTAGCAAAGACGACTACTGCAACTCTGTAACGCTGATCCTGCCGCCTTCTCGACTGTTTTCCTGCTTGTGCATGCTGTGGGGGTAGTCTTCCTCCTCTCTGCACCAGAAGCTCCGAAGAAATCTCCCGTGGGTCGACGGAATCTTCCCCCTGCAACCGCAGGCACCAAAAAGCTGCATTACCGGTCCCTTGGGTCTCCTCTCAGCACGACGAGCGAGGTCCCTCGAATCCAGCGACTCTGTCCAAGTGACCCCCACAGTCCAGTGACTCTTCAGTCCAAGTTTGGTGGAGGTAAGTCCTTGCCTCACCTCGCTGGGCTGCATTGCTGGGAACCGCGACTTTGCAGCTACTCCGGCCCCTGTGCACTTCCGGCGGAAATCCTTTGTGCACAGCCAAGCCGGGGTCCACGGCACTCTAACCTGGATTGCACGACTTTCTAAGTTGGTCTCCGGCGACGTGGGACTCCTTTGTGCAACTTCGGCGAGCACCGTTTCACGCATCCTCGTAGTGCCTGTTTCTGGCACTTCTCCGGGTGCTACCTGCTTCAGCGAGGGCTCTTTGTCTTGCTCGACGTCCCCTCTCTCTTCAGGTCCAATTTGCGACCTCCTGGTCCCTCCTGGGCCCCAGCAGCGTCCAAAAACGCCAAACGCACGATTTGCGACTAGCAAGGCTTGTTGGCGTCCTTTCGGCGGGAAAACACTTCTGCACGACTCTCCAAGGCGAGAGGGATCCGTCCACCAAAGGGGAAGTCTCTAGCCCTTTTCGTTCCTGCAGAAACCTCAGCTTCTTCTGTCCAGTAGAAGCTTCTTTGCACCCGCAGCTGGCATTTCCTGGGCATTTGCCCATCTCCGACTTGCTTGTGACTTTTGGACTTGGTCCCCTTGTTCCACAGGTACCCTAGATTGGAAATCCACAGTTGTTGCATTGCTGGTTTGTGTCTTTCCTGCATTATTCCTCTAACACGACTTCTTTGTCCTTAGGGGAACTTTAGTGCACTTTGCACTCACTTTTCAGGGTCTTGGGGAGGGTTATGTTTCTAACTCTCACTATTTTCTAATAGTCCCAGCGACCCTCTACAAGGTCACATAGGTTTGGGGTCCATTCGTGGTTCGCATTCCACTTTTGGAGTATATGGTTTGTGTTGCCCCTATCCCTATGTTTCCCCATTGCATCCTATTGTAACTATACATTGTTTGCACTGTTTTCTAAGACTATACTGCATATTTTTGCTATTGTGTATATATATCTTGTGTATATTTCCTATCCTCTCACTGAGGGTACACTCTAAGATACTTTGGCATATTGTCATAAAAATAAAGTACCTTTATTTTTAGTATAACTGTGTATTGTGTTTTCTTATGATATTGTGCATATGACACTAAGTGGTACTGTAGTAGCTTCACAAGTCTCCTAGTTCAGCCTAAGCTGCTCTGCTAACCTACCATTATCTATCAGCCTAAGCTGCTAGACACCCTATACACTAATAAGGGATAACTGGGCCTGGTGCAAGGTGCAAGTACCCCTTGGTACTCACTACAAGCCAGTCCAGCCTCCTACATTGGTTGTGCATTGGTGGGATAAGTGCTTTGAGACTACTTACCACTCTTGTCATTGTACTTTTCATAGGAGAAAAATATACAAAACAAGGTCAGTGTATATACACATAGCCAAAAAGTTTTGCATTTCCTCTTTTCACTCTTTTCTAAGTGCTGAAAAGTACTTCTAACTTTCTAAAAAGTTCTAAAAAGTTTAAAAAGTTTTTTTTCTCTGTCTTTCTAAAAGCTCTGACAAACTTTTTATCTTTTGCTATCACTTTAACTCTCTCTAAAAATGTCTGGCACAGGCCAAAATGTTGATCTGTCCAAACTTGCATATGACAACCTTAGCTGGAAAAGAGCAAGGAGTCTCTGTATAGAGAGAGGTTTGAGTGTAGGGAAGAATCCTTCCTTGGAACTGTTACTTAACATGCTTAGAGAACAGGATAAGGCCATAGGTGCCTCATCTGTTGAAAAAGTACCTAATAGTTCTCAATCTGATTCAGGGACTCCCCCAGGAAAAGATTCAGGAAAGAAACTTCCTAGCCTGCCCATTACTAGACAGTCTAGCATAGTTGGTAATGATGATGAGCCACACCATACAAATAGTGTTGTCGCACATCATAGCAAAGGCATTTATTCTCACCATACTGGTAGTAATGTTTCTGTTAACCAAGCTGTTAGGGTGGCTTCTGTAAGGGACAGGTCTCCTTCTGTTCATTCCCATCATACCTCTGTATCTAGGAATGTCCCTCCCACCAACCCTGATGACAGAATGTTAGAGAGGGAACTCAATAAGTTGAGGGTGGAACAAACCAGACTGAAGCTTAAAAAGCAACAGCTGGATTTGGATAGACAGTCTTTTGAACTAGAGAAGGAAAGACAGAAGTTGGGTTTAGAAACCCATGGTGGCAGCAGCAGTATTCCCCGTAGTCATCCTGCAAAAGAGCATGATTCCAGGAATCTGCACAAGATAGTTCCCCCTTATAAGGAGGGGGATGACATTAACAAGTGGTTTGCTGCACTTGAGAGGGCCTGTGTTGTACAGGATGTCCCTCAAAGGCAGTGGGCTGCTATCCTATGGCTATCATTTAGTGGAAATGGTAGGGATAGGCTCCTTACTGTGAAAGAAAATGATGCTAATAATTTCCAAGTTCTTAAGAATGCACTCCTGGATGGTTATGGCTTAACCACTGAACAGTACAGGATAAAGTTCAGAGAGACCAAAAAGGAGTCTTCACAAGACTGGGTTGATTTCATTGACCATTCAGTGAAGGCCTTGGAGGGGTGGTTACATGGCAGTAAAGTTACTGATTATGAAAGCCTGTATAACACAATCCTGAGAGAGCATATACTTAATAATTGTGTGTCTGATTTGTTGCACCAGTACCTGGTAGACTCTGATCTGACCTCTCCCCAAGAATTGGGAAAGAAGGCAGACAAATGGGTCAGAACAAGGGTGAACAGAAAAGTTCATACAGGGGGTGACAAAGATGGCAATAAGAAGAAAGATGGTGAAAAATCTCAAGATAAGCATGGGGATAAGGGTAAAACCAAAGATCCCACTTCAAATCTTAAACACTCTTCCGAGGGTGGGGATAAAACAAATTCTTCCTCTTCTTCCCAACCTGCACACATTAAAAAGCCTTGGTGCTTTGTGTGTAAAAACAGAGGCCATAGGTGTAGGAGGCTGGACTGGCTTGTAGTGAGTACCAAGGGGTACTTGCACCTTGCACCAGGCCCAGTTATCCCTTATTAGTGTATAGGGTGTCTAGCAGCTTAGGCTGATAGATAATGGTAGCTTAGCAGAGCAGCTTAGGCTGAACTAGGAGACGTGTGAAGCTACTACAGTACCACTTAGTGTCATATGCACAATATCATAAGAAAACACAATACACAGTTATACTAAAAATAAAGGTACTTTATTTTTATGACAATATGCCAAAGTATCTTAGAGTGTACCCTCAGTGAGAGGATAGGAAATATACACAAGATATATATACACAATAGCAAAAATATGCAGTATAGTCTTAGAAAACAGTGCAAACAATGTATAGTTACAATAGGATGCAATGGGAAAACATAGGGATCGGGGCAACACAAACCATATACTCCAGAAGTGGAATGCGAACCACGAATGGACCCCAAACCTATGTGACCTTGTAGAGGGTCGCTGGGACTATTAGAAAATAGTGAGAGTTAGCAAAATAACGCTCCCCAAGACCCTGAAAAGTGAGTGCAAAGTGCACTAAAGTTCACCCAAGGACAAAGTAGTCGTGTTAGAGGAATAATGCAGGAAAGACACAAACCAGCAATGCAACAACTGTGGATTTCCAATCTAGGGTACCTGTGGAACAAGGGGACCAAGTCCAAAAGTCACAAGCGAGTCGGAGATGGGCAGATGCCCAGGAAATGCCAGCTGCGGGTGCAAAGAAGCTTCGACTGCACAGAAGAAGCTGAGGTTTCTGCAGGAACGAAAAGGGCTAGAGACTTCCCCTTTGGTGGACGGATCCATCTCGCCTTGGAGAGTCGTGCAGAAGTGTTTTCCCGCCGGAAGGACGCCAACAAGCCTTGCTAGGCGCAAATCGTGCGTTTGGCGTTTTTGGACGCTGCTGGGGCCCAGGAGGGACCAGGAGGTCGCAAATTGGACCTGAAGAGAGAGGGGACGTCGAGCAAGACAAAGAGCCCTCACTGAAGCAGGTAGCACCCGGAGAAGTGCCAGAAACGGGCACTACGAGGATGCGTGAAACGGTGCTCGCCGAAGTTGCACAAAGGAGTCCCACGTCGCCGGAGACCAACTTAGAAAGTCGTGCAATCCAGGTTAGAGTGCCGTGGACCCCGGCTTGGCTGTGCACAAAGGATTTCCGCCGGAAGTGCACAGGGGCCGGAGTAGCTGCAAAGTCGCGGTTCCCAGCAATGCAGCCCAGCGAGGTGAGGCAAGGACTTACCTCCACCAAACTTGGACTGAAGAGTCACTGGACTGTGGGGGTCACTTGGACAGAGTCGCTGGATTCGAGGGACCTCGCTCGTCGTGCTGAGAGGAGACCCAAGGGACCGGTAATGCAGCTTTTTGGTGCCTGCGGTTGCAGGGGGAAGATTCCGTCGACCCACGGGAGATTTCTTCGGAGCTTCTGGTGCAGAGAGGAGGCAGGCTACCCCCACAGCATGCACAAGCAGGAAAACAGTCGAGAAGGCGGCAGGATCAGCGTTGCAGAGTTGCAGTAGTCGTCTTTGCTACTATGTTGCAGGTTTGCAGGCTTCCAGCGCGGTCAGCGGTCGTTTCCTTATCAGAAGGTGAAGAGGGAGATGCAGAGGAACTCGGATGAGCTCTTGCATTCGTTATCTAAAGTTTCCCCAGAGACAGAGACCCTAAATAGCCAGAAAAGAGGGTTTGGCTACCTAGGAGAGAGGATAGGCTAGCAACACCTGAAGGAGCCTATCACAAGGAGTCTCTGACGTCACCTGGTGGCACTGGCCACTCAGAGCAGTCCAGTGTGCCAGCAGCACCTCTGTTTCCAAGATGGCAGAGGTCTGGAGCACACTGGAGGAGCTCTGGACACCTCCCAGGGGAGGTGCAGGTCAGGGGAGTGGTCACTCCCCTTTCCTTTGTCCAGTTTCGCGCCAGAGCAGGGCTAAGGGGTCCCCTGAACCGGTGTAGACTGGCTTATGCAGAATTGGGCACATCTGTGCCCAACAAAGCATTTCCAGAGGCTGGGGGAGGCTACTCCTCCCCTGCCTTCACACCATTTTCCAAAGGGAGAGGGTGTCACACCCTCTCTCAGAGGAAGTTCTTTGTTCTGCCATCCTGGGCCAGGCCTGGCTGGACCCCAGGAGGGCAGATGCCTGTCTGAGGGGTTGGCAGCAGCAGCAGCTGCAGTGAAACCCCAGGAAGGGCAGTTTGGCAGTACCAGGGTCTGTGCTACAGACCACTGGGATCATGGGATTGTGCCAACTATGCCAGGATGGCATAGAGGGGGCAATTCCATGATCATAGACATGTTACATGGCCATATTCGGAGTTACCATTGTGAAGCTACATATAGGTAGTGACCTATATGTAGTGCACGCGTGTAATGGTGTCCCCGCACTCACAAAGTTCAGGGAATTGGCTCTGAACAATGTGGGGGCACCTTGGCTAGTGCCAGGGTGCCCTCACACTAAGTAACTTTGCACCTAACCTTTACCAGGTAAAGGTTAGACATATAGGTGACTTATAAGTTACTTAAGTGCAGTGTAAAATGGCTGTGAAATAACGTGGACGTTATTTCACTCAGGCTGCAGTGGCAGGCCTGTGTAAGAATTGTCAGAGCTCCCTATGGGTGGCAAAAGAAATGCTGCAGCCCATAGGGATCTCCTGGAACCCCAATACCCTGGGTACCTCAGTACCATATACTAGGGAATTATAAGGGTGTTCCAGTAAGCCAATGTAAATTGGTAAAAATGGTCACTAGCCTGTCAGTGACAATTTGAAATAAATGAGAGAGCATAACCACTGAGGTTCTGGTTAGCAGAGCCTCAGTGAGACAGTTAGGCACCACACAGGGAACACATACATATAGGCCACAAACTTATGAGCACTGGGGTCCTGACTAGCAGGGTCCCAGTGACACATAACAAACATACTGAAAACATAGGGTTTTCACTATGAGCACTGGGCCCTGGCTAGCAGGATCCCAGTGAGACAGTGAAAACACCCTGACATACACTCACAAACAGACCAAAAGTGGGGGTAACAAGGCTAGAAAGAGGCTACTTTCTCACAATAGGCCAGGGGATAAGTCCTGTCCAGGTAAACCCCCTGAGCCTACCACCACTAATACATCAAGCTCTAGTGCCCCTAGCAGTAGTGGTACTAGTGGTGGGACTGCTGGCAACAGTCAAGTTAAGGGTGTAGTTGGGTTCACTTTTGGGTCCATAGTAGAAACTGGGGTAGTCAGTCCCAAGACAGTTTCTGTCACACCTAGTGGCATTGGCCTTGCCACACTGGCTGCTTGTCCCCTTACAATGGATAAGTACAAGCAGACAGTTTCAATAAACGGTGTTGAGGCCTTGGCCTACAGGGACACAGGTGCCAGTATCACTTTGGTGACTGAAAACCTAGTGCACCCTGATCAACACATCATTGGACAACAGTATAAGATTATTGATGTCCATAACTCCACTAAGTTTCTTCCCTTAGCTATAATTCAGTTTAGTTGGGGTGGAGTTACTGGCCCTAAGCAGGTGGTGGTATCACCTAGCTTACCTGTAGACTGTCTCTTAGGTAATGACCTAGAGGCCTCAGGTTGGGCTGATGTAGAGTTTTATGCCCATGCAGCCATGCTGGGCATCCCAGAGGAATTGTTCCCTCTCATTTCTACTGAAATGAAAAAGCAAAGGAGAGAAGGCCTGAAAAATCAGGATCCCTCTCCATCAACAGGTAAAAAGGGTATCACAGTATCCCCTAACCACCCTACCATTCAGGATACCATTCCTGTGGTGGGAGAAACCTCTCCTGGGGTGGCACCTGTTCCAAGGGAATCATCAGCTGGCAAAGCTGTACATCCCTGAGGTAGAAGTACCTCTCTGTGGGATAACTAACATTGGTGACAAAAAGAGCACCATTTTAGTTAACATGGAGCATCCCTCCAACCCTCCCAGAGAAACTTTAGTGCAGAAACCCTGCACTGCCTCACAACACTTAGGACAGCATCCCTGCCCTAGTGTGGAGCTGATAGGACAGCATCCCTGCCCTGCTCCAACCCAAGAGAAACAGCATCCCTGTTCTCTCTTCCAGCCATATGGACAAAGTTTTTGCCCAGCTATGGCTTTTCTGAGACAGCATCCCTGTCTGGCATTTCCATCACTACAAATAGGTTCAGTGGACAATTCCCACTGCTCTAAACTAAAACTTACTCATAGAAATTCTGAAAATACATCTTCACATTGTTGCTTAGCTAAAAAACTTCAAACAGGGTGGTTTACATCCCCACAGGGAAGTAACCATATAGTGGATGATAAAGGGAGTAACCAGTCTATTGCAGAGCTACTCTCTACTTATCACCACTTAGACAATAAAGTCTCAACTGGCCAAGGTTAGCCTTATTGTCCTTCGTTTGGGGGGGGGGGGGGTTGTGTGAGAAAGTAGCCTCTTTCTAGCCTTGTTACCCCCACTTTTGGGCTGTTTGTGAGTGTATGTCAGGGTGTTTTCACTGTCTCACTGGGATCCTGCTAGCCAGGGCCCAGTGCTCATAGTGAAAACCCTATGTTTTCAGTATGTTTGTTATGTGTCACTGGGACCCTGCTAGTCAGGACCCCAGTGCTCATAAGGTTGTGGCCTATATGTATGTGTTCCCGGTGTGGTGCCTAACTGTCTCACTGAGGCTCTGCTAACCAGAACCTCAGTGGTTATGCTCTCTCATTTCTTTCCAAATTGTCACTAACAGGCTAGTGACAATTTTTACCAATTTACATTGGCTTACTGGAACACCCTTATAATTCCCTAGTATATGGTACTGAGGTACCCAGGGTATTGGGGTTCCAGGAGATCCCTATGGGCTGCAGCATTTCTTTTGCCACCCATAGGGAGCTCTGACAATTCTTACACAGGCCTGCCACTGCAGCCTGAGTGAAATAACGTCCACGTTATTTCACAGCCATTTTACACTGCACTTAAGTAACTTATAAGTCACCTATATGTCTAACCTTTACCTGGTAAAGGTTAGGTGCAAAGTTACTTAGTGTGAGGGCACCCTGGCACTAGCCAAGGTGCCCCCACATTGTTCAGAGCCAATTCCCTGAACTTTGTGAGTGCGGGGACACCATTACACACATGCACTACATATAGGTCACTACCTATATGTAGCTTCACAATGGTAACTCCGAATATGGCCATGTAACATGTCTATGATCATGGAATTGCCCCCTCTATGCCATCCTGGCATTGTTGGTACAATTCCATGATCCCAGTGGTCTGTAGCACAGACCCTGGTGCTGCCAAACTGCCCTTCCTGGGGTTTCACTGCAGCTGCTGCTGCAAACCCCTCAGACAGGCATCTGCCCTCCTGGGGTCCAGCCAGGCCTGGCCCAGGATGGCAGAACAAAGAACTTCCTCTGAGAGAGGGTGTGACACCCTCTCCCTTTGGAAAATGGTGTGAAGGCAGGGGAGGAGTAGCCTCCCCCAGCCTCTGGAAATGCTTTGTTGGGCACAGATGTGCCCAATTCTGCATAAGCCAGTCTACACCGGTTCAGGGGACCCCTTAGCCCTGCTCTGGCGCGAAACTGGACAAAGGAAAGGGGAGTGATCACTCCCCTGACCTGCACCTCCCCTGGGAGGTGTCCAGAGCTCCTCCAGTGTGCTCCAGACCTATGCCATCTTGGAAACAGAGGTGCTGCTGGCACACTGGACTGCTCTGAGTGGCCAGTGCCACCAGGTGACGTCAGAGACTCCTTGTGATAGGCTCCTTCAGGTGTTGCTAGCCTATCCTCTCTCCTAGGTAGCCAAACCCTCTTTTCTGGCTATTTAGGGTCTCTGTCACTGGGGAAACTTTAGATAACGAATGCAAGAGCTCATCCGAGTTCCTCTGCATCTCTCTCTTCACGTTCTGATAAGGAATCGACTGCTGACCGCGCTGGAAGCCTGCAAACCTGCAACATAGTAGCAAAGACGACTACTGCAACTCTGTAACGCTGATCCTGCCGCCTTCTCGACTGTTTTCCTGCTTGTGCATGCTGTGGGGGTAGTCTGCCTCCTCTCTGCACCAGAAGCTCCGAAGAAATCTCCCGTGGGTCGACGGAATCTTCCCCCTGCAACCGCAGGCACCAAAAAGCTGCATTACCGGTCCCTTGGGTCTCCTCTCAGCACGACGAGCGAGGTCCCTCGAATCCAGCGACTCTGTCCAAGTGACCCCCACAGTCCAGTGACTCTTCAGTCCAAGTTTGGTGGAGGTAAGTCCTTGCCTCACCTCGCTGGGCTGCATTGCTGGGAACCGCGACTTTGCAGCTACTCCAGCCCCTGTGCACTTCCGGCGGAAATCCTTTGTGCACAGCCAAGCCGGGGTCCACGGCACTCTAACCTGCATTGCACGACTTTCTAAGTTGGTCTCCGGCGACGTGGGACTCCTTTGTGCAACTTCGGCGAGCACCGTTTCACGCATCCTCGTAGTGCCTGTTTCTGGCACTTCTCCGGGTGCTACCTGCTTCAGCGAGGGCTCTTTGTCTTGCTCGACGTCCCCTCTCTCTTCAGGTCCAATTTGCGACCTCCTGGTCCCTCCTGGGCCCCAGCAGCGTCCAAAAACGCCAAACGCACGATTTGCGACTAGCAAGGCTTGTTGGCGTCCTTTCGGCGGGAAAACACTTCTGCACGACTCTCCAAGGCGAGAGGGATCCGTCCACCAAAGGGGAAGTCTCTAGCCCTTTTCGTTCCTGCAGAAACCTCAGCTTCTTCTGTCCAGTAGAAGCTTCTTTGCACCCGCAGCTGGCATTTCCTGGGCATTTGCCCATCTCCGACTTGCTTGTGACTTTTGGACTTGGTCCCCTTGTTCCACAGGTACCCTAGATTGGAAATCCACAGTTGTTACATTGCTGGTTTGTGTCTTTCCTGCATTATTCCTCTAACACGACTTCTTTGTCCTTAGGGGAACTTTAGTGCACTTTGCACTCACTTTTCAGGGTCTTGGGGAGGGTTATTTTTCTAACTCTCACTATTTTCTAATAGTCCCAGCGACCCTCTACAAGGTCACATAGGTTTGGGGTCCATTCGTGGTTCGCATTCCACTTTTGGAGTATATGGTTTGTGTTGCCCCTATCCCTATGTTTCCCCATTGCATCCTATTGTAACTATACATTGTTTGCACTGTTTTCTAAGACTATACTGCATATTTTTGCTATTGTGTATATATATCTTGTGTATATTTCCTATCCTCTCACTGAGGGTACACTCTAAGATACTTTGGCATATTGTCATAAAAATAAAGTACCTTTATTTTTAGTATAACTGTGTATTGGGTTTTCTTATGATATTGTGCATATGACACTAAGTGGTACTGTAGTAGCTTCACACGTCTCCTAGTTCAGCCTAAGCTGCTCTGCTAAGCTACCATTATCTATCAGCCTAAGCTGCTAGACACCCTATACACTAATAAGGGATAACTGGGCCTGGTGCAAGGTGCAAGTACCCCTTGGTACTCACTACAAGTCAGTCCAGCCTCCTACAATGCACCACCCCTAGGGGCTTTGGAAGCAAAGTGTACCCCCCTTTTCATTTGCCTCCATGTTGGATGGCAGGAAAATATCCAATGAGGCGTAGGGTAGTGACCCTTCGCACAGAAAGTGGCCTCTGTAGTGGGTTTAGCCACACCAAGGTTAAGTGACCCATTGGACACTACCAGGATCCCCCCTAAAACACCAACTAAATTCAGGCCCATACTTATACATTTTTAGCGCCGGATTTGCGTCGTTTTTTGATGCAAAATTGGCACAAACTTACAAAATACAATTGTATTTTGTAAGTTTGCGCCGATTTTGCGTCAAAAACCGACGTAAATGCGGTGCTAAAAAAATTATAAATATGGGCCTCAGTATTTAGTAGGCTCCCCTAGACCAAGAAGTTAGATTCATCTGGAAGAAAATAAGACAGCACCAAAGAACCCAACAGCATGAGAACAGAGGACCTGCTGCACCAGAAGAGGCTCCAAGACCCCTGCTTGCTGCACCAGAGACCTGACAATCACCACTGTGGAGAAGCAGACCACTCGACCGACCTCAATAGCCCATGATCTCCCTCCTGAGTGGAGGCAGCACTCAAGAACTAAAGCAACCTGCAAATGACCAGCAAACAGGTGAGGGTCACTTCACCGACCGGCCTACATCTCTGCAACTGGAAGTTGCAACTAGACCTGATGCCACACCAACGACAGCCCGGATGAGACCTACAAGTGTGCCAACTCTGGTGGCACTAAGCCCTCCTGTGGCCGCGGTGTGTTGATACCCCAGGTACTGGACAGTGCACATTGAACAATAGCAAAAACAGCTCTCTCAGAGCTGCACCCGGACAAGGACGAAGCCCCAGTTGAGGGACTTCAGCAGCACCCTGGATTTCCCACCAGAGTGCCCTCGTTGTCCTGCAAGGCCCCCGAAAGAAGACTTACCTCCAGCTCCAAAGGGTTCCATTGTGCACAGCCTCCAATTCACCCTGCATCCGGCCGCCTAGAGCCCTGCAGCACAGAACCAGCTGTGTGCCCCGGGTCCTTACCCTCTTGTGACCTCAACAGCCCATGGCAACCCTGCAGCATCACCTTTAAACTTGCAAACCAGCTCCTTCTCCCAGTGGCCCCTCCAAGTGGCCCTGTGCCTGTGCCAAGACACTTTCCAGCTCAGCCCCCACCGGAACCGGGAGCCGACCGAGGGTCTCCAGCTGGCACAGCATGCCCACCAATTGCTTTGACCATCTGAAGAAGAGATTGGTAACTCAACTGTACAATTTTTAATTCATTTTTAAAAGCGACTGCCTATTGATTCCTATGGTGCATAATTGCACACAGAGAGACTTACTTTATTAAAACTTTGAAAAGTCATATGTCAAGAAGTACTTAAAGTATTTGAACTGTCTTGGTCTTAAAAATTATATAAAAGTCTGAAGTATTTTTTATAAATTCTGGTCTCGAGTTATTCATTGAGTCTGTGTGGTGCATGATTACTTTCATGAGTACGACACATGCTTAGCACATTTCATGGATTAGCCTAACTGCTCGATCAGCTCCCTCAAAAATTGGAGCATTAGATGATCTGATTTTTACCTCTGGGAACCAACTTGTGGTTGCCTGGACCCCCTGCACAGTGTGCCTCGCTTTGTACACTACATAGAGGGCCAGTATCCTACACTTACACACCAACTGCTCCTCGTGCAGATGTCACTTATGCACATACTGCTCCTTATGCAGGTGTCACACATCCACTGCTCCTCACATAGGTGTCACTTACGCACCCACTCCTCCTTGTACAGGTGTCACACACACACCCACTGCGCCACGTGCAGTTGTCACACACCCGTCACCCACCCATTGCCCCTCACGCAGGTGTCACTTATGCACCTACTGCTCCTTGTACAGGTGTCACTTACATACCCACTACTCGTCATGCGGGTGTCACTTATGGATCCACTGTTCCTTGTGCAGGTGTCACTTACACACCCACTGCTCCTCATGAATATGTTACTTGCACACCCACTGCTCCTCGTACAGGTGTCACTTACCCACTACTCCTCATGCAAGTGTCACTTATGGACCCACTGTTCCTTGTGCAGGTTTCACTTACACACCCACTGCTCCTCATGAATATGTTACTTACACACCCACTGCTCCTCGTACAGGTGTCACTTACACACCCACTGCTCCTCATGCAAGTGTCACTTATGCACCCACTGCTCCTCACGCAGGTGTCACTTACACATCCAATGTTCCTCGTGCTAGTGTCACGTACACACCCACTGCTCCTTATCCAGGTGTCACCAACACACCTATTGTTCCTTGTGCTGGTGTCACTTACACACACACACTGCTCCTCAAGCATGCATCACTTACGTACCCACTGCTCCTCATGCAGGTGTCACTCACACACCCACTGCTCCTCGTGCAGATGTCACATACACACCCAGTGCTCCACATGCAGGTGTCACTTACAAGCTTGCTGCTCCATGTGCTGGTGTCACTCGCACCCACTGCTCCTCACACAGGTGTCAATTACACACCCACTGCTCCACATGTAAATGTCGCTCACACCACTGCTCCCCATGTAAGTGGCACTTACACACCCACTGCTCCCCATGCAGATGTCACATACTCATCCACTGCTCCCCATGTTAGTGTTACTTACACACTGCTCAATGTGAAGATGTCACGTACACACCCACTGCTCATCACACAGGTGTCACTTACACACCAACTGCTCCCCATGTAGGTGTCACTTACACACCCACTGCTCCCTGTGAAGATGTCACTTACACACCCACTGCTCCCCATGCAGACGTCAAGTACTCACCCACTGCTCCCCATGTAAGTGTTACTTACACACTCTGCTCCATGTGCAGATGTCACTTACACACCCACTGCTCCTCACACAGGTGTCACTTACACACCAACTGCTCCCCATGCAGATGTCATATACACACCCACTGCTCCCCGTGTAGGTGTCACTCACATGGAAAAACCAGTATTTGGAATAGATTTTTCGCAACAGTAGGTGACACCTGTGCACTCAAAACTGTGCGGACTGAAGTTTTAGGAATCTGCTCCTCAGAAGAGAATTGTGCTGTCCCTTCATAGCTCTGGCAAAATGTTTCTTCAGTTGTACATGTAATTCAGATTTAAGGGCACCAATGAAAATTAAATAATAAAGTTAATTCTTGGGTTTGTTGTTCAAATGCTGCAATTACCATTTAAAACCTTTGAAGACGTCAGAAACATTTTGAATCACAAAGTTAAGAGCTTCAATAACACTGTAAAAGTTCCTAAGAACTCTGACGACCTGTGGGAACTGAAGCCTGGTAAAATGTCACAGCAGCTATTCTGCCAATTGTCTGGGTTAATGTGATTTTTGCTGAGAGTTGAAAGAGGTACAGCTCACCCCTTGGTACATGGGCTCCTTGAACTGGCAAATGATAACAGCTATTGATTAAGAAGGAGTCAAACTTGTGAACTACAGAACAGGTGGGTGAGTATCTACTGCAGACGCTCAACCTACTGAGCTATCTCTAGCAGGTGCATTCACCTCCTGAATCTTGATTTGAAGGCAGTGAAACAGTTTAATGGTTCATCATCACATGGGTTAAAGGGAAGATAAGCTCCTGGAGAGATGGGCTTATCAGCACATTGGTTGGAGGGTTCATCAGCATTTTAAATATACCTAGAGAGGACAGCAAACCAGGGTAGAGGGAACATCACCACCTGCCAAGAAGGGGGCATAAGTACCTGGGGCTTCAGGTCTCATCACAAACATGACTGGGGAGCACATCAGCCCTTGAGGTTGGAGGGCACATCTGGCCCTGGAATAGAGGGCACAAAAAACAATAGACTAAAGATCACCCCGTTTCTAGGTGGAGGGCACATCTGCACGTGGTGTGGAGAGTGAATAAATAAGGCCAAGGGTGTAGGGTATCCTCTGCATAAAGGGGACCAGATATAAAAACCCTTGGGATGAGGACCATCAGCCATTGGGGTGGTGGGAACATCAGGATTTGGGGTGGAGGGCACATTAGCACATGTGTGGGAGGGCACCGCACTACTTTACATGGAGGATTCAGAGAAGCTGTACTAGGGAGAACATCAGCGGTGGCATATCTGCTACTGTGGGGGAAGAATGACTGAGTGCCAGTGTTGGAGGGCCCCTCAGACCGTAGAAAAGAATGTATAACAGCAGCACGTCTGAAGCCGGGAATATCAGGATCCAGGTAGAAGGAACTTCAACGCAGATGGTGGAGGGAACATCAACATTATCTCTCTGGGGTCTCTGGGCAGTGATATGCCTGATGTCACACAGTGTGTCATTACCTTTCTCTTCTCTCTCTGCAGTGCTGGGGGTCTCAGAGCTGGTCAGTGATACGCCTGAGGTCACACAGTGTGTCGTTACCTCCCTCTCCTCTCTCCTCTCTCTACAGTGCTAGGGTATCTGGGCAGTGAAACACCTGAGGTCACATAATGTGTCATTAACTCTCTCCCCTCTCTCTGCAGTGCTGGGGTCTCTGGGCTGGTCAGTGATACGCATGAGGTCACACAATATGTCAATAACTCCTCTCTGGAGTGTTGGAGACTCTGGGTTGGGCAGTGATACGCCTGAGGTCACAGAATGTGTCAGTAACTCTCTCTCTACTCTCTCAGCGGTGCTGGGGTCTCTTGGCTGGGCAGTGATACGCCTGGGGTCACACAGTGTGTCAGTACCTCTTTCTCGTCTCTCTGCAGTGCTGGGGTCTCTGGTCAGTGATACGCCTGAGGTCACACAGTGTGTCATCACCTCTATCTGCAGCCCAGGGGTCTCTCATTGATACACCTGAGGTCACACAGTGTGTCATTACCTTACTCTCCTGTCGCTTCAGTGCTGGGGTCTCTGGACTAGGCAGTGATACGCCTGAGGTCACACAGTGTGTCATTACCTCTCTCTCCTCTCTGCAGTGCTGGGGTCTCTGGGAAGTGATATGCCTGAGGTCACACAGTGTGTCATTACCTTTCTCTTCTCTCTGCAGTGCTGGGGGTCTCTGGGTAGTGATATGCCTGAGGTCACACAGTGCGTCATTACCTCTCTCCCCTCTCTCTGTAGTGCTGGGGGTCTCTGGGTAGTGATATGCCTGAGGTCACACGGTACATCATTACCTCTCTCTCCTCTCTCTGCAGTGCTGGGCGTCTCTGGGTAGTGATATGCCTGAGGTCACACAGTGTGTAATTACCTCTCTCCTCTCTGTAGTGCTGGGGGTCTCTGGGTAGTGATATGCCTGAGGTCACACAGTGTGTCATTACCTCTCTCTCCTCTCTGCAGTGCTGGGGGTCTCTGGGTAGTGATACATCTGAGGTCACACAGTGTGTCATGAACTCTCTCTCCTCTCTCTTCTGGGGTCTCTGGGTAGAGATATGCCTGAGGTCACACAGTACATCATTACCTCTCTCTCCTCTCTCTGTAGTGCTTTGGGTCTCTGGGTATTGATATGCTTGAGGTCACACAGTGTGTCATTACCTCTCTCTCCTCTCAGAAGTGCTGGGGTCTCTGGACAGTGATATGCCTGAGGTCACACAGTACATCATTACCTCTCTCTCCTCTCTCTGCAGCGCTGGGGGTCTCTGGGCAGTGATACACCTGAGGTCACACAGTGTGTCATTACCTTACTCTCCTGTCGCTTCAGTGCCGGGGGCTCTGGACTAGGCATTGATATGCCTGAGGTCACACAGTGTGTCATTACCTCTCTCTCCTCTCTGCAGTGTTGGGGGTCTCTGGGCAGTGATACGCCTGGCGTCACACAGTGTGTCATTAACTCACTCTCCTCTCTTTGCAGTGCTGGGTTGTCTGGGCTGGGCAGTGATACGTCTGAGGTCACAACATGTGTCATTAACTCTCTTCTCGCTGAAGTGCTGGGGTCTCTGGGCAGTGATACGCTTGAGGTCACATGGTGTGTCATTAACTTTCTCTTCTCTATGCAGTGCAGGGGTATCTGGGATGGACATTGATATGCCCGAGGACGCACAGTGTGTCATTAACTCTCCTGTCTGCAGTGCTGGGGTCTCTGGGCAGTGATATGCCTGAAGTCACACCATGTGTCATTACCTCTCTCTCCTCTCCTCTCCTCTCCTCTCTCAGCAGTACAGGGGGCTCTGGGTTGGGCAGTGATATGCCTGACGTCACAAAGTGTGTCATTAACTCTCTCTCCTCTCTCTGCAGTGCTGGTGTCTCTGATCAGTGGTACCCCTGAGGTCACAACGTGTATCATTAACTCTCCTCTATGAAGTGCTGGGGTCTGTGGACAGTGATATGCCTGAGGTCACGCAGTGTGTCATTACCTCTCTCTCCTCTCTCTGCAGTGCTGGTGTCTCTTGGCTGTTCAGGGATACTTCTGAGGTCACACACTGTGGCATTACCTCTCTTTCTTCTGTCTGCAGTGCTGTGGCTTTTGGTCAGCGATATGCAAGACATCACACAGTGTGTTGTTTACTTTCTCCTCTCTCTGCATTGCAGGGGTCTCTGGGCTGGGCAGCAATACAACTGAGGCCACACAATGTGCCATTAACTGTCTGTCTGAAGTGCTGGGTTCTCTGGGCTTGGTAGTAATACGCATGAGGTCCCAGAGTGTATCATTAACTCTCACTCCTCTCTCTGCAGTGCTGGTATCTTTGGGCTGGGCAGTGATACACCTCTGATCACACAGTGTGTCATTACCACTCTTTCATTTCTCTGCAGTGCTGGGGTCTCTGGGTTGGGCAGCGATACTCCTGGGGTCACACAGGGCGTAATTAAAGCTCTCGCCTCTCTCTGCAGTGCTGGGGTCTCTGGGGAGTGATATGCTTGAGGTCATACAGTGTGTCATTTCCTCACTCTCCTGTTTCTTCAGTGCTGGGGTCTCTGGGCTGGGCAGTGATATGCCTGAGATCACACAGTGTATTATTAACTCTCTCTCCTCTCTCTCTGCAGTGCTGGGGTCTCTGGGCAGCGATACTTCTGAGGTCACATAGTGTGTCATTACCTTTCTCTCCTTTCTGTAGCGCTGGGGTCTCTGGGCACTGATATGCCTGAGGTCACACAGTGTGTCACTACCTTTCTGTCCTCTCTGTAGCGCTGGGGTCTCTGGGCACTGATATGCCTGAGGTCACACAGTGCTTCGTTAACTCTCTCTCCTCTCTCTGGGCAGTGAGATGCCTGAAGTAACACAGTGTGTCATTAACTCTCTCTCCTCTATGAAGTGCTGGAGTCTCTGGGCAGTGATATGTCTGAGGTCACACAGTGTGTCATTATCTCTCTCTCCTCTCTGCAGTACTGGGGTCTCTGGGCAGTGATACACCTAAGGTCACACAGTGTCATTACTTCTCCCCCCTCTCTGGATTGCTGGGGTCTCTGGACAGTGATATGCCTGATGTCACAGTGTCATTAATTCTCTCTCCTCTCACTGCAGTGCTGCGGTCTGTGGTCAGTGATATGCCTGAGGTCACACAGTGTGTCATTACCTCTCTCCTCCCTCTTGATTGCTGGTGTCTCTATTCAGTGATACGCCTGAGGTCACACAGTGTGGCATTAACTCTCTCTGCAGTGCTGAGGTTTCTGGGCAGTGATATGTCTGACGTCATACAGTGTGTTATTAATTCTCTCTTTAGTGCTGGGGTCTCTGGGCTGGGAAGTGACACGCCTGAGATCACACAGTGTGTCAATACCTCTCTCTGCATTGCTGGGATCTGGGCTGAGCAGTGATAGGCCTGAGGTCACACAGTGTGTCATTACCTCTCTCTGCAGTGCTGGGGTCTCTGGGCTGTGATACGCCTGAGATCAGTGTGTCATTACCTCTCTCTTGTCTGTGCATAGCTCGGGTCTCTGGGCAGTGATATGCCTGAGATCACACAGTGTGTCCTTACCTCACTCTCCTCTCTCTGCAGTGCTGGTGTCTCTGATCAGTGGTGCCCCTGAGGTCACACTGTGTGTCATTATCTCTCTCTCATCTCCCTGCAGTGCTGGGGTCTCTGGGCAGTGATACGCCTGAGATCACGCAGCGTGTCATTACCTCCCTCTCTCGTCTTTCTGCACTGCTGGGGAATCTCGGCAGGGATACCCTGAGATCACACAGTGTGTCATTTCCTCACTCTCCTCTCTCTGTAGTGCTGGTGTCTCTGGGCAGTGATGCGCCTGAGGTCACACAGTATGTAATTGACTCTCTCTCCTCTATGAAGTGCGGGGGTCTCTGGGCAGTGATATGCCTGAGGTCACACAGGGTGTCATTACCTCACTCTCCTGTCTCTTCAGTGTTGGGGTCTCTGGGCTGGGCAGTGATACACCTGAGGTCACACAGTGTGTCATTACCTCTCTCTCCTCTCTCCGCAGTGCTTGGGTCTCTGGCCTGGGCAGTGATATGCCTGCGATCACACAGTGCGTCATTAACTCTATCCTCTCTCTGCAGTGCTGGTGTCTCTGGGGAGGATATGCCTGAGGTCCCACAGTGTGTCATTACCTCACTCTCCTGTCTCTTCAGTGTTGGGGTCTCTGGGCTAGGCAGTGATACACCTGAGGTCAAACAGTGTGTCATTACCTCTCTCTCCTCTCTCCGCAGTGCTTGGGTCTCTGGCCTGGGCAGTGATATGCCTGCGATCACACAGTGCGTCATTAACTCTCTCCTGTCTGCAGTGCTGGGGTCTCTAGGCAGGGATATGCCTGAGGTCATACAGTGTGTCATTACCTCTCTCTCCTCTCTCTTCAGTGCAGGGGTCTTTGGGCTGGGCAGTGATACACCTGAGGTCACATAGTGTATCATTCTCTCTCTCTCTCTCCTCTGTATGCACTGCTGGGATCTCTGGGCTGAGCAGTGTTACGCCTGAGATCATACAGTGCGTCATTAACTCTCTCTTCTCGCTCTGCAGTCCTGCAGTCTCTGGGCAGTGATATGCCTGGGGTCACAAAGTGTGTCATTAACTCACTCTCCTCTCTCTGCAGTCCTAGGGTCTCTGGAAAGCGATACATCTGAGGTCACACAGTGTGTCATTACCTCTCTCTCATCTCTCTGCAGGGCTGGGGTCTGTGGGCTGGGCAGTGCTATGCATGAGATCACACAGTGTGTCATTACCTCTCCCTCCTCTCACACAGTGTGTCATTACCTCTCTCTCCTCTCTCTGCAGCACTGGGGTCTCTGGGAAGTGATATGCCTGAGGTCACACAGTGCGTCATTAGCTCTCTCTCCTCTCTCTGCAGTGCTGGGGTGCCCGGGCAGTGATGTGCCTGACATCACACAGTGTCATTACCTCTCTCTGCAGCCCTGCGGTCTCTGGGATGGGAAGTTGTTAGAAATGGGGTCTTTGGTGGGCAGTCAAGTTATCCTCAGTCCAAGCAAGGGCCCTCACTCTAGTCAGGGTAAGTCACACACAATCCAAATTATCCTGTGCCCACCCTCTGGTAGCTTGGCACTGAGTAGTCAGGCTTAACTTAGAAGGCAATGTGTAAAGTATTTGTTGAAATATCACTGTAAAAATTATATAAAGGGGGTCATTACAACATTGGCAGTAAAAGCCGCTTACCGCCGTGCAGAAGACCGCCAACACACCGCCGTGGCTGCGGAATTCCGACATGGTCATTATGACCCAAAGCCCAGAATCTGCCAAAATCTAGACACCCACACAAGTCCGCCACACCAACGGTCAGTGATAAACTGGCAATAAGAAACCCTCCACCGTCACGCCACCAGGAATACGCCCACACTATCATGACCCACGAATCCAAGTGGCGGTCTTTCAACCGCGGTATTCCATTGGCGGTACACACCGCCACGCTCAAAATACACACACTCTTACAAAACACCACCACATTGGACAATTCAAAATACACACCTGATACACATACACACAACCCTCCCACACACCCAATACAATATAAAAACACACCCACATCACCCACAAACCCTTACGACCACAATTGCGACTGAAGGCCACAGAGAAACACCACCATCTACAAACCAGCATCCACAGGCACTCAACACCATCACCCACATAACATCTACGCACCTCACACAACACACCACTAAATATCACCCCACACATCACAACACACACCACCCCACACATCACCCACACCACCCCATGGCACGGCAAAGACACCCCAGGTTCTCTGAGGAGGAGCTTAGGGTCATGGTGGAGGAAATCATCCGGGTAGAGCCACAGCTGTTTGGATCACAGGTGCAGCACACCTCCATAGCTAGGAAGATGGAGCTATGGCGAAGAATCGTGGACAGGGTCAACGCAGGGGGACAGCACCCAAGAAATAGGGATGACATCAGGAAGAGGTGGAACGACCTACAGTGGAAGGTGCGTTCTGTGGTCTCAAGACACCACATCGTGGTACAGAGGACTGGCGGCGGACCTCCACCTCCTCCCCCACAACTAACAACATGAGAGGAGCAGGTCTTGGCTATTCTGCATCCTGAGGGCCTCGCAGGAGTAGCTGGAGGAATGGACTCTGGTAAGTCAAATCTTTACTATTACATCCCCCACCCTACCTGCATGCCATCACATACCCCCACCCTGGCCCTCACCCCCATCACTCTTACTCCTCACACATGTCCCAATATCACAAACCACCCATCCTAACACCAAGCCCTGCATGTAACACCAAAGCATGGACACCCATACAACCCACTAAACCAACATCACACAAGGTCATACACAGGAATGCAAGCACTGGGTTACACAGTCACCCACCCATTGCACACCATGACACACACACAGATGCAATAATCATGCTTTTACACCCCTGCAGGACCCCTACCCAACGTCACCAGACAGGAAGGTCCAGACATGTCCACTCCACCCACAGAAGAGGCCCACAGTGATGACAGCAGCTCTGTCCAACTGGATCTAGATGACCAGCCCGGCCCATCTGGGACCTTGGGACAGTCGGTTCCCCTCACACTGGCACAGGCCACTACAGAGCTTCCCCCTCTAGAAACACCAGCACAGCACAGCACCCACCCAGCGGGCCCATACCTCTGTCCCCAGGACACGTCAAGCAGCAGTGTGTCCACCACTACAGGGAACCCAGGCTAACCCACCAACCCAACAACACCAGGGACCTGGGGGCAGTGGCAGTCGGCACACCGTTCAGGGGACAGAGGCCCAGGAACACAGGGGAACTGGGAGGGCTGCTGTGCGACATGGGGAGGACACGCCCAGGGAACCCACTCTCCACGAGGCCCTGTCCAACATCATGGGAGACTACCACCATTCCCAGGAGACGATGGCAACGGTACTGGCCAAGTTTCAGGAGACCCAGCGGCTGCAGGAGGAACAATATTCAGGCTTCAGGGAGGAACTCAAATCCATCAATTCCACCCTGGGCACCATTGTAGGGGTGCTGAAGGAACTCCTCAACACCAGGAGAGACAGTGTGGCACAACAAGGGGCCCCTGACACTAGCCTGGCCGATGAACTGCCCACCACCTCCGCCGGCGCTAGTGGACAGAAAGCACTGCCACAGGACCACCACACCAGCACCCCACCCCCTGCAGAGGGAGATCCACCCTGCAAGTGGTCCCTGAGATCCAGGACAAAGACAGAGAACAATGCCAAGACCCCGCAAAGAAATAAGACTACCCTGATTGTCATCCATTTGTCCCACCTTGTCACCCTGTCCATACTTAAACTGCCCCAGCTCCACTTCCTATGCCCCTTTGGACAATGCACCTGTGAGACTGGACTCTGCCATGGATATTCCTCCACCATCACCCCTCACCATTTTACAACCCCCTCCAATATTGAGCACTTAAATAAACTCCCTTAAAGCACAAAACAATCTGGAGTCTGTTTGTGATTTTGAAATAGTGTATTAGCAATTACAGTGCCAAAATGCTCTGTGCTCAAATGTAATGTCAACATACCTATGTCACACAGCTCTAGTCCATGAGGAAACAAAGCAGTTGTCACACAGTGGGACCCACATCTGTGAAATCGTAAGGGAAAGTGTCTACTTAGTGACCATACACTGGCTGAAAATGACAGACAGTAGAGAGGTAGTAGATTTAAATTAGATGTAGCAGGCAGGTTTGTCTTCTTACCTGTGCCTCACTGGAAGTATTGCAGGATCACTGTGTTCCTGTTGTTGATGTCCTCTTCTTCTGCTTCCTCGTCTTCACTGTCCACATGCTCCATAGCTGCCACAACACCTCCATCTGGACCATCCTCCTGCAGAAAAGGCACCTGTTGTCGCAAAGCCAAGTTGTGAAGCATACAGCAGGCCATGATGATCTGGCACACCTTCTTTGGTGAGTAGAATAGGGAACCACCTGTCATATGGAGGCACCTGAACCTGGCCTTCAGGGGGCCGAAGGTCCGCTCTATAATCCTCCGAGTTTGCCCATGGGCCTCATTGTAGCATTCCTCTGCCCTTGTCCTGGGATTCCTCACTGGGGTCAGTAGCCATGACAGGTTAGGGTAACCAGAGTCACATGCAAATGACGAGGGACGACTGTTAGACACACACTAACTTATAACGACATCCACAGTCCCAGACAACTATTCCCACTGATTTGGGTCCAGGTGCTCACCTAATAGCCACACCCGGTGCCTCTATAGTTGCCCCATCACATAAGGGATGCTTCTATTCCGCAGGATGTAAGCGTCATGCACTGAGCCAGGTAACTTTGCATTAACATGGGAGATGTACTGGTCTGCCAAACACACCATCTGCACATTCATCAAATGGTAACTCTTCCGGTTTCTGTAACCTATTCACTCCTGCGGGGGTTACCAAGGCCACATGTGCCCCATCAATTGCACCTATGATGTTGGGGATATGTGAAGGCAATGCCTTCTTTGCATGGTTACCCCCTGACTTTTTGCCTTTGCTGATGCCAAGTTATGATTTGAAAGTGTGCTGAGGCCTGCTAACCAGGCCCCAGCACCAGTGTTCTTTCCCTAACCTGTACCTTTGTTTCCACAATTGGCACACCCTGACATCCAGGTAAGTCCCTTGTAACTGGTACCCCTGGTACCAAGGGCCCTGATGCCAGGGAAGGTCACTAAGGGCTGCAGCATGTCTTATGATACCCTGGGGACCGCTCACTCAGCACAGACACACTGCTTGCCAGCTTGTGTGTGCTAGTGGGGAAAAAAAGACTGAGTCGACATGGCACTCCCCTCAGGGTGCCATGCCAACCTCACACTGCCTATAGGTATAGATAAGTCCCCCCTCTCGCAGGCCTTTTAGCCCTAAGGCAGGGTGCACTATACCATAGGTGAGGGCATAAGTGCATGAGCACTATGCCCTACAGTGTCTAAGCAAAACCTTAGACATTGTAAGTGCAGGGAAGCCATAAGAGTATATGGTCTGGGAGTCTGTCATGCACGAACTCCACAGCACCATAATGGCTACACTGAAAACTGTGAAGTTTGGTATCAAACTTCTCAGCACAATAAATGCATACTGATGCCAGTGTACATTTTATTGTAACATACACCCCAGAGGGCACCTTAGAGGTGCCCCCTGAAACCTTAACTGACTACCAGTGTGGGCTGACTAGTTTTAGCAGCCTGCCACACACCAGACATGTTGCCGGCCACATGGGGAGAGTGCCTTTGTCACTCTGTGGCTAGTAACAAAGCCTGTACTGGGTGGTGGTGCTTCTCACCTCCCCCTGCAGGAACTGTAACACCTGGTGGTGAGCCTCAAAGGCTCACTCCCTTTATTACAGTACCCTAGGGCAATCCACCTAGTGGAGTTGCCCGCCCCCTCTGGCCACGGCCCCCCTTTTGGCAGCAAGGCCGGAGGAGATAATGAGAAAAACAAGGAGGAGTCACTGGCTAGTCAGGACAGCCCCAAAGGTGTCCTGAGCTGAGGTGACTCTGACTTTTTGAAATCCTCCATCTTGCAGATGGAGGATTCCCCCAATAGGATTAGGGATGTGCCCCACTCCCCTCAGGGAGGAGGCACAAAGAGGGTGTAGCCACCCTCAGGGCTAGTAGCCATTGGCTACTAACCCCCCAGACCTAAACACATCCCTATATTGAGCATTTAGGGGCTCCCAGAACACAGCAAGATGGATTCCTGCAACCTAAGACGAAAAAGGACTGCTGAGCTGAAAAACCTGCAGAGAAGACAGAGACACCAATTGCTTTGGCCCCAGCTCCACTGGCCTGTCTCCCCACTTCTAAAGACACTGCTCCAGCGACGCGTTCCACAGGGTCCAGCGACCTCTGAAGCCTCAGAGGACTACCCTGCATCTAAAAGGACCAAGAACTCCAGAGGACAGCGGCTCTGTTCCACAAAGACTGCAACTTTGCAACAAAGAAGCAACTTTGAAACAACACACGTTTCCCGCCGGAAGCGTGAGACTTTGCACTCTGCACCTGTAGGAGGCTGGACTGGCTTGTAGTGAGTACCAAGGGGTACTTGCACCTTGCACCAGGCCCAGTTATCCCTTATTAGTGTATAGGGTGTCTAGCAGCTTAGGCTGATAGATAATGGTAGCTTAGCAGAGCAGTTTAGGCTGAACTAGGAGACGTGTGAAGCTACTACAGTACCACTTAGTGTCATATGCACAATATCATAAGAAAACACAATACACAGATATACTAAAAATAAAGGTACTTTATTTTTATGACAATATGCCAAAGTATCTTAGAGTGTACCCTCAGTGAGAGGATAGGAAATATACACAAGATATATATACACAATAGCAAAAATATGCAGTATAGTCTTAGAAAACAGTGCAAACAATGTATAGTTACAATAGGATGCAATGGGGAAACATAGGGATAGGGGCAACACAAACCATATACTCCAGAAGTGGAATGCGAACCACGAATGGACCCCAAACCTATGTGACCTTGTAGAGGGTCGCTGGGACTATTAGAAAATAGTGAGAGTTAGCAAAATAACCCACCCCAAGACCCTGAAAAGTGAGTGCAAAGTGCACCAAAGTTCCCCTAAGGACAAAATAGTCGTGTTAGAGGGAGAATGCAAGGAAAACACAAATCAGCAATGCAACAACGATGGATTCCTGACTGAGGGTACCTGTGGAACAAGGGGACCAAGTCCAAAAGTCACAAGCAGCTCGGAGATGGGCAGATGCCCAAGAAATGCCAGCGGTTGGTGCAAAGAAGCTCTTACTAGGCTGAAGAACTGTGAATACTGCAGGAACGACAAGGGCTAGAGACTTCCCCTTTGGAGGATGGATCCCCCACGCCTTGGAGAGTCGTGCAGAAGTGTTTTCCTGCCGGATGGACGCCAACAAGCCTTGCTACACGCAAATCGTGCGTTTGGCGTTTTTGGACGCTGCTGGGGCCCAGGAGGGACCAGGAGGTCGCAAATTGGACCTGCAGAGAGAGGGGACGTCGAGCAAGACAAAGAGCCCTCACTGAAGCAGGTAGCACCCGGAGAAGTGCCAGAAACAGGCACTACGAGGATGCGTGAAACGGTGCTCGCCGAAGTTGCACAAAGGAGTCCCACGTCGCCGGAGACCAACTTAGAAAGTCGTGCAATGCAGGTTAGAGTGCCGTGGACCCAGGCTTGGCTGTGCACACAGGATTTCCGCCGGAAGTGCACAGGGGCCGGAGAAGCTTGCAAAGTCGCGGTTCCCAGCAATGCAGCCCAGCGAGGTGAGGCAAGGACTTACCTCCACCAAACTTGGGCTGAAGAGTCACTGGACTGTGGGGGTCACTTGGACGGTGTCGCTGGATTCGAGGGACCTCGCTCGTCGTGCTGAGAGGAGACCCAAGGGACCGGAGATGCAGCTTTTTGGTGCCTGCGGTTGCAGGGGGAAGATTCCGTCGACCCACGGGAGATTTCTTCGGAGCTTCTGGTGCAGAGAGGAGGCAGACTACCCCCACAGCATGCACAAGCAGGAAAACAGTCGAGAAGGCGGCAGGATCAGCGTTACAGAGTTGCAGTAGTCGTCTTTGCTACTATGTTGCAGGTTTGCAGGCTTCCAGCGCGGTCAGCGGTCGATTCCTTATCAGAAGGTGAAGAGGGAGATGCAGAGGAACTCGGCTGAGCTCATGCATTCGTTATCTGAAGTTTCCCCAGAGACAGAGACCCTAAATAGCCAGAAAAGAGGGTTTGGCTACCTAGGAGAGAGGAAAGGCTACTAACACCTGAAGGAGCCTATCACAAGGAGTCTCTGACGTCACCTGGTGGCACTGGCCACTCAGAGCAGTCCAGTGTGCCAGCAGCACCTCTGTTTCCAAGATGGCAGAGGTCTGGAGCACACTGGAGGAGCTCTGGACACCTCCCAGGGGAGGTGCAGGTCAGGGGAGTGGTCACTCCCCTTTCCTTTGTCCAGTTTCGCGCCAGAGCAGGGACCCCCTGAACCGGTGTAGACTGGCTTATGCAGAATTGGGCACCTCTGTGCCCAACAAAGCATTTCCAGAGGCTGGGGGAGGCTACTCCTCCCCTGCCTTCACACCATTTTCCAAAGGGAGAGGGTGTCACACCCTCTCTCAGAGGAAGTTCTTTGTTCTGCCATCCTGGGCCAGGCCTGGCTGGACCCCAGGAGGGCAGATGCCTGTCTGAGGGGTTGGCAGCAGCAGCAGCTGCAGTGAAACCCCAGGAAGGGCAGTCTGGCAGTACCAGGGTCTGTGCTACAGACCACTGGGATCATGGAATTGTACCAACAATGCCAGGATGGCATAGAGGGGGCAATTCCATGATCATAGACATGTTACATGGCCATATTCGGAGTTACCATGGTGAAGCTACATATAGGTAGTGACCTATATGTAGTGCACGCGTGTAATGGTGTCCCCGCACTCACAAAGTTCAGTGAATTGGCTCTGAACAATGTGGGGGCACCTTGGCTAGTGCCAGGGTGCCCTCACACTAAGTAACTTTGCACCTAACCTTTACCAGGTAAAGGTTAGACATGTAGGTGACTTATAAGTTACTTAAGTGCAGTGTAAAATGGCTGTGAAATAACGTGGACGTTATTTCACTCAGGCTGCAGTGGCAGACCTGTGTAAGAATTGTCAGAGCTCCCTATGGGTGGCAAAAGAAATGCTGCAGCCCATAGGGATCTCCTGGAACCCCAATACCCTGGGTACCTCAGTACCATATACTAGGGGATTATAAGGGTGTTCCAGTAAGCCAATGTAAATTGGTAAAAATGGTCACTAGCCTGTCAGTGACAATTTTGGAAAGAAATGAGAGAGCATAACCACTGAGGTTCTGATTAGCAGAGCCTCAGTGAGACAGTTAGTCACTACACAGGTAACACATACAGGCACACTTATGAGCACTGGGGCCCTGGGTTACCAGGGTCCCAGTGACACATACAACTAAAACAACATATATACAGTGAAAAATGGGGGTAACATGCCAGGCAAGATGGTACTTTCCTACACAACCCCCCCCCAAACGAAGGACAATAAGACTAGCCATTACCTGATGAGTCTTCATTGTCTAAGTGGAAATATCTGGAGAGTCCATCTGCATTGGAGTGGCTACTCCCAGGTCTATGTTCCACTGTATAGTCCATTCCCTGTAGGGATATGGACCACCTCAACAATTTAGGATTTTCACCTTTCATTTGTTTTAGCCAAAGTAGAGGTTTGTGGTCTGTCTGAACAATGAAGTGAGTGCCAAACAGGTATGGCCTCAACTTCTTCAGAGCCCAGACCACAGCAAAGGCCTCCCTCTCAATGGCAGACCAACGCTTTTCTCTAGGGGTCAACCTTCTACTAATAAAAGCAACAGGTTGATCCTGGCCCTCAGAATTAAGTTGTGATAGGACTGCCCCTACTCCTAATTCAGATGCATCAGTTTGGACATAGAATTTTTTAGAGTAACAAGGGCTTTTCAGGACAGGTGCAGAGCACATGGCCTGCTTCAGCTCCTCAAAAGCTTTCTGACAGTTTGCTGTCCATAATACCTTTTTAGGCATTTTCTTGGATGTGAGGTCATTAAGAGGGGCTGCAATGGAGCCATAGTTCTTAATGAACCTCCTGTAATACCCAGTGAGGCCTAGGAAGGCTCTCACCTGAGTCTGAGTGGTAGGGGGAATCCAATCAATAATAGTTTGGATTTTCCCCTGAAGTGGTGCAATCTGTTCCCCACCAACAAGGTGTCCCAGATAAACCACCTTACCCTGCCCTATCTGGCACTTTGAAGCCTTGATAGTGAGGCCTGCCTTTTGCAGGGCCTCCAAAACTTTCCAAAGGTGGACCAGGTGATCATCCCAGCTGGAGCTAAAGACAGCTATATCATCCAAATATGCTGCACTGAAAGCTTCCAGCCCTTGCAGGACTGTGTTCACCAACCTCTGAAAAGTGGCAGGTGCATTTTTCAAACCAAAAGGCATTACAGTAAACTGGTAATGTCCTCCAATGGTAGAAAATGCAGTCTTAGGTTTAGCATCTTCTGACATTTTGATCTGCCAATACCCTGCAGTCAAATCAAAAGTGCTTAGATACTTGGCAGATGCCAGTGTATCTATTAGCTCATCTGCCCTGGGTATAGGGTGAGCATCTGTTTTGGTTACCAAGTTGAGACCTCTATAGTCTACACAAAACCTCATTTCCTTCTTTCCATCTTTAGAATTGGGTTTTGGTACCAGTACCACAGGAGAAGCCCATGGACTGTCAGAGTGCTCAACCACTCCTAGTTCCAACATCTTCTGAACTTCTTGCTTTATGCAGTCCCTGACATGGTCAGGCTGCCTATAGATCTTACTTTTGACAGGTAAACTGTCTCCAGTATCTATAGTGTGCTCACACCAAGAAGTGGTGCCTGGCACAATGGAGAAGAGTTCTGAAAATTGTCCTAGGAGATTTATGCAATTATCTTTCTGCTCAGCAGTAAGACAATCAGCCAAAACTACACCTTCCACAAGAGCATCTTGTTCTGTGGAAGAGAAGAGATCAGGTAGAGGATCACTGTCTTCTTCCTGTCCCTCATCTGTTGCCATGAGCAGGGTGAGATCAGCCCTGTCATAGTAGGGTTTCAGGCGGTTGACATGGAGCACCCTAAGGGGACTCCTGGCAGCGCCTAAGTCAACCAAGTAGGTGACTTCACCCTTCTTTTCAACAATTGTGTGTGGACCACTCCATTTATCTTGGAGTGCTCTTGGGGCCACAGGCTCCAAGACCCACACTTTCTGCCCTGGTTGGTACTGAACCAAAACAGCCTTCTGATCATGCCATTGCTTCTGGAGCTCTTGGCTGGCCTGAAGGTTTTTACTGGCCTTTTTCATGTACTCAGCCATCCTTGATCTGAGGCCAAGTACATAATCCACAATATCCTGCTTAGGAGCTTTTAAAGGTTGTTCCCAACCCTCCTTTACAAGTGTGAGTGGACCCCTAACAGGGTGTCCAAAAAGAAGTTCAAAGGGGCTGAAGCCCACTCCTTTCTGGGGTACCTCCCTGTAGGCAAAAAGGAGGCATGGTAGAAGGATATCCCATCTCCTGCGGAGTTTTTCAGGGAGTCCCATAATCATGCCTTTGAGAGTTTTATTAAATCTCTCCACCAGTCCATTTGTTTGTGGATGATAGGGTGTTGTGAACTTGTAAGTTACACCACACTCCTTCCACATGGCCTTTAAGTATGCAGACATGAAATTGCTTCCTCTGTCTGATACTACTTCCTTTGGGAAGCCCACCCTGGAAAATATTCCCAGGAGGGCCTTTGCCACTGCAGGAGCTGTAGTGGTCCTTAAAGGAATAGCTTCAGGATATCTTGTGGCATGGTCCACTACCACCAAGATAAACCTATTGCCTGAAGCAGTAGGAGGGTCAAGGGGGCCAACTATGTCAACCCCTACCCTTTCAAAGGGAACCCCAACCACAGGCAGTGGGATAAGGGGTGCCTTTGGAGTGCCACCTGTCTTGCCACTGGCTTGACAGGTTTCACAGGACTTACAAAATTCTTTTGTGTCCTCAGACATCCTAGGCCAATGAAACAGTGGTACCAATCTGTCCCAAGTTTTCATTTGACCCAGGTGCCCAGCTAAGGGAATGTCATGTGCCAGTGTTAGGAGGAACTTTCTGTACTCCTGAGGAATCACTAATCTCCTGGCAGCTCCAGGTTTAGGATCCCTATTCTCAGTGTACAAGAGGTTGTCCTCCCAGTAAACTCTGTGTGAGTCACTGACATCCCCATTAGCCTGTTTGACAGCTTGCTGTCTGAGACCCTCTAATGTGGGACAGGTTTGCTGTGCCACACTCAGCTCCTCTCTGGCAGGCCCCCCTTCACCCAAAAGCTCAGCAGTGTCTGCTTCCAGCTCCTCTGGTGTAGGTTCTGCACAGGGAGGGAATTCTTCTTCCTCAGAAGTAAAATCCACTGTAGAGGGAGGGATAGTAGGAAGTGGTTTGCTTCTACTAGCCCTAGCTTTAGGGAGCACTTGGTCCATTGTTCCAGGATCCAAGCTTCCCTGTCCTTTTTGCTTTTTGGCCTGAGCCCTTGTCAAAGCAAAGATATGCCCTGGGATGCCCAGCATTGCTGCATGGGCCTCCAACTCCACATCTGACCAAGCTGATGTCTCCAAATCGTTCCCTAATAGACAGTCTACAGGTAAATCTGAAGCTACCACAACTTTCTTTGGACCAGATACCCCCCCCCAGTTGAGATTTACAACAGCCATGGGGTGGCTTTGTGTTATGTTGTGAGCATCGGTTACTTGGTACTGGTGTCCAAGTATGTGTTGTTCAGGGTGCACCAGTTTCTCAATCACCATTGTGACACTGGCACCTGTGTCCCTGTAGGCCTGGACCTCAACACCATTTATTAGGGTTAGTTGCTTGTACTTCTCCAAGTTATGGGGGCAAGCAACCAAAGTGGCTAAGTCAATAGCCCCTTCAGAGACTAAAGTAGCCTCTGTGGTCTCCCTAATCAGACCAACCCCAACTAAATTACCAAAAGTGAGCCCAGCTACTCCCTTGGATTGGCTATTAGTAGGTTTGCTCCCACCACCACTGCTATTAGTAGGGACACTAGGTGTAGCAGTAGGGGTTGTAGTGGTAGGAGCTGTGGTGCCTTTCTTTGGACAACTGGGATCTGTTGTCCAATGGCCTTTTATCTTACATAAATAGCACCATGGTTTCTTTTCCTTGTTCTGATTAAAGGAGGATTTGGGCCCACCACCCCCACCAGAGTGTTTTTGTGGGCCTGATGAAGACTCATTTTTAGATTTGTCCCCACCCTTGTCAGAAGACTTACCATCCTTCTTTTTGTTGCCATCTTTGTCACCCCCTGTATGAACTTTTCTGTTCACTCTTGTTCTGACCCATTTGTCTGCCTTCTTTCCCAATTCTTGGGGAGAGGTCAGATCAGAGTCCACCAAGTACTGGTGCAACAAATCAGACACACAATTATTAAGAATATGCTCTCTCAGGATTAAGTTATACAGGCTGTCATAATCAGTAACTTTACTGCCATGTAACCACCCCTCCAAGGCCTTCACTGCCTGGTCAATGAAATCAACCCAGTCTTGTGAAGACTCCTTTTTGGTATCTCTGAACTTTATCCTGTACTGTTCAGTGGTTAAGCCATAACCATCCAGGAGTGCATTCTTAAGAACTTGGAAATTGTTAGCATCATTTTCTTTTACAGTAAGGAGCCTATCCCTACCTTTTCCAGTAAATGATAGCCATAGGATAGCAGCCCACTGCTTTTGAGGGACATCCTGTACAGCACAGGCCCTCTCAAGTGCAGCAAACCACTTGTTAATGTCATCCCCCTCCTTGTAAGGGGGAACTATCTTATGCAGATTCCTGGAATCATGCTCTTTTGCAGGATGACTATGGGGAATACTGCTGCTGCCACCATGGGTATCTAAACCCATTTTCTGTCTTTCCCTCTCTATTTCTAAAGACTGTCTATCCAAATCCAGCTGTTGCTTCTTGAGCTTCAGTCTGGTTTGCTCCACTCTCAATCTATTGAGCTCCCTTTCCAACAATCTGTCATCAGGGTGGGTGGGAGGGACATTTCTAGATACAGAGGTATGATGGGAATGAACAGAAGGAGACCTGTCCCTTACAGAGGGCACCCTAACAGCTTGGCTACCAGTATAATGTGAGAGCACATCCTCAGTATGATGTGATTCAACCTCTGTACCAACTATGCTAGACTGTCTAGTAATGGGCAGGCTAAGAAGTTTCTTTCCTGAACCTTTTCCTGGGGGAGTCCCTGGATCAGATTGAGAACCATTAGCTACTTTTTCTACAGATTGGGCACTTATGGCCTTATCCTGTACTCTAAGCATATTAATTAACAGTTCTAAGGAAGGATTCTTCCCTACACTCAAACCTCTCTCTATGCAGAGACTCCTTGCTCCTTTCCAGCTAAGGTGATCATATGCAAGTTTGGACAGTTCAACTTTTTGGCCTGTGCCAGACATTTTTAGAGAGAGTTAAAGTGATAGACAAAGAAAAAAAGTTTTCAGAACTTTTTGGAAAGACAGAAAAAACTTTTTAAACTTTTAAGAACTTTTTGAAAGTTTAGAAGTACTTTTCAGCACTTAGAAAAGAGTGAAAAGAGGAAATGCAAAACTTTTTGTCTATGTGTATATACACTGACCTTGTTTTGTATATTTTTCTCTTATGAAAAGTACAATGACAAGAGTGGTAAGTAGTCTCAAGCACTTATCCCACCACTGCACAACCAATGTAGGAGGCTGGACTGGCTTGTAGTGAGTACCAAGGGGTACTTGCACCTTGCACCAGGCCCAGTTATCCCTTATTAGTGTATAGGGTGTCTAGCAGCTTAGGCTGATAGATAATGGTAGCTTAGCAGAGCAGTTTAGGCTGAACTAGGAGACGTGTGAAGCTACTACAGTACCACTTAGTGTCATATGCACAATATCATAAGAAAACACAATACACAGTTATACTAAAAATAAAGGTACTTTATTTTTATGACAATATGCCAAAGTATCTTAGAGTGTACCCTCAGTGAGAGGATAGGAAATATACACAAGATATATATACACAATAGCAAAAATATGCAGTATAGTCTTAGAAAACAGTGCAAACAATGTATAGTTACAATAGGATGCAATGGGGAAACATAGGGATAGGGGCAACACAAACCATATACTCCAGAAGTGGAATGCGAACCACGAATGGACCCCAAACCTATGTGACCTTGTAGAGGGTCGCTGGGACTATTAGAAAATAGTGAGAGTTAGCAAAATAACCCACCCCAAGACCCTGAAAAGTGAGTGCAAAGTGCACCAAAGTTCCCCTAAGGACAAAATAGTCGTGTTAGAGGGAGAATGCAAGGAAAACACAAATCAGCAATGCAACAACGATGGATTCCTGACTGAGGGTACCTGTGGAACAAGGGGACCAAGTCCAAAAGTCACAAGCAGCTCGGAGATGGGCAGATGCCCAAGAAATGCCAGCGGTTGGTGCAAAGAAGCTCTTACTAGGCTGAAGAACTGTGAATACTGCAGGAACGACAAGGGCTAGAGACTTCCCCTTTGGAGGATGGATCCCCCACGCCTTGGAGAGTCGTGCAGAAGTGTTTTCCTGCCGGATGGACGCCAACAAGCCTTGCTACACGCAAATCGTGCGTTTGGCGTTTTTGGACGCTGCTGGGGCCCAGGAGGGACCAGGAGGTCGCAAATTGGACCTGCAGAGAGAGGGGACGTCGAGCAAGACAAAGAGCCCTCACTGAAGCAGGTAGCACCCGGAGAAGTGCCAGAAACAGGCACTACGAGGATGCGTGAAACGGTGCTCGCCGAAGTTGCACAAAGGAGTCCCACGTCGCCGGAGACCAACTTAGAAAGTCGTGCAATGCAGGTTAGAGTGCCGTGGACCCAGGCTTGGCTGTGCACACAGGATTTCCGCCGGAAGTGCACAGGGGCCGGAGAAGCTTGCAAAGTCGCGGTTCCCAGCAATGCAGCCCAGCGAGGTGAGGCAAGGACTTACCTCCACCAAACTTGGGCTGAAGAGTCACTGGACTGTGGGGGTCACTTGGACGGTGTCGCTGGATTCGAGGGACCTCGCTCGTCGTGCTGAGAGGAGACCCAAGGGACCGGAGATGCAGCTTTTTGGTGCCTGCGGTTGCAGGGGGAAGATTCCGTCGACCCACGGGAGATTTCTTCGGAGCTTCTGTTGCAGAGAGGAGGCAGACTAACCCCACAGCATGCACAAGCAGGAAAACAGTCGAGAAGGCGGCAGGATCAGCGTTACAGAGTTGCAGTAGTCGTCTTTGCTACTATGTTGCAGGTTTGCAGGCTTCCAGCGCGGTCAGCGGTCGATTCCTTATCAGAAGGTGAAGAGGGAGATGCAGAGGAACTCGGCTGAGCTCATGCATTCGTTATCTGAAGTTTCCCCAGAGACAGAGACCCTAAATAGCCAGAAAAGAGGGTTTGGCTACCTAGGAGAGAGGAAAGGCTACTAACACCTGAAGGAGCCTATCACAAGGAGTCTCTGACGTCACCTGGTGGCACTGGCCACTCAGAGCAGTCCAGTGTGCCAGCAGCACCTCTGTTTCCAAGATGTCAGAGGTCTGGAGCACACTGGAGGAGCTCTGGACACCTCCCAGGGGAGGTGCAGGTCAGGGGAGTGGTCACTCCCCTTTCCTTTGTCCAGTTTCGCGCCAGAGCAGGGGCTAAGGGGTCCCTGAACCGGTGTAGACTGGCTTATGCAGAATTGGGCACCTCTGTGCCCAACAAAGCATTTCCAGAGGCTGGGGGAGGCTACTCCTCCCCTGCCTTCACACCATTTTCCAAAGGGAGAGGGTGTCACACCCTCTCTCAGAGGAAGTTCTTTGTTCTGCCATCCTGGGCCAGGCCTGGCTGGACCCCAGGAGGGCAGATGCCTGTCTGAGGGGTTGGCAGCAGCAGCAGCTGCAGTGAAACCCCAGGAAGGGCAGTCTGGCAGTACCAGGGTCTGTGCTACAGACCACTGGGATCATGGAATTGTACCAACAATGCCAGGATGGCATAGAGGGGGCAATTCCATGATCATAGACATGTTACATGGCCATATTCGGAGTTACCATGGTGAAGCTACATATAGGTAGTGACCTATATGTAGTGCACGCGTGTAATGGTGTCCCCGCACTCACAAAGTTCAGTGAATTGGCTCTGAACAATGTGGGGGCACCTTGGCTAGTGCCAGGGTGCCCTCACACTAAGTAACTTTGCACCTAACCTTTACCAGGTAAAGGTTAGACATATAGGTGACTTATAAGTTACTTAAGTGCAGTGTAAAATGGCTGTGAAATAACGTGGACGTTATTTCACTCAGGCTGCAGTGGCAGACCTGTGTAAGAATTGTCAGAGCTCCCTATGGGTGGCAAAAGAAATGCTGCAGCCCATAGGGATCTCCTGGAACCCCAATACCCTGGGTACCTCAGTACCATATACTAGGGAATTATAAGGGTGTTCCAGTAAGCCAATGTAAATTGGTAAAAATGGTCACTAGCCTGTCAGTGACAATTTTGGAAAGAAATGAGAGAGCATAACCACTGAGGTTCTGATTAGCAGAGCCTCAGTGAGACAGTTAGTCACTACACAGGTAACACATACAGGCACACTTATGAGCACTGGGGCCCTGGGTTACCAGGGTCCCAGTGACACATACAACTAAAACAACATATATACAGTGAAAAATGGGGGTAACATGCCAGGCAAGATGGTACTTTCCTACAGCACCCGACGCCCCCCGCTCGACTTGTGGAGGTCTCCCCGGTGACTGTGAGTAGCCAGAGTTGACCCCCCTGAGCCTCCACAGCGACGCCTGCAGAGGGAATCCCGAGGCTCCCCCAGACCGCGAGTGCCTGCTTCAAAGACCCGACGCCTGGTAAAGACACTGCACCCGCAGCCCCCAGGACCGGGAGGATCCGACCTCCAGTGCAGGAGTGACCCCCAGGTGGCCCTCTCCCTTGCCCAGGTGGTGGCTATGCCCTTACCTGCCTGCATTGCTGAAGAGACCCCTTGAACCCGACGCCTGTTTGCACACTACACCCAGCCGCCAGTGCCGCTGAGGGTGTACTTTTTGTGCTGACTTGTGCCTCCCCCGGTGCCCTACAAAACCCCCCTGGTCTGCCCTCCGAAGACGCGGATACTTACCTGCTGGCAGACTGGAACCAGGGCACCCCCTTCTCCATTGAAGCCTATGCGTTGTGGGCACCACTTTGACCTCTGCATCTGACTGGCCCTGAGCTGCTGGTGTGGTAACTTTGGGGCTGTCCTGAACCCCCAACGGTGGGCTACCTTGGACCCAACTTTGAACCCCGTAGGTGGTTTACTTACCTGCAAAACTAACAAAACACTTACCTCCCCCAGGGACTGTTGAAAATTGCACTGTCTAGTTTTAAAATAGCTATATGCCATTTGTGTGAAAACTGTATATGCTATTTTGCTAATTCAAAGTTCCTAAAGTTCCTAAGTGAAGTACCTTTCCTTTAAAGTATTACTTGTAAATCTTGAACCTGTGGTTCTTAAAATAAACTAAGAAAATATATTTTTCTATACAAAAACGTATTGGCCTGGAATTGTCTCTGAGTGTGTGTTCCTCATTTATTGCCTGTGTGTGTACAACAAATGCTTAACACTACCCTCTGATAAGCCTAGTGCTCGACCACACTACCACACAATAGAGCATTAGAATGATCTCTTTTTGCCACTATCTTACCTCTAAGGGGAACCCTTGGACTCTGTGCATACTATTCCTTACTTTGAAATAGTGCATACAGAGCCAACTTCCTACAATATGTCCCAGGGCATAGAAGTCACCTTTCACTGTAGGCAATTCCTCCACCTGAGGGAAAACGATGTAGCTCCGTATGTGTTTCAGCAGGGCAGACAACACTCTGGACAACATGTTTGAGAACATAGTGTGGGACATCCCTGATGCTATGGCCACTGTTGTTTGAAAAGACCCACTTGCTAGGAAATGGAGTACTGACAGCTCCTCCACTAGAGGGGGGATTCCTGTGGGATGGCGGATAGCTGACATCAGGTCTGGCCCCAACTGGACACACAGTTCCTGGATTGTGGCACGATCAAGCCTGTAAATGTAAATGTAAATGTAAATGTAAAATGTAAATTAGCACTTGTATAGCGCACTACTCACCCGTTAGGGTCTCAAGGCGCTGTACTCATACCGCTATGGAACCCCTCCTGGCTTTTCCCTGTGAGGTGCCCACTCCTGAGCACCCCCAGGGTGAAGCCAGGCATCCAAGCGCTGTTGGGGCCGTTGTGGAGATTAAGCAAGCTATTGCCCAGAGTTGCAGAGTGGGACCCATGAATTAGATTAGGCACCGAGGCGAGAATTATCTGGTCAAGGGGAATTGAGCCCAAGACCTGCCGAAGCGGGACTTGAACCCTGGTCTTGAGCCAGATCTCTGCTTCAGGGTCTGCCGCTCTAACCATTGAGCCACACTTCTCCATCGCCTGTAGGTGATGATCACATGTCTTTCCTCCAATGTCGACAGGTCCATCAGCGGTCTGTACACCGGAGGATGCCGCCATCTTCTCACATGCCCCAGCGGACGGTGCCTATGGAGGAGAACAGCGAGCACAGAGTCAACCAACTCTGAGGTACTTAAACCCAGCTTACTCTGAACATGTTCATAAATTGAAATTTGCCTGTATGAGTGGTTAGGCAAGGCCTAGGTATGTGTGACGCAGTCAAAAATAAAGCTATGTGGGCCCCTGAAATGGCAGCTGCCTGACCTGTAAGGTGGGACAAGGGGATATGAGGTAACTGCGCTGGTGTTGTACACCGTCGCAATAGGCGGTCCAAGACCGCGGCACAATTCTGCATTGGTTAACATTAGACCCTATGGGTCCCAGGAGCCAATGATGATGTACGCCGGCGGTGACGGTACGCACCGCCGCGGACGTGACCGGCATTTTCTCTCTGTTCAATCACTCAATACCTGATCTTCGACAGGAGAGGACCTACACTGCAAGTGCTGCTGTGACCTCAGTCTGGAAGAGACAATGGCTCGTGTGTCTGGGGAAAGGGCCCCTGCTTTCAGCACGGAGGAGTTGGAGAAACTCGTGAATGGGGTCCCCCCCCAGAACACGCTACTCTACGGTCCTCCAGAAAAACAGGTAAGTACACTGTGAGCATGCTGTATGGGCAATGCCTGTGTGGTGTGGGGTGGATGAAAGATGGGGGGGTGAGAATGAGGCGTGCATGAAACGACGGAGACTGCATGTGCGTCATGGCAAGGGTAGGGATGCGGGCCAATGACTGTGACAGTGCAGTTGTTAATTACTACTCTTTTTCACCTGTACAATTCCTGTAGGTAAGCGCCCATTCAGAAGAAGGACATCTGGCGTGCCATCACCAAGGAAGTCCGGGCCCTGTCGGTCTACCACAGACCGAGCACCCACTGCCGGAAAAGATGGGAGGCCATTCGCCGCTGGAGCAAAAAGACGGCGGAGGTCCAGATGGGGATGCCTCCCAATGTGGGAGGGGTGCCCGTCGCACCATGACCCCACTAATGTTCCAGATCCTGGCGGTGGCGTACCCGGAGTTGGATGGGCGCTTGAGGGCATCACAGCAGCCACAAGGGGGTGAATACACTCTCATTCTGCTGATTCAGCGCGCATTGTAGGTGTCTGGGTGGGTGAGGTGGGCTGTGGGTTCCCTTAGGCCAGGGCGAGTTTGGTAGTTAAGTTCCCTTCTTCAGGCAGGCCCTGTGGCACCCCACCCCACCTGTGTACAGTGTCAACTACACCTTGTCAGGCTCCTGTGACATCCATGTCCCAAGTATTGAATAGTGGACCCCAAGTGCGCGGCACAGTGCAGGGGGCTTCTGTGTCTGTCGTGTCTGCCAACGGTAGCGTTATTGCATGCACTGAACATGTCTTTCTTCTGTCTTCCCCCCCCCTTTTTGTGGTCTCCGTGTTCTTGTGGGCATTAGCACCATCAGGTGGAGGAGCAGTGGCACCGGAGCAGGAGGGAGCTGCATCCCACATGGCCCTAGAGGGCGAGACTACGGAGTCCGAATTCACCAGTGGGACGGAGGGCGAGGGGAGCTCCACGCCGGGGACAGGAGCTGACACCAGCGAGACAGACTCATCCTCTGATGGGAGCTCCTTTGCAGTGGCGGCCCCATCTGTGCCCCCCGCATCTACAGGTACAGCCGCCACCCCCCCACCAGCACCGCCCTCCCAGCAGCCCCTTAGCTTTTGCCCCGTGCCTGCTCACCCAGGAGGGTGGGCATCACTGTAGGAGGCTGGACTGGCTTGTAGTGAATACCAAGGGGTACTTGCACCTTGCACCAGGCCCAGTTATCCCTTATTAGTGTATAGGGTGTCTAGCAGCATAGGCTGATAGATAATGGTAGCTTAGCAGAGCAGCTTAGGCTGAACTAGGAGACGAGTGAAGCTCCTACAGTACCACTAGTGTCACTTGCACAACATCATAAGAAAACACAATACACAGATATACTAAAAATAAAGGTACTTTATTTTTATGACAATATGCCAAAGTATCTCAGAGTGTACCCTCAGTATGAGGATAGCAAATATACACAAGATATATGTACACAATACCAAAAATATGCAGTATAGTCTTAGAAAACAGTGCAAACAATGTATAGTTACAATAGGATGCAATGGGGACACATAGCGATAGGGGCAACACAAACCATATACTCCAAAAGTGGAATGCGAACCACAAATGGACCCCAAACCTATGTGACCTTGTAGAGGGTCGCTGGGACTATTAGAAAATAGTGAGGGTTAGAAAAATAGCCCACCCCAAGACCCTGACAAGTGAGTGCAAAGTGCACTAAAGTTCCCCAAAGGACATAGAAGTCGTGATAGGGGAATTCTGCAGGAAAGACACAAACCAGCAATGCAACAACGATGGATTTCCAGTCGAGGGTACCTGTGGAACAAGGGGACCAAGTCCAAAAGTCACAAGCAAGTCGGAGATGGGCAGATGCCCAGGAAATGCCAGCTGTGGGTGCAAAGAAGCTGCTACTGGACAGTAGAAGCTGAGGATTCTGCAGGAACGACAAGGGCTAGAGACTTACCCTTTGGAGGATGGATCCCCCACGCCGTGGAGAGTCGTGCAGAAGTGTTTTCCCGCCGAAAGACCGCCAACAAGCCTTGCTAGTTGCAAGTCGTGCGGTTAGCGTTTTTGGATGCTGCTGTGGCCGAGGAGGGACCAGGATGTCGCCAATTGCGTCTGAGGACAGAGGGGGCGTCGAGCAAGACAAGGAGCCCTCTCAGAAGCAGGCAGCACCCGCAGAAGTGCCGGAACAGGCACTTCGAAGAAGAGTGAAACAGTGCTCACCCGAAGTTGCACAAAGGAGTCCCACGTCGCCGGAGACCAACTTAGAAAGTCGTACAATGCAGGTTAGAGTGCCGTGGACCCAGGCTTGGCTGTGCACAAAGGATTTCTGCCGGAAGTGCACAGAGGCCGGAGTAGCTGCAAAAGTCGCGGTTCCCAGCAATGCAGTCTGGCGTGGGGAGGCAAGGACTTACCTCCACCAAACTTGGACTGAAGAGTCACTGGACTGTGGGAGTCACTTGGACACAGTTGCTGGATTCAAGGGACCTCGCTCGTCGTGCTGAGAGGAGACCCAGGGGACCGGTGATGCAGTTCTTTGGTGCCTGCGGTAGCAGGGGGAAGATTCTGTCGACCCACGGGAGATTTCTTCGGAGCTTCTAGTGCAGAGGGGAGGCAGACTACCCCCACAGCATGCACCACCAGGAAAACAGTCGAGAAGGCGGCAGGATCAGCGTTACAGAGTTGCAGTAGTCGTCTTTGCTACTTTGTTGCAGTTTTGTAGGCTTCCAGCGCGGTCAGCAGTCGATTCCTTGGCAGAAGGTGAAGAGAGAGATGCAGAGGAACTCTGATGAGCTCTTGCATTCGTTATCTAAGGAATCCCCAGAGACAGAGATCCTAAATAGCCAGAAAAGAGGGTTTGGCTACTTAGGAGAGAGGATAGGCTAGCAACACCTGAAGGAGCCTATCAGAAGGAGTCTCTGACGTCACCTGGTGGCACTGGCCACTCAGAGCAGTCCAGTGTGCCAGCAGCACCTCTGTTTCCAAGATGGCAGAGGTCTGGAGCACACTGGAGGAGCTCTGGACACCTCCCAGGGGAGGTGCAGGTCAGGGGAGTGGTCACTCCCCTTTCCTTTGTCCAGTTTCGCGCCAGAGCAGGGCTAAGGGGTCCCTGAACCGGTGTAGACTGGCTTATGCAGAAATGGGCACCATCTGTGCCCATGAAAGCATTTCCAGAGGCTGGGGGAGGCTACTCCTCCCCTGCCTTCACACCATTTTCCAAAGGGAGAGGGTGTAACACCCTCTCTCAGAGGAAGTCCTTTGTTCTGCCATCCTGGGACAAGCCTGGCTGGACCCCAGGAGGGCAGAAACCTGTCTGAGGGGTTGGCAGCAGCTGCAGTGAAACCCCTGAAAAGGCAGTTTGGCAGTACCAGGGTCTGTGCTACAGACCACTGGGATCATGGGATTGTGCCAACTATGCCAGGATGGCATAGAGGGGGCAATTCCATGATCATAGACATGTTACATGGCCATATTCGGAGTTACCATTGTGAAGCTACATATAGGTAGTGACCTATATGTAGTGCACGCGTGTAATGGTGTCCCCGCACTCACAAAGTCCGGGGAATTTGCCCTGAACAACGTGGGGGCACCTTGGCTAGTGCCAGGGTGCCCTCACACTAAGTAACTTTGCACCTAACCTTTACCAGGTAAAGGTTAGACATATAGGTGACTTATAAGTTACTTAAGTGCAGTGGTAAATGGCTGTGAAATAACGTGGACGTTATTTCACTCAGGCTGCAGTGGCAGGCCTGTGTAAGAATTGTCAGAGCTCCCTATGGGTGGCAAAAGAAATGCTGCAGCCCATAGGGATCTCCTGGAACCCCATTACCCTGGGTACCTCAGTACCATATACTAGGGAATTATAAGGGTGTTCCAGTAAGCCAATGTAAATTGGTAAAATTGGTCACTAGCCTGTTAGTGACAATTTGAAAGAAATGAGAGAGCATAACCACTGAGGTTCTGGATAGCTGAGCCTCAGTGAGACAGTTAGTCACTACACAGGTAACACATTCAGGCACACTTATGAGCACTGGGGCCCTGGCTGGCAGGGTCCCAGTGACACATACAACTAAAACAACATATATACAGTGAAAAATGGGGGTAACATGCCAGGCAAGATGGTACTTTCCTACAATCACCTTCGCCCCAGGCACCTCAGGCCCTGCCCCAGTCACCCCTGCTGCCCTCAGTGAGGAGGCCATTGACGTCCTCAGGTCCCTCACTGTTGGGCAGTCTACCATTTTGAATGCCATCCAGGATGTAGAGAGGCAGTTGCAACAAACCACTGCATTCCTGGAGGGCATTCACTCTGGTCAGGCAGCCCTTCAGCAAGCTTTTCAGACTCTGGCCTCAGCACTGATGGCAGCCATTGTCCCTGTCTCTAGCCTTCCCCCATCCAACTTCCTCCACCCAGACCCACACCCCTGTACCTCAGCCTATCCCAAGCACACCATCAGACCAGCATGCACACACCTCAACACAGAAGGGAAGCTCTGGCAAATATAAGCACCACACATCCCACAGGCACTCATGCAAGCATCACACACATGCAGACACAACAACATCCACTACCTCCACTGTGTCCTCCTTCTCCTCATCTCCCTCCTCCCTCCCTGTTTCGTCTCCACTCACACCTGCATGCACTTCATCCTCAGCCACTATGTCCATCACCAGCACACACACCACCACACCCCGCTCACGTGCAGTCACCACCCCCACTACCATTTACACATCCCCTGTGTCCTCTCCCAGTGTGTCCGTGAGGCCACCTCCCAAGGTACACATACGCAGCCACATACCCACCCAACAGCCATCCACCTCACAACAGCCTCCAGGCCATGCACCTTCACCCAAAGTCACCAAACGTACAGCTCCTACAACCACTACATCTTCCTCCACTCCCAAGCCCCCTCAAAGCTACCCGTCCCAGTGTTCCTAACAAACTTTTCCTGTCCAACCTTGACCTCTTTCCCTCACCTCCCCCACCCCTTCAGTCTCCTAGGGCCCGACTCTCCAGGTCCCAAACTATCACCTCAGCCACAACATTGGCGGGACCAGTGGTGCCAGTAGTCACCGGATTATGGAGTGCACCAGGCAACAGGGCAGCCAGTGTGGCAAGGAGCCACAGCACGGACAGTCCCCCACCTGTCAAGCATCAAAAGTTGGCCAGTGCCCGGCGGGAGAGGGGAAAGAAATCAGCCACTAAAGCCGCTCCCAGGGGTCCAGTTGGGAGTGTGGAGACAGCCGCAACACCATCCAAGGTGGGGAAGGGACACAGTAAAACCGGCAAGTCTGGAAGATCAGCACGGCGGACAAGACCGGCAGCAGCAGCCTGCTGCCCAGGAGAAGACCGCCAGCAGCCCCGCTGCCACAGACAGGACCACCAGCAGCAGCCCCGCTGCCCAGGAGAAGTCCGCCAGCAGCCCCACTGCCACAGACAGGACCCCCAGCAGCAGCCCCGCTGCCCAGAGGAAGACCGCCACAAGATGAACCGCTGCCAAAGACAGGACTGCCAGCAGCAGCCCCACTGCCCAGGAGAAGACCGCCAGCAGCACCGCTGCCACAGACAGGACCGCCAGCAGCAGCCCCGCAGGCCAGGACAAGACCGCCATCAGCTGAACCACTGCCAAGGACACCGCTGCCACAAGCACCGCTGCCAAGGACACCGCCGCCACCAGCACCGCTGAACAGGACAAGACCGACACAAGCACTGCTGGCAAGGACACTGCCGCCACCAGCACCGCTGAACAGGACAAGACAGCCACAAGCTGAACCGCTGCTAAGGACACCGCCGTCACAAGCACTGCTGCCAAAGAAACCGCCGCCAACAGCACCTCTGAACAGGACAAGACCACCACAAGCTGCACCGCTGCCAAGGACACCTCTGCCACAAGCACCGCTGCCAAGGACACCGCCACCACAAGACCGCCACCAGCACCGCTGAACAGGACAAGACCGCCACAAGCTGAACCGCTGCCAAGGACACCACCGCCACAAGCACCGCTGCCAAGGACACCGCCGCCACCAGCAACGCAGGCCAATGAGCGCCAAAAGCTCTGACGCTACTGAGACCGTCACCAGCAGGATGAAGCACTCTGGGCACAATACCCCCTCCAGAACCAGTGGAGATTGACATCCACTACCTCTGTCCTTGGCAGGATGAAGCACTCTGGGCACAAAGCCCCCTCCAGAACCAGTGGAGTATCACATCCACTACCTGAGTCCTTGGCAGGATGAAGCACTCTGGGCACAAAGCCCCCTCCAGAACCAGTGGAGAATGTTATCCACTTGTGAGACTGTGGCTTTGCACTCCCCAGGATTGAACAGTGGGCAAACCACCCACTGTAGAGACTTGAGAGACTGTGGCTTTGCACTCCCCAGGATTGAACAGTGGGCAACCCACCCACTGTAGAGACTTGTGAGACGGTGGCTTTGCACTCCCCAGGATTGAACAGTGGGCAAACCACCCACTGTAGAGATTTGAGAGACTGTGGCTTTGCACTCCCCAGGATTGAACAGTGGGCAAACCACCCACTGTAGAGACTTGTGAGACTGGGGCTTTGCACTCTCCAGGATTGCACTGTGGGCATGGAGCCCCCTCGTGGATCTGGCGTCGTGCACTCAACCGGCTGAGGTACCCCCCCTTCCCTTCCCCCTGAGGTGCCTGTTTTATTTCCAACTGATGCCCCTGCAGTGTCCTCTCCGTCTTGTTCGGGTATCTTGTGTGGGCCTCGCCCATGCCTTTTGGGCCCAGTGATCCACGGACTATGATGGTGGAATCCCTGTGTTCTTCGTGTATATAATTGTATATAGTATAAATGTATATATTTGTAAATATTTTTGATGTGTGTAATTGAATATATCACAATTATTTGGCTCATTTCCTTTTGTCCTTGCATTCTTCCAGGTGGGTGTAACTGTAATGTATCATGATGTATTAGTGTGTGTGTTGTAGTGGGTGAGGGTGGGGGTGTTGCATGTTGCGTGTGTGTGTCACTGTTTTTTACCTCCCCCCTCCCCTGTGGCGTAGGTGCATTACTCACCGTTGTCTTCTCCGCCGGCGTTTGTGCTCCTGGTAGAGGAGCAGGAAGATAAAGGCTGGCAGAATTTGGAGCTCCAGTTCCATGGTGTCCTGGTTCTTAGTGGGGTGTTTAGAGGTGAGCTTTTTCCCTTCGAAGTCCTGTTTCTGCCGTGTTTTTGTTTGCGGTGAATCTGCCCCGGAAAAGGTGGTGGATTGGTGAATTCTAGTAGTGTGGGCGGTACATTGTCCTCCACCTGTCTGTTGGCGGTTACTGCTGCGGTGTTTGTTTGTACCGCCATGGCGGTCGGAGTGTTAAAGTGGCTGTCTATGTTGGCGGTTTCCGCCACGGTCGTAATTCCATTTTTTTTTAACGCCGGCCTATTGGCGGTTTTACCGACCGCCAGGGTTGTAATGACCACCAAAGTGTCTTTAGTCTCTTAAAAAGCAACAAGTGTCTCTTGCAAGCACAAAGTACCTGGTTTGCGTTCAAAATCTCCGCAAGGAACCGCAGAGGAGGAGATGCTTGGAAAACAGGGAGATGTGCGTCGATTTCTCGGGCCGCACACAGCGATGCGTCATTTATTTTCCACACAGGGAAGGCTTTGCGGCGATTTCCGGCGGGGATCCTCTTCGGTTGTGGGGTTTTTGGACGCCCCCGGGATGATGCGTTGAAATCCGGCGCTCGCAGGACGAAGTCACAGGGGCTACATCGATCTGGTGGGCGTTGCGTGGAAATTTCTAACCCACAGCAGGCACTGCATCAATTCCTCTCAGGAAATCGGGCTGCGTCGTTCCGGCTCAGCTTTGCGTCGATCTGTAGTGTAGCCATTTTTAATATAGCTTTATGCACGTTAGGTTAACATATTAGGCCTCTGTGCACTTTGCCCTAGATACATTTTATTCAGCCTCACACTGTTATTTTACAATAACCAGTTTTACGGTCTTGTTTCATTTCTTTCTATCACACTGTTTAGCTTAGTTCAGCACTGTGTTCTCAAACAATGCATTCTTGCTCACCCTGTGCTTCAGTCAAGGCTACAGTCTGGTACATTGCCGGTACACATGGTAGAAGTTTAGTCTCTAGTTTTCATCCTTACGTAGGGACATTTTCTTAGAACATCTGCGTGTTAGTTATAAAATCACTTTCTAGTCCTAGTACAGGTCAGAGGGAGATTCAGACCAGGAACCTACAACTAGATGCTGACTGCCCCATTGCAGATGCTGATGCAGCTTATAGGCCTTTGCTCAGGTATGAGGGTTGATGTCCTCCCAGGGGAACCTGAAAGGCAGGCTTAGAGCTTCACATGCTGTGCTCATAATATAACTTAGAGAGAACTTAATATAGTTGTACTATGATAGCCTTATTCTTGTGCTTCACTCTCATTGTTACTATTTTAATCCTACTGTGTTGTTTCATTCTGGTTATTGCAGCTCACGCCTTACTATATAAAATGCAGTTGTTTTATTAAACCAGTCTTTAAAACTTAAACTGCCTTTGTCATTTTCTATATGAGACTGTACTCTGTATGAGAGCACCGGTTGTGACCTGAGTGACCACGACTTCCCTGGGAAGTACTAAGATGTCATGCGCTCGGCTGCCCAATTGTCTCTTCCCTTCGGGAGAGATAAGGCACTGCTTGTTAGCCGGAGCATAACCCGGATTTGGGGTGACAAGGGTCCTTCACCGTGGGTCACTTAGTCCCCCACACTGCGAACGATCTTGACGCCCAAAAATCCAGTAGTCTCATTAGGATAATGAGAGCCTACGCGACAGATCCAATGGCCGTGCGTCGAATTTCCGGTCACTGTACTGGTGGTGCGGCGGTCTTCTCCTTGCGAAGTCGGGATGCGTCGCTCTGGTTCGCGTGCAGTGATTTTCGCACCGTGATGCAGGCTGTGCGTCATTTCTTGCAGGTTGTGAGTCGATTTTCGCCGCATAGGAATTTCTTCTTGCAGGAATAAAGTATTTTTGTTCCAGAGACTTCAGGGAACAGGAGGCAAGCTCTATCCAAGCCCTTGGAGAGCACTTTTCAGCACAGTTAGAGAGCAGCAAGGCAGCAGGGCAACAGCAAGGCAGCAGTCCTTCTCAGAAACCAGTCAGGTGAGTCCTTTGGGCAGCCAGGCAGTTCTTCTTGGCAGGTTGCAGGTTCTGGTTCAGGCTTTCTTCTCCAGGAAGTGTCTGTGACAAGAGTGTCTTGTCAAGAAGTGTCTAAGTTGGTAGGGTCAGAGACCCTGCTCAAATACCCAGTTGTGCCTTTGAAGTTGGGGTGGAGTTCAAAGAGTGGCTTAGAAGTGCACAAGGTCCCCTTTCAGTTCCATCCTGTCTGACAGGGTCCCAGTAGGGATTGTGGCAGTCCTTTGTGTAAGAGCAGGCTACTGTCCATTGGCATGTAGGTGTCAAGCCCTCCACCCTCCCTCCCAGCCCAGGAAGACCCATTCAATATGCAGATGTGTGCAAGTGTGACCGAGCATCCTGTGTTTGGGGTTGTCTGAGTGAATGCACAAGGGAGCTGTCAACTAAACCTAGCCAGACGTGGATTGTAAGGCACAGAAGGATTTAAGTGTAGAGAAATGCTCACTTACTAAACATAGCATTTCTAAAATAGTAATATAAAATCCAACTTCACTCTAAGCAAGATTTTGTATCACCATTCTCGTCATACTAAATATGACCTTGCTACTCCTTTCAGATCAGGATCTACCACTCAAACAGTATATTAGGGTAGCCTTAATGCTATCCTATGAAAGGAGCAGGCCTCACAGCAGCGTAAAAACGAATTTAGCAGTTTTACACTACCAGGACATACAGAACACACGTTCATGTCCTGCCTTTTACCTACATAGCACCCTGCCCTATGGGCTACCTAGTCAAAGTGGCAGTGAAATTGCACACACAGGCACTGCAGAGGCAGGCCTGAGACATGGTTAGGGGCTACTTATGTGGGTGGCACAACCAGTGCTGCAGTCCACCAGTAGCATTTAATTTATAGGCCCTGGGCACATGAAGTACACTTGACTAGGAACTTACAAGTAAATTAAACAAGTCAATTGAGTATGAGCTAATGTCACCATGTTTTAAAGAGAGAGCATATGCACTTTAGCACTGTTTAGCAGTGGTAACGTGCACAGAGTCCTAAAGCCAGCAAATATTAAGTCAGAAAAAGAGAAGGAGGAAGGTTTGGGGGTGACCCTGCAGAAAGGCCATTTCCAACAGCAGTGATATGTGATAGGTCACACAGTGTGTCATTACCTCTCTCTCTCCTCTGTCTGCAGTGCTGGGGTCTCCGGGCTGGGCAGTGATACGCCTGAGATCACACAGTGTCACTATCTCTCTCTCCCCTCTCTGCAGTGCTGGTGTCTCTGATCAGTGATACGCCTGAGGTCACATAATGTGTCATTACCTCTCCCCCCTCTCTGGAGTTCTGGGGTCTCTGGGCAGTGATATGCCTGAGGTCACACTGTGACATTGATTCTCTTTCCTCCCTCTGCAGTGCTGGGTTTTCTGGGCTGGTCAGTGATCCGCCTGAAGTCACACAGTGTGTCATTAAGGTTCTCTCCTCTCTGAAGTCCTGGGGTCTCTTTGCAGTGATATGCCTGAGGTCACACAGTGTGTAATTAATTCTCCCTCCTCTCTCTGCAGCGCTGGGGTATCTGGGCTTGGGAGTGATACGCCGGAAATCACACAGTGCGTCATTAACTCTCTCTCCTCTCTCTGAAGTCTGGGGCCTTTGGGCAGTGATATGCCTGAGGTCACGCAGTGTGTCATTAACTCTCTCTCCTGTCTCTGCAGTGCTGGGGTCTTTGGGTAGCGATACATCTGAGGTCACATAGGCCCTCCTCATGACATTGGTGGTAAAAACTGATTACTGCTGTGGTGACTGCCGCCACCATACCGCTGCGGAAGTGAACATCCATCCTCCAGATTATAAGACACACACACAAAACCAACAGAAAACAGCCACAACCACAAATCCGCCACACCCACTGAACGTAACAAACTGATTTAACTACTATCCATACCGTTATGCTACCAATATCAAGCCCTCCAAATTATGAACCACGAATCACCACAGCGGACATTCAAAGATGGCAAACCATTGGTGGAGAACACCGCTGCAGCGGATATGGCCCCACAAATACAAAACAACATTGGCCAGAACACAAAACCCACACCTGACACAAATACACACAACTCAAACACCCAGAAACAGCACTATAAAATACACACCCACATCACCCAAAATTCTTTACTAACACAACATGACGGCTACAATTTGTGACGACAATCCAAAGGAGAACTGCACACACATCACAACTACCAAGTCACCCGACGAGCACCACACACACCACCACAGCACCCATCACCCAGGGCACAACCTACACACACCACACAACACTCATGTCCCCACAAAGGCACCCTGTTTCACTGATGAGGAATTGTGGGTCATCGTTGAGGAAATAGTCAGGGTAGAACCACAGCTGTTTGGAGCACATGTCCAGCAGATTTCCATTGCCAGGAAGATGGAGCTATGACGGAGGATCGTGGCAGGGTGAACACCGTGGGACTACACCCACGCACAAGGGATGACATAAGGAAGAGTTGGAACGACCTACGGAGGAAAGTGCTGTCCATTGCAGCAAGGCACCAGCTCGCCATCATGAGGACTGACGGTGGACCCCTGCCTCCTTCCCAACAGCTGACAGGATGGGAGGAGCAAGCCTTGGCAATCCTGAGGGACTCACTGGAGATGCAGGAGGACTAGACACTGGTAAGTCAAAATTTACTACCAATCCTCCCCCTTACCTGCATGCCATCCCGACCCCTCACCCCACTCCATCCCACTCAGTGCACCACCACAAACAACAAACCCATATGCCAAGCCCTGCATGCCATACCCACTGCATGCACATCCCTTCCAGCCCTGCATGTACACCCACCACCAATGCATGCACAGCATGGAAAACTAACTATCCCACAATCCATCATCTTACACAAACAAAGGTGTCAGGGCAAAAGCAATAACACTGTGGAAGCTAGTGATGCAGTACATGTCACAGACATGTAGCATAATACACCACTTACATCCCCACAGGTGCCCCAGCCAATCTCAGCGTCAAGGAGGTGCCGCTGCTGACCAGTCCTCCACCAGTAGATTCCCCCAGTGATGACAGCAACTCTGGACTTCTGGATCTGGATGAACTCTCTGTCCCATCAGGGATCACTGGTCAGTTGGCTACTCTATCCCACACCCAGCCCACCACAGAGCCTCCCCCTGCAGTATCCAACACCACAGCACACACCCAACGTCCCCAGACCTCAGTCCCCAGGACACGTCAATCAGCAGTGTGCCCAGGGACCCCAGTCCACACCTCACAGGCAGGACAATGAGGGTTCAGGGGTCAATGGCAGTGGGCACACCGTTCAGGGGACACAGGCACAGGGGTCAGGGACGTCGGAGGACAGCTGTGCACCAGGGGGAGGACAGGCCCAGGGAACACACTGCCAAGGAGGCACTCACTAATGTCCTGGGGAGGCACTCACTAATGTCCTTGGGGACTATCACAAATACTAGGACAAGATGGGTCAGGTGATCAACATCATGCAGGAGAACCAGATGTACCAGGGGGAACACCACCAGGTGATCAAACAAGAATTGCAGGCCCTGAACACCACCATAGTCTCCATTGCAGGGGTACTGGGTGACATGGCCAACATCATGCAGGAGTACACAGCACACCAGCAGGCCCCTTCCACTAGCCAGTGTACTGACCAGCCCTCCACATCTCCTGCAGCTAGTGGACAGGAGGCCCTGCTACAGGACCCACAGGCAACCAGCACCCCTCCCCCTGCTGCAGGTGAACCACCCCGCAAACGGTCCCTGCGAACCAGACAGACACCAAAGACACTTGCCAAGAAAAAGACCACAGCCAAGAGATGAGCCCCTTCTGAATGTCCCCCTTGTGTTTCACTGTGTCACCTTGTCCACTTTGAACTGCCATTGCTCCCCTTCCTCTGGTACTTGGACACTGGACCTGTGCTACAAACAGACTGGCCCAGTACACTGGACTATTCCTAACCATCACCCCACTCTATTGCACTTCCCATTGTATACAAATTTCCAATAAACACCCTTGGACACAACTTGAGCAATAGTCCTTTATCTACAGGTAATGTACAATGCATTGAACTATAATGAACTGCATAATCCTGTGTAAATGTCCAGTAACTTGTTGATCCATCCCACAAATGTGTCTCAGCAGTCTGTACACATCACAGCAGTACAGTGTTAGATCAACACCAACATCTGCAATAAGGGAACATATAGGTGACAGTCAGGTGGGATGCAAAGGTAATGACTTGCATCATGCTACAGTCACACAGCACAACACTAAAATGTAGAGATGTATAGTCCAACAGTCTTACCTGGTTGTCATTGAAGGTACTACAGGATCAAATGTGACCTGATGTCCACATCCTCCTCCTCTTCCTCCTCCTCACTGTCCACATCTGCCACAGCTGCATTGTCACCCCCTCCTCCTGCAGATAGGGCACATGGCATCTGAGGGCCAAACTGTGCAACATGCAGCACACAACATTTCTGCAGACCTTCTCAGGGGCATAGCATAGGGATCCACCTGTCAAATGGAGGCATCTGAAACCTAGCCTCCTGGAGACCGAAGGTCCTTTCGACAATCCTGCTGGTACGCCCATGAGCATCATTGTACCTATTCTCAGCCCCTGTTCTCGGATTCCTAACAGGGGTCAGGATCCAGGACAGGTATGGGTAGCCGGAATTACCTGCAAGAAGTAAGGGACACACATTAGCCCTGCACAATAGCATGGGAAATGACTCCGGAAGGCATACACTCACATACATCGGGTGGAGACTCATGCTCACCTATTAGGCACACTCTGTGCCTCTGTAGTTGTGCCATCAGCTGTGGGACACTGCTATTCCACAGGACATAGGCATCATGCACCGGCCCTAGATAATTGGTAATGACGTGGGAGATGGACTGGTCAGCAAGGCACACCATATGGACAAGTAAGTAGAAACTATTCTGATTCCTGTACACTTGCTCATTGGCCCGGGGGAGACTAAGGCAATATGGGTCACGTCAATGGCCCCAATAAAATGTGGTATATGTCCCATTGCATAGAATCCAGCCTTCACATCAGGTAATTCATCTACCTGGGGAAATGCGATGTAGCTGCACTTGTATTTGAGCAAGGCATCCAGTACCCTTGCTAGCACAATAGAGAACATTGGTTATGACATCCCTGCAGCCAAGCCCATTGTCACCTGGAAAGAGCCAGTTGCCAGGAAATGGAGCACTTAGAGTACCTGCACAAGAGGGGGGATTGCTGTGGTGCTACGGATAACAGGTATCAGATCAGGCTCCAATTGTTCACACAGCTCTGTGATTGTGGCCCTGTGCAGACGATAGGTGAGTATGATGTGCCAGTCCTCCAGTGTAGCCAAGTCCACAAGGGGTGGAGAATGGGAACCAATGATGATCAACGCCGGCTGTGACGGTGTTCACCGCCCCTGACGTGACCGCCATTTCTTTTCTACCACTTCACTTGATTCCTGACTTTCCACAGGACGAGATCTTCACTGCGTGTGCTGCTGTGACCTGTGTTTGGAATCCGCCATGGCTCATGCAACAGGGGAAAGGGCCCCAGCCTTCACGTCGGAGGAGTTGAAGAGCCTGTGGATGGGGTCCTACTCCAGTATGGGCAGTTGTATGGACCTCCAGACCAACAGGTGAGTACACCATGGTACTTTGTACGTGACATGGCTGCATGGAGATGTGTGTCTGGTGGCAGTGTGTCAGATAGGGGGAGGGTATGGCTGCTGGCAGCACTAATACAGGTGTACGGGTCATGTGTGTGCCTGATGAGGGGATAATGCTTTTTGTGGGCCATATGTGTAACAGGCTGGATTGTCTGGTTCATGGTGTCACACCTTCTGTGTTTCCTCTGCAGGTCAGCATCCATCAGAAGAAGGGGTTGTGGCGTGCCATCACCAAGTACGTGCAGACCCTGGGGGTCTATTGCAGGCAGAGCACCCACTGCAGGAAACAGTACACTGGGCACGTAAGACTGCGGAGGCCCAGCTGGGGACGGCCTCCCAACAAGGGAGAGGTGCCCATTAGAACCTGCCCGCCCTGATGGTCCGCATACTGGTGGTGGCTTACCAAGAGCTAGATGGGCGCTTGAGGGCATCACAGCAGCCACAAGGGGGTGAGTAAAGTGTGTTTGTCAACCAACTCTGTTGCCTGGCATGGGATTTGGATGCAGGGTACTAGTCAGTGAATGCCCCAATATGCCAGTTCAGACATTGCTGCGTGGTCCAGCTCAGGTTAATAGGCTGGAAAGCATGTACTAGATAGCTAGGTAGGTGGCTTCCCATCTCAGGCATGGCTTAGCTGGTCCCAGTTGGTGTGTAGCTTGCAGTCTTTGGCTTCTACCTCCTGTAGTGATTGGCCAATGGTATGCCATTGTGGTCCATACTGCCCATTCTCAGTCTCAGTGTGTGACAGTGATGTGTTTGCCATCTGTGCTGTTGGTGCCGAGATTGACACTGTGCTCCCTCTCTCTCTCTCCCCTTCTCTCTCCTTTTGTCTACCTACCCTTGTGTGCGTTAACATAATCATGGGACTCAGTAGGACGGAGGGCGAGGGGAGCACCACGGCGGGGACAGGAGGTGACACCACTGACTCTGATTCGTCCTCTGATGGGAGCTCCCTGGTGGTGGTGGACCCCTCTGGGACCACCTCAGCTACAGGTTCTACCGCCACCCCTGTACCAGCACTACCCACCCAGAAGCCCCCCACCGAGTTGCCCATGCCCACACACCCAGGAGTGTGGGCATCTCCTTCGCCCCAGGCACCTCAGGTCCTCCCCAGTCCTCAGTGAGGAGGCTATTGACCTCCTGAGATACATCACTGTAGGGTAGTCAACCATAGTGAATGCCATCCAGGGGCTAGCATCCCAGATGCAACAATGCAATGCAAAACATTCACGGGAGCTTGGCGGCACTACAGAAATCGTTTCAGGCTCTGGCCTCTTCACTGACGGCAGCCAGTGTTCCTGTTTCATCCATCCCCCCTCCATGTACCACTACCCAGTCCCAGTCTCCTCACCCCCAACCCATCCCACGCACACATTCTGAGAGGCATACACCCAAAAACAACACACAAGACTCGCACAGACAAACACAGGCAGCACACGACAGTCCACAAGCACTCACATAGCCAACACACAGATGCACACACAACATCATCCACTGCCTCCACTGTGTCCCCCTCCTCCTACTGAACAGTCACATACTCACTCACACCTGCATGCACTGCATCAACAGCCCCAGAACCTGCCACCTGCACAGCCTTGCCCACAGTCACCACAGACATGCACCCCCCACACCACATGAGCAGTCACCACCACTATCACCTAATGCAGCACACCCACCTTACTTGCAGACACCACCACAACATCCATCCACATGTCCTGCTTGTCCTCCCCCACCCTGTCTACCTACACTCCAGAGACACACACACACACTCGCACTCAGACCCCCAACAGCCATCCACCTCACACATGCACACTGTCCATGCACCTGCACCCAAGTCTAGCACACCTTTTCCTCCTACAACCACTCCCTCGACCTCCACTCCCATCCGTCCGCCGAAATCCCACCCCATTGTCCTAAGAAGTTTTACCTTGCCTGCCTTGACCTCTCCCCCCCACCTGCCTGCAAGAGGAAGGTCCCACCACCCCAGCCCAGTACCTCATGCACCCAGCCTGACACAGCTCAACCCCCAAAGTCTCCAGCTGCCACTAAGGGGCACATGAGTGCGACGCCAGCCCCCGCACCAAGGACAGTCCTCCCCACCAAAACGAACGACTAAAGTGCTGCCCCCTCCCAAACAGACTGGCAAGGCCATGGGGCCACCTACAAAATCTAGGGGCGAGGAGGACCCACCAAAATCCCAGGACAAGGAGGCACAACCAAATCCCTCGCCAAGGAGGCCTCAACCAAAATCAAGGCCAAGGAGGCCCCACCAAAATCCAAGGCCAAGGAGGCCCCAACCAAATCCAAGGCCAAGGAGGCCTCAACCAAACCCAAGGCAAAGGAGCCCACACCAAAATCTAGGGCCAAGGAGGGCCCAAACAAATCCATGCCCAAGAAGGACCCACTCGAAACCATGGCCAAGGAGGCCTCACTCAAAACTATGCCCAAGGAGCCCCATCCAGAATCAAAGGCCATGGAGCAGCATCCCGAACCAGAGGCCATGGAGCAGCATCCCAAACCAGAGGCCAAGGAGCACCATCAATAACCAGTGGCCGGGCAGCCCTCTCCAGAACCAGTGGGCAGGAAGTCCCCTCCCAATGAGTGCCCGCCCCCAACCCCACACCACCTGAGGTGCCTGCCCATTTCCAACATGATGACCCAGAACAGCGGAGTCCAGTGGTTGTCAGGAGTCAGGCTACATAACATATGCATCCCGGGTCCAGCTTCGGGCACATAACTTTGGGGGACACTGCCTTACTTACATAACATATGCACCCCGGGTCCAGCTCACTAGTATTTTCCAATTAAAGAAAGAAGGAAGGCGCTAAATGTGGTAAACACCAGGAAAGAACTGGGCTGCATATGTTTTAGTGCTTCTTGTTTAATCAATTTCAGCGAAATAATGATAAATAATTGTTTTTATTTAGAGGCAACAAAAGACATTTCAATCTTTGCAATGTTGAGTATTGCCTCTTGACTAGACAGGCCCAGTGCTCTGTCTCTGCCATCATGGGAGACAACACACACAGCTATGTCTTTCAAGCCTTGCAGGAAATAATCGAATTCCTGCTTGCTTTGCAAACAATGCAGCGTGCCATAAGAATGACATCAGCAGGGAAGTGAGCTAATGACAGAAAATCTTTCATACAACTGATCACTGTGATCAAGCAGGTGGCAGATGGGCGGAAAAACATTTAACATCCGAGAAACACATCCAGCAGACCAGCATCAACACTACTGCCCAACTAACATTTTTGGATGAATGAGTATTCACACTTTCATCCAAGTTTCAGTTTGGAGGAGCCGTTCGGACACTTTTTGAAATGTAGTTACGGAAAGGAAACCAGTGGAATAAAATACGGACCTTACAGCAAGCAGCAGGGTTAGTGTAGGAGGCTGGCCTGGTTTGTAATGGGTACCAATGGTACTTACACCTTATACCATGTCCAGTTATCCCTTAGTAGTAGATTAGTAGTGTTCTAGCAGCTTAGGCTGATAGAGGTAGCTATAGCAGAGCAGCTTAGGCTGAACTAGGAGACATGCAAAGCTCCTACTATACCACTTATATCATATAGCACTATATCATAAGAATCACAATACTCAGAGTTACTAAAAATAAAGGTACTTGAGCAGCAGGTGCAGTGGAGCTGGAAACAAGTACTGGTACTATTTACATAAGCAGCAAGTGTAGTGCACCAGGACACAAGTACTGGTGATACTTACACGAGCAGCAGATGTAGTGCACCAGGACACAAGTACTGGTGAAACATGAGCAGCAGGTGCAGTGCACAGGACACAAGTACTGGAGATACACGAGCAGCAGGTGCGGTGCACCGGGACACAAGTAATGGTGATACTTGCACGAGCAGCAGGTGCACTGCATCGGGACACAAGTTCTGGTGATACACGAGCAGCAGGTGCAGTGCACTGGAACAAAGTACTTGTGCTACTTACATAAGCAGCAGGTGCAGTGCACCGGAGCACAAGTACTGGTGATACTTACATGAGCAGCAGGTGCAGTGCACCGGAACACAAGTGCACTATACATAGGTCACTACCTATGTATAGGGTCACAATGGTAACTCCGAACATGGCCATGTAACATGTCTAAGATCATGGAATTGTCACCCCAATATCATTCTGGTATTGGGGGGAAAATTCCATGATCCCCCGGGTCTCTAGCACCGAACCCAGGTACTGCCAAACTGCCTTTTCAGGGTTTGCACTGCAGCTGCCACTGCTGCTGCTGCCAACCCCTCAGACAGGTTTCTGCCCCCCTGGGGTCCAGGCAGCCCTAGCCCAGGAAGGCAGAACAAAGGATTTCCTCTGAGAGAGGGTGTTACCTTTGGAAATAGGTGTGATGGCTGGGGAGGAGTAGCCTCCCCCAGCCTCTGGAAATGCTCTGATGGGCACAGATGCTGCCCATCTCTGCATAAGCCAGTCTACACCGGTTCAGGGATCCCCCAGCCCTGCTCTGGCGCGAAACTGGACAAAGGAAAGGGGAGTGACCACTCCCCTGACCTGCACCTCCCAGGGGAGGTGCCCAGAGCTCCTCCAGTGTGCCCCAGACCTCTGCCATCTTGGAAACAGAGTTGTTGCTGGCACACTGGACTGCTCTGAGTGGCCAGTGCCAGCAGGTGACGTCAGAGACTCCTTCTGATAGGCTCTTACCTGTCTTGGTAGCCAATCCTCCTTTGTTGGTAGCCAAACCTCCTTTTCTGGCTATTTAGGGTCTCTGCTTTGGGGAATTCTTTAGATAACGAATGCAAGAGCTCATCAGAGTTCCTCTGCATCTCCCTCTTCACCTTTTGCCAAAGGATCAACCGCTGACTGCTCAGGGCGCCTGCAAAACCGCAACAAAGTAGCCAGACGACTACTAGCAACCTTGTATCGCTTCATCCTGCCGGCTTTCTCGACTGTTTCCAGGTGGTGCATGCTCTGGGGGTAGCCTGCCTCCTTCTTGCACCAGGAGCTCTGAAGAAATCTCCCGTGGGTCAACGGAATCTTCCCCCTGCATCCGCAGGCAACAAAAGACTGCATCACTGGTCCTCTGGGTCCCCTCTCAGCACGACGAGCGTGGTCCCTGGAACTCAGCAACCATGTCCAAGTAGCTCCCACAGTCCAGTGACTCTTCAGTCCAACTTTGGTGGAGGTAAGTCCTTGCCTCCCCACGCTAGACTGCATTGCTGGGTACCGCGTGATTTGCAGCTGCTCCGGCTCCTGTGCACTCTTCCAGGATTTCCTTCGTGCACAGCCAAGCCTGGGTCCCCAACACTCTAACCTGCAGTGCACAACCTTCTGAATTGTCCTCCGGCGTCGTGGGACTCCCTTTTGTGACTTCGGGTGGACTCCGGTTCACTCCTCTTCTAAGTGCCTGTCCGGGTACTTCTGCGGGTGCTGCCTGCTTCTGTGAGGGCTCCTTGACTTGCTGGGTGCCCCCTCTGTCTCCTCATCCAAGTGGCGACATCCTGGTCCCTCCTGGGCCACAGCAGCATCCAAAAACCCTAACCGTGACCCTTGCAGCTAGCAAGGCTTGTTTGCGGTCTTTCCGCGTGGAAACACCTCTGCAAGCTTCTTCACGACGCGGGACATCCATTCTCCAAAGGGGAAGCTCCTAGTCCTCTTTGTTCTTGCAGAACAGCAAGCTTCTTCCAACAGGTGGCAGCCTCCTTGCACCCTCAGCTGGCATTTCTTGGGCTCCTGCCCGCTCTCGACATTGTCGACATTGTAGCGACTCTTGGACTTGGTCCTCTTCTCTTGCAGGTACCAAGGTCCGGAAATCCACTGTTGTTGCATTGCTGGTGTTTGTTTTCCTTGCAGAATCCCCCTATCACGACTTCTGTGCTCTCTGGGGGTTGTAGGTGCACTTTACACCTACCTTACAGGGTCTTGGGGTGGGCTATTTTTTTAACCCTCACTGTTTTCTTACAGTCCCAGCGACCCTCTACAAGCTCACATAGGTTTGGGGTGCATTCGTGGTTCACATTCCACTTTTGGAGTATATGGTTTGTGTTGCCCCTATACCTATGTGCTCCTATTGCAATCTATTGTAACTTTACACTGCTTGCATTACTTCCTTTTGCTATTACTGCATAATTTTGGTATTGTGTACATATATCTTGTGTATATTTGGCATCCTCATACTGAGGCTACTCACCGAGATACTTTTGGCATATTGTCATAAAAATAAAGTACCTTTATTTTTAGTATATCTGTGTATTGTGTTTTTTTTATGATATTTTGCATATGACACCAGTGGAATAGTAGGAGCTTTACATGTCTCCTAGTTCAGCCTAAGCTGCTCTTCCATAGCTACCTTCTATCAGCCTAAGCTGCTAGAAACACCTCTTCTACACTAATAAGAGATAACTGGACCTGGCACAGAGTGTAAGTACCCTTGGTACCCACTATAAGCCAGGCCAGCCTCCTACAACAGGTACTGGTGATACATGAGCAGCAAGTGCAGTGCACCGGGACACAAGTACTGGTGATACATGAGCAGCAGGTGTGTGGCACAAGTACTGGTGATACTTACATGAGCAGGTGATGTAGTACACTGGGACACAAGTACTGGTGATACTTACATGAGGAGTAGGTGCAGTGCACCGTGACACAAGTACTGGTGATACACGAGCAGCAGGTGCAGTGCACTGGTACACAAGTACTGGTGATACTTATGTAAGGAGTAGCTGCAGTTCACCGGGGCACAAGTACTGCTGATACTTACATGAGCAGCAGGTGCGGTGCCCCGGAACACAAGTACTGGTGATACATGAGCAGCATGTGCAGTGCACCAGGACACAAGTACTGGTGATACTTACATGAGCAGCAGGTGCAGTGCACTGGGGCACAAGTACTGGTGATACATGAGCAGCAGGTGCAGGGCACAAGTACTGGTGATACTTACATGAGCAGCAGGTGTAGTACACTGGGACACAAGTACTGGTGATACTTACATGAGCAGCAGGTGCAGTGCACTGGTACACAAGTCCTGGTGATATATGAGCAGCAGGTGCAGTGTACTGGGACACAAGTACTGGTGATACACAAGTACTGGTGATACTTACATGAGCAGCAGGTGCAGTGCACTGGGACACAAGTACTGGTGATACATGAGCAGCAGGTGCGGGGCACAAGTACTGGTGATACTTACATGAGCAGCAGGTGTAGTACACTGGGACACAAGTACTGGTGATACTTACATGAGCAGCAGGTGCAGTGCACTGGTACACAAGTACTGGTGATACATGAGCAGCAGGTGCAGTGCACCAGGACACAAGTACTGGTGATACTTACATGAGCAGTAGGTGCAGTGCACCATGACACAAGTACTGGTGATACATGAGCAGCATGTGTAGTACACTGGGACACAAGTACTGGTGATACTTACATGAGGAGTAGGTGCAGTGCACGTGACACAAGTACTGGTGATACACGAGCAGCAGGTGCAGTGCACTGGTACACAAGTACTGGTGATACATACGTGAGGAGCAGCTGCAGTTCACCGGGGCCGGCATGGTGGTCTGAACTGCCATATAATCAACACAGGGAGGGCCACCATAGGCGGCCCTCCTCCACCGCCAGGCTGCCTCCGACAGGCAGCCTGATGGTGGAAGGAATCATCATCTGACAGGGCAGCGCTGCTGCCCCTCGGATAATGATCCCTACAGCCACCAGCCTTTCCCTGGAGGGTTCCCCCGCCAGGGAAAGGCTGGTGGAAGGGGTGCTCTGGGTCCCCCTGGAGGCCCCTGCACTGCCCATGCACTTGGCGTGGGCAGTGCATAGGCCTCTGTGCAGTGCCCCATCACGCAGGTCACTGCCCGATTTACAGGCAGTGATCTGCGCAATGGGTGGAGCTGCACCCACCGCACAGAGGCATTGACGGCAGCTCCATGTGGAGCCGCGGGCAATGTCCCGGTCAGGCATTCTGCTGAGCCGGCGGACGGAAACAATGTTTCCGCCCGCCGGCTCAGCGGAATGTTCTTTATGCGGCCGGCGGGGTCCCAGGGGGGCTGGCGGTCAGTGAAATGACCGCCAGACTGAACACAGCGGTAAACACCGCCATGTTCAGAATGAGGGCCTTTGTATTTAAATTAGACTTTCAACAAGACCAGAGAATTCAAAATGATAAGAAGCCCTTTCTCTGCACTGAATGTGGAAATAACTTTACTCTCTCAACAACACTTAAACCACTTGAAAATCCACAATAGTGAAATTAAGAAATGCTTTTCCTGCAGAGAGTGGGAAGAGATTTGTGTATGAGTCAGATTTATAACATCACCAAAGCCACCATCCGCACCCATCACCAACTCATACGCACCGCCAAAAGAGATCACTATAAGACACGCCTTGACAACAACTCTCAAAACAGCAAAGAACTCTTCACCATCATTAAAGAGCTTGCCAAACCCAAAGTCAGCAACATAGACCCCACACACACAGCCCCTATGTGACGCCCTACCCAACCACTTCCACCACAAAATCCTGGACATCCACAACAGCTTCATACCATATACACCCACCACACACACCCCTCACTCACCCAACTCAACCCCCACTCACGACCGCCCCACCACACTCACCACCTGGGCCCCCACCACACACGAAGAAACCGAAAAAAACATGAACTCCATCCACTCCGGATCCCCCTCCGACCCCTGTCCACATCGCATTTACAACAAAGCAAGCCCAACCATTGCCCCCATACTCCGTGACATAATCAACTCCTCGTTTGACTCCGCTACCTACCCAGACCCATGGAAGCAAGCAGAAATCACTGCTCTCCTAAAAAAAAAAAAAGTCGACCCGGAGATCCTCTCCAACTATCGCCCCATCTCCCTCCTCCCTTTCCCCCCCAAGGTTGCAGAGAAACTAGTCAACGCCCGCCTATCCCACTTCCTCAAAGGAAACAACACTCTTGACCCCTCACAATCCGGGTTCCGCAAGAACCACAGCACGGAAACCGCCCCCATCGCATGCACTGACGACATTAGGACCAAAGTCGACAAAGGCGAAACAGTCACACTCACCCTCCTAGACCTCTCCCCAGCCTTTGACACTGTCTGCCACCACACACTCTGGACACGCCTCCACAACATAGGAATTCGCCACAAAGCCTTAGACTGGCTCACCTCCTTCCTCACCGATCGGACCCAGAGAGTCCGCCTTCCACCTTTCCACTCCACCGCTACCAAGATCATCTGCGGAGTCACCCAAGGGTCCTCCCTCAGCCCCACACTCTTCAACATTTACATGGTCCCCCTAGCCAACATCCTCCGACCACACGGAATCACTATCCTCTCCTACGCAGATGACACCCAACTCATCCTCTCCCTCACCCGCAACCCCACCACCGCCACAACCAACCTACAGGCTGCTCTCCTCGACACCGCCAACTGGATGACAACTAACCACCTCAAGCTTAACTCCAACAAAACCGAGATCATCATCTTTAGCCCCCACAAAACCATATGGGACGACTCCTTGTGGCCCACCACCCTAGGCCCAGAACCTACCCCCGCAAACCACGCATGCAACCCCGGCATCATCCTGGACCCCTCCCTCTCCATGACACAACAAATCAATGCACTAACCTCCTCCTGCTTCCACACACTCTGCACTCTAAAAAAATCCTTCAAATGGATTCCCCCAGAGACCAGGAAGACAGTCACCCATGCTCTCATCAGCAGCAGACTTGACTACGGTAACGCCCTCTACGCGGCACCACACTCAAACTCAAACGCAAACTCCAGAGAATCCAGAACACACCTGCACGCCTTGTCCTGGGCCTCCCCCGCCACGAACGAATCTCACCACACCTCAAATCTCTTCACTGGCTCCCCATAGACAAGAGAATCACTTTCAAGATCCTCATCCACGCACACAAAACCCTCCACAACACCGGCCCGACCTACCTCAACGAAAGAGTGAACTTCCACACTCCCACCCGCAACCTCTGATCAGCCAACCTCGCACTAGCTACAGTCCCCCGCATCCATCGAACCACCACAGGAAGCAGGGCCTTCTCCTACCTCGTCCCCACAACCTGGAACTCCCTCCCCATCAACCTCCGCAAAACCAAAGACCTCCTACTCTTCAGAAAAAACCTCAAGACATGGCTGTTCGAACAGTAACCCCCCCCCCCAGCGCCTTGGGACCCTCACGGGTGAGTAGCACGCTATATACATTTTTTTGATTGATTGATTGATTGAAAGAATCCACACTGCTCAGAGCAGGCGTTAAAAGGAGGGTTCCATTGCTTACAATGGGTCTCTGGATGCTGTGCAGGATTAGTGTCACAATTTCTGACACTAATCCTGAAAAGCGCCACACTAGCGTAAACAATTCTGACGCTAGTCCCCTGACTACCGCATGGCGCACACATTGTGGTGTTAGGGGAGAGCTGAGGGCTGCAAGAAAACTGGTGCTGCACTTTTATTCTAAATTTAGACTTTTGGTCTAAATGCACCTTTGTAAATTGGGCCCATATTTTCTAACACCTCGAAATCAGAACCGTGTCCAAGCCATCCTCCTTGAATAAAGTGGTGGAGACTACATTTTTCTGGGTATGCACTGGGTGAAAGATTTGTATGCTGAAGTTGTTGTTAGATAACCAATAGCAGTTGTCAGTCATTTTAAAAGAAAGTGTTTTTCCAGTGCTCGGGGACAGCACCGTTGGTGTTCCAACATTTTCCGAAAGGATAGTTAGTTCAGTTGTGTACTATGTTGTGGACTGTGGGTATTCCAGAGCTTTGGGTCCAGCATTCACTGGTATTTGCTCCGAAGTGTTATTTATATACTCAAACTTTGGCTGACTCGAGGTTCCTGCTCCGAGTTATGTGGTCATTTGTCTTAATTGCCTTCCCGGCCCTTGTTCCAGGACAATTTGTTTTGGTGCATAGTCCTATTGCGACTTCAGTTGATTGTGAACATTGCTGGCAGATTTAGTTGGTGGTCAACTTTGCTGGCTGATTTTGTGTCCACCGTACTTTGTCAATTGCATAATTTCATTAGTCATGTAGATTACACAAGGTCTTTGCTTAGCCCTGTGTAGATCATATCTAATTTATTTTTCGGTAATCTAGTGAAGATCTTTTATGCTCTTTGGACAGCCCCGTGTAGATCACTTGAGCTCTTTGGACAGATCACAAGTCCCTCTTTACATAGTCACAGGTAGATGATGTGAACTCTTTTGAAGGCCCCGGGTAGAGCACAGAAGCTATTTTGATAGCTCATGTACATCCGTGGGGTCTGTCTGTAATCCCAAGTAGTTCACATGAGCCCTTTGGGTAGTTCCATGTAGGCCACATTATGATCTTTAGTTTTACATGCTATTCTGTTTGAAGAGGTGCTTGAACCTTGTAGAGTAAGTTAGTTGGAAGTAGTTGTAGAGTAAGTTTGAAGTTGGTTTACTCTACAGATATATTTAGTTGTGTCATGAACCAAATGACTCCTCAATTCTTCACATTTTGAGCTGAGATTAGTACTTATGTCATGGCTGGCGCCCATCTTCTCTTGTTCACTTCATTAGTGGAAGTTCAGTTTTTGGTTCCATTGTGCAGAAGAGGCACCTCTCGTCCAGTGCTAGATGTGGGTTAAGCGTTCTGGGATGGTAGCTTTGGCTCAACTTCCTTTACAATACTAGACGGGACAAGCCCATTAAATGGATTTGTGGCTGTTTCAGATGGGGTAATGGTACATTATCTAGTTTTGGTGCCTGAATGGTGGTAAATGAACCAACCCAGTGTTAATTTCATATAAAGTGAAAACTGTGATATGGGGCATGTGGCACCTGAGGCCATCCTGAAAGTGGTTGTTAAGATTGTTTAATGGGGTTGCACATTTAATGTTACTTCATATCTGCGGAAGGCTTATGTCAGTGATATGATTGTGCTTGCCAAACAAACTTGTGGATTTCACTATGGACATGTACTCATACCCAACTTAAGCGGGTGATTGTAAAGGGTGTAATATTCAGTTGTACTTTGCACAGCATAGCCTTGTTGACTTATGAGGGGTCACTCTCCACACACTGAAGGTTGAGGGCAGTTTAGCCTCCTGGAGTCTACAATGAAAGTTGGGGTTTAGGCTGAAGAAAGGTGCCCAGCCATAAGTAAAGTTTAATTAGTGCTCATCTCCATTTACAAACACTTCCAGGATGCACAGAAATCGCTGCTGCTTGTGAAGGACTATCATATCTGTCTGGGATTGGATCACATGCCCTATCCCGCATAAGACAGTTGGAGACTGGAGCGATGTATCCTTGGATTGAACCCCCATTAGAGAATCTCAGGGAAACTACTTTGTTTTCATACATTCCTGGCCTTTTTTTTTGATAACCGGTTGAAGAATAAATATATCTTACTGTTTTTTAAATCACCGGTCCTCCTGACTTTCTTTTTTCAGATTACTGTCTGACCCAGTGGCTCATTTTGCAATGGAATTGTTTTCGAAAGGCTCTTCGTTATGAAATTGTTTACAAAGCTATGGGGCATATTTAAGAGCTGCTAGCGCCACCGGAGCATCACTGGGGATTACAACTTGCATTTCTGCCAGCCTTTGCATGGCGGTCCACTTGGCATGGGCAGTGCAGGGGCCCCCATGTGCAGCCCCGTCGCGCTTTTGACTGCGCAATTTACGAATTACGGGCAGTAAAAACTGAGACGCGTGCTTTTGCACTCAACGCACTAACACGGCCACCGGATCCATTACCAGCCGGCGTCAATGTTGTGGTGAGTGTCCTGCTGGGCTGCGATCCAGGGTCAGAAAATGCCCCTAGGCACCAGGGATCTTTTTTGGGGGAGTCGGCCCCTAGGTAAATGGGCTGGCCCTTTACGTTTGGGCATAAATATAAAAATAAATACGTTGGGGTTCTTCTGGGGGGCGATAATAAATGTTTTTTAAAAAATGGCAGGATCGGCCCTTCCTACACCGGCCGACCCCTGGGGGTAATTTTAACGCAATAGTTTCCCCCACCCCGAGAATATTTTTAGAAAATGTTGGGGGTCAGCCCTTGGGCTGACCCCCTATGTGGGCATTTTGTTTTTTTATACATGTGTACTCTGCCACGATCGGCCCCAGGGAAAGCACACACGTATATAAAAAAAAAAGTGATATAGAGAGCCAGTATTTCTTTATATATGTATCATATGATATATATATATATATATATATATGCAAAAAAAATGGCAAAAGACTTTGGGCCAGATGTAGCAAGCAGTTTTGCCCATTCTGTGTCAATGGGAAAATGTGTTCGTACATATGGCCCTTTTTCACTATCTAGCTCGGCGTGGATAGCACTGTGCTGATCCAATGCTGAAAAACTTTGCTAGATAAACAGACATTTGAGGTGAGCAAATCTAGAGTGTCGCTGGTGTTGCAGGGTGCTCCTTACTAGAGCTGCTCTCCACCTAAACGTGGGAACTACCCAGAGTTCTCTATTTGTTTTGCATAATTTATGTGTCACTCTAACCCTGAAAGGGATTTGTTTTGATATATAAACATATACATATGTGTATATATATATATATATATATATATAATTTTTTTTTTTTTTAGACAAATCTCTATAGATATGTGTGTGTGTGTGTGTGTGTATATACAGGGAGTGCAGAATTATTAGGCAAATGAGTATTTTGACCACATCATCCTCTTTATGCATGTTGTCTTACTCCAAGCTGTATAGGCTCGAAAGCCTACTACCAATTAAGCATATTAGGTGATGTGCATCTCTGTAATGAGAAGGGGTGTGGTCTAATGACATCAACACCCTATATCAGGTGTGCATAATTATTAGGCAACTTCCTTTCCTTTGGCAAAATGGGTCAAAAGAAGGACTTGACAGGCTCAGAAAAGTCAAAAATAGTGAGATATCTTGCAGAGGGATGCAGCACTCTTAAAATTGCAAAGCTTCTGAAGCGTGATCATCGAACAATCAAGCGTTTCATTCAAAATAGTCAACAGGGTCGCAAGAAGCGTGTGGAAAAACCAAGGCGCAAAATAACTGCCCATGAACTGAGAAAAGTCAAGCGTGCAGCTGCCACGATGCCACTTGCCACCAGTTTGGCCATATTTCAGAGCTGCAACATCACTGGAGTGCCCAAAAGCACAAGGTGTGCAATACTCAGAGACATGGCCAAGGTAAGAAAGGCTGAAAGACGACCACCACTGAACAAGACACACAAGCTGAAACGTCAAGACTGGGCCAAGAAATATCTCAAGACTGATTTTTCTAAGGTTTTATGGACTGATGAAATGAGAGTGAGTCTTGATGGGCCAGATGGATGGGCCCGTGGCTGGATTGGTAAAGGGCAGAGAGCTCCAGTCCGACTCAGACGCCAGCAAGGTGGAGGTGGAGTACTGGTTTGGGCTGGTATCATCAAAGATGAGCTTGTGGGGCCTTTTCGGGTTGAGGATGGAGTCAAGCTCAACTCCCAGTCCTACTGCCAGTTCCTGGAAGACACCTTCTTCAAGCAGTGGTACAGGAAGAAGTCTGCATCCTTCAAGAAAAACATGATTTTCATGCAGGACAATGCTCCATCACACGCGTCCAAGTACTCCACAGCGTGGCTGGCAAGAAAGGGTATAAAAGAAGGAAATCTAATGACATGGCCTCCTTGTTCACCTGATCTGAACCCCATTGAGAACCTGTGGTCCATCATCAAATGTGAGATTTACAAGGAGGGAAAACAGTACACCTCTCTGAACAGTGTCTGGGAGGCTGTGGTTGCTGCTGCACGCAATGTTGATGGTGAACAGATCAAAACACTGACAGAATCCATGGATGGCAGGCTTTTGAGTGTCCTTGCAAAGAAAGGTGGCTATATTGGTCACTGATTTGTTTTTGTTTTGTTTTTGAATGTCAGAACTGTATATTTGTGAATGTTGAGATGTTATATTGGTTTCACTGGTAATAATTAATAATTGAAATGGGTATATATTTTTTTTTGTTAAGTTGCCTAATAATTATGCACAGTAATAGTCACCTGCACACACAGATATCCCCCTAACATAGCTAATACTAAAAACAAACTAAAAACTACTTCCAAAAATATTCAGCTTTGATATTAATGAGTTTTTGGGTTCATTGAGAAAATGGTTGTTGTTCAATAATAAAATTAATCCTCAAAAATACAACTTGCCTAATAATTCTGCACTCCCTGTATATATATATATATATTTTTTTTTTACATGTGTTGTTTTCTGGGAGCCACAATCTGCTCCCCAGTGAAACCACACATATATAAAAGTGATATATATTTATATATATATATAGAGAGAGAGAGAGGGAAAGAGAGAGAGAAAGAGAAAGAAAGAAAGAAAGAAAGAAAGAAAGAAAGAAAGAAAGAAAGAAAGAAAGAAAGAAAGAAAGAAAGAAAGAAAGAAAGAAAGAAAGAAAGAAAGAAAGAAAGAAAGAAAGAAAGAAAGAGATCTGTCTTTTGTCTAGTGTCAGTTTTGATGCCATAAAGTAGCGCGGATGGTTTATTTTCCTGCTGCAAAGGATATAAAGGGATATATGTATTTAGCAGAGTCAATTAGTAAAGCCAGTATGTATGTGGAGGGGGGCTATAGAGATATGACGGGCACTTTTGCTGGGTGGTACTGAGGGAATTAGAAAAGGAGGTCATGGGAGGCAGAGCACCAAAACTGACTGTCGCACTGGGTGCCACCAGCGCTAAAGGCTGTGATGATGGGTATGTGGTAAGGTGAAGTAATACTGTGTCTTTTTTGTTTTTTTCAGTGTCTTCAGAGAATCCGCTGAATCGGAGAAGAAGCGAAGGTAAGGTGACAACATTTACTACTGGACACATCACACACACACCCACGAGCAATTTTGTGGCTCTATCTGCCTTCTATGTAGGCTAGTACTTTAGAGGGACAGTTTAGCCAGTAGCAGAGATGACGTCTCGTTAGATGACTGCTGCTCAAGCCCTCACTCGGGTTATGGAGAATAGGTCTGAGGCAGGATCATAGACTGAGACAGCATCTGAGGGAGAGGACAATGAGCCAGAATCTGGGAGTGATTTTTCAGTCAGCGGAGTCCCATCCATCGACGCCTCTTCCAGTGATTCTGAAGGAGATGATGACGACAGCCGGGCTGTCAATTCACAAGCACAGTCTGTGCAGCGGGACAACATCAGGTTAGCCGAACCCTGAGAGCAGGTGCATGCGGCCACAAGCACAGAGAGAGTGCTCTCTTGGCAACCCCACTGTTTAGTTCAGCCCCAAATTCCACCTTTTACTGGTGACGCTGGATGTAAAGTCGATACGGCCAATCTTTTGCCAGTCGACTACGTCCATCTATTTTTGGATGTTGACTTTCTTTAGGAAATTGTTCAGCTAACAAATTTGCGTGCAGGCCAATTTCTGAGGAAGTATGGAGGGACTCTAGGGCCCCGTTCTAAGTCATGCCAGTGGACTCCCACTTCACCTTACGCTCAAAATGGGATTTGTACACAAACCCACCTTGCAGTCCTACTGGACGACTTGCACGGTTTGGGTAACCCCCATCTTCGCACCATACATGAGCAGAGATTGTTTTTTACTACTGCAGCGCTTGCTGCATTTCAGTGACAATTCTGCTGCATTTCAGTGACAATTCTGCTGCATTGCCCCGGGACCATCCAGACCATGACAGGTTGTTCAAAATTCAGCCTGTCGGATGGCTGCTGCTCAGACAGTACATTGCGAGCAAAAGAACTCGCTATGGCATTAAGCTGTACATGCTGTGTGAAAGCTCTTCTGGCTATGTGTACAGCTTGATAGTGTATAAAGGGAAGGACTCTACCCTAAACCATGTAGGTTGCCCTCCTGCATTAGGGGTCACAGGTAGGATTGTATGGGAACTTGTCCAGACACTCCTTCACAAAGGTTATAACCTTTGTGTGGACACTTTCTATACAGAAGTAGAGCTGTTCAGAGAGCTCTACAAAGCTGGCACTGTGGCCTGCGGTACAATTCGTTGTTACAGCAAAAGATTCCCGCAGGAGCTTGTTGGCAAGAAGCTCCAGAAATCCCAAAGTACTGTATTTTGTTCCAAAGACGTGCTCTCAGGCAAGTTGTTGGATAGGCGTGATGTATACATGCTCACTACAATTCATGAGACACTTCCCCCATCACGGTTTGGGGTCAGATGGCTGAAGTCCACAAGCCCAGCTGTATACTTGATTACAATAAGTACATGGGCGGAGTGGACAAGAATGACCAGGTTCTTCAACCATACAATGCGTGTCGTAAACCTTGCACTTGGTATAAGAAACTGTTTACCCACCTGATCCAGATGGCAACATACAATGAAAATGTTGTTTACCATCAGACAACCACAGGAAGACTCATGACTTTCCTTGACTTCCAGTTGTCTGTAATAGAAAGCCTCACTGCTGTTACAGAAGAAGTAGCAGCCTCCACCTCTTATGTCCAGGAGGATGTGGCAAGGCTGCAGGAGCGACACTTTGCTGATCGCATTCCTAAACCACCCAAAAAGGATCGTCCGTGTTATAGCTGTAAAGTGTGCTCGAAGCATGGAAAGAGGCAGGAGAGTCTGTATTACTGTCCCCAGTGCCAATCTCAACCAGGCCTCTGTGTCCCTACTTGCTTTACATTGTATCATACTAAAGCAAAGCTATGGGAAATCGACTGAGGTGGAGCTGTCGTTGGGTAATTCTTTCAGTGTCTGTGCATGGATACCGAACGTCCATGGGCTACTGCTTCGTTAGGCAAGCAGCCACAGAATTCTACTTCATCTACTTCATCATGGACTTCCTTATGGCCTGCTTGACACCTATATCCACTGTCAGAACATGGTAGGTTGTCTGTTCCATTAACGTGCATTATAGTCCCATGCTGCACATACTACGGACAGAATATATGCCACATCATCACGGAGTACCATGTTTGGCAAAATGTTAAAGGCATGACTAAATTATGAGGTACTTGTTAGGGAACTTATATATGCTACACAAGGACCAACGAGAACCAGAGTAAGAGTAATAAGTCAAACAAATATCCTGTCGGACACATTCACCAACATTTCTACTTGTTTGAAAGTATGCAAACTCAATTTGTAGCTTCACTTTCAAAGCAAAAGTAGAAGTGTTGGTGAATGAGTCCCACAGGATATTTGTTTGACTTTTTACTTTAGAGACCTTAGGATTTCTTCACCAGCATGTCTGCCTTAGTTTCAATGGTAGATATACTCGCTCATTTCGAGGGATAGGCCTACCAAGGCATACTAGGAAACCCCCAACTTGCACCCACAAACTAGCATAGGTTCACTTGGCAATTACACATGATTAGTCAGGACTGATGAGGACAGGGAGATGAATGGGCAAGGAAAGCTTATGGTAGGTGTGCCTTCACAGGGATATTGCACAGGTAGAAGGCAGATAGTAAAGGTAGTACAGATGTACATCATCTACACCTATGGATTCAAAACCATTGATGCCATCCAAGCACTGAAGGGCAATGACACGTATAGTTCAGTGTTTGACCTGCTTTTCATGTTCATCCTCCATCAGAACTTAGTAGATGTTCAATTTGCTGTATGATAAGTGCATTACAGTCACAGCACTGCATATCATGTTGGCTGGGACAAATGCTACGTTCTCATGGACTCCCCTGTGTGCCAAACACTATCCTTTTTCATAGCCTATGACCTTCTCTTTAGGGAACATCAGGAGAATTCCCCAGCATGTCTGCCTTAGTTTCAAAGGTAGATATGCTTGCTCAGTTTGAGGAATCGCTTTGTACGGCATACTCGGACACTCACTTTGCATTCACAAACTGGAAGGAGTTGGTTGTTTTAGCACAGTGAGTGCACTAAAGGCGCATGAAAAACATGTCTTCCTGAGCCTCGGATGGCGGTCATGGGAGTCATTAGTAAAGGTTTGTTACGCATGCCTTCGGTAATGTTCAGGAAGAAGGAGGCGGTTACTTGACAGGTGGTAAAAAGCAATCCAATGTATTCTGTCCTGTGGCGTATGAATGCGATGGGCCCTTGTCTGGCAGCGATAAGTTAATGTGAGTGCAGTGATTGGTTGGATTGGGCCCATGGCCGGCGGTATGAAAGGGTTGTTTGTCGTGCGTGAATGGTGTGTGAATGGACCATAAAGAGGTTGGTGCCTAGACACGGGTTTGTGGCCCACCTTCAGAAGGCTTGGTTTCAATATCCAGATACTTTGATAAGTATTCATGCTTTGAAACCATAATTTCTGGAGGTGCTAAAACCAACCAGTGTGAGTGGTGGATTAACTTTAACATACTAATACCAGGGAAGTCCAAGGGTGCAGGACTTGCGTTGCTCTCACCAGTTTTCCTTTGCCCAGAATCCCCTTAAAATCACAAAATTTGCTTTAAAAACACGTTTGCCTTGCATTTCAGTAAGGGTAAGTCCTGGAATCTGCAGGCAGCCACAAATTTTCGACCACCCAGCGTTCCACTAAGTCTCCAGAGAAAAACATTGCCTCACTTTAGTGGGTGGACAAGTGACCACAACAGGGAAGTACCCAAAACGGATTGTGGAGACATCAAAATTACCTACCACAAAACAACCTTGTTTTGTAAGACAGTCACCTGAATATTTGGTCCTGGGCTTGGCGGCCATATAGGGAAAGCTACCAAACCCAGACGTTTCTGAAAACTAGACACCCGAGGCAGTCCATTGAAGTGTGGCGTGTTTGGATTTCACAAAGTTTTCTCACCCAGAATACCCAGCAAAAGTGAAACATTGATTAAAAACACAATTTTTCCTTGTTTTTTCAGCACAGAAACGACAGGAATGTGTAGGGATCCAAAAAATTCCTACCACCCAATGTTTCTCCACTTGTCCTGATAAAAACGCAACTCCACTGTGCCTAGTGCCTGCATCAGGAATGGATCACTCCAGGGTTAGCAGTAGCCCTCATGCAAGGACTACCATTGACCCTTGTGTGATCCATTCCTGTTGCGGGCACTAGCCTACCCACACAAGTGAGGTACCATTTTTATCGGGAGATCTTGGGGAACGCTGGGTAGAAGGAAGTTTGTGGCTCCCCTCAGAATCCAGAACTTTCCATCACTGAAATGTGAGGAAGAAGTGGGTTTTTTTTGCCAAATTTTGTGGTTTGCACAGGATTCTGGGTAACAGAACCTGATGAGAGCCCCACAAGTCACCACATTCTGAATTCCCCTAGGTGTCTAATTTTTAAAAAATGCACAGGTTTGGTAGGTTTCCCTAGGTGTCGGCTGGGCTAGAGGTCAAAATCCACAGTTAGGCACTTTGCCAAAAACAGCTCAGTTTTCTTTAGGAAAATGTGAAATGTCCATGTTGTGTATTGTGGCATTTCCTGTCGCGGGCACTAGGCCTACCCACACAAGTGAGGTACCATTTTTATCTGGAGACTTGGGGGAGTGCTGCTTGTAGGGAAATGTGTGGCTCCTCTTAGATTCCAGAACTTTCTATCACCGAAACGTGAGGAAAAAGTGTTTTTTTGCCAAATTTTGAGGTTTGCAAAGGATTCTGGGTAAGAGAACCTGGTGAGAGCCCCACAAATCACCCGATTATGGATTCCCCTAGGTGTCTACTTTCCATAAATGTATAGGTTGTCTAGGTTTCCTGTAAAGACGAACTCCAGAAATGTTCTTTTATGTTTTTATTGAAGAGCAACAGCATCAACATCCATGTAGAAGGGGCACAGAGTCAATAACTGCCAACGAAGAAACATGGAATTCCCTGACATCATAAACACAAGATGTCATGAAGTTCCATGTTGCTCCCAGACGCTACAGCCACTGACATCACCACATTTCCCCTGGTGCTGGCTGAGGTAGAGGCCAAAATCCACAGCTAGGCACTTTGCAAAAAACTGGTTTTCTTTAGGAAAATGTGATGTGTCCATGTTGTGTTTTGGGGAATTTTCGTCTGTGGGCACTAGGCCTACTCACACAAGTGAGGTACCATTTATTTTGAGAGACATGGGGGAACGCTGGGTAGAAGGAAGTTTGTGGTTCTCCTCAGATTCCAGAACTTTCCATCACCTATATGTGAGGAAAAAGTGTTTTTTTGCCAAATTTTGAAGTTTGCAAAGGATTCTGGGCAACAGAACCTGATGAGAGTCCCACGAGTCACACCATTCTGAATTCCGCTAGGTGTCTAGTTTTCAAAAATGTATAGGTTTGCTAGCTTTCCCTAGGTGCCGGCTGAGCTAAAGGCTAAAATCCACAGCTAGTCACTTTGCAAAAAACAGGTCCGTTTTTTTCGGAAAATGTGATGTGTCCATGTTGTGTTTTGGGGCATTTCCTGTCGCGGGCACTAGACCTACCCACACTAGTGAGGTACCATTTCTATCGGGAGACTTGGGGGAATGCTGTGTGGAAGGAAATTTGTGACTCCTCTCATATTCCAGAACTTTCTATCACCAAAATGTGAGGAAAAAGTGTTTGTTTTGCCACATTTTGAGGTTTACAAAGGATTCTGGGTAACAAGACCTGCTGAGAGCCCCACAAGTCACCCCATCCTGGATTCCCCTAGGTGTCTAGTTTTAAAAAATGCACAGGTTTGGTAGGTTTCCCTAGGTGCTGGCTGGGCTAGAGGCCAAAATCCACAGTTAGGCACTTTGCAAAAAACAGCTCAGTTTTCTTTCAGAAAATGTGGTGTCCATGTTGCTTTTTGGGGCGTCTCCTGTCATGGGCACTACGCCTACCCACACGAGTGAGGTACCATTTTTATCGGGAGACATGGAGGAACACAGAATAGAAAAACAAGTTTTTCTCTACATTTTCTCCTTCCAAAAGTAAGACAGTGTGTAATAAAGAAGTGTATTTGAGAAATGCCATGTAATTCACATGCTAATATGGGCACCCCCGAATTCAGAGATGTGCAAATAATCACTGCTTTTTAACACCTTATCTTGTGCCCATTTTGGAAATTCAAAAGTTTCTTTGATACCTATTTTTCACTCTTTATATTTCACCAAATGAATTGCTTTATACCCGGTATACAATGAAAACCCATTGCAAGGTGCAATTAATTTATTGGCTCTGGGTACCTAGGGTTCTTGATGAACCTACAAGCCCTTTTTATCCCCGCAAACAGCATATTCCAGCAGATGTGACAGGGTATTGGTTTTGAAAATCTGACATCGCAGGAAAAAGTTACAGAGTAAAACATGGAGAGAAATGGCTGTTTTTTTCACCTAAATTTCAATACTTTTTTATTTCAGCTGTTATTTTCTATAGGAAAACATTGTAGGATCTACACAAATGACCCCTTGCTGAATTCAGAATTATTTCTACTTTTCAGTAATGTTTAGCTGTCCAGGATCCAGAATAGGTTTCACACCCATTTCTGTCACAGAAAATAGTAAAAATGGGGCATGTCCCAGTAAAATGCCAACATTGTGTTGAAAATGTGGTTTTCTGATTCAAGTCTGCCTGTTCCTGTAAGCTGGGAAGTTGGTGATTTTAGCACCACAAAACCTTTGTTGATGCCATTTTCAGGGAAAAAAACACCTGCTTTCTTCTGCAGCCATTGTTTCCCATTTTTCTGAAGAAAAAACAATTTCAGCTGTATTTTGGTTGATTTCTTGGTCTTCTCCAGGGGAACCCAGAAACTCTGGGTACCTTAAGAATCCCTAGGATGTTGGGAAAAAAAGGACGCACATTTGGCATGGATAGCTGTAGGAAAGTACCATCTTTCTTGGCATGTTACCCCCAATTTCTGATGTCAGTATGTTTTGCCTGTCTCACTGGGATCCTGCTGGCCAGGACCCCAGTGCTCATAATTTGTGGCCTAATGTGTGTGTTGTCAGTAGTGCTTAACTGTGTCACTTAACTTCTGCTAACCAGAACTCCAGTGCTTATGCTCTCTCTGCTTCCAAATTAGTCACTATAGTTTAGTGACTCCATATTCCAATTCCAATTGGCACACTGGACCCCCTTATAAGTTCCTTGCATTTGGTACCTAGGTACCCAGGGAATTGGGGTTCCAGAAGATGCTAACGGGCTGCAGTATTTCTTTTGCCACCCATAAGGAGCTCAGACAAACCCTTTTCCAGGACTGCCACTGCAGCCTGCGTGAAATGTGCACACCCTATTTCACAGCCATTTTCACTGCACTTAAGTAACTTATAAGTCACCTACATGTCTAACCTTCATTTACTGAAGGCTAGGTGCAAAGTTACTAGGTGTGAAGGCACCCTTGTACTAGCAAAGGTACCCCCGCGCTGTCCAGGGCCAATTCCCCGGGCTTTGTAAGTGCGGGGATACCATTACATGGGTGCACTACATGTAGGTCAATACCTTTATGTAGCTTCACAATGGTAACTCCGAATATGGCCATGTAAGGTGTCTAAGATCATGGAATTAACCCCCCATTCCAAATATGGTTTTGCGGGGCAATCCCATTCATCCTGGGGGCTCCACCATGGACCCCCAGTACTACCAAACCAGCTCTCTGAGGCTTGCACAGCAGCTATCGCTGCTGCCACCTCAAAGGCAGGGTTCTGCCTTCCTGGGGCTGAGCAGCTCAGTCCAAGAGAGGCAGAACAATGCATTTCCTTTGGGAGGAGGTTGTTACATCCTCTCCTTTTGGAAATGGGTGTTACAGGCTTGGGAGGGGTAGCCTCCCAGAGTCTCTGAAAATGCTTTGAAGAGCAAAGATGGTGCCCTCCTTGCATAAGCCAGACTACACCGGTTCAGGGACCCCCAGCCCCTGCTCTGGCGCGAAACTGGACAAAGGAAAGGGAAGTGACCACTCCCCTGTCCAGTGCCCAGAGCTCCCCTAGTGTGTCCCTGCCATTCGCCTTCTTGTTTTCCAAGGTGTGGGGACACTCTGGAGATCTCCGAGCAGCCAGTGCCAGCAGGTGACGTCAGAGACCCTCCTTATAGGTGCATACCTGGGTAGGCAGCCAATCCCCCTCTCAGGGCTATTTAGTGTCTCTCCTGTGGGTGTCTCTTGAGATTCAGCTTGCAAGACTCCTCCATGAATCCTCTGCATCCTCTGCTTCAGCTTCTGACCGTCGGATCAACCGCAGACTGCTCCAGGAACCGCTGTAACTGCAACGAAGTATCCAGGACGACTCCTGTGACCTGCAACTTCAGCCAGCATTTGCAACAGTTTCCAAGGTGTGCATGCTCTGAGGACTCCCTGTCTTCACCCTGTACCAGAAGAACCGAAGGAATCGCACGTTGAGTGACGGAGTCACTTCCCTGCCCCTGCAGGCACCTTCCAAGACAACAGCCAGTTCTCTGGGACTCCTCTCATGATGACGAGCATGCTCCCTAGAACACAGGTGGTGGACCAACACGACCCAGACTGTCCTAAGGTCCAGCTGTCCAAATTTGAAGGAGGTAAAAGATTACCTTCCCGGTTTGCGACAGTACCCCTGTGCACCGCGTCATCTCTAGCTCCCTGGGCTTCTGTGCACTTTTTGCAAGAATCCTTCATGCACTGTGTAGTCCAGGTCCCCAACACTCCATCATGCGCTGCACAACTTGCGGAGTTGTTCTCCGGCGACGTGGTACCTTCTTTTGTTGTGCTGCACCAACCACAATTTGCATCTTCTTTGTCCCCGTGTCCTGGGTCTCCCGTGGGTGTTGCCTGGTCATCTGTGGACTCTCTCCAGTGTTGGGAGCCCCCTCTACCTCTCCAGTCCAGATTGAGGTCCCCAGGTCACTCCTGGGTCCAGGCAGCGCCATTTTGATGCAAACAGTGACCTTGCTTGAACCAAGGCTTGCTGGACGAATCCAGCGATACAAACAGCCTGCATCCAACTTCTCGACGTGGGACACCACCTGCACCACGCAGGAACCTGCAGCCATCTTCTTTGGTGCTCTTTTGCAGACTTCTAACCGGAGAATCCTCTTTTGCACCATCTTCTAGGTTGGCAGGAGCTCCTGTCCTTCCTGGAATCCTGGCTCCTCTCTTCACAGGTCTTCAGGTCCAGGAATCCACCATCTGTTGCTTGCAGTTTTGCTTGGTTCTTGCAGTAACTCTTATCACGACTTGATAGTGTGTCCTGAGGAAACGTGCAGTATTTTACTCCTACTTTCCTGGGCTCTGAGGTGGGGTATTTTACTTAACTTTGGTGTTATCTTACACACCCAGTGCCCCTCTACACACTACACTTGCTTAGGGGGGAATTCATGATTCGCATTCCACTTTCTTAGTATATGGTTTGTGTTGCCCCTAGGCCTATTGTATTCTATTATATGTTCTACTGTTTGCACTATTCTATGACTATTTACTTACCAGATTTTGGTCTCCAGTGTATATATTGTATATAATACTTTGCTCCAGAAGGAGTATTGCCGCTAAGATATTTTTGGCCTTGTGTTACTAAAATAAAGTACCTTTCTTTTTGGTAACAATGAGTATTGTCTTTTATTATGTATTACGTGACTGCGTAACTATAGTGGTATTGCAGGAGCTTTGCATATCTCCTAGTTCAGCCTAAGCTGCTCTGCTATAGCTACCTCTATCAGCCTAAGCTGCTAGAACACTACTACATTTCACTAATAAGGGATAACTGGACCTGGTATAAGGTGTAAGTACCCAAGGTACCCACTACAAACCAGGCCAGCCTCCTACAATAGCTTATATGGCCACAAAATTATGAAGGCCTAAGTGCGGACTACCCCAAATAGCCAAAAAAGGGCTCTGCACTAGGCGGAGGGAAAGGCCCAGCAGCTAAGGGGTTTAAGGAAAACCCAACACTTACTTATTGTAGTGCTTATTTAAAAATTAACTTAAGGCTGTAAGCTACTCTAAAGGTGTCTGCGAGTTACTGGTAGTGCCCGATCGACTAGTTCTAGACACCTGCCTTAGAGTAATCCCCAGACGTCAGACTGATCAAAGAAACTTTTGAGTAGTAACACTGAGAGCCAGTAGGTGGCGCTGTTCGGCTCTGTACCTACAGAGGAAGTGACATGCACGGTGCCTATAAAGGTGCCACTCCAGTGCATCAACATCAGTTCTTTAATTTCTCTGTCAGTCAGCAAAGATCCGGAAAGAATTTCCTCCAGTCAATTTTTGACTAATTTTTTCTGTGATTTTGTCAAGTCTTTGTCTCCTACTGTGATAGGATGCCCCCCAAAAGGCCAATGGGGTTTAAGCCCTGACAGACCCCCATCTGGTTTACTTTTGGTGCCCTAAGCTGAACCCCGATTTCAGGACTTGTAAGGGCTGCTGCACAATGAGCCCCAAGGTGCTGAGAGACGGCTCCTTGGAGCTTCTAGTTGCCCGATGCCGGTTGCCTCCACAAAGCTCCAGATCCCAGTTGCGATAAAGGTCTCAGGCCCATTCATGGAGTCGTTCCAGGCACACATCACCATACTGAGAGTTACAGCTCACATTCTGCTCCTTTCACGTCTTGTGCTTTTGGACACTGTTCTCTGGTTGCTGTCACAAAACCATCAATGTTGTATGAACCACGATCAGCTGTGAACATTCACCAGCATGTGATTGTTAAGTTAGTTCTTCTTGCAGGGACTCAGTCTGAGTGTGTTGGGAATATAGGTTTTATCACTACCCCCTCAAGTTAGCTGAAAATACCCTTGTAAGTCCCAGTATTGTTCACAGTGCTACTTTTACTGGTAGCATGAACAGGTGTGATTGGATGTTTTTCTTTGCAACTGAATAAAAACCAACAATGTTTCTTTAATTTGAGCCAGTGTGTTTCCTGATATATCATGTTGTTTTGCTGTGTACAAAAGTGAACAATCACTGAGAACAGGCGCTTTTATAATTCTACAGGTATTGATATTTGTGTTTTTTCTTTTCTGACTACTCGGGTCTTCTATCATCTGGTATTTGAATGTCCCACATAATTGTCATTTTATCTTCCTGTATAATTCCTTCATGTCAAAATAACTGCACTTTTTTGTTCCTGTTTATGTCCTCAGATGGTTCAATATTACTGTTAATGTTCTTCATTCCTTCCGGATTTGTTGCACCTCTAGGATAACTTCCATGCGAGTTAAATGAAGGTGTGTGTTCGCTGAGGACTGTGTAGGATTGAAAGTTGACAAAAGCTCTTCACACTTTCAGTGCACTTCTATGTTTTCCCCCTGTGTGTTCGCTGATGACTTAGGAGAGCTGATAATTGACAAAAGCCCTTCTGACATTCATTGCAATGTTATTGTATTTCCTCTGTGTGTATTCATTGATGTATCTGTAGGTTTAATAACTGACCTACGGAATTCACACGTTCACTGCACCTGAAAGGCTTCTCCCCAGTGTGTGCCCACCGATGAATCCTTAAAGTTGAAAAGTCACTAAAACTATTTCCACATTTGACTAAAGTTCTTCACACATTCAGTGCACTTGAATGGATGTTCCCGTGTATGTGTTCCTTGATATATTTGTAGGCCTGGTAAACTAAAGCTCTTCATACATTAAGGGCAATTGAAAGGCTGTTCCCCTATCAGGGTTGTATTCCAGTAACGCAGACGGAGCGTATTTTGGTAAGAAAACAAGTTTAATCGGAAAACAAACAGGAGCCACCCACAGCGCGTCCTTAACGCCAACCGCCAATAGCCCGCATCGGTCCACCCCGTTCGACCTTCCTCCATTCTACCTCCCCGCGCCCACCGTTCTACCTCCCCGCGCCCAACATTCCACCTCATAGACAATAGATATACATAACATAGCATCTCTCCCTTTTGAAACACAACAAAACAAAAACAAAAAAAAAACACAAAAATAAAAACAATTAATAATAGGGAAAATATCTAGATAAAGATTAAAACACATCAGACCTCAATTTCCATGGTAAAAACTTTTCCCTGGAAGATCTACGCAGAGACCCTTCTGTGGGATTCATAGCTAAACTCTGACCATTGGACTCAAACGAACTCTGGACCTGCACCCTCGACCTCCCGCTATTACAAACCTCACCACCACCACTAAGATGACTGGGACCTGGAGATGGGTCCTCGACACTTTAACAATCTTCGACACATTCCACCACTGTCCACCATCAACCATGACCGCAGTTCCACACACCTTTCTCACTCTAACTGGATTGCTAAACCCAGTATCCCCTTTTTTCACAAAGAAACTTTATTTTTATACGCACTAAGTCACCAGGACAGAACACACGCAACTTAGTAGCTTTGACCGTATCATATCTATCCTTCATGCGCTGCTGACCAGACTCCACCTTTTGCCAGCTGATCCCACCATCCAATACTCTCATTCCTTTATTTTTCAAAGAACTTGCTAACCATGAAGGAAATAAAGTGGAAGTGGGTTTACGACCTCTCAATGCTTCAAATGGAGATACCTTTGTCAGAGAATGAGGTGTGGAACGATAGAACCATAGCATGGTGCTGACCGCCTCTTGTATATCATCATTATTGTGTCTGGCCCATTTTATACAGTCCCCCACTACTCTATTCATTCTTTCGACCAAACCATTAGTTTGGGAATGATATAACGAGCTTTTTAGATGTCTAATATTTGCTTGCTGTAAAAAAAAATCCATCTCAGCATTAATAAATTGTACTCCATTGTCAGAAATGATGGTGTTAGGGAACCCCTCACGCCTAAAAACATCTTTAAGAAAATTAACTGCCTTAGATGCTGACGGGGTGGCACAAAAATAAACCTCTGGCCATCTGCTATGATAGTCCATGAGAACAAAAGCATAACGCAAGTTATGAGGAAGAAAATTAAAAGGCCCAATCATGTCAATCCCAAGCTTCGACCAAGGTCTATCCGGAACTTGTATAGGATGCAGCGGAGGCGTACACACTTTGAGACCCTTCTCCGCAGAATTACAAATTGCACACCCACTAATAACAGCATCCACATCTTTGTCCATAGATGGCCACCAATAACTCTCTCTTAATCTCCTCTTTGTCATAGTAGCCCCAAAATGACCTTCATGTGCTGAATTAATCAAACCTGAACGAATACCAAAAGGTGGAATACATCTCTCACCCCTCAAAATTATGTGGTCTTCAATAGAAATTTCATCAGCAACTTTACAAAATGGTTGAAGAGGTAAAGGAACACTTTTCTCTTTCGGCCAACCATTGGTCACAAATTCCTTTACCTGAACCAGAATGGGATCCTCCTGTACTGCAGTCTCCCAATCCATTTTGCTAAAAGCCTTGAACACTGGAAGATCCACACTAGCAACAAAACAATCTTCTCTATCATCTTCCGAATCACAATTATCTGGGTCCTCTATGGGAAACCTAGAGAGAAAATCCACTCTTACATTAAGTTTACCTGGTAAAAACTTAACCTCAATATCATATTGCAGCAACTTAGTAGTAAGACGAGCAATACGCGGAGTGGTATAGTTAGTTTTGTCTCCACTGAGAATATAAAGCAGGGGCTTGTGATCGGTTACAATCACAAACTTCCTTCCCCAAACATAGCTCCTGAATTTTTCACTAGCCCAGACACACGCCAACAACTCCTTTTCAATGACGTAGTAATTCAACTCTGCCTCTCTCAACACTCTAGAAGCATAACTAACTGTCACTTCACCTTGCTTGGAATCTTGGACGAGAACAGCACCCAAACCATATTTGCTGGCATCAACCATTATCTTACATACTAACTGGGGATCATAAGGGTGTAGCGCTCTAGCATTGGTCATTTCAATTTTCACCAAATCGAATGTGTCTTGGCAATTTTCATTCCAAGAAAACCCCACACTTTTCTTCATCATATTAGACAAACACTTCATCTTGGAAGCGTAATTAGGAATTAACCTAGAATAGAATTCACACAAACCCATGAACGAGCGCAGTTCATCCTTATTTTTAGGAGGAGGACAGTTCCTGACAGCATCAACAAGACCAGGTCTTGGTTTGACCCCCTCAGACGACACAACATGTCCCAAAAATTCAATCTCCCTCTTCCAAAACTCACACTTTTGATCCTTCACCACAACCCCGCTCTCCTCAAACACTTTCAGCACTAACTTAAGTATTGTGTCATGTTCAGACAAATGTTTAGCAAAAACAAGTACATCATCCTGGAACACTATTACTCCATCAATATCCCTCAAAAGATGTGACATAATGCACTGGAAAACTGATGCTGCTGATGCAAGGCCAAACGGCATCCTTCTAAACTGAAAAGTACCAAAAGGTGTGTTAAAAGCTGTACAATGTTTGGAATCTTCTTCAAGAACAACTTGGTGGTATGCCGAAGCCAAGTCAATTTTGGAGAACCATTGTGCACCATTGAGTTTACCCAACAGATCATTTATTCTGGGAAGCGGAAAAGAATCGACCCATATCTCCTTGTTCAAACTCCTCAAGTCAACACAAAGGCACATTTCACCACTAAGCTTGCGAGCAACTACAATGGGTGATAACCACAAACTAGACTCAACCGGTTCAATTACTCCTGCTGATTGTAACTTTTCTAACTCTAATTAAAGATCATCTCTCAGACTGAAGGGATTCGCTCTCAATTTGTGCTTAATGGGAATAGCGCCTTGTTTGATTCTGATTTTATGTTTGAATCCCTTAATGCACCCCAATTTATTCTCAAACACCCCAGGGAAATACTCATGTAAAGACTGCAAATTTAAACTACTACAATCTTTTACAACCATGACTTGTTCAGCGGTACCTGGCCTCAGTACCATACCAAAGAGGCCTTGGTGGTACCATCCTAATATGTTAAGACCCTTCACTGCCACATACACCTTACCCCGGATTCTGCGCCCTTTGAATTCCAAAAAATCCTCAATGAACCCTTCAAGTTCGATCTTCCTTCCTTCATAGGAGACAGGCGCTCTGTCAGGAGGAAGTAATGCTCTGGAGCCCCAAGTTTTCTTAAACAAGTCCGATGTCACCATAGTGATACGTGCACCTGAATCAACAAGTAAATGGAGAATTTTGCCACCCACATTAATATCTACATAGGGGTCAATACACTCTTCCGGAATACCCGAAACAACTTTGTCATCCGTGACTACAACAATCATATCACGGAACTGACTTTCCAAATCTTGATCATTCACCGGAGGAAGATCACACACACTGTTAACTTTGACATACTTGCTCCCAATGCTCTGACAAACTTTAGCAAAGTGACCTAACCGGTCACACTTATGGCACACCACATTCTTAGCAGGGCACCCCTTAGAGTCTTTCGCATGTGGTAAGTTACCACATCTAAAGCAAATATTTGTTCGTTTAAAAAAACTGTTCATAGATTTCTGTTCCTTGTATGAAGAGACAACGTTAATAAAAGTTTTTTCTTCTTCCTTGCGTTGAATTGCAAGTTCCTTAAGTGATGCCTGAGCCATTTCTATGCTCTTAGCTTGCTTGATAACATCTTCAAGTGAAGGGTCCCCCATAGTGAGAAGTCTTTGCTGAATATGTTTGTCAAAACAATGTCCTATCATCTGATCTCTAATCAGTTGATCACGGAAAGTACTAAACTGGCATTGTGCACATAGCTTCCGAAGTGCACTGACAAATTTGTCAATGGATTCATTTTGTAACTGGCTCCTCTTGAAAAATTTGTGGCGTAACACAACTAGACTGGGCTGTTTATCAAATCTCAGAGTCAACTTTTTAACAGTTTCTGGTACTCATCCAACTCTTCATTATCCTGTAATTCAATATCTGGAAGATGTTTAAGAATTTCACGGCCTTCAAAACCCAGAGTGTGTAATAACAACAATTTTTTCCTTTCCGGTCTAAAGCGAGATGCTCCAATCGCACCTAAATAAGTCTCGAAAGCGTCAAACCATTGAGACCATAGCACAGGTGGTTCTCCAGGTGATTCCAAGAAAGGTGGGGGAGCAGAAACAGATTGCATTTTGCACTGTGAATTCGAAAACACCCAGAAAGTAAGAGTTTGACTTGTTCACTAATAATCAAAACTGGAAAAAGCAGATACAGCATAAAACAAAGTCAGTGAACTACCTAAGGATAATAACCAAAATCCTAATGTCAAGGATAAAAATACGTGTTTCCAAGCCAAAATAATAAAAAACACTTGGGCAGACACTCGTCAAAAAAAAAAACTAACAGAGCGTCTTGTAAACACAAATGTAACTTTGAAAGAAAGTAACCAACTTGTCAAATTTCAGCGTCTACGGACGTGCCCAAACACTTCCGTAACAACATGATGGTTGCCTGGATACGGATGCGCGAACCTCCTCTGTAATTACGCTCAACCTCCAAATTTGCGATTAAAATTAAAGACTTGTCACCTTGAAGAAACTGTACGACACGAACCACAGAAGCAGGATACACCCGTGAAGACAACCGCTTCAGCCTTGAAATGGGGATGACTCGGTGGTTTCGCGTAGGTTCCGAAGTGGCTCCTGACCCTCGTCGCCAAAATTATGTTGTATTCCAGTAACGCAGACGGAGCGTATTTTGGTAAGAAAACAAGTTTAATCGGAAAACAAACAGGAGCCACCCACAGCGCGTCCTTAACACCAACAGCCAACCGCCAATAGCCCGCATCCGTCCACCCCGTTCGACCTTCCACCATTCTACCTCCCCGCGCCCACCGTTCTACCTCCCCGCGCCCAACATTCCACCTCATAGACAATAGATATACATAACACCTACTTCCACATTGATCGTAATAGTATTGCTTTTTCCTCTGTGTATTTGCTGATGTCTTCGTAGGTTTGATAATCAACTGAGCCTCTCCATACATTCACTGCACCTTTATGTTTTTTCCTCTGTGTGTATTCGTTGAGGTCTTTGTAGGCCTGATAAGTGACCTATCTCTTCATATAATTTACTGCACTTCAATGTTCTTGCTACTGTGTGCGTTCGCTGATGATTCTTTAATGCTGAAGGGTCACTAAAACTACTGCCACATTCACTGCAATGTTAAGGGTTTTGCCCCCGGGTGTGTGCGCTGATGTCTTTTTAGGTTCGATAATTGACTAAAGCTCTTCAGACATTCACTGCAATCGTATGGCTTTTCCCCTGTGTGTGTTCGCAGGTGACCTTGTAGGTCTGATAACCGACTAAAGCTCTTAACACATTCACTGCAACTAAACGGCTTTTCCCCTGTGTGTGTTCGCCAATGTCTCTGTAGGTCTGATAAGTGACAAAAGCTCTTCAAACATTCACTGCACTTAAATGGCTTTTCTCCTGTGTGTGTTTTCTGATGTTTCTTTAATGTTGCATAAAGACTAAAATGACTTCCACATTCAGTGCAATTATATGGTTTTTCCCCTGTGTGTGTTCGCTGATGTACTTGGAGGTGTGATAATTGAATAAAGTTCTTTATACATTCACTGCACTTGAATGGTCTTTCCCCAGTGTGTGTTCGTTGATGCTGTTTTAGGTCTGATAGTCGACTAAAGCTCTTCACGCATTCACTGCACTTGTATGGTTTTTCCCCTGTCTGTGTTTGCTGATGCCTCTGTAATTCTGGTAATTGACTGATGCTCTTCACACATTCACTGGAGTTGAATGTTTTTTTTCCTGTGTGAGTTTGCTGATGGTGCTTTAATTGAGATGAGAAACTAAAGCTCTCATTAAATGTGCATGATTTGTTTTTCTTGGTTAGTGTCTGTGGGTCGGGTATATATTTGTCTACATCCCAAGTCTGTGCTTCCTGATGAGCCATATGGCTGATAAAGCACTTGCACGTTTGGTTTCTGAATTAACAATAACGTGCAATAGCCATTAAATACGTGTCACACTCATAGTATGTATAAGGTTTCTTTGTAGGTGACTGTGCCTTTAGATTGGATTATGGTTATGCATGCTTCATCTTCCTTCTGGCCGGTGCAAATTGGGACGCTCTGTTGTATTGCAGATAGCAAAACCTCTCCTTTCTTAACCCTTTAGTTGTCTGGCTCCGCTCCGTTGTGCTTTTCTGTGGTTGCTGCGGTTTGGCCAGAAAGAGTTTACAATACACCTAGAGCAGTGAATGATAGTCTGTTATCGCTTTAGAACACGAAGCACTGCTGTAACCACATCATATTGATCCCATGATCAAAGCTGGTGTTGGACACCTGTTTATATACGAGGTGGTTTCTTATTGTTGTTGCCTTAATTTCCTAGAGGGCATTTCTTCATCTTGTGGTTGGAGTTGAACAGATCAGACTCTTACATCCACTGAACTGCCCTTGACTGCTTCTTCCAGGATCTGTCAGTTTATGTGTAGGTTCTTCTGTCGCTGACTGCACTGATGTTTCCTGAATACCAGAGCTCATTGTTGGTGACAGTTTTTTGCCAATTTGCAGTTTTATCTTCGTTATTCATAATAATTCCATGCATTCAAGGCTTCCTTTCTGTTGGGTGTAAAGAGATTTAAAATTACTAAACAGAAACATAATGGAATCTGAATACAGAATATTTAACTGGTTGTAAATGACATCTCTTCTTTACCTTCTTTGAAACTTAGCAAGGAATGTTTCACATGCTACTGCTACAGTTTTAGGTAGATGCACATTTAAACAAGAACTGATTGTGGGAAAAGAGCGGGATCAGGCTGGGCTGCTGTTATTTCAGTAACTCTTCAGGAAGTATATAACAAAGGAAACTCTTCAGGAAGTCTATAACAAAGGAAGCTCTTCAGGAAGTATATAACAAAAGTAACTCCAGTCACACACTTCTTCTGAATGCTTACCTGTTCACATTGGACCAACTCAATGCCAACTCCTGTCCGTACCTTGCTGTTCATTAGGTCACTTTAGACACTTTCAACAGCTCCCCGGGTTCAAGCATTTCTGTTTTTTTCTAACCTGGAAGACTATGGTGAGTTGAGGTGGCTTACCTCTCGCCGTGACATCTGCCCATCTGCCTAAAACTAGTGCAGTTTACAGGGCTTGTTCTGGCCCTTAAAGACAACTTAAAAAGCAAGTCTTTAGTTGGTCCTAAAGTAGGCGAAGGTCTGTAAGATGCAGCTCCTTCCAGGGCCTTTTTGTAAAACAGAATGAGGGGTTCATTGTAATGCCCGACCTTTACATTATACGCACAGATAAGGCAAACACACATTGATTCATATCATTAAATATTTTAAGATATCAGTCATTTAGTCCGTATACAGAATCCATCCAAACCAATAATTTACCTCACAAATCCCTGCAACAGGTGTGTGCATATTAATCTTGTTTCCCCTTTTCTACCTTTACATGGTACCTGACTTTATGTTGTCCGTTTGGGGCCCAAGAAGCTCCTTTGTGGCTGGATGGGCATTTGGCACAGCGGGAGGAGGTGTGAGTTGTCCACAGGTGATGCAGCATTTCTACCTTTCCATATTTCTTATATTCAAGTTACCTCATTTCCTGTCCTTCAGCTCCCCTACTCCCCTATGTCTGCACACTCACTCTGCAGGGTTCGGCAAAAGTCAGATAATGACCTGATAGTGTCAGGAAAGTATCCTCTCTCTTGACACGGTTACGCCCATTTGCTGTCTGATGTCAGTCTGCTAACCAGCCAGAAAGCTGAGACTGCAGGAGGCCAGGCTGAGGCTGCAGCAGCAACAGCTAGCGCTAGATAGGGAGGCCTTGGCAGTGGAGAGGGAGAGGCAGGGGTTGGGGTTAGCACCCCATGGTGGCAGCAGCAGTTTCAGGGATTACAGAGTCAGGGAGGACTCCATAGATTCCAGAAACTTGCACAAAAGTGTTCCCTCATACAAGGTGGGGGATGACATCTACAAGTGGTTTGCTGTACTTGAGAGGGCATGTAAAGTTCACAGGGTCCCTCAAAGGCAGTGGGCTGCTATTCTCTGGTTGTCCTTCTCTGACAAGGGAAGGATTGACTTATCACTGTCAGAGAGGAAGATGCAGACAACTACAATATTCTAAAAACAGCACTCAGAGGGTTTTGGTCTCACCATTGAACAATACAGAATCAAGTTCAAAGAGACCAGAAAAGAGGCCTCACAGGATTGGGTTGACTTTGTGGACTGTTCTGTTAAAGATTTAGAAGGCTGGTTACATGGCAGCAAAGTGTCTGACTATGAGAGCTTGTATAATCTGTTACTGGGAGAGCATATTTTGAATAATAGTGTGTCTGACTTGTTGCACCAGTACTTGATAGACTCAGAGCTGACCTCTCCCCAAGAATGGGTCAGAACAAGAGTGAGCAGAAAAGCTCATACAGGGGGTGACAAGGGCAAGAAGAAGGATGGTAAGTCTAATGACAAAAGTGGAGACAAATATAAAAGTAAAGAGTCTTCATCAGGCCCACAAAACGCTTCTGGGGTGGGTCTAAATCCTATTTTCATCACAATCAGAATAAAAAGCCTTGGTTCTACTTTGTAGAAACAAAGACCATAGGACAGGAGATAATTCTTGTCCTAAGAAAAGCACCAACCCTCCCACCACTACTACCCACACTGCTACAACTGGTGCCTGTAGCAATAAGAGTGGTGATGGGGAAACTAATATCACAAATAGTCAGTCCAAGGGTGCTGCAGGGCTCACTCTGGGAAATGTAGTGGGGTTTGTTTTATTTAGGGGAAACACTGAGTCTGTTTTAGTCTCTGATGGTGACATTGACCTTGCCACCCTTGTTGCTTGTCCCCTTAATATGGATAAGTACAAGCAACAACCCCTAATAATTGGTGTTCAGATTCAGGCCTACAGAGACACAGGAGCCAGTTGTATGAAAGTACCATCTTGCCTGGCATGTTACCCCATTTTTACTGTATGTATGTTTGTTTTTGCCTGTGTCACTGGGATCCTGCTAGCCAGGACCCCAGTGCTCAAAATGTGTGCCCTGTATGTGTTCCTTGTGTGGTGCCTAACTGTATCACTGAAGCACTGCTAACCAGAACCTCAGTGTTTATGCTCTCTCTGCTTTTAAAATTGTCACTGCAGGCTAGTGACTAATTTTACCAATTCTAATTGGCACACTGGAACACCCTTATAATTCCCTAGTATATGGTACCTAGGTACACAGGGTATTGGGGTTCCAGGAGATCCCTTTAGGCTGCAGCATTTCTTTTGCCACCCATAGGGAGCTCAGACAATTCTTACACAGGACTGCCACTGCAGCCTGAGTGAAATAACGCCAACGTTATTTCACAGCCATTTTACACTGCACTTAAGTAACTTATAAGTCACCTATATGTCTAAACCTCACTTAGTGAAGGTTAGGTGCAAAGTTACTTAGTGTAATGGCACCCTGGCACTAGCCAAGGTGCCCCCACGTTGTTCAGCAAAAAGAACAAGTGATGGACGGAATGCTGAACAATGTCAAATATTCACACCCAGTACAGAGATCTGGGCCTAAATCCGTCGTTTTTTTTGCTGGCCATGCCATTCCAGTTTGGACCCAGCCATATGCAAATCAGTCTTGACCCTGTCCCCCATGGGAACAGTCCAGCCCGAACTGCCAGGCCAGGTCTTCCCTGGACTGGAAACAGGCATCCTGGGACCGGTTTCGGGGTTTCAACCCTCATCAGCCAGGCTAGCTTGAATCCAGTGGCATGGGAAGCACGGGACCCACGACTGGGCATACCCTTCCCACTTAGGGCAAAAAATGCAAAAAGAACAAGTGATGGACGGAATTCTGAACAATGTCAAACATTCACCCCCAGTACAGAGATCTGGGCCTAAATCCATCGTTTTTTTGCTGCCCATGCCATTTCAGTTTGGACCCAGCCATATGCTAATCAGTCTTGACCCTGTTCCCTATGGGAATAGTCCAGCCTGAACTGCCAGACCAGGTCTTCCCTGGACTGGAGACAAGCATCCTGGGACCGGTTTCGGGGTTTCACCCCTCATCAGCCAGGCTAGCTTGAATCCAGCGGCATGGGAAGCCCAGGACCCACGTCTGGGCATACCCAAAAAATGCAAAAAGAACAAGTGATGGACGGAATGCTGAACAATGTCAAACATTCACCCCCAGTGCAGAGATCTGGGCCTAAATCCATAATTGTTTTGCTGCCCATGCCATTCCAGTTTGGACCCAGCCATATGCAAATCAGTCTTGACCCTGTTCCCCATGGGAACAGTCCAGCCTGCACTGCCAGGCCAGGTCTTCCCTGGACTGGAAACAAGCATCCTGGGACCGGTTTTGGGGTTTCACCCCTCATCAGCCAGGCTAGCTTGAATCCAGTGGCATCGGAAGCACTGGAAGCCAAGAAGAAATCTCACGTGGGTCGACGGAATCTTCGCCCTGCCAACGCAGGCACCAAACTTCTGCATCACTGGTCCTCTGGGTCCCCTCTCATCTTGACGAGTGTGGTCCCTGGAACACAGGAGCTGGATCCAAGTGTCCCCGACAGTCCATGGGCCCTTCTGTCTAAATTTGGTGGAGGTAAGTCCTTGCCTCCCCATGCCAGACGGTAATCCTGTGTACTGCGTGAACTGCAGCCGCTCAGGCTTCTGTGCACTTTTACAAGACTTCCTTTGTGCACAGCCTAGCTCAGGTCCCCAGCACTCCGTCCTGCATTACCCAACTCGCTGAGTTGGACTCTGACTTCCTGGGACCCTCTTTTGTTGTGCTGAGTCGACCGTCGTGCTCAGATCTTCTGAACGCCTGGTCAGGTGCTTCTGCTGGTGCTGCCTGCTTCTGCGTGGGCTCTCCGTGTTGCTGAGCACCCCCTCTGTCTCCTCCTCCAAGGGGAAACCGTCTGGTCCTTCCTGGGCCCTGGCAGCACCCACAACCTTCAACCGTGACTCTTGCATCTAGCAAGGCTTGTTTGCGGTCTTTCTGCATGGAAACAACTCTGCATCCTCCAGCACGCCGGGGGACATCTTCTGATCAAAGGAGAAGTTCCTGGCACCTGGAATCTTCAGCTTCTTCCACCCAGAGGCAGCCCTTTTGCACCTTCATCAGGGGTTTAGTGGGATCCTGCCCCCCCCCCCCCTGGACACCTCCGTGACTCTTGGACTTGGTGCCCTTCCTTTACAGGTCCTCAGGTCCAGGAATCCCTCTTCAGTGCTTTGCAGTCAGTTGTTGTCTTTGCACAATTCCCTATCTCGACGTTACTGTTTTTCTGGGGTTGTAGGGTAACTTTACTCCTACTTTTCAGGGTCTTGGGGTGGGGTACCTTGGACACCCTGAGGCGGTCATTACAACTTTGGCGGTAAATGCCGCTTACCGCCGTGCAGAAGACCACCAACACACCGCCGCGCCAGCGGAATTCCGCCACAGCTATTATGACCCACATTTCGGAATCTGCTAAAATTCAGACACTCACACAAGTCCGCCACACCAAAGGTCAGTGACAAACTGGTGAAAACAAAACCTCCACCGTAACGCCAACAGAAATACGCCCACACTATCACGACATGCGAATCCATGCAGCGGTCTTTCAACCGCGGTATTCCATTGGCGGTACACAAAGCTGCGCTCAAAATACACACACTCTTACAAAACACAGCCACATTGGACAATTCCAAATAAACACACCTGATACACATACACACACCACTCCCACACACCCATTACAATATAAAACACACACCTACATCACCCACAAACCCCCACGACCAAAAATTCAGAAAGAAGGCCAGAGAGAGATAGCACCAGCAAGAACAACAGCATCCACAGGCACACAACACCATCACCCACAGAACTCCACGCACCTCACACAACACACCACTACATACCAGCACACTTAACACCACACACTCCACCCCACAAATCACCTACACCACCCCATGGCACGGCAAAGACACCCCAGGTTCTTGGAGGAGGAGCTCAGGACCATGGTGGAGGAAATCGTTCACGTAGAGCCACAGCTATTCGGAGCACAGGTGCAGCACACCTCAATAGCAAGGAAGATGGAGCTATGGCGAAGAATAGTGGACAGGGTCAACGCAGTGGGACAGCACCCAAGAAATCGGGAGGACATCAGGAAGAGGTGGAACGACCTACGGGGGAAGGTGCGTTCCGTGGTCTCAAGACACCACCAGGCGGTTTAGCGGACTGGCGGCGGACCCCCACCTTCTCACCCACAACTAACAACCCGGGAGGAGCAGGTCTTGGCGATACTGCATCCTGAGGGCTTCTCAGGAGTAGGTGGAGGAATGGACTCTGGTAAGAAAAATCTTAATTATTACATCCCCCACCCTACCTGCATGCCAGCACATACCCCCACCCTCACCCTCCCCCCGCACCCCAACTCCTCACATATGTCCCAACATCACAAACCACACATCCCAACACAAGCCCTTCATGCAACAACAGAGCATGGACACCCATCACTAAAGCATGCCCACTGCACATACCCATACAACCCCCTAAACCATCCTCACACAAGGTCCCACACAGGAATGCAAGCACTGGGGTACATGGTCACCCACCCATTGCACACCATGACACACACAGATGTAATAACCATCCTTTTATACCCCTGCAGGACCCCTACCCAACATCACCGGACAGGAGGGTCCACACATGTCCACACCACCAACAGAAGAGGCCCACAGGGATGACAACAGCTCTGTCCAACTGGATCTAGATGACCAGCCCGGCCCATTGGGGACCTCGGGACAGTCGGTTCCCCACACCCAGTCACAGGTCACTACAGAGCTTCCCCCATCTGGAAACACCAGCACAGCACCCATCCAGCGGGCCCATACCTCCGTCCCCAGGACACGTCAATCAGCAGTGTGTCCATCACTACAGGGAACCCAGGCTAACCCACCACCCCAACAACAACAACAGGGACCTGTGGGCAGTGGTAGTGGGCACTCAGTCCAGGGGACGGAGGCCCGGGAACACTGGGTAACTGGGAGGGCTACTGTGCGACAGGGGGTGGACAGGCCCAGGGAACCCACTCTCCACGAGGCCCTCTCCTTCATCATGGGAGCCTACCACCACTCCCAGGAAACGATGGCAACGGTACTGGCCAAGTTTCAGGAGACCCAGCGCCTGCAGGAGGAACAGTATATGGGCTTCAGGGAGGAACTCAGAACCATCAATTCCACCCTGGGCACCATCGTAGGGGCGCTGAAGGAAGTCCTCAACACCAGGAGGGACACTGTGGCACTACAAGGGGCCCCTGACACTAGCATGGACGATGAACTGCCCACCACCTCCGCCGGCGCTAGTGGACAGGACGCCCTGCCACAGGACCACCACACCAGCACCCAACCCCCTGCAGAGGGAGAACCACCCCACAAACGGTCCCTGAGATCCAGGATAAAGACAGAGCACGATGCCAAGACCCCCTCCAAGAAATGAGACCACCCTGATTGTCATCCTACTGTTCCACTTTGTCACCCTGTCCATACTTTAACTGCCCCAGCTACACTTCCTATGCCCATTTGGGCAATGCACCTGTGAGATTAATAGACTGGACTCTGCCATGGACATTCCTCCACCATCACCCCTCACCATTTCACTCCCCCCTCCAATATTGAGCACTTAAATAAACACACTTAAAGCACAAAACAATCTGGAGTTTGTCTGTGATTTTGAAATAGTGTATTAGCAATTACAGTGACAAAATACTCTTTCAATTGTAATGTCAACATACCTATGTCACACAGCTCTAGTCCATGAGGAATCTAAGCAGATGTCACACAGTGGGACCCACATCTGTGAAATCGTAAGGTAAAGTGACAACACAGTGACCATACACTGGGTGAAAACGACACACAGTAGAGAGGTAGTAGTGTTAAAGTGCATGTAGTAGGCAGGTCTGTACTCTTACCTGTGTCTCACTGGAAATATTGCTGGATCACTGAGTCCCTGTTGTTCATGTCTTCTTCCTCTGCTTCCTCGTCTTCACTGTCCACAGGCTCCACAGCTGCAACAACACTGCCATCTGGACCATCCTCCTGCAGAAAAGGCACCTGTCGTCGCAAAGCCAAGTTATGAAGCATACAGCAGGCCACGATGATCTGGCACACCTTCTTTGGTGAGTAGAATAGGGATCCACCTGTCAAATGGAGGCACCTGAACCTGGCCTTCAGGAGGCCGAAGGTCCGCTTGATCACCATCCTAGTTCGCCCATGGGCCTCATTGTAGCGTTCCTCTGCCCTTGTCCTGGGATTCCTCACTGGAGTCAGTAGCCATGACAGGTTGGGGTAACCAGAGTCACCTGCAAATGGTGAGGGACAACTGTTAGACACGCACTAACCTGGAGGTATATCCCCAGACCCAGACAACTATTCCCAGCTGACTTGCCTCCAGGTGCTCACCTAATAGCCACACACAGTGCCTCTGGAGTTGACCCATCACATAAGGGATGCTGCTATTCCGCAGGATGTAGGCGTCATGCACTGAGCTAGGGAACTTGGCATTCACATGGGAGATGTACTGGTCTGCCAAACATACCATCTGTACATTCATAGAATGATAAGAGCACATGAGCAGCGGAACGGGCGGCACACGGCTGGGCCCGTTACGCTTTATACATACCGGTCTCACTGACGTGACCTCCGGCCTCTTGGTTACCTGTTGAATTATCATTTTCACTATATCACACAGGCTCTATATATGCCTTGTGTCAGTTACATTGTGTATAATCACCTTTGCTTCATCGGGAATACAATTTTGGCTCACTATATGCCTTGTATTAGTTACACGTTGTACAATCACCTTTGCGCCATCGGGAATACATTTTTGCCTTGAGGAAGCCCATTTGCATGGGGCGAAACACGTTGGCTGCTTTTTTCCTTTTGTATTCCATGTTACGTCAGAAATAAAACACCGTCTGAAGACAACTGAGAGAAGCTTCGTATTATTATAATTTCTACAGCCATTGGACTTATCTGGCCTACTGTGGCTGCTGTACGTCGTGGAGTGGTGCACCCCCTATATTCATTAGCATTCATAGAATGATAACTTTTCCGGTTTCTGTACAACTGTTCACTCCTGTGGGGGGGACCAAAGCCACATGGGTCCCATCAATGGCACCTATGATGTTGGGGATGTGTCCCACGGCATAGAAATCACCTTTCACTGTAGGCAAATCCTCCACCTGAGGGAAAACGATGTAGCTCCGCATGTGTTTCAGAAGGGCAGACAACACTCTGGACAATACGTTGGAAAACATAGGCTGGGACATCCCTGATGCTATGGCCACTGTTGTTTGAAAAGACCCACTTGCAAGGAAATGGAGCACTGACAGCACCTGCACTTGAGGGGGGATTCCTGTGGGATGTCAGATTACTGACATCAGGTCTAGCTCCAACTGGGTACACAGTTCCTGGATTGTGGCACGGTCAAGCCTGTATGTGATAATCAAATGTCGCTCCTCCATTGTCGACAGGTCCACCAACGGTCGGTACACCGGAGGATGCCGCCATCTCCTCACATGTCCCAGCGGACGGTGCCTATGAAGGACAACAGCAAGCACAGAGTCAAACAACTAAGAGGTACATACCCACAGTTTACCCAGAACACCAATCATACACAAAAGGTGGCCTGTATGTGTGTTGAGTCTAGGTCTAGGTATGTGTGACGCAGTTGGAAATGAAGCCATGTGGGGCCCTGAAATGGCGGATGCCTGACCTGTAAAGTGGGACAATGGGATGTGAGGTAACTGCGCTGGCGTTGTACACCGTTGCGGTAGGCGGTCAAAGACCGCAGCGCAATGCTGCATTGGTTAACATTGGACCCTATGGGTCCCAGGAGCCAATGACGATGTACGGCGGCGGTGAGGGTACGCACCGCCGCAGACGTGACCACCATTTTCTATCTTTTCAATCACTCGTTACCTGATCTTTGACAGGAGAGGACCTACACTGCAAGTGCTGCTGTGACCTCGGTCTGGAAGAGACAATGGCTCGAGTGTCTGGGGAAAGGGTCCCTCCCTTCACATCGGAGGAGTTGGAGAAGCTCGTTGATGGGGTCCTCCCCCAGTACACGCTACTCTACGGTCCTCCAGACAAACAGCTAAGTACACAGGGAACATGTTGTATGGGCTATGCCTGTGTGGAGAGGGCTGCATGTAAGAAGGAAGGGGGGAGAGTGCTGCGTGCATGAAAGACGGTGAATGCATGTGCCACATGGCAAGGGTAGGGATGGGGGCCAATCACTTTGACGGTGCAGTTGGTAATAACTTCTCTTTTTCACCTATACATTTCATGTAGGTCAGCGCCCACCAGAAAAAAGATATTTGGCGTGCCATCGCCAAGGATGTCCGGACCCTGGGGGTCTACCACAGACGGAGCACCCACTGCCGGAAAAGATGGGAGGACATTCGCTGCTGGAGCAAGAAGACGGCAGAAGCTCAGCTGGGGATGGCCTCCCAACGTGGGAGGGGTGCCCATCACACCATAACTCCCCTGATGTTCAGGATCCTGGCAGTGGCCTACCCCGAGTTGGATGGCGCTTGAGGGCATCACAGCAGCCAGAAGGGGGTGAGTACACTCTCATTCTGCTGACTTTGCGTGCAGTGGAGGGGTCTGGGTGGGGGAGGTGGGCTGTGGGTTTCCCTAGGCCACGGCGAGTTCCGTAGGCAAGGCCCCTCCATAAGGCAGGCCATGTGGCATCCTAGCCCACCTCTGTAGAGTGACAACTACACCTAGTCATGCCCCTGTATCATCTATGTGTGCAGATGTCATCCATAGCCTTGTAGGCCATTTCCCAGGAATGAAACAGTGGAGCCCAAGAGCGCGGCATAGTGCAGGGGGCTTCTGTGTCTGTCGTGTCCGCCAACGGTAGCGGTAATGCATTCACTTAACAAGTCTTTCTTGTGTCTCCCCCCCCTTTTTTGTGGTCTCCCTGTTCTTGTGTGCATTAGCATCATTAGGGCGGAGGAGCAGTGGCACCGGAGCACAAGGGAGCTGCATCCCACATGGCCCTGGAGGGCGACACTACGGAGACTGATATTCACCAGTGGGACGGAGGGCGAGGGGAGCGCCACGGCGGGGACAGGAGCTGACACCAGCGACACAGACTCGTCCTCTGATGGGAGCTCCCTTGTGGTGGCGGCAACATCTGTGCCCCCCGCATCTACAGGTACAGCCGCCACCCCCCCCCACCAGCACCGCCCTCCCAGCAGCCCCTCAGCCTTTGCCCGTGCCCGCTCACCCAGGAGGGTGGGCATCACCTTCTTTCCAGGCACCTCAGGCCCTGCCCCAGTCACCCCTGCTGCCCTCAGTGAGGAGGCCATTGACCTCCTCAGGTCCCTCACTGTTGGGCAGTCTACCATTTTGAATGCCATCTAGGGTGTAGAGAGGAAGTTGCAACAAACCAATGCATTCCTGGAGGGCATTCATTCTGGTCAGGCGGCCCTTAAGAGAGCTTTTCAGACTCTGGCCTCAGCACTGATGGCAGCCATTGTCCCCGTCTCAAGCCTCCCCCCTCCAACTTCCTCCATCCCGACCCAATCCCCTGTACCTCAGCCTATCCCAAGCACACCTACAGACCAACATGCACACACCTTAACACCCAAGGGAAGCTCAGGCAAACATAAGCACCACACATCCCACAGGCACTCACGCAAGCATCACACACATGCAGACACACCAACATCCACTGCCTCCACTATGTCCCCCTCCTCCTCGTCTCCCTCCTCCCTCCCAGTCTTGTCTACACTCACACCTGCATGCACTACCTCTACAGCCACTACGTCCCTCTCCAGCACACCCACCACCACACCACGCTCACGTGCAGTTACCACCCCCATTACCATTCACACGTCCCCTGTGTCCTCTCCCAGTGTGTCTGTGACGCCCCCTCCCAAGATATACAAACGCAGGCACACACCCACCCAACAGTCATCCACCACACGACAGCCTCCAGCGCATGCACCTTCACCCAAAGTCACCAAACATACACCTCCTACAACCACCACCTCTTCTTCCACTCCCAAACCCCCTCCAGCTACCCGTCCCAGTGTGTCCAAAAAACTTTTCCTGTCCAACCTTGACCTCTTTCCCACACCTCCCCCACCCCGTCTGTCTCCTAGGTCCTGAACTAGAACCTCAGCCACACCATCTCCGGAACCAGTGGTACCTGTAGTCATCGGAATCTGGAGTGCACCGGCCACCAGGGCAGCCAGTGTGGCATGGAGCCACAGCACAGACAGTCCCCCACCTGTGAAGCGTCAGAAGTTGGCCAGTGCCCGACGGGAGAGGGGGAAGACTCCAGCCACCAAAGCTGCTTCCAGGGGTACAGGTGGGAGTGTGGAGTCAGCTGTGACACCTTCCAAGGTGGGGAAGGGCCACAAGAAACCCGGCAAGCCTGGGAAGAGCAGCACGGTGGAGAAGACCGCCATCATCCCCGCTGCCCAGGAGGCCAGCACCAGCCCAGCTGCCCAGGAGGCCACCGCCAGCACCAGCCCACCTGGCCAGGAGGTCACCGCCAGCCCACCTGGCCAGGCGGCCACCGCCAGCACCAGCCACAGCCCCACTGGGCCATGAAGGACCGCCAGCAAAAGCCCCGCTGGGCCATGAAGGACCGCCAGCAAAAGAAATTCCGCTGGGCCATGAAGGACCGCCAGCAAAAGCCCCGCTGGGCCATGAAGGACCACCAGCAGCTGAGACCCTGCAATGGAGACCGCCATCTCAAGCACCGCTGAACAGGGCACCGCCGCCTCAAGCACCTCTGAACAGGGCACCGCCATCTCAAGCACCGCTGAACAGGGCAACGCCGCCTCAAGCACCGCTGAACAGGGCACCGCCGCCTCAAGCACCGCTGAACAGGGCACTGCCGCCTCAAGCACCGCTGAACAGGGCACCACCGCCTCAAGCACCGCTGAACAGGGCACAGCCATCTCAAGCACCGCTGAACAGGGCACCGCCGCCTCAAGCACCGCTGAACAGGGCACCGCCATCTCAAGCACCGCTGAACAGTGCACTGCCGTATCAAGCACCGCTAGCCCATGAGCGGCAGGGGCACTGACGCAACTGAGTCCGTCACGGGGTGAATGATGCACTCTGGGCACCATGCCCCCTCCAGAACCAGTGGAGACTGTCATCCACTACCTCTGTCCTTAGCAGGATGAAGCACTCTAGGCACAAAGCCCCCTCCAGAACCAGTGGAGACTGTCATCCACTACCTCTGTCCTTAGCAGGATGAAGCACTCTGGGCACCATGCCCCTCCAGAACCAGTGGAGAGATACATCCACTACCTCTGTCCTTAGCAGGATGAAGCACTCTGGGCACAAAGCCCCCTCCAGAACCAGTGGAGACTGTCATCCACTACCTCTGTCCTTAGCAGGATGAAGCACTCTGGGCACCATGCCCCCTCCAGAACCAGTGGAGAGATACATCCACTACCTCGGTCCTTAGCAGGATGAAGCACTCTGGGCACCATGCCACCTCCAGAACCAGTGGAGACTGTTATCCACTTGTGAGACTGTGGCTCTGCACTCCCCATGATTGGACAGTGGGCAACCCACCCACTGTAGAGACTTGAGAGACTGTGGCTTTGCACTCCCCAGGATATGGCAGTGGGCAACCCACCCACTGTAGAGACTTGAGAGACTGTGTCTTTGCACTCCCCAGGATTAAACAGTGGGCATGTGGCCCCCTCGTGGATTTGGCGTCATGCACTCAAGCGACTGAGGTGCCGCCCCTTTCCCTCCCCCTGAGGTGCCTGTTTAGTTGCTGTCTCATGCCCCTGCAGTGTTCTCTCCGTCATGGTCGGGGATCTTGTGTGGGCCTCGCCCATACCGTGTGGTCCCAGTGTTCCACGGACTTTCTTAGTGCACTACCTGGACTACTATGCTTGGTATATATTATGTATATATATATTTCTGCCTACTTGCTTTTAATATATAATATATTACAATGGTTACACTCAATTTCTATTGTCTTTGCATTCTTCTGAGGGGTTTGGGAGGTGTAACTGTGATGTATTGATATGCATTAGTGTGTGTGTTGTAGTGGGTGAGGGTGGGGGTGTTGCGTGTGTGTGTCCCTGTTTTTTCCCTCCCCCCTCCCCTGAGTCGTAGGTGCAGTACTCACCGTGGTCTTCACCGCCGGCGTTCGTGCTCCTGGTAGAGGAGCAGGAAGACTATTGCAGGTAGAATTTGGAGTTCCGGATCCATGGCGTCCTCGTGGGGTGTGTAGAGGTGAGCGTTTTTCCTTTGGGATTCCTGTTTCCGCTGTGTTTTTATCCGCGGTGAATCCACCCCGGAAAAGGTGGCGGATTGGCATAATAGTGTGGGCGGTACATTGTCTCCCGCCTGTCTGTTGGCGGTGACCACCAAGCTGTTTGTTTATACCGTCATGGCGGTCGGAGTGTTAAAGTGGCTGTCTTTGTTGGCGGTTTCCGCCACGGTCATAATTGCAAATATTTTATCGCCGCTTTAACACCGACCGCCAGGGTTGTAATGACCACCTTAGTGTTTTCCTACACTCCCAGTGACCTTCTACACACTACACTAGGCCTGGGGTCCATTTGTGGTTCGCATTCCACTTTTGGAGTATATGGTTTGTGTTGCCCCTAAGCCTATTGTCTCCTATTGCATTCTATTGTGTTCTACAGTGTTTGCACTACTTTTCTAACTGTTTACTTACCTGAGTTTTGGTTGGTGTGTATATTTTGTGTATTTTACTTACCTCCTAAGGGAGTATATCCTCTGAGATACTTTTGGCATATTGTCACTAAAATAAAGAACCTTTATTTTTAGTAACTCTGAGTATTGTGTTTTCTTGTGATATAGTGCTATATGATATAGGAAGTATAGTAGGAGCTTTGCATGCCTCCTAGTTCAGCCTAAGCTGCTCTGCTATAGCTACATCTATCAGCCTAAGCTGCTAGAACACTACTAATCTACTAAAAAAGGATAACTGGACCTGGCACAAGGTACAAGTACCACAAGGTACCCACTATAAGCCAGGCCAGCCTCCTAAACCAGTGTCACCATGGTGACTGAAAAACTGGTGGCTCCTGAGCAATACCTACTTGGTGACTCACACCCACAATACTGTGAGCCACCCCATGCCTGTTGTTGATCTCAAGTGGGAGGTGGGGTGGAGTTTACTGGTCCTAAACAAGTTGTAGTGTCCATAGACCTACCAGTAGAGTGTCTATCGGGGAACGACTTGGGAGACTTCAGCTTGGGTTGAAGTGGAGTTGGAGGCCCATGCAGCCATGCTGGGCATTCCTGGGCTGGGCATATCTGCTTTAACAAGGGGTCAGGCCAAAAGGCAAAGGGAACAGAGAAACCTGGATCCTGAAACTATGGACTAGGAGCATCCCAAAAGCACAGTTAGGAAGGGTAAGAAAATATCCCCTATCCCTCCCTCCACTGATTCCACCTTTGAGCAGGAGGAGTCAATTCCTTGGACAGAACCTACACCTGAAGAAGTTCAAGCTGACACAGTTGCACTCTTAGATGCAGGGGGTCGTGCCAGGGAGGATTTAAGTGTGGCACAGCAAACCTGCCCCACATTTGAGGGTTTGAGACAGCAAGCTGTCAAAGAAGAAACAGGGGATGTCAGTGGCACCCACAGGGTGTACTGGGAAAACAATCTCATGTATTCAGAAACAAGGTAACCCAAACCTGGTGCCACCAGAAGATTGGTCATCCCTCTGCAATACAGAGAGTCTTTGAAGACTTTGGCATATAACATTCCCCTTGCTGGGCATCTAGGGCAAACTAAAACATGGGACCGACTGGTCCCTCACTTTCACTGGCCTCACATGTCAGAAGATACCAAGGAGTTATGTCGCTCCTGTGTTACTTGTCAAGCCAATGGCAAGACAGGTGTCACTCCAAAGGCCCCCTTAATCCCACCGCCAGTGGTTGGGTTACCCTCTGAAAGGTATGGGTTGACATTGTTTGTGCCCTTGACCCTCCCACAGCTTCTCGAAACAGATTCATACTGGTAGTGGTGGACCACCATGCCACCAGATATCCAGAAGCCATACCTCCTAGGACCACTACAGCTCCTGCAGTAACCAAAGCCTTACTGGGAATCTTTTCCAGGGTGTGTTTCTCAGAAGAGGTTGTATAAGACAGACATAGCAACTTCATGCCTGCGTACTTGAAAGCAATGTGGAAAGAGTGTGATGTAACATACAAATTTACTGCTCCTTACCATCCCCAAACAAATGGGTTCGTTGAGCATGTTAATAAACCACTCAAAGGCATGATTATGGGGCTCTCTCAAAAACTCAGGAGTAGATGGGATGTCCTCTTACCATGCCTTCTCTTTGCCTTCAGGGAGGTACCCTAAAAAGGATTGGGCTACAGCCCCTTTGAACTCCTTTTTGGTCACCCTGTTAGGGGTCCATTACCTCTTGTCAAGGAGGGTTGGGAGTAACCCCTGAAGCCCCCTAAACAAGATATAGTGGACTATGTACTTGGCCTCAGATCAAGGATGGCTGCATATATGAAGAAGGGCAGTAAGAACCTCCAGGCAAGCCAAGAATTGCAAAAGCAATGGCATGACCAGAAGGCTATCTTGACAGTGTACCAACCAGGGCAGAAAGTGTGGGTCCTGGAACCTGTGGCACCAAGAGTACTCCAAGACAAAGACAAAGGGAGTAGACCTCACATCATAGTGGAGAAAAAGGGTGAGGCCACTCCAAGAAATCCTCTCAGAGTACTTCATGTGAACCGCCTAAAGCCCTACTATGAGAGGGCTGACTTAAACCTGCTCGTGGCCACTGGTGAGGGACAGGAAGAAGAGAGTGATCCTCTCCCTGACCTCTTTTCTAATTCTGCAGCTGATAGTTCAGTTGAGAGGGTGGTCTTAGCAGATTGCCTTTCTCAGTCTCAAAAGGAAGACTGCAGAAAACGTCTGGGACAGTTCTCAGAACTGTTTCCCTTACCCCTGGTCAAACCACATGGTGTGAACACACCATTGATATAGGGGACAGTCTGCCTGTCAGAAATACAATTTACAGGCAACCTCATCATGTAAGGGATTGCATCAAAGCAGAGGTGCAAAATATGCTTGACCTGGGAGTCACTGAGCACTCGGATAGCCCCTGGAAGAGAGATGAGGTTTTGTGTTGACTATAGGGGCTCAATACAGTAACCAAGACAGATGCTCATCTAATCCCCAGGGCAGATGAGCTCATAGATACACTGGCATCTGCCAAGTATCTCAGCACTTTTGACCTTACTGCAGGCTATTGGCAGATTAAGTTGTTAGAAGATGCTAAACCTAAGACAGCATTTTCAACCAATGGAGGGCACTACCAATTCACAGTAATACCCTTTCGTCTGAAGAATGCACCTGCCACATTTCAGAGGTTGGTGAATACAGACCTCCAAGGTCTGGAAGCCTTTAGTGCAGCATATCCAGATGACATAGCTGTCTGTAGCTCCACCTGGTCCACCTATGGAACGTTTTGGAGGCTCTGCAAAAAGCAGGCCATACTATCAAGACTTCAAAGTGCCAGATAGGGCAGGGGAAAGTGGTTAATCTGGGATACCTAATAGGTGGGGCACAGACTCAGCCACTACAAAAGAAAATTCAAACCATTTTGGATTAGACTCCCCCTACCACCCAGACCCAGGTCAGAGCCTTTCTAGGTCTCACTGGGTATTACAGGAGGTTCATTAAGAACTATGGCTCCATTGTTGCCCCTCTTAATGACCTCACCTTCAAGAAATTGCACAAGAAGGTATTATGGACAGCCAGCTGTCAAAATGCTTTTGAGGAACTTCAAAAGGCTTTGTGTTCTGCATCTGTTCTAGAGAGCCTAAACTAAGAGGGCCAAGATCAACCAGTAGCTTTTATCAGCTGAAGGTTGACCCCCTGAGAAAAGCATTGGTCAGCCATAGAGAGGGATGCCTTTGCTATGGTCGGGTCATACCTCTTTGGTACTCACTTCATTGTTCAAACAGACCGCAAACCTCTCTTATGGCTTAAGCAGATGAAAGGAGAAAACCCAAATTCTTGAGATGGTCCATTTCCCTACAGGGTATGGATTTTACAGTGGAACATAGACCTGGGAGTAACCACTCCAATGCAGATGGACTCTCCAGATATTTCCACTTAGACAAGGAAGACTCATCTTGGCAAGGTTATCCTTCTTGTCCCTCATTTTGGGGGTGGGGATAGGAACGTACCCTGTTTCTTGGCATGGTTGGGAGGGAGGAGCAGCTGGGAGGTGGGAGCGGTGGCCGAATGGGGGCGCGAGGAGGGTGGGGCCGTAGGGACGCAGTGGGGGAAAAGAACAGCTTAGAAGTGTGGAGAAGTGTGGAGAAGTGTGGCTTAATGGTTAGAGAGGCAGACCCTGAAGAAGAGATTTGGCTCAAGACCAGGGTTCAAGTCCCGCTTAGGCAGGTCTTGGGCTCAATTCCCCTTGACCAGATAATTCTCGCCTCGGTGCCTAATCTAATTCATGGGTCCCACTCTGCAACTCTGGGCAATAGCTTGCTTAATCTCCACAACGGCCCCAACAGCGCTTGGATGCCTGGCTTCACCCTGGGGGTGCTCAGGAGTGGGCACCTCACAGGGAAAAGCCAGGAGGGGTTCCATAGCTGTATGAGTACAGCGCCTTGAGACCCTAACGGGTGAGTAGTGCGCTATACAAGTGCTAATTTACAATTATTATTTTTTTTTTTACAGAAGAGCCAAAAACGGGCAGAAGGCGCGCAAAGGCACAAAGAAGGAAAAAAGGCTAAACAAGCACAGAAAATGGCACAAAGTAAGGGAAACAAAGGAAAAAAGCTAAACAAGCACAGAAAATGGCACAAAAACAAAGACAGATACAAAACAACACACAATACTTACAGAAACCCACTAGACACCAGGGATGAAGCACATGCGGGTGCCTGCAGGTGGTGGAGGGCCTCAAACTCGCGGCAGCAACGAGGGTGGCGTAGGGGGCACAGGCACAGTCTGGTGGAGCTGCGCAGCATGTGGAGCGAGCTCTGACCTTAAAAGCAGACCCGGGGTCACTCTGAGCACTGCGCAGCGGCCACCATTGAGAAGGGGAGGTGAGAGGGAGGACCAGCTTGGAGGCGGGAGTGGTGGGCAAATGGGGGCACGAGGGGGGGCCGCAGGGACACAGCGGTGGGAAAAGAACAGCTTAGAAGAGCTGAAAACGGACAGAAGGGGTGCAAAGGCACAAAGAATGAAAAAAGGCTAAACAAGCACAGAAAATGGCACAAAGCAAGGGAAACTAAGGAAAAAAGCTAAACAAGCACAGAAAATGGCACAAAAACAAACACAGATACAAAACAACACACAATACTTATGGAAACCCACTCGACACTAGGGATGAGGCGGAGGCAGGTGCCTGTGAGTGGTGGAGGGCCTCGAACCTGCGGCAGCAGCGGGGGCGGGGTACAGGGCACGGGCACAGTCTGGTGGAGCTGCGCGGTGTGTGGAGCGAGCTCTGACCTTAAAAGCAGGTCAGGGGTCAAACAAGACAAGCATAGGATTTTCACTATGTATGTGTTCTTGGTATGGTACTGCCGGAGAGGACAGTACTACATGGGGAACGGTATTTGTTAGCATAGGCAGTGTTACTATTGAAGGTACTCATGTAAATACAAGAACATGGAGCTGCTCCACAGATGATTTGAGCATGAAATTAACTGTTAATTTTTGCACTGTCACTTCAATACTTCGTAGAAGCATCCAGGGGAAAGTGGCATTTCTGGGGGTGCACCGCTGCTTGTCTGCTGTTCCCACAGAGCACAGCGAACATAAACTACCTGGAATTAGTTCAGATGTCAAGCAGCACAAATATCACTTATCAAAGAATGGCTCAGAGGAGACAAGAATACAGTCTGGTGAACATTAGATCAAAATCTTACAAAAAGCCCCCTGGCAGAACTCAACATCAAAATCAACTGAGATGCCGTAACTTATACATTTCGTGAATCATTAGAATTACTTTAAACATCTGGGACCATTCAACTAGAATAAGGGATTTACCCCCCGCCCTTCACCAATGACTCATGTTGTGGTTAGCACAGATTTTTCTCTGGCCCTCGAGAGGCAGTGCCTCTAAAACTTGAAAACCAGAGGATGCTATTGGCTCTGTGATTTCTACCACAATAGAGTAATCCAATCATTTTAGGACATTATAGCTGCCTCCTGTATGCTGGAGAAAGAAATATATAATGACTAAAAACGTAAACATTGGGTCTCTCAGCTGTAAGTAAAGGAGGCAGCCATACATCCATTCACAACCTTTGAGAGTTTCCTTCAAACTCTCGAACCAACAAACCCTCTAATTCTAGGCTCTATACCCTACTCTACTTGAAGCCCCCAGATCTTGTAAACACTTACTAAGCCGGCTGGGAGAGATACCTAGATATTCAACTAGTCCAGGGACACTCGGATGCTATAATCTTCCATTCCAATAATTTTGCACAACATACACAGGGCAGAGACACACTTTATACAATTGTATACATACGGCACTGGGCCCCAGTTAGATTACACTTGAGATCCTGCTAGAGACACTGTGGAAGCCCAGATACCATGTTGCATATCCTTTGTTCATGTACCAAACTTGAAGATTTTTTAACATCAATACTATCAATTATAGGAAAAGTTAAGGGGATCAACTTTGGCAAAAACACAGTTTCTGTCATTCTGGGGGTTTCGATAGAGGGCACATACCCACTCCACTCCTGTAAGGGGAAGAGATTCTCTCAATTATTGTTGACTGCATGCAAACAGATTTCGGGTTATGGGGAAGAACCCTGGCCCCTACTGTGGAATTTTGGCTTCAGGGACCGTGACAGATGATAGCCAATTAAAAAGTTGTGTATGACTAAAAAAATGAATCACCCAAATGTACTAAAATGTGGGACTTACTTCTATCGAGCCTGAACAGAGACAATAGAGGTGGAACATGCCCAAAGAGGTTTGGGTGTAGGACTCCTGGACATGGAAAGATACTATGGAGAGATGGACCAAGCATACCCGGAAAAGGGACGCAAAACTTAAACAGAGTAAAGAGTCATCAACACTGACTGTGCACTGATACAGGAGACGACTCAAGTGGGGGGAGGGGGGTTTGTTTCTCCTTACTTTTAAGGTGGCATCACCACCTGACATATTACATGCTAATAAAGACTCTGCGCCGCGTGTGATTCCTCTGAAGAGTGAGCCAAGGGTTCAAGTTTAATAGCCGTTCAAGCCAGAGGCAAAGCGTGATTTAAACGCTCATTTACAGTATCAGTGGGTGAGAGTGCCATGCCGCTCAACTTTGAACATTCCCCCCAGATTATATACCTAGAATTATTTTAGAGTACAGAAATTTGAATGTACACATGCGTGCGAAAATGTTAACAATATTGGACTGAATATAGTTTAGGAAAAATATAAAATGACTTTAAATATTTCCAACTGTATTCTTTAGTTAAGCTTAGTACTTGCTTCACAGTCCCAAAACCACAAAGAGCCCGAGCTGTAAGTGGCAATATTAGTTTGTGGCTTGCACTGTAGGGCAGGGAGTATCTGAGGGTGGGGACTTCAAAGCGCTGCATACTCACTAAACGCCTGTGGGCTTCACGGCACACGTAGCTGAGACCAGTGCCCTCTTCCTTGCCTTCAGGAAGCTGACCTGTCAGTTCCCACAATAATATTGTTGGATTCAGCATTCTGAGTGCACGGTTACAATGTGGATGGTCTGCACTGGCATCTTGGAAGGTAAATCAATAACCACTAAACAGCTCTGTGGAAAGGTGGCTGCCATCCAGGACAAGCGTCCTTTGGTCCATGTACACCTTGTCATGGCCTGTAAAAGTGAAGGAATTCACACTATAGGGATCAGTGCTGCCGACTTAACTATGACATTTAAGGTTGCTGCCAAATCTCAGACACAGATTGATGAAGACAACTTGATGGCAATAGAAGCGACACTGAATGGAAAACTCTCCTGATGGCTTTCCTTCTAGGTATGCGTAGACTTTCACCAAATATAAAGTGCCCACGTTATCTACACCACGTGTGGGTGATACACATATAATGTGCCCGCAGTATCTACACCACGTGTGGGGGATACGCATATAATGTGCCCACGGTATCTACTCCATGTGTGGGGGATACACATATAGGCCCTCATTCTGACCCTGGCGGTCTTTGACCGCCAGGGCGGAGGACCGCGGGAGCACCGCCGACAAGCCGGCGGTGCTTCAATGGGGATTCCGACCGCGGCGGTAAAGCCGCGGTCGGACCGGCACCACTGGCGGGGTCCCGCCAGTGTACCGCGGCCCCATTGAATCCTCCGCGGCGGCGCAGCTTGCTGCACCGCCGCGGGGATTCTGACCCCCCCTACCGCCATCCAGATCCCGGCGGTCGGACCGCCGAGATCCGGATGGCGGTAGGGGGGGTCGCGGGGCCCCTGGGGGCCCCTGCAGTGCCCATGCCACTGGCATGGGCATTGCAGGGGCCCCCGTAAGAGGGCCCCTAAATGTATTTCACTGTCTGCTGCGCAGACAGTGAAATACGCGACGGGTGCAACTGCACCCGTCGCACAGCTTCCACTCCGCCGGCTCGATTCCGAGCCGGCTTCATCGTGGAAGCCTCTTTCCCGCTGGGCTGGCTGGCGGTCTGAAGGAGACCGCCCGCCAGCCCAGCGGGAAAGTCAGAATTACCGCCGCGGTCTTTCGACCGCGGAACGGTAACCTGACGGCGGGACTTTGGCGGGCGGCCTCCGCCGCCCGCCAAGGTCAGAATGAGGGCCATAATGTGCCCACGGTATCTACACCACATGTAAGTGATGCACATATAGTGTGCCCGCGGTATCTAGACCACGTGTGGGTGATACACATTGGGTGATACACATATAATGTGCCCGCGGTATCTACACCACGTGTGAGTGATAGACATATAATGTGCCCGCGGTATCCACACCACGTGTGGGTGATACACACACACCCAATGGAAAGGGCAGATTGATTTAAGTAAAGCAGCTCTCCAAGGGTTGTGTTCTGCACATGATGACATCAGTGCTCCGGTGTGAATGACACGGCAGCGATACTGGTGGCCATGGTTACTTACGGATGCCAAAGGAAATACGTGCAACCATGTAACACCTGTCAACAAGTGAAGAACGCTCCTGCTCCAAGACCAGCACCTAAAGCCCTCAGTGTCTCTTCCTCAGTCATGACGGCCGCTGTCAGCAGCCAATCAGGATCACCGTGGATCAGCCGAACCTTGCCGGAGAGTCCTGCGCCGTAAGAGACTCTGTAATTCACTCTGTGCATCACAGCGGCCTCTTTACTCAAAGCCTCGCTTGCTGGGCTGTTTCCATCATTCATGTTTAGCTGTGAACTGACCCTGGCTTAGGACGTCCCTGGTAGACACGCCATGCTGCTGATGCTACTGAAGGAACCGCGCAGCATCTCCGCAGTAAGATGCCCTGGGCTGGGATACAGAGTACAGTGTTTGTTACAAGCCGCAGCTGCTACAATTGTACACACAAACACACGGCATACAATACAGGACTCCCGTGACAGAGTGAGTGTCGCTTTTGTAAACACCCTTCATAGTGTCACAGGAAGCAGAGCAGGTGGGAGATTCCTCACACTTTGAGTAAAAAGCCGTGCAGCGTGCATGGTCTTTCTCTTTCTAAACACCCCGGCAGTGTAGTAAAAATGGTGCAGTGTGCAGACTTCCTGTGCATTGCAAACACCCCTCGCAGTGTAGTAGACAGCAGCGCAGTGTACACAAACCTCCGCTTTTTAAATCCCCTTCATAGTTTATTAAAAAGCAGTGCAGTCTGTCAGTGTGCAAAACAGAACAGGACAAAGTTGCACAGTGTGTACATTTCCTCTGAAAAATACTACATGGGGTGTGGTAGAAAGCAGTGCAGTGTGCACAGGTTTCTCAGTGTACTATTTACAGTGTAGTAAAACGAAGTACCGTTTTCACATAATTTGTACTGCAGTAAAGTATGAATAGATAGTACAGTAAAAAGCAGTGCACAGATCCCTCAGTGCAGTAACATGCCATGCAGTGTGCACAGATTCTTTATAGTGCAGTAAAATACAGTGCAGTGGGCACAGAGTCTTTATAGTACAGTAATATGCAGTGCACACAGATTCCTCATAGAGCAGTGAAATGCAGTGAGGTGCACAGATTTCTGATGCAGTGTGGCATGCAGATTTCTCATAGTGCAGTAAGATACAATGCCAGGTGCACAGATTCCTCACAGTGCAATAAGATGCAGTGCAGTGTGCACAGATTCCTCACTGTACAGAAAGATAAAGTGTAGGAATTACAGATTACTCAGTGCAGTAAGATGCAATGTGTATATATGTCTCACAGTGCATTGTGCACAGATGCCTCATAGTGCAGTAGGAGGCAGTGCAGTGTGCACACTTTCCTCACAGTCCAGTAAGATGCTGTGTTCACAGATTTCTCATAATACAGTAAGATTCACTGCGTACAGATTCCTCATAGTACAGTAGGATGCAGTGCAGTGGCACATGTACCTCAGTGCAGTAAGATGCAGTGCAGTGTGCACAGATCCTCCACTGTACAGAAAGATAAAGTGTAGCATGCACAGATTCCTCAGTGCAGTAAGATGCAGTGTGTATATATGTCTCACAGTGCATTGTGCACAGATGCCTCATAGTGCAGTAGGAGGCAGTACAGTGTGCACACTTTCCTCACAGTCCAGCTAAATGCTCTGTTCACAGATTTCTCATAGTGCAGTAAGATGCAGTGACTACAGATTCCTCATAGTACAGTAAGATGCAGTGCAGTGGCACATTTACCTCAGTGCAGTAATATGCAGTGCAGTCTGCTCAGATTCCTCAGTGCAGTAAGATGCAGTGTGTATATATGTCTCACAGATGCCTCATAGTGCAGTAGGAGGCAGTGCAGTGTGCACACTTTCCTCACAGTCCAGCAAGATGCTGTGTTCACAGATTTCTCATAGTGCAGTAAGATGCAGTGCGTACAGATTCCTAATAGTACAGTAAGGTGCAGTGCAGTGACACATGTACCTCAGTGCAGTAAAATGCAGTGCAGCATACAGTGATTTTTCATAGTGCCATAAGATACAGTGCAGTGTGCACAGACTACTCAATAGTTTAGAGTCGCCTTTTTCTTTATTCTCACATATGATTACACCTTCAAATATGTGCGTTCAGCATTTCTGCAGTACAAAAAACTATTTTGTTCAAGTAGACTAAAGTTTGCTGCATGCATCACAAGAATCTAGCCCGCGTATAGGGGACACATGACCCATGACTTTTAGTTTACTAAAAGCATTGCCATAAGAGTAGGAGTGTTTCTCAGTTTGTTTAAAAACTCACTTTTAATAAATATATTACTAAACCACGATGTGGTAGCAAACTGTCATCTGCACACAGTAAATGTCCCAGAAATGTCCAAAAACCATCACATTAACTTGCAGCTTCACTGATAAAACTATATAGTGTATTAGCAATCTGTAAAGTATTCTGGTATGTTTTCATCCTATTAAAATATATTTTCATCACACAGAAATATAAAAAATGGGCTTTCACAACTACTGAAATATATTTTGAAATGTTTGCACAGTTGAAAGTTTAAATGTTGTGCGTTAGGAAAAACCTAAAACCCTATATCCTTTTTTTTACACTCTAAACAGCAGGTCACACAGTTCAACTTACAAAGTCCTGGAACGCTGCAGTCAGAAGGAAAATTCATTGTAAGACAAACTGGCTTTGACCTCTGTGCATGAACACAGAGCAAATGTGACATAAGAACAAGACTTAAAGACACCTTTTATTGTTCCTCCACTTTTCAACTGAACAGAACACCTGTTCTCTGTCAACTCGCCAGGAGCGGCGAGTAAGTCCTAAAAATAGCTTGACCTGATCAAATAAGACTTGCCATTGCGAGTGGTCGAGTAGATTTTACAAACTGAGACTCCAGAAGCTGTCAGTCTGCTCTTTATATAAATATACAAAGTAAATCTCCGGAAGCCGGCAGTCTACTGTTTATATAAATACACAAAGTGAATCTCCAGAAGCTGGCAGTCTGCTCTTTATATAAATATACAAAGTAAATCATCAGACGTTAGCAGTATACTGTTTATATACAAATACAAAGTGAATCTCCGGAAGCCGGCCGTCTACTGTTTATATACATATACAAAGTGAATCTCCGGAAGCCGGCAGTCTACTGTTCATATAAATATACAAAGTGAATCTCAACAAGTTAGTCCTGTTTAAATAAATATACAAAGTGACTCTCTGGAAGCTGGCAGTCTACTGTTTACATAAATATATAAAGTGAATCTCCAGACCTGGCAGTCTAGTGTTTATATAAATATACAAAGTGAATCTCCGGAAGCTAGCCGTTTACTGTTTATATAAATATATAAAGTGAATCTCCGGAAGCTAGCAGTCTCCTATCTATGTAAATATACAAAATTAGTCTCCAGAAGATGGCAGTCTGCTCTTTATATAAATATACAAAGTGAGTCTCCAGAAGCTACAATCTACTCTTTATATAAATATAGAAAGTGAATCTCTGGAAGCTAGCAGTCTACTATTTATATAAATATACAAAGTGAATATCCGGAAGCTGGCAGTCTACTGTTTATATAAATATACAAAGTGAATCTCCGGAAGCTAGCAGTCTCTTATTTATTTAAATATACAAAATTAGTCTCCAGAAGCCGGCAGTCTATTGTTAATATAAATATGCAAAGTGAATCTCCAGAAGCCTGCAGTCTACTGTTTACATAAATATATAAAATGAATCTCCAGAAGCCGGCAGTCTCCTGTTTATATAAATATACAAAGTTAGTCTCCAGAAGCTGGCAGTCTACTGTTTGTATAAATATTCAAAGTGAATCTCCAGAAGCTGGCAGTCTATTTTTTTTTTAACATCTTTTTTATTAAATCATGGCTCAGTACAGTACAGCATTGACGAATATGGTCAAGAAACACACCTTGGTCACAGGTATCATTTTCCATTGGAAAAATCATGTCTACATAGTTTATCACCACAGTTGTCAATTCTGTTATTCGTAACATGCCTTATATCTCTGCATGCAGCCACTATCCCCACACAGTGGTCTCCTCCCTTCCCTGTTCACATCACCACCCTAGGCCCTTTCCCTACAGTCCTCTATATTCATCCCACAGTGATCATATCTTATCAAATTTCCGGGGGCAACCCCTGCCCTGGTAAATCACCCATTCCATGTGATGGCACCAGTCCATGTTTCTCTCCCAACTTTGGACTTCTGGCGGCTCCGAGGCCCCCCATAATCAGGCAATATCCTGTTTGGATACCTCCGCCGCTAGCATCAACCAAGTCTTTAGATGTCTTGGCCAGTTCTCCTCTCCTGAGATCTGGCATATCAGCCACCTGGGGTCCCAAGGGACCGTGAGTCCCGTAACCCGGGTCATAATGTGCACCACTCTCACCCAAAACTGTTGTATCACCGGACATCCCCATAATATATGAAAGAATGTCCCTACCTCACCACATCCCCTTCGGCACAGATCTGACTCCCCTTTTCCCATACAGAGTAGGAGGGTTCTAGAATAATATGACCTGTGAAGGATTCACAGTTGTATGAGGCGGAATCTTGCGCCGATTGCCACCTCTCTTGGGCTCTGAAAGGCGTCTTCCCAGTCATCATCCTCAATTCACCCTGTGTCTCGCTCCCATGCCTTCCGAAGGGGTTGCCCCATGTCAGGTGAATTATTCATGAGTTTTTTTTTTATAGATTAGGGAAATTGCTTTCTCCAGTATGGGGTCCATCAATAGGCGATCTTCTAACGGGGAGAAATTGGGGATTTGCTCCCCCCTACGGAGATGTCTCCCAATTGCGTGACCTAGTTGGAGGTGTTTAAAACTCTCAGAGGGTACCAGGTCATATTTAGCTTGTAGGTGTGTCAGCGTGATTATGGAGCCCCCCCTCCAGACATCTCTGAGCTTATCTATGCCCAGCAATCCCCAGGCTCGGAAGTCCTTTAGTGTACGAAGTTGGCGTAGCTCGTCACTACACCAAAGTAGCGTCTCGGCCGTTAGTTTACCGTCCTAGCCTCAATATTTAGTGGCCTCTCTCCATGCCCTTACCACCGCTTGTGTGTGAGGTGGCAAAAAGCCCTTCCCTTCCCGGGAGTAGAGCACCGAGGGGTGTCCCCCATCTGACATTGACTCCCTGTCTAACCTGTAGGCTGGCTCACCTACGTCCGCGTACACCCAGTCTCCCACAGAGAGAAGCTGGGCCGCTTGCATATTAGGGACTACTATTTCCCCCTCATATACTCCTTTCTGCAGTTTCATCAGGGAGATCCGTGGACTTCCTCCCTGCCACAGGAGCCTATGTAGTTCACTGTTGAGCTTTGTAAAGAAGTCAGACGGTCCCCTATACGGGGTATTTTGGAACACGTAAAGCAGGCGAGGCAGAGACATCATTTTAAACATGGCGGTTCGGCCCATCAGGGACAGAGGGAGCTTTTGCCAATCCAGAACATCTGCTCCAAGTCAGTCCTGTTGTGGATACAGGTTCCTCTTGAGGAACTCAGTTGGGTCCCTCGTAACGAGGATTCCCAGATACGAGAACCCCTCAGCGCTCACCGGGGCCAAGCATTGTGCCGGCAGAGAGATGTCCTCGGCTGTCAGAGGAAAGACCAGGGACTTGTCCCAGTTGATCTGATACCCGGAGAAGGTACCAAAGAGCTGAAAAATGTGCAGTAGTCTATCTATGGACTGGCGGGGCCTCGTGATGTACAAGAGAATATCATCAGCGTATAAGGATATTCGGGCTTCTCCCCAGTGCCCCTCGTGTATGCCCCATACCAGGGGATCCTGGTGTACCCATGTGGCCAGCAGTTCCAGTGCCAGGGCATACAACCATGGCGACAGGGGGCAACCCTTCCTAGTTCCTCTATGAAGCGTAAATGGGTGGGACAATACCCCATTCACCCTAACCTGTGCCCGAGGAACAGTGTAGAGCAGCTGGACCCAAGCACGGAATCCGGGTCCAAACCCCAACCTGGTTAGGACAGCATGAATATAAGACCATACGATGATTTCAAAAGCTATTCTGGAGTCCAGCGAGAGCACCACTGCCTCCTCTGCCCCCGGGATCCCTGTAGTGCTCAGGATCCCATACAGGCACCTCAGATTCAACCTAGTGCTTTTATGTGACATAAAACCAGTTTGATCCTTATGTATTAGTTTAGTCATGTCGGGACGCAGTCTGTTGACCAGAATCTTTGCTAAAACCTTGACTTCTGGGTTCAAAAGGGAGATGGGACGGTCAGAGCCACAGAATGTCGGGGCTTGCCCTCTTTATGTAGGACCACAATGGTGGCGAGTCTCTGGTCCTCTGGAAGAACTCCCTCCTTCCTATCTGCCTGAAACATTTCCAGCATATGGGGAGCAAGAATATCTCTCATGCCCCTAAAGAGCTCCACTGGGAGTCCAATAGAGCCTACTGCCTTGCAAGATGCAATCTCCCTAAACGCATGTTGCACTTCTTCCACTGTCAGTTCCTGATCTAACAGCTCCCTATCGGACCTTGACAACTCCTCCAGCTGGAGATCTTGCAATAGTTCCTCACATCCTCTCAGATAGTGGTCGTCTGGGAAGAGTATATACGTTCATAATAGGTGGCAAAGGACTCTACTATGTCTTCACTCTTTGAGCACCTTATTCCCCCTTCATCACAGATCTCCGCAACCCAGTTCCTGCTGCTATCCCTTTTTTCTAGCCACGCGAATAGCTCACTTGCTTTGTCTTCGACTTCATAGATCCGCCTTTGCATAGTTTGTTCATGGGCCCATGCCTCATTGGTTCCCAAGTCTTGCGTTTCTTTTTTGTTTATGTCGGAGCCTGTGACACTTGTGTGGGTCAACTACCCCTCCCTCAAGTGTTGCCGCTTCTGGGTCGGAAACTTCCCCTTACAGAGCCACATACCTACTATGTTGCTCCTTTTTGTGGCCCTCTACCAATGCCTGGGCATGCCCCATGAGTACCATCTTAAATGCTTCCCAGAGAGTACTAGCCGAATGTACTGTCCCACAGTTTTCAGAGAAATATCGCTTTGACCCTTCCTGGTCGGAGGACCCTTCCTCTTTTTACCACCACGGGTTGAGTCTGGACATCTGTGTCGAGTCCCACGAGGCTCCCCTTAGCATAGCCTCCACCGGAGAATGATCGGAAATTCCCCTCCCCAGATGTGTCGTCCCGTGGAAGCTACCTACCCAGGAGTGGTGTGTGAATAGATAATCAAGGCGTGAGAAGCTTTGGTGACATGCAGACAAGTAGGTATATTGCTTTGCACCTGGGTTATGGGCTCTCCACAGATCTGTTAGACCCATTGAGTCTGTAAAGGATTTCAGTAAGGTCTCTCCCCCAGCCCCTCCCATCTGAGTTGACCGGTCCAGCATCGGGTCTATTGTATCATCATGTCCCCCCTAAAATTAAAGTCCCCGGGGGCAACTGCAGCAGCAGTGCCCCAAGGGCCGGAAAAGTATCTGAGTGCAGCACAGGGGGAATGTATACAGAGCACAAGTTGATGACCCACCCGTGGCAAGTTCCAGATCGGGCCACAAACCTGCCCAGTGGGTCGGTCCATATGGGACTGGGAATAAACGCCACTGCCTTCCTTAGTAGGATTCCTGCGCCTCTCGAAGCGGCCGGGAAGCAGGAGTGTGCCAACATGTAATACCCCATTCTGTCCATGGCCTTATGGTGATTTCCCTTCAAATGCGTTTCTTGCATGAAAACTACATCTGGTGTATGTCTCTTGATGTACTGTAGGACTAGAGTGCGTTTAATTTTATTGTCGATGCCATTTATGTTCCACGTCATGACCTTTAGTGGCAACACCTTAGTGTCTGTCATGGCGGATCCAGTGTATTCGCGACTCATAACCAGTGGTCCCTGTAGACTAATCTCCTTCCTAAACCTCCCTGCCAAGGCTATTACTTTTCTCCTGAGTACCAGTAGATAAACATTAACAATTGTGAAATAGCTAACCCCCCCAGTTCCCAAACTCGATCCTCCCCTCCTTACTACCCTGCATAGTAGGCTCAGAACTGCCCACCCCCCAACTTGCAGAGTGCCTGTCTCAGCAAATGTAACAAGAAATGTGTTAAAGGCTGGCTGGCCCAGCTCAGATATGCTAAACGGTGGCCAGATAAATCTTATCCTGTCGGTTTAATCAGTCAGTTTACTTTGCAACATCCTTCCCGCTGTCCTCGGTATCCTAGCCTGGTGGTCTGTCTCTCTCCGTTTCCCCAGATTACCCTGGTCTTGGGGCAGTCCAGGAGCGCTAGCTTGTCATTGAGTTCTCGTGGGCTCTCCTTACCCTTTCTCCCGGATTCAACTGACTCTCTGACGTCAGCCTTCTATCCAGTCCCACGCGTCTGCTGGCGAGGTAAAATAAGAGGATTTGCCCTCCGCTAGCACCCGGAGCCTTGCCAGAAAGAGCATCATATATTTGAGTTCCTTGGCATGCAGCGCTTTTTTAACTTCGTCAAAGCTGTGGCGCTGTTTCTGCACTTGAAGTGTGTAGTCCGGAAAGAACCTAATAATCACATTTTCGTAGTGCAGGTCCCCATGGGTGTGAGCCACCTGTAGAATGGCATCCTGATCTCGGTGGTTGAAAATTCTGGCAACGATTGTTCTTGGAGGTGCCCCCGGTCTCGGGGTCAGCCCAGTGTCCAATGCACCCTCTCCACCGAGAAGAAGTTCGACAGTCTCTTGGGGCAGAGGATTTTTAATATAAGATCTTCCAAAAAGAGGTCCACACTTGCTCCCTCTGCACCTTCCGGTACTCCGACTACCCTGATATTGCTCTGTCTTGCGCTGCCTTCCTGGTCCTCCAGCCTGGTCCACATTGTTGCACGTTGCGCAGTAAGGGTTCGCACTTGTTCTTCCAAGCTCTTGGAGGTTGACCTAAGTGTCTGTATGTCGGATTCTGCTATGGACATCTTGTCCGCCATCTTCTGTAGATCCACGCGCAGCAGGGAGACATCCACCATCACTGTGTCCAACTTAGGCTCCAGGGTGGACTTGAGATCTGAGATTGCTGCCATTATAGCTCCCAGCGAAGGTTCCGTTGCACCAAGTTCAGCTGAGTCTTACCCCGACGAGGTCGAGGCTTGCTTGGTTATTGCATAGTTGTCCATTTTGTTCGATTGCTGGTGGCCGTGGGTTTTCGGCTTCACCATGATCTATGGCAAAGCGGACCTCTGTCCCGCCTCTCCGTGATGACTATTTGCCCCCATTTGCCTCCTACGTCTTTCAGACTCTCATGAGCCTCCATGCTTACTCTTCTATTTTGAAGTTTCTCCGCTGTGGAGGCCGCAGTCGATCGTGCACCCCCCTATAGGCTCCTCCGTTACAGACTGTTCTTTCCAGGGAGGCCCGGACGTAGGACTTCTAGACTCCCTCACTGCACCTTTCATCCACTACCAATAGTGCCCGTCAGCAGCACCCAGACGAGGGGGCGCAAGCACATCACTCCCCTCTGTCCCCACTTCGGGCTTGCTCTCCTCTCTGCTTACCCTAGATGGTTGCCCTGCTCACACTCTCTCCCGGCAGCCAGGACATTGCACTTGTCTCACAGGCCTCTTCAACTCCTCTACTCCTCCCAGGCCGCAAAACGCTTGGTGCCTCCCCCGTGGGTCCAGCCGAGCCCCTTCGAATTCTCATCCCCCAGCCCCAGGACTCTCCTCTTCTCGCTGTTGGCTTCTCCCTGCCTGCTCTGCCGATCACAGCCCCTCCGCCAGCAGCACAGGCTCACACACCGCTTCGCTCCCAGGATGCAATGCACCTCCTCTCTCGACGGGGCCTCCCAGGCTGTTTTCGAGCCCCACAGGGTCCCGCACAGCAGTCGCACACTCAGCGTTTCGCGCACTTTGTCGTAGGGCAGGATATCGCCGGATTATGTCTGGATTATAGGAGTTTTAATTTGCAGAGCTCGCTTAAATGGCAGCCATCTTCGCATGCACCAAGCCACGCCCCCCTGGCAGTCTACTGTTGATATAAATACACAAAGTGAATCTCCGGAAGCTGGCAGTCTACTGTTTAAATAAATATACAAAGTAAATCTCCAGAAGCTACAATCTACTATTTGTATAAATTTACAGAGTGAATCCTCAGAAGCTAGTCGTTTACTGTTTATATAAATATACAAAGTGAATCCCTGGAAGCTGGCAGTCTCCTGTTTATATAAATAAACAAAGTTAGTCTCCAGAAGCTGTCAGTCTGCTCTTTAAATAAATATACAAAGTTACTTTCCAGAAGCTGGCAGTCTACTGTTTATATAAATATACAAAGTGAATCCTCAGAAGTTAGCAGTCTACTGTTTATATAAATATACAAAGTGAACCTCCGGAAGTTAGCTGTCTACTGTTTATATAAATATACAAAGTGAATTTCCGGAAGCCGGCTGTCTACTGTTTATATAAATATACAAAGTGAATCTCCAGAAGCTAGCAGTCTACTGTTTATATAAATACACAAAGTGAATCTCCAGAAGCCAGCAGTCTACTGTTTACATAAATATATAAAGTGAATCTCCACAAGCTGGCAGTCTCCTGTTTATATAAATATAAAAAGTGAATCTCCAGAAGCCAGCAGTCTACTGTTTATATAAATATAAAAAGTGAATCTCCCATAGTTAGCAGTTTGGTAATAGGTAATTTGTGTTATAGAAAGACTGTCTTTCAGAACAAATCAATATCTAACTGATTATTCATGTCTTAACTTCTGTTCAGGTGTCACAGTAAAGAGCAGTGTCAGGTGGAAAGATTAATTCTCCTGCAAAAGCCTCAAAGTGAAGTAAAGTAGAAAGGTGGTTGTCTTCTGTTAACATTACTTACTTTGTGAGTAAAATGCAGTGCAATGTGCAGAGATTCCCTCATTTAATTAAAACCCCTTCAGTGTCTGTGAAAACTGATTCAGTTCATAAATGTTTCCACAGTAAATGCCCCTCGTAGTGTGAGTAAAAAGCAGTGCACAGATATTCTCTACTCTAATCACTCCTTTTAATGTGAGTAAACATCAGTACACCTTACAGATCTGTAGGTACCTCTCAAAATGTAGTAATAAGCAGGGTTTTGCACACAGACATTCTCTTTTGTAAACACCCCTCACTATGTTGTAAAAAGGCAGTGCAGTGTGCCCGGTTTTCCTCCGTAAATGTCTCTGATAATGTGGTAAACAGCAATGCACTGTACACAGATTTCCTCCTGTTATGGCCCTCATAGTATATTTAAACGCAGTGCAGTGAACAGATTCATCAAAGAGCAGTAAGATGCAGTGCAGTGAACAGATTCCTCACAGTGCAGCAGGATGCAGTGCACAGATTCCTCACAGTGCAGTAAGATGCAGTGCACAGATTCCTCACAGTGAAGTAAGATGCAGTGCAGTGCAGATTCCTCACAGTGCAGTAAGATGCAGTGCATAGATTCCTCACAGTGCAGTAAGATACAGTGCACAGATTCCTCACAGTGCTGTAACATGCAGTGCACTGTGCACAGATTCCTGAGTGCAGTAAGATGCAGTGTAGTGCACAGATCCGTCAGTGTAGTAAGATGCAGTGCAGTACAGACTTCTCACAGTGCAGTAAGATGCAGTGCAGTGCACAGGCCCTCAGTGCAGTAAGATGCAGTGCACAGATTCCTCACAGTGCAGTAAGATGCAGTGCACAGATCTCTCACAGAGCAGTAAGATGCAGTGCAATGCACAGATTCATCAGTGCAGTAAGGTGCAGTGCACGGATCCCTCAGTGCAGTAAGATTCAGTGCAGTGCACAGACCCCTCAGTGCAGTAAGATGCAGTGCAGTGCACAGATCCCCTCTTTAACACAAATGATGACCACAAACACCCCCAGGGTGGGAAGGAAAGCCCCCCAGAGGTCCCCGGATAGAAGAGCCCAGCTCAGCCCGGCTCCTGGCAGAGATTTCCTCCAGGATTATTCAGTCTATTTCTACAAACACAGCAGAAGGTGCTGACAATCTCCTACCTGAGCAAAAACCTGTGCAGACATTTCCAGGCTCTCTCCTCCTCCTGGGGCTGGGGGGGGGGGGAGGTGCAGATCTGGGGTCTGAGGGGGGTCTGTGAGGGTCTGAAGATGAAGATAACTGCACAGACAGACAGGGGTCCTTCCTCCTCTGCAGCAGGCTGGGCACAGAGGGAGAGGCCGGAAGTGACGTCAGCATCCGCTGCCGGTGCTGTCTCTGCCGCCGCTGACCCGGAAGAGGAAACCCTTCTCCCTTTCATACAATGTGCTCAGTGGATTTCATCAGCAGGCGAGGAGCGCCCTCTGGTGGCCGCTGACGGAACCGCCGCCTCCAGGCTCCTGCAGGGAGTTGGAAATGTCTCCTTGTGTTTTATTAAATATATGAAAATCTAGCAGCTGCTGCATTTAAACTGGAAAGAGTCTTTCTGATGTTCCTGTTTATGGGGGTAATTCTTTAATAGGGATGAGGATCCTCAAACAATATTGCAAATCCTTTACCCCAAATTAAGTTTTCCATTTCTCTGCTGCTTTGTTGCCTCCTCCCTCCCTTCAAGGGTTCGCTCTTGAAACAAAGAAAGAAGTAGATTGTACTCACACATGGGACAGAACCATCAGGTTTGACCCACACAGGGATTTCTCGCTCAGCGGATGGTGTCGTGAACATGAGTGAGCGGTGCCGGGTCTGAAGGACGGAGGGGGTATTTCACCACTAGAAACTGTTGGACTCCTTCATACATTCACCACCTTTGGCCATGTTTTGAGATTTTTCAAAGGCCCGGACATGATTCTTCAATAAGGCTTTCTATAAAATTGTTTGTTTTCATTTTTAACATTGTTTACTTTAACTATGAGTCATGGATCATAAAGGCAGCTCTTGAACACATTTTACGGTGATTTCTGCTTATATTTTTAGTGTGCAGCCACATAGCAGCTAAGTTTTCATTATGCTTACGTGGGACATTCCCATTATTTCAATGTTTCAATGAGTTACATTTGATTGCCACATGTGAGTCTCTGAGCGATACTCTCAGCCCTGCCAAGTACCACGCATCAGGAGTGAGACTAACGCATTTTCATATGGTGGTCCGCATCACTCATTAATTATGCATTTTAACACTTTGCCCACTGCAGGCTGTGTCAGGGTGAAGCAGGGTGACCATGGCCATCGGAGCTGCATTTAATTACAATAGCGCAGTATCTGAATGCTCAGTGAGGGGCAGCCATGCAGTGACGGGGCTGCACAGTCAGTTCCTTGCGCCAGGGACGACAGGAGCATTGTGAGCCTTGGAGTCGCCCACGGACCAGTCTGCTCTGTCATCATGCCCACGCCGGTCTCCGAAGAAGGTGCTTCCAGTTCCAGCCCACTGCGCCCCACCTCCGCACAGCAACCAGCTTACCAACCAAAGGGGGGCTGAGAATGGGGTGATAGGGACTAACACAAAAGGAGCTTTGGGGGCCAGAGGTGAGGCCTGATCTGTCATCGCACCCACCACAGCGGGCTTCTGAAGACGGTGCGGCCTGGTGCCGGAGTTAATTACTGGACAAGATGGATGGTGTTTGACCTCGACCTGTGCCGCTGCCCAGCCTCGTGCCATGTGTGGGTCCTCTGGGGTTGAGTGCAGTCATAGGCCAGCATAACTCTGAGATCAGGTGCCACACCACTATATAAGCTCTTCTCACCAATGTCACTACTCATGAGAATTTATTCCAGCAGCTCTCTGCAGCCAGGGAGCATGACAGACTCACAGAGTCAGAGACACTTCAGCGACCCATCAGCAGCAGACTTTAATTTTCCAGCAGCATCACTGTGACTCAGAGACAGGCTTGTTAAGGGCCAAAACTTAACGCTGCTGCATATAAAAGTTCCTGATAAGGTCAGAGTTTGTCCACTGGCATTTTAGATTTGCCATAGTTTACTAGTACAAAGGGTTATCTCTCTGCTGCAAAGAATGTGTACCATGTTGCATATTCTCAAAACTGTATTTTATGAAGTCGGATACCTGCGAGTTACTTTTCTCAGAAGAGATCTTTTTCATGGCACCTGAGAGCTGAGGGATGGAGAGTACTTTGTATAACTAACATGGGTCAAAAACAGCTGGCAGTGGGGCTGAATTCCTTGTGTGCCCAGCAGTTATCAGGCAACAATAGAGATGTCAAGGTAACTCTGGTGAATAATATTCCTGCTAGAGCAAGATCAGCATTTAGTTTAGTGGCAGTTTTCACTCATCATCAAATAGTAGCGCAGAGGGTTAATATGCCTGCTGCAAAGAACATGAACCCCTCATATTCTCAGAACTGTATTTCATGAGGATAGCTGTGAGATGCTGCTTTTCTCACAGAAATCCTTTTGTTATTTGTGGAACTTCTGCCCCACTGCATCTGGTGTTGAGCTGAGGGGGTGGAGGATGCTTTGTATTAATAACGTGTTTAAACCCACCTGATAGTGATGCAGAAATCCTTGTGTGCCCAGGAGTTTTCAGGCAACAATAAAAATGTCAAGGTAACGCTGGTGAATAGTGTTCCTGTTGGAGCGAGATCAGCTTGTGTCTAGTGGCAGTTTTCACTCATGATAATATAGCGCAGAGAGTTAATACGGCTGCTGCAAAGCAGGTCATTGCTCTTCCATTTCTGGTGCTTTGCAGCAGTTTCAAGATCTCTTAGAGTTTCTTGTTACTCAAATGGGTGTAATTTCTGATATTAATTTGTTTCCTTGGAATTCAATGCTTGATTTTGAATCTGAGAAAGTGTCACATTTGGTCAGTGAATGTCACTTATAAGTACACTGAAACTATGAAAATGTCACACATGACCAATCTGAAACCTTGGCAGCTATGCACTCCTGCATCGTGTATTCTTCAAACTCCACATACTGAGCAGCCCAAGTTGCTCCACAAGGCACATTTTGCTGCTTTGGGGATTTCTATTGCTTTGTGTTGTGTTTGCTCTGCCCTCCCTGGTGTTTAGTTGCTGCTGTAGAAAGGTATTAATAGGTTAATTTCACATTAGCATCTTCTAAACATTGATGTTAGGATTGGAGTATATTTAGGGAAAGGTGACAACGGGAATCGACGTATGTATTTCATTAAGTGCACATAAGTCAAATCTAGAGAACCCATCAGACACCCCTCTCTCATTCTTCCTCGCCATGGTGTGTCGCAGACAATGTGATGCCGCACCCTGGAGATGTGGAATGCACAGGTCTTACTACATGTGCTGTGGTCCTTGGCGTCTGTCTAACATTTACTTCTTCTTTGAGAGATTATGGACCCTCAGTTAACTCAGCGGGGAAGAAAGGGAACTACGCCACACATGGATATGACAGGGGTAAGAAAGGGAACTACGCTACACATGGAGATGATTAAACCTCAGCTGACTCAGCAGGGAATGAAAGGGAACTACGCCACACATGGAGGTGATAGAACCTACGCTAACTCAGGGGTAAGAAAGAGAACTACGCCACACATGGAGATGATAAAACCTCAGCTGACTCAGCGGGGGAAGAAAGGGAACTACGCCACACACTTATATGATGGGACCTCAATTAACTCAGCTGGAGAAGAAAGGGAACTACAATATAATCTCCTTTCTTTCCTTTTTATTATCCTATCTTCAAGAGTGCTTAGCTACTTAAAGCAATCTCTTTTTCCATAATTTATGTTTTATGATTGTTTGGTTGGTACACCATCTGAAGGTGGCAGCAGATATATGTTTATTTGTAGGAGCTATGAAGCCTGATTGTGTCTCACAAAATGTAATATAGCTAAAGGTGTCTGTGAGGGGTGAAATGTATGTTAAAAAAGACAGGCTCACAAAAGATTTATATAAGGCCAACCTGGAAGTCTGGCGCCCATAGATAAATTTGTAATCCATTACAATTCTATCTGGTATGGATATCCCTCCTTCATGGAAAAAAGCAGCAATCATCTCTATATTACAGATAGGGAATCAGTTGGACCCTGGGAATTACAGGCCAAAAAGCCTGATTGATTCCCTTCAAATTTCTGTAAACAGGTGTTGGCACATCTTCGGGATTGGATTAGTGAAGTGGATGTCCTGTCCGATTTGCAGGCTTGTTTTAGAGCCAATGTAAGCACCACAGACCAGGTCTTTTGCTTTATCTGTATTTACTGGCATTAGGTGATAATCTACAAGGGCAAACCTTTTCTTGTCTTCATTGATTTATAATCTGCCTTCGACTTGGTCCCCTAGGGTATGTTGTGAGGTTGCATGATGGAAACTGTGCCCAAGTAAGACGGGGGAGGGGGTATGGGGCATAAGGGGGGCATTTGACAGAAGCTATTCAGATGGATCGTGGGGTCACACAGGGGTGTGTTCTTGCACCCACCATGTTCACTTTATACATTAATGGAGCAATAGAGTTCAAGAGTAGAGATGTGCACAAATTAGGAGGGAAGAGTGTATCTGCCCTTCTCTTCGCAGATGATACCTTGTTGATATCCAAGACACCGCAGGGGTTGCAGCAGCTATTAAACACCTTCCATGCATTCTGTGATGAGCAGGGCTTGACGCTAATAACTCCAAGACAAAGTATATGTTCTTCTCCAAATGGAAGGTGACCTATTATTGTCTGACACCCCTATAGATGTGGTAGCAGAATTTGACTATCTAGAATAAGGTTTACACCTAATTTGTGCTAGGCACTGCAACTAGAAAAGGCACACATGACTTAATTCAGCAGACTGCGTGCATAGCCAAGATACCTAGAAGGACAACATTTAGAAGGGTGGCTCCAGCTTGATATTAATAACACTAAGGCTATGGGGTCAGTCTTGTATGGGGCTGAGCTGTGGGACATTTGAACACACACGGCCTATCTACAGCTGAGCATAGTTTCTAAGATCCCTATTAAACCTACCTGTGGGCACTCTACTGACCCCTGTTTATTTAGACCTGGCCCAAAGAAGGATCTCCTAAAAAATTGACTCTAGACTTCGTACCTTTTGGCATCGATTGTGGTCCACTCCAGCTTCAGAACCTTACGGAGTGGGCCTGAGAGATCTCATGGTACCCCAGCGTGCTGGAAAGATCCCCTCGTCATGAGTTATAAAGGATCTACACCAGAGTTTGGGGTTTGAGCTCTACTGCACCTCCCCTAAGAAATTGTGTATCCATAGAACCAGGATTAAAGAAAGCTATTGGGAGTTTGTATCCGTGGAAAATGCGATGAGTTGTAAGGGAACGCTATCATTAGCTATACTGATATCAAACCATGTGCGCAGTACAAGCAGACTATTGATGCAATATGCCATCACTTAGCATGGAAGTTGTACCTACAGTTCAGATATGAATCCCAACCTACTAAAGTGTTCAGTAGCAAATGCTGAGAGAAGTGTGCTGCAGATGATTTGTGCCATGTGTGCCAAGTAGGCCCAGAGTCCCTAATATATGCATTTTGTATATACTATTTTATTGTATTTTACTTCATTATTTATAGTCTGACTTTTTAAAGTGTTTTTATGTGATTTCTGGGTGATGTAGTTTTATGATCTAGAGGGTATGATGATGATGATGGTTTAAAAACTTTCTGATTTGCTTGTTTGTTGGCATCAACCAAAGTACTTCAGGACCACGAACCGGATAGTGGAAATCATTCTGGCCCTCGCTCTCAAGATGCAAACCGTATCACTTGCAATGCATGGCAAAGAAAATACAAACCAAGTGAGACATTCAGCTATCAAAGGTGATTCACAGAAGAACAAAAAGACAAAACCACTCCTTTGGGATACCACAGGCAAACCTTTTGAAATGCAGCTCTTGTGCATCTAAAGCTGTATACTTGTAGGAGGCTGGCCCTCTATGTAGCGTGCAAAGCTAGACACACTGTGCAGAGAGTCAGGGCAACCACATGTTGGTTTACAGTGGTTAAAAGTAGACCTCCTAATGCTCTAATTTTTGTGTTAGCTTGGTCGAGCAGTAAGGCTAATCTTGGAGAAGTGCAAAGCATTTGTTGTACTCACAGTATCAATAAATGAGACCACACTCTCAAACGAATAACTCGAGTCCGATTTACAAAAATACTTCAGATTTCTATAAAAATGTTAAAACTAAGATCATAAAACTTGGGTAAGTACTTTTTAAATTATGAATTTTTGAAGTTTTAATAAAAATAGTCTTTCTGTGCGTAATTACACAAAATAGGAATCAACTGAGAAAATACTTTGAAAATGCACATAAAATCAGGCAATGCTTTTAACAATGTCTCTGTGATCGGGCGCTCCCGATCTCGCCTCCCGATGGAGCAGCCTGTGACGTGTCGGAGAGCCCCGACACGTCACTTCCGCGTTCAGCCGTTCCTGTGGAAACGGCCGCGGCATCCTTGGGGCGTTTCCCTGTTTCCAGGGAAACGCATAAGCTCTTCCGGGACAAGACAGGAAAAAAAGGTGAGCGGACACGGGCAAAGGAGGACGGCGGCAAGGAGGAGAGGAGCCTGACAACGGAGGTACAGAGAAGGAAAACGAGTGACGGCGGCCAGGAGCGGACCACGCAGGGGCCAGAGAGCGGATCCGGAGACAACAGAGAGGAGAGGAGAGGGAGAATTTCCCAACCGCAGCAGCAGAGACGAGGAGCTTACAATCCAGCCACGACCCCGGAGGGTCGTGGCTTGCCAAGGTACAGTTCCTTTTTGGAGGAAGAGATAAGAAAAGGGAAAACCCACAGGGGAAGGGAGTTGGGAGGGACGCGAGGGAGGAGGAGGGAAGGGAAAAAGAAGGGAAGGTCTCTATATAAGAAGGGAGCCTGACTGTCCCCTCAAAGCCTGGGAGCACTGTTTGTTTGTAAGCCAACAGCACATTGGTTTTTGCATGGTGCACGGGTGTCATACACTCTCCTCCTCTTCACCCCACTTGCCTTCCCCTTTTCCTACTTCATGATAAACCCCAGGAAATGACCTAAATACTTACCGTGGGGTATTTCTTCTGTTTTCTTGCCGGTATTCTCCCGGGAGCCACTCGCGTTTCCAGAGGACGCTGACCTGAGGAAGGAACGGGGAAAGAACGACAAGATTTAAGATAGAAGGATTACAAACCATAGACTTTGCAGATACTTACCATTTATGAATACCTATAGAAAGAAACTAAGAGGGAAGAGAAGACCTAATTACAATAAAACTCTGTTTACTTACTATATTACGCCGTTTCCCGTCTGGTTTATACCGTATAGCATGTCACAGTCTCCTTTTACATGTATGTCAAGGTCGCCGGTGGGCGCTATGGACCAGCTAAAGACGTTTGGCGGCTCCCGGTTTTCTCACAATGCTGTCTGGAGGAGGACTGGAGTACTGCTGGCCAGATAAACTCTGTTGCCTCCTCTTGGTGGCACACACTCCGCAAACTTCTGAAGATCTTCAGATGTATCCCAGCAGACTTTCACAGGACAGTCACCTACGCCTTAGTCACTAGAAAGCTCGACTACGGCAACACTCTCTACACCAGCACCTCAACCAGGAACATAAAAAAACTACAACTCATCGAGAACTCAGCTGCCAGACTCATTTTGGACCTCCCTCGCCGAAAACACATCTCCCAACACCTGAAGACCCTCCACTGGCTACCAGTCGAGAAGTGAATCACCTTCAAGCTTCTCACCCACACGTACAAGGTCATACACAACGCAGGACCAGCCTACCTGAACCACAGCGTCTCCTTGCACACCCCTGCCAGATCCCTCCGCTCTGCCCAGATGGCCCTGGCCACCATCCCTTGCATCCACAAAACCACCGCTTGAGGACGATCTTTCACCTACACTGCAGCGAAGATCTGGAACAACCTCCCACTGCACCTCAGGCAAAGCCGGTCGCTCACCATCTTCAAGAAGAACCTCAAGACATGGCTCTTCGGATGAGACATGCCCCCACCCCAGCGCCTTGAGACCCTCATGGGTGAGTAGCAGTGCTTTACAAATACTGATTGACTTGATCTTTATGTACCTGTATGAAAATACCCTCTATTTGGCATAGCTACCCACACTTTTTGCCTGCTTTTTGTGTGTTTTGACTGTGTTCACTGGAATCCTACTAACCAGGACCCCACTGACTGTGCCCTCTCACTCTAAATTTGTCTGCTTGGGACTTTGCACACCCCACAATTGGCATAGTGGTGCCCCAGGTAAGTCCCTAGTATATGGTACTTAGGTACCCAGGGTACCAGGGGTTCCCTATGGGCTGCAGCATGTATTATGCCACCCATGGGAGCACATGCAAAATGTGTGTGCAGGCCTGCCATTGCAGCCTGTGTGAAAAGGTGCATCCACCCTTTCACTATGGGTCACTGCACCAGGTCACTGTAAGTCACCCCTATGGTAGCCCTCTTAGCCTAGAGGGAAGGGTGAAGGTACCTGTGTGTGAGGGCTTCCCTACATGAACCCCAGCTCTATTACACTGGACTTTGTAAGAGCAGGGAAGCCATTTTACCCATATACCGGGCACAGGTCACTAATACCTGTGTCCAGCTACATAATGGTAACGCCGAACCTGGACATGTTTGATATCAAACATGTCAGAATCATACCCCAATACTGTTGCCAGTATTGGTTGCATGATTCCATGCACCATGGGGGCTTCTTAGAGGATCCCAGCATTACTCCTACTAGTCTTCTGAGGGTTTTCGGGCAGCCCGCGATGCTGCCACCCCTCAGACAGGTTTTTGCCCTCCTGCTACTTGACCAGCTCATGCAGAGGAAGGCACAACAAAGGATTTCCTCTGGGAAAAGGAGGTAACACCCTCTCCCTTGGAAATAGGTGTCGCATGGCTTGGAAGGGGTGGCCTCCGCAAGCCCCCGGTATGCTTTGAAGGGCACATTTGGTGCTGTACTTGCATAAACCGGTTTGCACCCGACTGGAGACCCCCGGTTGCTGCTCTGGTGCGGAACTGGACAATAGAAAGTGGAGTGGCCACTCCCCTGTCCATCATCACCAGAGGGGTGGTGCCCAGAGCTCCTCCAGGTGGCCACTTGATTCTGCCATCTTGAATCCAAGGTGGGCAGAGGCCCCTCGGAGCATCCGAGTGGCCAGGTCAGGTAGGTGACATCACAGCCCCCTCCTGATAGGTGACCAACTTCTCGGAAGGATCCTCAGATTCGACATGCAAGATTCCAGCAGGACTCCTCTGTATCGTTTGCTTCAACTTCTGGCCACTGGACTGCAACTGGAACCTTCAGGAACCAACAATCTACAACTTCAGCAATGACTCCGCTCTCCAACATTGATTCTCCAGCTCCTTGCAGCAACTGCAACATTTCCCCAGCTGTGCATCCTCTGACGGCAACGAGTCTTCAGCCTGCACAAGAAGTAAGAAAGAATCTTCCTTGGAGTGAAGGAGTTACTCCCCTACATTCACAGGCAGCAACTGCAACGATGACTGGCTGCGTGGATCCTCTCACCTCCGGAACTGCATGGATCCTGCATCACAGGATGTGGTGTGGTGTGGAGTGGTCCCCTTGATTCTCTCGACCCGCTGTCCAACTTGGGAGAAAGAAAGCCCTTGCCTCTACTTTCAGGACAGTACCCCTGTGCATCGTGACTCTTGCAGCTACCAAGGCTTGTTTGCTCCTCCTCCAAGGGATCTTCGGGCTCCGTATAGCCCCGGACCCCAGCATTCCTTCCTGCAAGGCACAGTCTCCTGCCTGCTGCTCCAGCGACGGAGGACTCATCTTCAGGTGTGCTGAGTAGACTTCACCGCGACTCCTGTACCTGCTGCAAATGGGTTGCCTGTGGGGGCTGCCTCCTCTTCTTGTGACTCTCTTAGTTGTTGAGCTTCACCCCAGACTCTCCTCCTTGCGTTGAATCCCCTGAACCTAGCTGGTACTCTTCAACCTTGGAAAAACTTCTTCTCCGACTCTTGCATTGCCAAGGCTTGTTGGTGGTTTTCCAGCACCACTGACCAACTGCATCATGACCGCCAACGTGGGACATCACTTGCATCACATCTGCTCTTGTGCTGCACTGCTGACCTTCTTCGTTCACCGTCACCCTGGCCCTGCAACCACAGACGGGTGGGATGTGCCTCCTGCCACAACCAGATACTCCATCATGAACTGGACTTGGTCCCCTTCCTTTTCAGGTTCTCTTCTGTCAGGATCCACCTCTGGGTTCTTCCAGTCTTGTCTGGGTCTTGCACAATCCTTTTCCAAAGTCCTCCTGTTGGATTTGGGGAAAACCATGCCCTTAGCTCTCCTCCCCTAGTCGCTGGGGGGGGGGACCCTGGTACTTACCTTTTGGGGTTCCTAGTTCCTCCAGCTCCATTCTCCTGATTCCACATTCTTGGGTGGGGGACTGTCTTTCATATTCCACTTTCTTATTATATGATTTGCCATCTCCCCCAAAGGGCCCTCACTGTTTTCTATTGCTTTTACCAATGCATATTGCTTGTTATGCTACTTACTAATTTCTAATGTGTATATACTAGTGTGTTTATTTACCTCTAGGTGAGGTATTGCCTAAGTAGTATTTTAGTGTTTGTGATACTATAATAAAGTCCCTTTATTTTTGTATCACAGTGTGGTTCTTTCAAGTGGGTAAGTGCTGTGTGAATGTAGTGGTATTGCATAATCTTTGGGTGTCTCATAGCTAAGTCTTGGCTGCTCATCTGTAGCTACCTCTAGACAGCCCTGGCTTCCTAGACACTGCCTACACTGCACTAATAAAGGATACCTGGACCTGGTATGAGGTGATAACACCACAGGTGCTCACCACACACTAGGCCAGCTTTCTGCAGTACCCTCATCTAATCCACATATCCAGCAGCTCAGGGGGGTCTTCAATCATCAATCATCAAAAGTAGCTCTCGCTATTGGAAACATTTGCGACCCCTTGACAGGGCTTTTCCAAAGACTTAGTGCTTCACACACAGGGTGCACAACCTGCACTGCCCTGCTTGTTCAGTACCACATGATTGTTGTGTGCTTTGTCAGGACCTGAACTGGCCCCTTGATAGATGGGAAGAAGACGTGGGAGCCAATTGAATGGTGTGGAGCACAAAGAGGCTGATATGGAGTTTCTGCTCCACTACCGACCACAGACCCCTGGTCCACACTTCTCCCAGAAGACCACCCCATGTGTGAGACAATGCATTTCTCACTGCTCTGAACTCTAGGGGTATGGAGAACGGCCTGCACAGAACAGGGTGGTGTCCACCTGCCACAACTAAAGGTCCTTGGCTGTCTCCATCGAGATACACATGCTGTCTGACAAGCAGCCATGGATTTGGGCCCACTGACCATGAAGGTTCCATTTTAAGGCTTGCACATGCCAGTGAACATGTGGCACCAGTGGGATGCAGGAGGCAAACATCCAAGAAGCCTCTCAACTGCCAGTGCCGGAACCAGGATTGAGCACAGAACATCGGGATCCTAGCCTAAATATCCTGGGCCCACTGAGGAGAGAATTGAACGCCACCATGTCAAGCCTGGCCACTCTGAAGGGAATCCTCTGTACAGGTGTCAGGGGGGATTGTGGCTTACTGATGGAGAGTCCCAGAGATTAAAGAAGGATGAACCTTTGTCTGGAAGTAGACCACATGGGACTGCCTGGAGCCCACCTGCAGCAACCAGTCATCAAGGAAGATAGACCACAAACACCATCATCACCTCCGTAAAAAAGCAAGGGAGACAGGTGAGGCTGAAGGGTAGAACGACAAAATGGAAGTGCTCCAGCCCCACCACAAATCAAAGGGACAGGTACACATGCCCTGTAAGTCCAAGGCTACAAACCAATCTCCCTGATCAAGAGTGGAAAGAGCCTGGGCCAAAGTCAGCAATCATAGCGGGTTGGCCATGGTTGCAGTGTGTGGGAGAGAAGGCTGCTGTTCTTGGGGTGTGGATGGCGTCTGCTTCCAGGGGGTTGTCTTGAACCACTAAAGGGCTGGGATGGCTGCCTCATAGGTTTCTAGGGCAGTCTCTGTCTGTAGAAGAAATCTGGTATCTTCTAACTTTCTAATAAAACTAGTGGAACTGAGAAGCCGGAGAGGTCAAACCAAGGAGCATGCCACATCACAGCTGTATCTGAAGCGTTCCAAGATAGAATCAATCTTTTCAACAAAACGTCTGGGACCATCAGATTGTGTATGCACCAGGGATGCACACGTCCCTAAAAAACCCTGCCGGATCACTCCAATGGTGCTCATGGTGTGTCCGACACAATCCAGCTCTAAAGATATTTAAAGATACACGTCATCCGTCTTGATTCGTCTGAACAAAGGCATTTCTAAATTTGAATTTCCAAATTCTTCAGTTGGCTGGCGAGATCTCGCTGGTCATGTACCGGAGGGTGTGTGTGTATCAACCTAGCAGACAAACAGAATTTAGGGAGCAGAAGGCCAATCTGACTGAGAAAAAAAAACAAAATTTAGTTAGCATAAGGCCAGGACGTCGACAAACAGACTCCTTTTCAAAAGGATTGATTGTCGGTCCGGAGGCACATTAGTTAATGTGTTTAGATTGAACTTACTGGTAGATGTGTGAGGTAATTTTTGTGAACAAATTCTTTGAATTCGAGTGCTTGGTTAGAAAGGACGCATCACTAGGTAAGGGCATATGGCATAGCTACAGGAGAACTTAGAGGTGGAGCTCGAGATGGATTAGCCCAGGATACCATGAAGGTTTCTATCAAGGTCACATTCAAGGACAGCAAAGGCGGTGAGGTCACAAGTTAAAAGGGTGACCTTGGTTTGAGTTGTAGATAGTCTCAACGCTAGCACTTTTTGTCGGGATGAACAGCGACTTGCATCTAAGCGCATCTATATGGTCAAACGGTGACGTCACAATTGGACTGGAACAGGTGAAATGGACAATAGAGGATAGTTGTGGGATCAAGACACTGGATGACGTATACGAAGGAAACACGCCCAGACAGCATGAGATTTTACACACTGACTGTGGTCTACCATACTCCCAGCAATGGAGGTGCACAGCACACAGCACCGTCTGAGAGGCAGACTGTGTCCGGCCCCATAACACCACCTACACGCCTCACAGCCAAGGCATCTTAACATAGATGATAATGACAACAACTGGTCAGGCTCAATGCAGACCCAGGACTGAGAACTTAGGGAAGCCAGGCTCAAATGTACATGTTTTAAAACACAATTATAAACTTTAAAAAGCATGGCTCATTCCACATGACAAATGCTGGAAATGCAACATTTCTGGCTGAGACATTTAGCCATATGTTGTGGTCCTGCCCACGACTTGACACAAAGTAGTTTGCCTTGCATTGCACAACACCAGGCTTTGTGCATTGGTAGGACTGGCCAGGCTAGCAATACTACACAACACTTCAAGCCCACGTGAAGCCACTTCACACCGGCGACGATGATATCCATGTCCTTCATGGTGGCAAAAATATAGATGCAACTCAGGCACACCCACCTAGAAGGATCGAGGGACTCTTTACACCAGGTATGAAAGGAACAGATACAAAGCACAAGCATGCATCACAGTGTCTGATAGAGTTTGGGGCCCATGCTTACACCCCCCAGATCCATCAGGTAATGACCATTAACGGCCGCACTCGATGACCCCAAACACAACAAAAGCTAAGAGCTACTGACAATGGGCCAACAAAATGCACCAGGGACCATAGCACAGGGTACTGCATGTGAGGGATCTGAGAGGTAAGCGTCACCCAGGATGGGACATCGGTCCATGTGTTGTCACTGTTCCTGATAATACTCCAGGCTCTGTTTCATGTTATTGTCTCTTGTTATATTTCATTGATGGGCCTGATAGAGGCTATATGCAGATATGCTCTGGCTCCAGCAAGTGAAATGAGAAAGAGGAGGTATTTCAGGGTGTAAAGAGGGACCTCCCCTTGACTACCCACCTCAGACACCTTCATAGAGCCAATTCCTTTTCTCCTTTCTACGGTCTCTCTTTCTGTTTTTCCTCTTCCCTCCCTTCTTGACTACTCCCGTGTTTGCTGTGAATACTACATTCTTGACATGATACTGTTACATTTTATAACCATTCTTGTTCAAATTGTGTATCTTACTGAAGTCAGCACTAGAGATACAGAAGGGTTAATAGTGAAGTGCGGATAAATGTGATGGCCGTGCTCTTTGGAGAGAAGTATAATGTCACTGTGATACTCTCTGAGGGCAAGGATGGCACTTTTAAGAATTAGCCTTATCCTTATGTTGCTTTAAAGCTAAAAATCAATAAAGAAATGATTTAAAAAAACACACAGCACAAGAAACATCCAGGTCGAGGATCTCCTCCACCCTCTGCTCCAGACCATCAACTCTTGACTTCATGAAGACTCGCCTCATCAGTCACCGTCTCATCTGCCAGATGTGATCAACGGGTCACTTCATCCTTTCTGTAAACCTACTGCTTCCCCTTCACTGTTCTCACTTCCTGAAGTAGGATCCCGAGGGAATCCTTCTCCTGATCTTGTCCCTCCCTAGTTTGCACCATACTCCACTCATGTATTGAAGAACACGTTTTTTCTGTGTCCTTTAGTTAAAGTGCCAGATCTAGACACTGTTGCCCCTTACATACTTTCTCTTTTGATTTATTAGATCCTGACACTCTCTATCCCACCATCATCATTGTAGGGTTGTGACTCCTCTAATTAGAGGTGGCACTCTTCCCCTGATAGAAGACGTGTACCGCGAGCCCATCAGTGAATTTGTTATCTGGGACTCAGAGTTTTCTAAATGCAGCTCACTTCAGCGCCACTGTGTTGCCACCGAGAGAGGCCATTTCACTCACTGAAGAAAATTATTAATCTGTTTCAAATGTGTTCAATGCACCATTCAAGCCTTCATCTCTTGTTTTCCCCTCTGGGTGAAGTTGTAGAATGTCTCTTGTGTAGATTCCCACCACTGACCACCTTGGATTCAGAAATGCACCAGCCTTACTGAGTCAGATGTCAGGGCTCCTTAACCTACCTCCATGCACCCAAAGTTTATATGTCTCTAGGCATGATTTATAGTTTGGTAGAAAAGGTACTCAGTCACAATGGTAACAGAGTCCCCTCCAATAAAATTAAGCAAAGGCAAATCTTCTGCCCTAATCTATCTGCTGCCTAAGAGGGCCTACCACAGGCTGGCCTCCTCACATGCCTCCATCTCACATGGGAACACAGATGGAACCGTGGCGCTGCTACTGGAGCCACACGCTGTACTGCACGAGGCAGTTGCGGGAAGGGATAGAGTGGCCTGTCCAGCAAGCCTGTGCTCTTTTGTCTCCAACTCTCTTTGCTGCACCAAGTTTCATGGCTCTGTCCCTGCAATAGGGCTCAGCTCTCATCCCACTTTACGTTTCCTTGCTGCACCCCCCACAAGTTGGGAGCTACACAATATGACCCTCCAAAGCATGGCACACCGTAGAACACCTCCAGATGGATCAACACCCTCCACGCTCTCAGGGGGCCACCATGCTTGCTTCTGCCAATTCCATGAGGGCGGTGGTGGCCATTATTTTTCTAAGATTGGGCAGGTGGAGATCTTTACTTTCTTTTTTTTTCCTCACCAGGAGCCACTACATGGTACAGGGCACAGCATCCCTACTACTACATCTGTAGTTCACAGTCATTTGTTTATCTTCAATTGATCTGTCCAGAAGAAGGGATACTTGTCAAACACTGCTGGCCACCGTGGAAAACGTCCCCACAGCTGCCCCACTGTGTGTGCAATGAACTTTGTTAAAATGCTGCTCTGGCCAAGTTACACTCTAGACTGCTTGACCTGGGCTGGTTTCAGCAAAGTCTGACAAAATATCTTCTCTCTCCTTTTTCTGTTTGAGTAAAGCCTGCAGGTGAACTTGGCTTCAGAAACAATACAAGAGGTAAAGGGTGGTCTAAGGAGCAGCGCAGGTGGAGGGGGAATGCAGCGAATGCTTCACTGATCACCAGACCTCATTCGGGGGTGAGGGGCAGGAGCAAGCAGGGCCACTGAGCCTCCAATGTGGGGGCTGGGGGCGAGGGGCACGGAGCACGCAGGGCCACTGAGCCTCCAATGTGGGGGCTGGGGGCGAGGGGCAGGAGCACGCAGGGCCACTGAGCCTCCAATGTGGGGGCTGGGGGTGAGGGGCACGCAGGGCCACTGAGCCTTTAATGAGGGGGCTGAGGGGCACGGAGCACGCAGGGCCACTGAGCCTCCAATGTGGGGCTGGGGGCGAGGGGCACAGAGCACGCAGGGCCACTGAGCCCCCAATGTGGGGGCTGGGATTGTTCGCCTCTGGTGACCCAGGGTCTGTCCTCCTGTGGCTCTAGAACCTGAGTCAAGTAGAACACCATCAGCAGTTCCCTCTCAGCAGTAGTGTAGGCCAGCACTCACAGGCTTCTTAGGGAGAAAGTGTAAGGCTGCTTCAAGCATAGAAATTAACAATCACTCAGCAACGACTGATTGTTGTTGTCCGGCCCAGTGCTTGGCTCCTGTATAAAGAAAAAACTCAGAAAAGGTAATACTGCACACTACAACATACAGCTACTGTGCAGGTACGCACGCATCACTGGTGCAAAGACCCTGCGTCCTGGGATCAGTGAGCCCTCCTATCCAGTGTGAGCCTGTTATGTGCAGGTATCAGGTGCAGAAGCAGTGCTACGTCGCCCCCCACCCCTCACTAAACTTCATGCACTCAGTTACTTATCTCAGTCTCAAATGTTCTTATGTCTCACTAATGTGAGGCTCCGGGAAGCTCCATTCCTGGACTCGGTCTGACATGCAATAAGTCAGAGTGTCTCCTGCGCCAATCTTACCAACACAGACTGGTAGCAATCCTCATGTCAATGAGAACAAGAGGGAAAATCATCCTAGCACCACCCGACACTCTCTTTATTGGTGAGATATAAACTCAGGGGCGTGCGGCGCCCCTTCCACAGATCCCTCCTTTGTGTCACTATGCAGCAAACCATGGAAGACGCTCAGTATCTTCTTCAAATGACTCTGCTAGAGCCGTAATGTTTACTGTGCTTTAATCCCAAGGAAAGGCTTCAGCAGACTCCCATGAAACACCCTTCCAGGTTCCCGTGTGATACCGGTGGCCACCAAGCAGTTCACATGAGATGCTCTCTGCACTATCTTGCGTGGTCCACACCACTTATCATACAAAGATTTGCTAGAAATGGGTTTCAACACCAAAACCTCCAGACACTCCTGATGCCCACTCACTGCTGCTTTCTTGCCATATCCCTCCTTCATTAGCTCCTGGATAGCTTGAATGCTTTCCAATGTATTCCTGCAGCCAGTCACATCGTCCAACACATCCTTTTGTTGTGATTGGACATTCCTTCCCACTCTTCTCTGGTCGAGGTAGTTGGGACACACACAGGGTGCCCACGCCAAGGTTCAAAGGGACTGAAGCCAACACCCTTCTCTGGAATCTCCCAGTAAGCAAATACAAGGCAGGACAGGGGAGATCCAAGCACGGTCACTCCTGCATTCTTGGACATCAAGGGCTGATGAGGACGGTCACTTTATGCACTTTGCCCTGTCAAAGATACTGTAACAACGGGGTTTCCGGGCCACCCGTCGCTTAAGACTATTTGCTGCTACTCAGTCTGTATTGAATCAGCGACAGGTACCTACACTTTAGCAAACCTAGAACTGAAGCTCAGCTGAACATCGCTCACACTGGCAGAAGCGGTGAAGCTCAGCCATAACACCAACACAGCCACCTCAATAACCTATACAAAGAGGGACGATACCATAACATGTTTTATTTCAAGAGCACAACTACAGAAGTTACATCAATATTGCATTTTATGATGCTATATTTATTTGAAAGCTGTTGGAAATGACCCTTTCTGCAGGGTTATCCTCAAACTTTTTGCCTTTCTCCTCCTATTTTTCTGACCCTCTTTTTGTTGGTTTTGGGACTCTGGGCACTTTACTACTGCTGATCACTGCTTAAGTGCATGTGCACTCTCCACTAAAATGTGGTATAATTGGCTGATGCCTGTTTGGCGTATTTAATTTACCTGTAAGTCCCTTGTAAAATGGTATAACATAAACCCAGTTCCTGTAAATTAAATGCTACTAGTAGGCCTGCAGCGCAGATTGCACCACCCACAGAAGTAGCCTTTCAAACCTGCCTCAGGCCTGCCACTGCAGTGCCTGCGTGCGCATGTTACTGCCACATCGACTCAGCCAATTTAACTACTTGCCAATGCGTAAACTCAGTTTTAATTACACCAAAATCACCCCTAAGGTAGGCCCTAGGTAGCCTTATGAGCAGGGTGCTGTCTATGTAATAGATAGGACATATACTTTTATGTTTTACATGTCTTTGCAGTGACAGACAACCTAATTTTTCAGTACTGTGAGAGCTGCCCCTCTGATAGGTTCTTGTTGGAAATTCCCTTGTATATGTCTAAGTGGTAATGTCTGATCTGTAAGGAGTAGCATGGGCATGTTTGGTATGTTTGGGATGGTAGTGAGAAATCCTGCTTACTGGTATACATGGATTTTACATTACTATTTTAGAAATGCTACTTTTAGAAAGTGGACATTTCTCTGTGCTGATAACTCTAGTGCTTTGCAACCTGACTCCAATTCACGTCCGGGGCAGAGTGACGGCTCCACTTTGTGCAGATTCTCCAGACAGACATCCATCAGGAAGGGTTAGGTCTGACAGGGTTACATCTGCATTCATCTACATACTAATGGTCTTCCTGGGCTGGAAGTCAGAGAGGGTTGTTCACACTTTACACTTAAATAAGCTGTGTCCTGCCCTCACACAAATGGCTTGTTTACCTCCTGCTGATGTCTGGAGCCAGAGCAGGGAAGAAAGGAAATTCTTGTAACTGGTCAGATCTGGCTGCTATTTTCTCCCTACTTCTAGAAGCTGGGCACCTAGAGTATGAGTACATGGGCTCTCACCCAATGATTTTTAGAGCACTTTAAAACTGGGACTGTACCTCTGCCAGAAGGACTGCTGGACTGCACAAGGGACTCATCTGAACTGCTGTTAACACGTGCTAAGTGCTGACACCCGCCTTCCCTGGTTGTTCCATGTTACCTGCACAATATAAATTATCAATTTTTATATAACCCTGTTTGGAGTCTCTTTTGTGGTGTATTAATTGTGTCACTGCTGTGAGTGTGTTGCACAAAGGCTTTACACATGACCTCTGTGCCAAGCTACCAGGGGGTGAGCACAGGTTATCTTTAGTGTGTAACTTACTCGCCCTGATTAGAGTGGTGGGTTCTACGTGGCTGAGGTGCATACCCTAGCCAACCAGTAACCACATTTGTAACAAAAGCTTTCTAAATTAAATGCAAGAGAAAACGTTAAGCACTAGGCCTGTGCGGTACTCACAGAGTTTCACTGAGTTACCTAAAAACTCTGTGACATTCCACAGAGTTCTGTGAGTGGTGGAGATCTAGTTTGTGAGCTGCTTGCACTGATTTTTAGCACCAGGCTCTTGTTTCAGGCTGTAAAATCAGTGTGAACTGCATCACGTGGCGCACCAGTAGGTGCTACTTCTTTCTGCCACTTGAGTAGATTCTCTACTTAAGTGGCAGCCTTCTCGACGTGAGTGGCAGCTTTCTCTACGCGAGCTGAGACCACCCACATTGAGAAATCTTGCCGGGAGGAGGTCTAGTGCTTGATTTTCTCATTTGCCAACTTAACATTGGCAATCCACACATGAATGAAATACTCTGCCACAAGGCGGTTGGTGGAGTGTTTCCAAAACTCTGTGCTCCGTTTAGAGAGCGGAGTGGGCAAAACTCAACGAACTCCACCGGAGCAGCAGAGTTTAACACCCACCCCTACTTAGCACCTGACAATTTGTTTTTCTTTATTGGTGCAGCAGTTTTAATTAACTATGCACTTTATAATAAACTGAACTGAACTCATTGGTCTGTGGAAGGTGTATAGTTGAACAGTAATATGTCACACAAGCTTGTTCCCTCTTCTCTTTCATATAAGAGGAGATGAAATTGGTTCCCTGGTCGGAAATCATAGTCTTAGGAAATCCAACCCTAGAAAAATGCATAGAAGAGAGTTAGATATCACCTTTGGAGTTGTACTAGTCAAAGGCACCACCTCTGGATGGTAGAGGCTTGATCCACCACATTCAAAATGTGTTGATGCTGAGGGTGGGCGATTAATATGGACCAACAATGTTCTTCTCCACCCACTCAAACCAAATACCTGGACGTGCTGCAGGCACCAATGGTGCTTTGATTTTACCTTCATGTTTTGCAGAATCTCTCTGTGTTCTTGAGTATTGCAGGTCATAGAACGGAGTGCCCAACCTACCCTGGGTCTCTCTAATGCCCAAGTGTCCATCCAAGGGCACTTTGTGGACTAGTTACTGCAGGAAATTACTCTGCACAAGTGAAACCACTAGCCTCTTCCTAGCACCTTGCTCGGGATTCAACAGCTCGCTATGTAGCAGGCCATCATCCCAGTCGGTATTTGTTCTAATTCACAAAGGTAAGTTACACTTTTGAGTAGCTTTACTACATTTTGGTATTCACCAAATGCAAGTGTAAGCTACTACTAAATAAAAACAGTAGTAAGTCCAGCACTACACATGGCCAACCACTGGTACTACAACACGCTCCCATTGAAGTTAAATTGAATTAAAATAAAACCCCATAAGAAATAATGTTAAAATGAAATTACATTATTTGAAATAGTTAACAATTTAAATACATATACATTAATGCTAAAAAAAAAAAACATTAATGCATGGGCTTTTTCTTTTTAGGTGGGAATTTATTTTTAATTTAAAATTCAGAAAACAATTTTAATTTAATTTATTATATTTCCACAAACTAAAGATGTATTTCAAAATTAATACTGCTGCAGGATTTGTTTTATTTTGGTAAAAATATATACATTTATTTTACAATAATATTTAATGTAAACAATTTATTAATATTTATTTTAAAATGTTCCCTATACTTTGCCATCAGGAAAAACTGTTATGGTTTTCAATCGTTTTTGCGCTCTCTTCAGGCAGGAGAACTCCCCCCATTTCCACTAGCTTCCAGCACAAACCCCATCATGGTTGAGTGGTTGTACTTCAAGACATCTGGGTTCCTAACTCAAAAAGCTATAGCCACTAGGTTCACTGCAACAGCATCCTGTGAAGTCCCTTCACTCAAAGCCAATACTCTTACTATGATGGGTACAGCTGGTGGAAGGTTTTTCACCTGACCGTCTCTCTTTTAATGCCCATTCTTGTGACACTTTAAGTAATCACTTTCAGTTTGGAAAAAAATTCCTTTACACGCTTCTCTTAGTACTGCTCCCGACTTGAAACCCAACTCCTGCTCCATTCTCTCCATCTATGAAACCTTGAGATTTGCCCTGGCCCTACCTTCAGGTCTGGAAAAAGTTCTGTTAGGAATTATTCTTTCCCTTTGTCTTAAAGCCATACTGGCCACCCTTTAGTAAACCCTGGTAACTGAACACTTGTCAGCCACCACTGCAACCTCTTCTAGGTTCCTCCCTGTTAGATCTATCCGTTATTACCTAACTGGGATAAAGCAGCCTTCCCTGGGTCTTTCTTTGTTACAATTAACAGGTTAAGGGAATAAAAACCTTTGGCCTCAATCACTCCCACTCACTGCAATCAGACAACACACCATGAATCCAGGTCCCAAATGCTACACTAGTTGCTCTGTCCCTATCTTTAAACCTTTGTAGGTACTGAGCTGGCTTCAGCCCAAACCTTCTAATTAGAGACTCTTCCATTCATTCATAATTCATTTTCTCAGTCACTGTCATCCTTCCAACTACTATGGTACCTTCCATGGGCACCAACTCATGAGAGTAGCTGCCTTTGACACATCATTCAAAGCCTGAGCCTTACTAGCAATCCCAAAGCACACAAATCATTCCAAAATATCTTGTCAATCCACATGTGTGTGATCAAACTCTTTTGGTACCTTGGAAAGTAACGTAGTAGAGTTGGAGGTGGAATCATTGTTCCCAGATGTAGCTGTCTTCACTGCTATCCTGAGCTTCTCTCTCTCCCCCTCAAATTCTTCTTTTCCTGTATGTTCATTTCCCACCCATCATGCTCATTACTGCCCTCCTCATGAGCCAATTCCTCCTGTATCGTCCTCCATCTTTCCACTTGTTCCTGGTGAGCTAATCTCAGCATCTCTCTCTTCAACTCCCTGGTCTTTTTCTCTTTTTCAGCCCTATTCGCCTGGAGACCCAACTTCAAGTGCAGGGTCTTAGCTAGACTTAACACACCCAAGGGAATAACATATTGAGTTGGTGTCAATGGTACACTAGAAATCAGTGGAGAATATTACCTTTGGAAAACACTGAAAAGCTAATTTGGGGACACCCTTGGGTGAGTCTGGGGATAAACGGTGCTAAAGGGCTAACCGAGCCTGGTGCTCCAACATTTACACTGAGGTTCCCTATCATGGTACCCTTCCTGTAGTCCATCACAGTTTGTACCGTCTAATCTCTAACTGATCTCCTATGAAACTCACAAACACTGCTTGCCCTTGTTCATTGTAGCTTGCCACCCTTCCTCTCAACAGAGATCCCTAAACTGACCTTGGGACAGGATGCCAAGGTCTACCCAAACTAACCTTGCAGCTGGGATGTAGTGGTAGGTATTAAAGCCTAAAGGTTGAACTTATTACTCTGTGGTTGAAAGTTGGAATTGGCGTTGGAGGCTTCCACACCGCTAGCTGCCAAATGTCAGACTCTGTTTAGGGGTCCATGGGACAAGCAGGGGCTATTAGACTTTAGCTGTGGGGCCTGGGTCTTTTGCCTCTGACATCCCAGGATATGTCCTACTATGCCACTGCAGTTGGGCCAAGAACATCCGTTTCAGCTCTTGGCTCTCAGAGGTTGCGATATCAAGCATTCACAGGCTTCTCAGGGAGGTAGTTTGGGGACAATTCAAGCTCAGAACTCAACAATCACCCAGCAATGCATAAATGAGTGTCCATGCGAGTACTTGTCTTTTGTAAAAGAATAGCTCAGTAATACACTCAAAAAACTCAATGTTGCCCCCTACAGGATGCAAGCATGAATATCTCACTGGTAGAAGGTCACTGTATCCTAGGATTGGCAATCCCGCTCTCCCTATTGACCCTCACTCTCTCCCCTTCCCCTTGGTTAGAGTGTGGTATGACCAGGTGCAGGTATCAGGCACAGGTGCAGTGCTACCCCCTCTCTGGAGTTCCTGCACCCAGTTACTTGCCTCAGTCCCAAATGTTCTAATATCTCACCAATTCAAAGCTCTGTGAAAGTGCTGGCCACAGCAGGGACCAAGGTCATGCGTCTGGCTTTCTCTCCCTATTCTGTTAAGAGACTCACAGCCTGTGAGTGCTGTGGCACTCGCATCAACTCTGCAGGAACAGCAGCACAGCCTGCTGCCCAGAGGTTGAAGCACGTTGAAGGTCTCTCTCTGGTGACAGACCCTCTTCTTGGCTTTGGATGAGTTGGACAGTGAGCTATGGGATCAGAGGTCACAAAATGCAACAGGGCACATCTTTGCCTGCGGAGCAACCCAACTCAGCTCTCTATTATGGGACAGTGGTGTAATTTGTTTAAGTTCAGTCATCACAGTGATGCACTCAGCTTTGGCACAACTCCGAGGATTTGCAGCATTTCATTCTGCTTGGCATAATTTTAGGTTCACAGCTGCACAGACCACTTGGGCACAACTTCAAGACAGTGCAACGGGAGAGGCCCCTCAGGCACAACTTCCTGATAGCAGATGCATGATCTTCTCAGACTCCACCTCAGTACCATGCCACAATATAGGCCGCTCAAGCAGAATAGCCGGTACTCGGCTCCTTGGAGCATGGAAATCTCTCTGCCGGTAGATGGACCCTCATGTCTGGGGTCAGCTGCTTTTGCTCACTCTGAATGATCACAGCTTCTGTTTTTCAGGAAGCAGGATAGTCTGTAGGTGCTTCAGTACAAGGCAATAGCTCTTCCTTCCAGGTCAGATGCAAGATGAAGTCCCCCACCTCTGTGAAGTTCTCTGTCAGGCAGGCACCAGCACTAGTTGCACAGTAGTCCAATAAGTATTCTATGGATTACTCTCTTCCTCCTTCAAGAAGCGTTTGGAACAAACTTGCACCTGGAACAACAAGTGGGTCAGCACCTTCCACTTTGTAGAGCCAAAGCAGACAAGGGATGTGAATTCTCTGTCTGCACTCTCACAGCATGTTTAGTTTGGTTTTTCGTTCATGTGTCCTCTCCAGGCTGTCTTTCAAACACAGCTTTTGTTTAAAGTGATGCTCCTCACACCAGGGTCGTCTCCAGGTTAGATCACCCACAACAGAGGCACAAAGGGGTGTACGTTTTCTGCACCTGGCTATCAGCAGCGAGCAGATCAGTGACAGGAAACTGACACAAGGCCAGCCTCAGCTAAAGGATCCTTCACACTGTGAGACAACAGAGTTCCACCTTTCACTTCCACAAACTCCTAATAATCAGTGCTCAAGAAGACTAATCTGCAGGCCCTTGAAGCAAAAGGAGTTAATCCAGCGGTTAAAGGGAGCCCTTTCTCCTCGTTCTTCACTTCACTGTCAGGTCTCCTCCCTCCAGCTTCAGGAAAGCCAGCGCCTGTGTGCTTTGGGCCCTCCTTGGACCTCGGCACCTGACCGGCCCTGAGCTGCTGGTGCGATGACTTTGGGGCTGCCTATGCCCAGGAGACTGACTGTGTAAGTACTTTACTTACCTGAGAAACCTAACAATACGTACCTCCGCCAGGAACTGCTGATTTTTGCAGTGTCCACTTTTAAAATAGCTTATTGCCATTTTAACCTATACTGTGTATATTACTGCTTTAATTCAAAGTTCCCTACTTACCCGTGTGGAGTACCTTACATTTTATGTATTTACTTCAAATCTTGAATCTTGTGGTTCTAAAATAAATTAAGAAAATATATTTTTCTATATAAAAACTATTGGCCTGGAGTTAAGTCTTTGAGTGTGTGTTCCTCATTTATTGCCTGTGTGTGTACAACAAATGCTTAACACTACCCTCTGATAAGCCTACTGCTCGGCCACACTACCACAAAACAGAGCATTAGAATTATCTGATTTTGCCACTACCAATCTCTAAGGGGAACCCTTGGACTCTGTGTGCACTGTCTCTCACTTTGACATAGTATATACAGAGCCAACTTCCTACAGACGGAGTGCTGAAACTTTTCAAACATTCACCCTCAGTCACAGGTCTGGGTCTAATCCATCGTTAATTTGCTTGCCAAGTCATGAACCCAGCCACATGCTAATCAGTCTTGACCCCGTTCCCCATGGGAACAGTCTGGCATGAACTGCTAGGCCAAGACCTCCCTGGACAGGAAACAAGCATCCTGGGCCTGGTTTCAGGGTATCACCTTTTTTCAGCCCGGCTAAATTGAATCCAGTGGCGCAGCAAGCAAGGGACCCCCTCCTGGGCGTACAATAGCCACTTGGGGTGCACAAGGCAACATCACAAAACACCCTTCATAAGCCAAGCTAGCTTGAATTTAGTGGCACAGTGAGCCTGGACCCACGTCTGGGCATAGTTTTCCCACTTAGGGCAACTTTAGCAACACAAAAGGATGATGGACGGAGTGCTAAAACTTTATGCTGAAATTTTATCTAATACGCAGCTGATTCAATAAATCTTATCGAACCATACTGTGCTTCTGTTTGTCTTTGCATGTGTGAGACGAATGTAACTGAGAGAAAAGGATGAGATCTGAACCACCACAATTTCCCTGAAAAGTCACAACGTCATACGCTCGATTGCCACAGATCACCCTTGTTCTTGGGCATAGGTGAGGCCCTGCTACCTGGAATGAAATGGATTAGGCCAACAGTTGTCGCATGGTTTGGGATTGAACTCAGTTCCCCACAATTCAGATGATGCAGCAGCCGAAACCGAGCCGCCTCAATAGTATAATGAGAGCCGACATGACAGAGGCTAGCTGCACCTTTAAATCTAACACACCCTATTCTACATCCAGCAGCACCTGCATGAGATGGGTAGGTGAACAGTAGACACTCTCCGTCAAACACAACCTACTCTAAACCTACCCAGCAGGACCTGTAGGAGACTGCTGGGTGAGCATGAGGCACTCTATATTAAACCTAATCTCCTTCACACACTCCCATGCAGCACCTGTAGGAGACAAGTGCAGAGTGTCTTGTCCTAGAGGTCTGCCAGGGCTAGTTTGGTCTCATGTGTGATTAAATGTTCATTGGTTTCTGTCCAGAAATGCTTGGTGTTCACAGGGAACAGCAGACTTTGTTCTGGAAGGGCGTGGCGTTATGCTTATGACCGACAGTGACTAGACACCCACAAGTTCATTTATTGATAATCTACAGATAACTAGGGCACCGGATGCGGTCAGACTTTTCAAGGTGGAGAAGTAATCTTCCCTAGACCGCTGCAGTTATAGCTGAACCTTGGAAACCCTTTTTGGTCGGTTGTTACGAGTTGTTTTTTTGGAGAGATAAGCAACCTTTTTTCCAATATGCAAGATCAGAAATATTTGGGTTGCTTATCTGAGAAGTAAAGGCTTACTTCAGAAGATAATAGGTTTTGTTTCGGTCATCAGAGAGCACAAATGCTCTCACCCCAGGGGGGCAGAAACTCGTCTCAGAGGCAGGCTGGCACAGAACAGTCAGTCCTGTACTGAAGGATTGGGTAAAATACAGGGAGCATCTTCTAAGATGCACTCTGTGTGCAAATCCAACACTGGCATCAGTGTGGGTTTATTATTCTGAGAAGTTTGATACCAAACTTCCCAGTATTCAGGGTAGCCATTATGGAGTTATGGAGTTCGGTTTTCACAAACTCCCAGACCATATTCTTAATATGGCCACACTGTACTTAAAATGTCTAAGAATGGACTTAGACACTGTAGGGGCATATTGCTCATGCAGCTATGCCCTCACCTGTGGTATAGTGCACCCTGCCTTAGGGCTATAAGGCCTGCTAGAGGGGTGCCTTACCTATGCCACAGGAAGTATTTTGTGTGCATGGTATCCTGAGAGGGATGCCATGTCGACTTTGCCTTTTTCTCCCCACCAACACACACAATCTGCAATGGCAGTGTGCATGTGTTAGGTGAGGGGTCCCTTAGGGTGGCACAACACATGCTTCAGCCCTTAGAGACCTTCCCTGGTCACAGGGCCCCTGGTACCACTGGTACCTTTTACAAGGGACGTATCTGTGTGCCAGAGCTGTGCCAATTGTGGAAACAATGGTACATTTTTAGTGAAAGAACTTTGGTGCTGGGGCCTGGTTAGCAGGGTCCCGGCACACTTCTCATTCAAGTCAGCATCAATTTCAGGCAAAAAGTGGGTGGTAACTGCAACAGGGAGCCATTTTCCTACACCGTCTATCATTTTATTTTATTTTGTAATAATCAATGGTGCCTTTACATGTTGTACTTATCTGGTCACAATCATTGTGCTTTAAAGGTAAAGGTCAAATGTTAGGAAATGTCTTCTGACGAATTCCTTCCTATTCTGTTAACATAGAGACTGGTGTTTACTTTTCTTACTCTTACTGCAAAGCGATTGGAGTTTTTGAAGTACACTATGTGACAACCTTGCTGGTGTACATGCAGTGTGAAAGAAAAGGGGGTAGAATGTCATTTTCTGTAACACACAACAACATTTAAATACCTGTACCTTTCTTAAGTGCTGATATATTTCAGAATATATCACCAGTTAGGAAAGCAAAAAAGAAACACATTTTTGTGTAATTTTGAAGCGTGATGGCAACAAAGATTATAAAAGGATCAGAATAAACCAAGACAGTTAAATTGGGTGATGCACAAAGGATATTCACTGTAACTCGATTTCCATACATTATCCTTTACGTGCTATATAGCTTTATCAGTAAAGCTATATGTCTGCAAATTCAGCGGTCAGTTGGATGGAAGATGTGCCGTCTGTAAATGAATAATGCTTTAATATTGTACTATAGACTCACGCCCCACCACGCACAGTTGTTATCAATGATGTCCTTTCAAATGTTGCAATGATGGTATCAATGATGCTACTGAACATGTAATGAGTGATGTACTAGGCTGTGCATGGTGATGGTGTGTCTTACAGTTACTTCAGGGCACGAGTTATAGTTGTTAGTGATAATTATAACTGGTGAATTTCAGTGTTTTTAAAATTTAAAACGTTATGTTGTCACAAACATTTTCACCTAACTGTAAAAGCACTTTAAACAGTGAATTTCCAAGGTATTTTAATCCTTCTCCAAAAATCATTATTTTTAATCAAATCAACATTTCAGGAATTCATACAATGCAATGTTTAATAATAGTGATTATTACAAAAATGTTTAATACAGTTTTAATTAAAAAATCATAAAATCATAATGTCTGTGAGTCTTTTCTTAACATAGGTTTTATTATAATAAACGTTTTTGGTCTGGAAAATTTTAAAAGAAAGACCTGGAGAAATTTTTTTAATAAAACCAATGTGTCTCTTAGTCTTTCTTTTAACATTTTTTCAGGTCACAAAAAGGAAGTAAAAAACAAAAAAACACAAGAGGACCTTGTGCTCAAGCTGGAGACCATGAAGCTCTAGCTATGAGTGTTTTAAAAAAATATGGTAAGTTCTCCTGGGGTCATGGATTCAAAGACCCCATGAACTTATTGTTTTCTAAAAAATGTTGCTGGAAAGTTGCCGCACTCTATGAGGTTCCTCCCACAAACATTGAAAGAATGCTTGATGGTCTCCCTGTGCCTTCTAGGGCCACTGTCAAGCTGTAAAAAATATGCTTAAAAATCTCATGCAGGGTATTCAGCGGCTCTCTTTCAAGGAGCAGTTAATAGTAAACGTGTGCCTCCTGCCTCTCATTATTCTTTTTAATTTTGTTCTTTTTATTTTGTATGTTCCATGCAGCTCCTCTCCCCAAGCCTTTACAGGCCCTAGAGACTCCATCCCCAAGGCCATGTTCAGTTCCTTAGGGAAGGGGGCGTGCACCTCTGCAGGACTGTTTTCTACTTTATAGGTAGGGGTACTGTGTATCCCCCTTCCCGAGCCTCTGAACATTCACTAAAACTACTTCTACATTCATTGCAATGGTATGGTTTTTCCCCAGTGTATGTTCGCTGAGGTCTTTGTTGCTCTGATAATTGACTACAGTTATTCATACATTCACTGCACCTGAATGTTTTCCCCCAAGTGTGTTTGTTGATGTCTTTGTAGCTCTGATAATTGACTAAAGCACTTTGCATATTTACTGCACTTGAATGTTTTTTCTCCTGTGTATGTTTGTTGATGTCTTTGTCGATCTGATAACTGACTAAAGCTCTTCACACATTCACTGCATTTAAATGGCATTTCCCCTGTGTATGTTCGCTGATGACTTTGTAGTTTTTATAACCAACTAATGCACTTTGCACATTCACTGCACTTGAATGTTTTTTCCCCAGTGTGTCTTGGCTGATGTGTTTGGAGGTTTGATAGCTGACTAAAGCTCTTCACACATTCACTGCACTGGAATGGTTTTTCCCCCGTGTGTGTTCGTTGATGAATCCTGAGATTTGAGGAATCACTAAAACAACTCCCACATTCACTGCAATCATATGGTTTTTCCCCTGTGTGTGTTCGCTGATGTCTCTGTAGTTCTACTAATCGACTAAAGCTCTTCACACATTCACTGCACTTGAATGGCTTTTCCCCTGTGTGAGTTAGCTGATGAATCCTTAATCCTGAAGAGTCAACAAAACCACTGCCACATTCACTGCACTTGAATGGTTTTTCCCCTGTGTGTGTTCGCTGATGAATCCTGAGATTTGAGAAATTACTAAACCTACTTCCACATTCATTGCAAGGGTATGGTTTTTCCCCAGTGTGTGTTCGCAGATGTGTTTGGAGGTTTGATAATTGACTAAAGCTCTTCACACATTCACTGCACTTGTATGGTTTTTCTCCAGTGTGTGTTCGTTGATGTCTTTGTAGCTCTGATAATTGACTGAAGCACTTTGCACATTCACTGCACTTGAATGGTTTTTCTCCTATGTGCGTTCGTTGATGTCTTTGCAGGTCTGATAATTGACTAAAGCGCTTCACACATTCACTGCACTTGAATGGTTTTTCCCCTGTGTGTGTCCGTTGATGTCTTTGTAGGTCTGATAATTGACTAAAGCTCTTCACACATTCACTGCATTTAAATGGCTTTTCCCCTGTGTGTGTTCGCTGATGAACTTGTAGCTTTGATAACCAACTAAAGCACTTTGCACATTCACTGCACTTGAATGGTTTTTCCCCCGTGTGTGTTCGCTGATGTGTTTGGAGGTTTGATAATTGACTAAAGCTCTTCACACATTCACTGCACTTGAATGGTTTTTCCCCTGTGTGTGATCGCTGATGAATCCTGAGATTTGAGGATTCACTAAAACTACTCCCACATTCATTGCAAAGGTATGGTTTTTCACCTGTGTGTGTTCGCTGATGAATCCTGAGATTTGAGGAATCACTAAAACGACTCCCACATTCACTGCAACTGTATGGTTTTTCCCCTGTGTGTGTTCGTTGATGTCTCTGTAGTTCTACTAATCGACTAAAGCTCTTCACACATTCACTGCACTTAAATGGCTTTTCCCCTGTGTGTTTTAGCTGATGAATCCTTAATCCTGAAGAGTCAACAAAACCACTTCCACATTCACTGCACTTGAATGGTTTTTCCCCTGTGTGTGTTCGCTGATGAATCCTTAGATTTGAGGAATCACTAAACTTACATCCACATTCATTGCAAGGGTATGGTCTTTCCCCAGTGTGTGTTCGCAGATGTGTTTGGAGGTTTGATAACTGACGAAAGCACATCACACATTCACTGCACTTGTATGGTTTTTCTCCCGTGTGTGTTCGCTGATGATTCCTTAATGTTGAGGAACGACCAAAACTACTTCCACATTGATTGCAGTCATATGGTTTTTCCCCTGTGTGAGTTCGCTGATGTGTTTGTAGGTTTTGTAATCGACTAAAGCTCTTTACACATTCACTGCACTTGAATGGCTTTTCCCCTATGTGTGTTCGTTGATGCTCTATTATGTCTGCTGACTGGATAAAGTTCTTCCCACATTCACTGCACTTGAATGTTCTTTCTGATGTGTGGGTTTGTTGACATTGTAGGGTTGGTAAGTGACTAAAGCTCTTCCCACATTCACTGCAGTTGAATGGTTTTTCTCCTCTGTCTGTTCGTTGATGGTGCTTTAATAGAGATGCAGAACTAAAGCTCTCACTAAATGTGTATGATTTTCCTCTCTTGGTTAGTGTCTGTGGGTCAGGTATATATTTGTCTGCATCCCAAGACTGTGCTTCGTGACGGGCCAACATTGCTGATAAACCACTTATGTTATTCGAACAAGTCCTGTATGTGTGTGATAATTTGCACGTTTGATTTCTGATTTAACAATAACATGCAATAGTCATTAAATACTTGCAACTTTCATAATATGAATAAGGTTCTTTGTAGGTGATTGTGCCTTTAGATTGGATTATGGTTATGCACGCTTAAGGGTGAATATTCATCTTCCTTCTGGCTGGTGCAAATTGGGACAGTCCACTGTACTCGTCTTTCATTTACCCTTCAGTTGTCTGGCTCTACTCCGTTGTGCTTTTCTCCAGAAAGAGTTTACAATACACCTTGAGCACTGAATGACGGGCTGTTATCCCTTTAGAAGACAGATCACTGCTGTGACCACATCACACCGATCCCTTGAACAAAGCTGGTGTTGGACACCGATTTATACAGGAGGTGGTTTGTTACAGTTGTTGCCATCATTTTCTAGAGATCATCTCTGGGGTTGCACAGCTCGGACTCTTCCAATCACTCAACGGCCCTTGAGTGCTTTTTCCAGGATCTGTCTGTTTACGTGCAGGCCACTCTGTCACTGACTTCACTGATGTGTTCTTGAATACCGGAGCTCATTGTTGGTGACTGTTGTTTGCAGATTTGCAGTTTATCTTCATTATTCATTATGATTCTTGCATCCAAGGCTTGTTTCTGTAGGATATAAAGATATTTACAATTACTAAATGGAAACATAATGGAACGTGAATAGGCAATATTTAACTGGTTGTAAATAACATCTATTCTTTACCATCTTTGAAACTTAGCAAGAAATATTTCACCATACATGGATATTTAACCAAATGTTGTGTTGAACATGTCACATCTCATTAACTTCAGAAAAGAAGGTGATTTACCAGGGTTCACAGAGCAACTTAGTAAAGAAAGGGAGGTAACGGAGCACCTACAGCTACTGGTACAGTTTTAGGCAGATGCACATGGACACAATTTCATTTAAACAAGAAAACACTGTGGAAAAAGAGAGGGATCAGGAAGGGCTGTCGTTATTTCAGTAACTCTTCAGAAAGTAGATAACAAAGTTAACTATTAAAGAGGTATATAACAAAGGTAACTCTTCAGGGAAAATATAACAAAGGTAACTCTTCAGAGCTTTCCTGTTCACATCGGATCAGCTCAAATGCCAATTCCTATCTTTACCTTGCTGTTCATTACATCAACTTTAGACACTTTCAACAGCTCTCTTGGTTCAAGCATTTCTGGTTTTTTCTAACCTGGAAGATTGGAGCATCATTGTGAAGTGGGTTTCCAATAGCTATAACATCTGTCCATCTCCCTTAAACTAGCATAGCTTACAGGGCCTGGTTCTGGCCCTCAAAGACAACTTAAAAAGAAAGTCTTTAGTTCTTCCAAAGTTAGATAAAGTTCTGCTAGCTGCAGCTCCTTCTAGGGCTTTTTATGTAAAACAGAATGAGGGGTTCATTGTAATGCCCACTCTTTAGATTATACAAACAGAGAGGCAAAGATTGATCCATATTATTTAATATTCAAAGATATCAGTCATTTAGTCCTTATGGAGAATCCATCACAACCAATAATTTACCTGACATATCCCTGTAACAGATGTGTGCATAATAATCTTTTTCCCCCTTTTTCTACCTTTACGTTGCTTCTGACTTAATGATGTCCTTTCGGGCCCAGGATGCTACTTTGTGACTGAATGGGCATTTGGCAGAGCGGGAGGAGGTGTCCGTTATCCACAGGTGATGCAGCATTTTTACCTTTCCATATTTCTAATATTCAAGTTTACTTCATTTCCTGTCCTTCAGCTCCCCTATGTCTGCACTCACTCTGTAGCGTTCAGTAGAAGTCAAATAATGGCCTGTAAGTCAAGAGGCCATGGTTGTCAGCCCAGGATTACCAGCTTCACTTCAGAAGCTCACATGGGAGATAGAAACAGAGAAGGTGCACAGACAGGTGCTTATGAGGTACAAGTAGAGGAGCTACACAGGTGTAAGATCGATAAACAAACAATCACGAAACAATGGGCATCACGATAAAGAAAGGTACGTTTATTTTTCATAAAATAAAGCCCCAGCCATCAATTGCCTTCAGCGCCCGTCAATCCTCCAACCGTATTCCACCGCCGCGAGCTCCGCAATCGCCCAGAGACTGCACGAGGATTCTTCCTCGGCATCTCCGTGGAGACCTGCGCGCAGTGCGGCTCGGCGCGCGCTGCACGGCTCCAATACATCACACATCTCCCCCACTTATAATGAACAAATATTTAAACACAGGAACATATCTTAATACATATACATCATGAACATTGACCAAACACAACCATATGTAATTAAATTAAATAAATTAACTGCATTCCAAACGGATACACCATAAGCTCTTTTAGATAAATAACATTAGAATTAGACCATAGTCATTCAGCTGTTCAGGATAGAACATAGTCTTTCAGGTGTTCAGGAGAATTCTTGCTCCGACAACTTCTCCTTATCCCTTCATCCCTAGTACCACCACCATAAGATCTGTCACTTTGTGTTCTTGGCTCAAGACCATTACTACTGTAATTTCTATTACATGAATCCGGTTGTACAAACTCATTAAACCTAACAACGCGGTTCATGTTCCAAATTCTGCCATCAGAAGTTTTTATAGCGTTTTTAAATAACTTGATCACCACCAAGGGTCTTGTGAAACTTGAATCTTTTACACATCCAGTAGGTGCTTTAATCTTCACCACATCACCTACAACAAGCTTCAATTCCGAAACTTTCTTTCTTGTATCAAATTCTTGCTTTCTCTTTTCTATAAGTCTTAATTCTGGGTCCCGCCAATCAGAATTGTCTAAATTAAAACAATTTTTCCTCCACTCCATCCATCCAGGACAGAGCTTGGTGTTAGGTAACCTCCTCTTGAACAAAACAAAAGGAGATTTTCCAGTGGTGGCATGCGGTGAAAATCGATAATTTGTGATCCTCTTCAACAGCTCCATCTTCCAATTTAAAGCGTTCACCTTTGCCAACTGAATACTTTCTTTAATAAATGTATTAAACCTCTCTACTGCACCATTAGTCTCAGGATGAAATATCGCTGATCTTTTGTGTTTGATCCCACATTCACTCATATATTTCTCAAAATTTGAGGAACAAAACTGCGGACCATTGTCAGATAATAGTGATTTAGGAAAACCTTCTTTCCTAAAAATGTCCTCCAAGAAACATATAACATTGGAAGAGGAAACATCACGTACACTTTTGACCTCCACCCATCTGGAAAACAGATCAATCAAAACGATCAGATATGGGGTGGAATGTTCTCCCGCTAATGGACCAACAATGTCTATTGCAATCTCATCCCATGGTTTACATGGCAATTGTCTACAAAACATTGGTACATTTCGAGTCCTCAAAATTTTATCACTATGTGAACATTGTATACAGTTTCTGACCACACGTTCCACCTCCGAATCCATCCCTGGCCACCAAAAACCTTCTCTCAAATTCCCTTTTGTCTTCACAATTCCCAGATGGCCTTCATGAGCTTGGTTTATTATTTTAGCCCTTAATTGTTAGGGTTTGTACACAGCAAAGAGCATGTCCCCTCTCACTGCACTAGTGGGTTCTGTAATAGCTCCCTTTTAAACTTACTATTGAAAGCCTTTCTTGTTATCTCACCTTCCCCCCCCTAGGCTTCTGTGTATGTTGTTTAATGTGCTGTTTTGTTTACACATTGGGCCTTGCTTTTACCAAGGCTTCTTTAAAACACTCCTCCCTAGGCCATGTGTTAATCCAACTCATTTGCATAATAACTGAAACTCATCCACACCCAGCTCTTCAAACCACACCCAGCTCTGCACACCTTCCAAGAACATGTGCAGCATGTGAGGACCACACCCAGCCCTTCAAACCACACCCAGCCCTGTCTATAAAAGGCATCCCCCGAGCCTCACCCAGTGCTTGTGCTCGTCTACCTCCCGCTTACCTGAGAACAGATCCCTCGGCGCTGGCACTCCTGCTCTTTACAGACTTTCATTGACTTCAATGGGCGCAGCTTCTGGCTCTTCCGTCTTCCGGTTTCCGGTTCCTCCTTGTTTCAGCCTCTCTCCTATGAGTAACCTGCAAAAGAGAAAGAAGACAAGGTTAGACTGATCAGTATCTCTTGCCAGCAACAAGTAAGTGCAAAACTTTTTATTACCTGAAAGAACTTTGACAACAATTTCTGGATTCGTGTATAGACAATTTGAAACGAAATACCTTCCACGAACATTGTGATTCAAACTCTTTGATACAAGAATATTTTGCAGAACTTTGTGAAGCAAACATTGTTTTTTCTCATGGAACTTTTAAGAATCGAACAGTGGAAACCATTAACAGCAAGGCAAACAGTAAATCAAGGACTTGCACAAATTACATGCTGTATTTTGATGTAAAAGTACAGTATTTGTTTTATAAAAGATTCTGGAAATATGGGAAAAGTGAGTCTGCTATTGGGAATTTAGGCTTTAGTTATATTATGATGAATGTTTGATATTGGTAATTCTGATAACGGTATTTGTTTAATGTTTTAGAAGCTTTACAGTAATAGAAAACACATCCCAGAGCAGTAACACATTCCAAACCTGGAAACTAGAGACCAGGATCCAAGAGGTACTTTTAGAAGAGAATTTCTAATAAATAAAGGGATAGTCAGGAACCCATTTAGGAATAGGTTGCACTTATCTGTTCTTTGTTTATGTTTCATTAGGCACCAGTTTCTACAGAAGTCAGAAAGGGGTGCAGATTTGTGCAGCACTTCAACAGTGGAAACGCAAGAACGGTGTTGTCTCTCTTTTTTATTTTATCCACTTCCCCCCTTCCCTTGAGCTTCTGTTCTTAGTGCACTGTTTTAAAAACTAGTGTGCTGGAACAAGCAGTTTCAGGGTGGGGTTGGATTGTCTTCAACCTCCATCAGAACTGAACAAGAACTCAGGTGAGCTGGGCTTTGACAGAAGCACAAGCCCCAATTTTTTTTTCGTTCTGGTGGACGATGAATACTGGGGAAGAAATAGAGGGCATTGACGTCACGGATATGGCGCAGGCCCTAAATGAGGACTTGGCTCATAATGTATCAGTGTCTGGCATCTTGCAACATATGCAAGAGGAAATAGAGAGATTAAAGATGGAGAATACCTCTTTAAAACAGGATTTAAGCAGGTATAAATTTAGGGGATCTCAGTGGAACACAGCTTCTACGCCTTTGTTTAAAACCTCCTCAGAGACAGGGGCGCCATCAAAACATACAACTTTGCCTTCCCCAGTTGAGGTTACTGTTAATGTTCCTAATGTTGTGCCCTTAGCAGCACCTGAACGTTTTCATGGAGATAGTAACAAATTCCATGTTTTTATCAATCAATGTCAATTACACTTCATTTGTAAGCCACAACAGTTCTCTACTGATGATACGTAAGTGGCATTCGTCTTGTCTTATTTGGGTGGCACAGCAGCCAATTGGTCAATTCCTTTCGTGGATAGATTGATCCCATCCTCCATAATTGGAATCAATTTAAACGTACCATGACCAGCCTTTTTGCAAAACACACATTCATGCAGGCAAGTGATAATGAGCTTTTAAATCTTAAACAAGGTAACAAGGATTTATTGACCTATCTCACTAGTTTTAATCGTTTACTCACCGAGACACAGTGGCCAGAAGAAAAGCGTGTCTCTCTTTTTTATAAAGGTTTGAGAGACGAGTTAAAAGACGCGCTGGCTCATATCGTTGATTTGCCAAAAGACTATTCGGACTTTGTAGATTTAGTTGTGAAATTAGAACATAGACTAGGAGAAAGAAAGGGAGATAAATACAAACTGGAATCACGGTTAACTTTTATTAGACACGAGAAGAAAGACACAGATAATAAACTCCCTGAACCAGAGCCTATGCAAATAGGGACACTCAGAGGTCCACTCACATCAGAGGAAAAAGAAAGAAGGAGAAAATTTCAATTATGTTTATATTGTGGCAGGGCAGGTCACTTTGCCAGAGAATGTCCAGTAAAGCCTAAAACTCCACGAAAGGGTGCTGTTTCCTCCACCTCCTCAACTGAATCGGGAAACGATTAAGCTCGACAAGGGGAGAGGTTACTTGTTCGAGAAAACATCTTAATCAAACCTCTAATGCTGCAGCCTTCAGCGTACCGCACATACCTAGACATTTCATAATTCAGGTCGTTTTAATTGTTACTACCCAAGTGAGGCATTCTCTCCCTGTCCTACTGGACTCAGGCGCGACAGGAAATTTTGTGGATAATAAGTTAGCTGAAATCTTAGGACTTCCTATGTGCCTAAAGCCTTGTCCAGAAGCAGTATGTGCAGTGGATGGGTCAGAATTGACCTCTGGATTAATCACAAAACAAACAAGTCCACTTGTTATGGTCTGTCAGAACGGGCACACAGAGGTGATTAGCTTTGATCTGATAGATACTCCTAATTTTGGTTTGATTCTCGGGGTACCCTGGTTAACAACTCATAACCCAAAAATTGATTGGGTGAATAGAACTGTTACTTTGGATTCCTCTTTCTGTAGAACCAATTGCTATCAAGAAGCAGGTACAGAACAGAGCACAGTATTACACTGTGCTAGTGTTACACAAGATGAACCAAGTCTCCCTCCTGAATATTCTGACTTTAAAGACGTCTTTGATCCAGTAAAGGCTAGTGTGCTGCCCCCACATCGGTCTTATGACTGCCGTATAGATCTTATCCCAGGGGCCCCTTTACCTAATAAAAGAGTATATGCTTTGACTGACGAAGAAACCAAATACTTAAGAACCTACCTAGATGACCTATTATAGTCTGGGTTCATCCGTCATTCCACATCTCCGGTGTCATCTCCACTCTTTTTTATCCCGAAGCCGGATAAATCCCTGCGCGCGTGTATCGATTATAGAGGACTAAATAAGGCTACAATAAAGAATAAATATCCTCTTCCTCTAATACCTGTGTTGTTGGATCAATTAAGACATTCTACTGTATACACTAAACTAGATCTGCGGGGAGCTTACCACCTGGTCCGAGTAAAAGAGGGGGATGAGTGGAAGACAGCTTTCAAGACAAAGTTTGGTTTATTTGAGTACACAGTAATGCCCTTTGGGTTATGTAATGCCCCTGCGGCCTTTCAGTTCTTTATAAATGAGGTCCTACACGAATTCCTGGACGTTTGTGTCATAGTATACATAGACGACATCCTCATTTACTCTAAGAACTCAGAAGAACATACCCAACATGTTCGTGCAGTATTATCAAAGTTAAAAGAAAATCATCTTTTTGCTAAGTTAGAAAAGTGTACTTTTAATGTCAACAAGGTGGACTTTTTAGGATACTGCCTGTCACCTCAAGGAATAACTATGGATGTAAAGAAAATCAGTGCTATTGCTGATTGGCCAGAACCATCCTCTGTAAAAGATATTCAGAAATTTCTGGGTTTCGCCAATTTTTATAGGAGGTTTATTGCACATTTTGCAGACATTGCGGCCCCAGTAACTACCTTGTTGCGGAAAGGGCAACGATTTCTTTGGACTGATGAGGCGGCACACGCCTTTCAACTCCTAAAACAAAAGTTCACTTCAGCCCCAATTCTGAAACATCCTGATCCTGACTTGCCCTTTTTTGTTGAAGCGGATGCTTCACAAGTAGCTTTAGGAGGAGTTCTCTCTCAACGAGATGCAGTAGATGGCCAGTTACATCCTATAGCCTTCTATTCCAAAAAGTTATTGCCAGCTGAATAAAATTACACTGTGGCTGAAAGGGAACTACTAGCTATCAAAGTAGCCTTTTCAGAATGGAGGCACCATTTAATGGGAGCCAAGTACCCAGTTACAATCTTTTCTGACCATAAGAACCTACAGTTTTTTGGATCACTTAAAGCACTAACACCACGTCAGATGCGCTGGTAATTTTTTTTTAGCACATTTGACTTTGTTATAACCTATAGACCAGGTGCACAACAAATTCAATCTGATGTGTTATCTAGATACGGACATACCTCAGACATGAAACAAGATAAAATAGGAGAACCCATTATTCCTCCCCAAAAGTTGTTGGCACCAGTACAACAGAAGGATTTCATCACAGATCTATATAATGCACACATGCAAATAGCACCTCAGGATTGGTTAAAGGATTCCCATAACACAATACAACGAGGTTTATTGTATCACGACAACATGCTGTTAGTGCCCACCTCTGAATTACAAACACAGGTGATAATTTGGCATCACGCCTCACCGTTGGCAGGTCATCCTGGTTGGGTAAAAACCCTGGAAAATGTGCAAAAACACTTTTGGTGGGACACTATAAGAAAGGACATTAAGCAATTTGTCACTACCTGTCCAATTTGTGCAAGACATAAATCTTCTCATAAGGCTCCTGACGGCTTGTTAATACCAATGCCAACACCCAAACAACCTTGGCACACTGTGAGCGTAGACTTTATTGTAGGTTTATGTGAGAAAGTAGCCTCTTTCTAGCCTTGTTACCCCCACTTTTGGCCTGTTTGTGAGTGTATGTCAGGGTGTTTTCACTGTCTCACTGGGATCCTGCCAGCCAGGGCCCAGTGCTCAAAGTGAAAACCCTATGTTTTCAGTATGTTTGTTATGTGTCACTGGGACCCTGCTAGTCAGGACCCCAGTGCTCATAAGTTTGTGGCCTATATGTATGTGTTCCCTGTGTGGTGCCTAACTGTCTCACTGAGGCTCTGCTAACCAGAACCTCAGTGGTTATGCTCTCTCATTTCATTCAAATTGTCACTAACAGGCTAGTGACCATTTTTACCAATTTACATTGGCTTACTGGAACACCCTTATAATTCCCTAGTATATGGTACTGAGGTACCTAGGGTATTGGGGTTCCAGGAGATCCCTATGGGCTGCAGCATTTCTTTTGCCACCCATAGGGAGCTCTGACAATTCTTACACAGGCCTGCCACTGCAGCCTGAGTGAAATAACGTCCACGTTATTTCACAGCCATTTTACACTGCACTTAAGTAACTTATAAGTCACCTATATGTCTAACCTTTACCTGGTAAAGGTTAGGTGCAAAGTTACTTAGTGTGAGGGCACCCTGGCACTAGCCAAGGTGCCCCCACATTGTTCAGAGCCAATTCCCTGAACTTTGTGAGTGCGGGGACACCATTACACGCGTGCACTACATATAGGTCACTACCTATATGTAGCTTCACAATGGTAACTCCGAATATGGCCATGTAACATGTCTATGATCATGGAATTGCCCCCTCTATGCCATCCTGGCATAGTTGGCACAATCCCATGATCCCAGTGGTCTGTAGCACAGACCCTGGTACTGCCAAACTGCCCTTCCTGGGGTTTCACTGCAGCTGCTGCTGCTGCCAACCCCTCAGACAGGCAGCTGCCCTCCTGGGGTCCAGCCAGGCCTGGCCCAGGATGGCAGAACAAAGAACTTCCTCTGAGAGAGGGTGTGACACCCTCTCCCTTTGGAAAATGGTGTGAAGGCAGGGGAGGAGTAGCCTCCCCCAGCCTCTGGAAATACTTTGTTGGGCACAGAGGTGCCCAATTCTGCATAAGCCAGTCTACACCGGTTCAGGGGACCCCTTAGCCCTGCTCTGGCGCGAAACTGGACAAAGGAAAGGGGAGTGACCACTCCCCTGACCTGCACCTCCCCTGGGAGGTGTCCAGAGCTCCTCCAGTGTGCTCCAGACCTCTGCCATCTTGGAAATAGAGGTGCTGCTGGCACACTGGACTGCTCTGAGTGGCCAGTGCCACCAGGTGACGTCAGAGACTCCTGCTGATAGGCTCCTTCAGGTGTTAGTAGCCTATCCTCTCTCCTAGGTAGCCAAACCCTCTTTTCTGGCTATTTAGGGTCTCTGTCTCTGGGGAAACTTCAGATAACGAATGCAAGAGCTCATCCGAGTTCCTCTGCATCTCTCTCTTCACCTTCTGATAAGGAATCGACTGCTGACCACGCTGGAAGCCTGCAAACCTGCAACATAGTAGCAAAGACGACTACTGCAACTCTGTAACGCTGATCCTGCCGCCTTCTCGACTGTTTTCCTGCTTGTGCATGCTGTGGGGGTAGCCTGCCTCCTCTCTGCACCAGAAGCTCCGAAGAAATCTCCCGTGGGTCGACGGAATCTTCCCCCTGCAACCGCAGGCACCAAAAAGCTGCATTACCGGTCCCTTGGGTCTCCTCTCAGCACGACGAGCGAGGTCCCTCGAATCCAGCGACTCTGTCCAAGTGACCCCCACAGTCCAGTGACTCTTCAGTCCAAGTTTGGTGGAGGTAAGTCCTTGCCTCACCTCGCTGGGCTGCATTGCTGGGAACCACGACTTTGCAGCTACTCCGGCCCCTGTGCACTTCCGGCGGAAATCCTTTGTGCACAGCCAAGCCTGGGTCCACGGCACTCTAACCTGCATTGCACGACTTTCTAAGTTGGTCTCCAGCGACGTGGGACTCCTTTGTGCAACTTCGGCGAGCACCGTTTCACGCATCCTCGTAGTGCCTGTTTCTGCCACTTCTCCGGGTGCTACCTGCTTCAGTGAGGGCTCTTTGTCTTGCTCGACGTCCCCTCTCTCTTCAGGTCCAATTTGCGACCTCCTGGTCCCTCCTGGGCCCCAGCAGCATCCAAAAACGCCAAACGCACGATTTGTGACTAGCAAGGCTTGTTGGCGTCCTTTCAGCGGGAAAACACTTCTGCACGACTCTCCACGGCGAGAGGGATCCGTCCACCAAAGGGGAAGTCTCTAGCCCTTTTCGTTCCTGCAGAAACCTCAGCTTCTTCTGTCCAGTAGAAGCTTCTTTGCACCCGCAGCTGGCATTTCCTGGGCATCTGCCCATCTCCGACTTGCTTGTGACTTTTGGACTTGGTCCCCTTGTTCCACAGGTACCCTAGATTGGAAATCCACAGTTGTTGCATTGCTGGTTTGTGTCTTTCATGCATTATTCCTCTAACACGACTTCTTGGTCCTTAGGGGAACTTTAGTGCACTTTGCACTCACTTTTCAGGGTCTTGGGGAGGGTTATTTTTCTAACTCTCACTATTTTCTAATAGTCCCAGCGACCCTCTACAAGGTCACATAGGTTTGGGGTCCATTCGTGGTTCGCATTCCACTTTTGGAGTATATGGTTTGTGTTGCCCCTATCCCTATGTTTCCCCATTGCATCCTATTGTAACTATACATTGTTTGCACTGTTTTCTAAGACTATACTGCATATTTTTGCTATTGTGTATATATATCTTGTGTATATTTCCTATCCTCTCACTGAGGGTACACTCCAAGATACTTTGGCATATTGTCATAAAAATAAAGTACCTTTATTTTTAGTATAACTGTGTATTGTGTTTTCTTATGATATTGTGCATATGACACTAAGTGGTACTGTAGTAGCTTCACACGTCTCCTAGTTCAGCCTAAGCTGCTCTGCTAAGCTACCATTATCTATCAGCCTAAGCTGCTAGACACCCTATACACTAATAAGGGATAACTGGGCCTGGTGCAAGGTGCAAGTACCCCTTGGTACTCACTACAAGCCAGTCCAGCCTCCTACATTGGTTGTGCAGTGGTGGGATAAGTGCTTTGAGACTACTTACCACTCTTGTCATTGTACTTTTCATAAGAGAAAAATATACAAAACAAGGTCAGTGTATATACACATAGCCAAAAAGTTTTGCATTTCCTCTTTTCACTCTTTTCTAAGTGCTGAAAAGTACTTCTAACTTTCTAAAAAGTTCTAAAAAGTTAAAAAAGTTTTTTTCTCTGTCTTTCTAAAAGCTCTGACAAACTTTTTTTCTTTTACTATCACTTTAACTCTCTCTAAAAATGTCTGGCACAGGCCAAAATGTTGATCTGTCCAAACTTGCATATGACAACCTTAGCTGGAAAAGAGCAAGGAGTCTCTGTATAGAGATAGGTTTGAGTGTAGGGAAGAATCCTTCCTTGGAACTGTTACTTAACATGCTTAGAGAACAGGATAAGGCCATAGGTGCCTCATCTGTTGAAAAAGTACCTAATAGTTCTCAGTCTGATTCAGGGACTCCCCCAGGAAAAGATTCAGGAAAGAAACTTCCTAGCCTGCCCATTACTAGACAGTCTAGCATAGTTGGTAATGATGATGAGCCACACCATACAAATAGTGTTGTCTCACATCATAGCAAAAGCATTTATTCTTACCATACTCGTAGTAATGTTTCTGTTAACCAAGCTGTTAGGGTGGCTTCTGTAAGGGACAGGTCTCCTTCTGTTCATTCCCATCATACCTCTGTATCTAGGAATGTCCCTCCCACCCACCCTGATGACAGATTGTTAGAAAGGGAGCTCAATAGATTGAGAGTGGAACAAACCAGACTGAAGCTCAAGAAGCAACAGCTGGATTTGGATAGGCAGTCTTTAGAATTAGAGAAGGAAAGACAGAAGTTGGGTTTAGAAAGCCATGGTGGCAGCAGCAGTATTCCCCATAGTCATCCTGCAAAAGAGCATGATTCCAGGAATCTGCACAAGATAGTTCCCCCTTATAAGGAGGGGGATGACATTAACAAGTGGTTTGCTGCACTTGAGAGGGCCTGTGTTGTACAGAATGTCCCTCAAAGGCAGTGGCCTGCTATCCTATGGCTATCATTTAGTGGAAAAGGTAGGGATAGGCTCCTTACTGTGAAAGAAAGTGATGCCAATAATTTTACAGTTCTTAAGAATGCACTCCTGGATGGTTATGGCTTAACCACTGAACAATACAGGATAAAGTTCAGAGAGACCAAAATGGAGTCTTCACAAGACTGGGTTGATTTCATTGACCATTCAGTGAAGGCCTTGGAGGGGTGGTTACATGGCAGTAAAGTTACTGATAATGAAAGCCTGTATAACACAATCCTGAGAGAGCATATACTTAATAATTGTGTGTCTGATTTGTTGCACCAGTACCTGGTAGACTCTGATCTGACCTCTCCCCAAGAATTGGGAAAGAAGGCAGACAAATGGGTCAGAACAAGGGTGAACAGAAAAGTTCATACAGGGGGTGACAAAGATGGCAATAAGAAGAAAGATGGTGAAAAATCTCAAGATAAGCATGGGGACAAGGGTAAAACCAAAGATCCCACTTCAAATCTTAAACACTCTTCAGAGGGTGGGGATAAAACTAATTCTTCCTCTTCTTCTCAACCCACACACATTAAAAAGCCTTGGTGCTTTGTGTGTAAAAACAGAGGCCATAGGCCAGGGGATAAGTGCTGTCCAGGTAAACCCCCTGAGCCTACCACCACTAATACATCAAGCTCTAGTGCCCCTAGCAGTAGTGGTACTAGTGGTGGGACTGCTGGCAACAGTCAAGTTAAGGGTGTAGTTGGGTTCACTTTTGGGTCCATAGTAGAAACTGGGGTAGTCAGTCCCAAGACAGTTTCTGTCACACCTAGTGGCATTGGCCTTGCCACACTGGCTGCTTGTCCCCTTACAATGGATAAGTACAGGCAGACAGTTTCAATAAATGGTGTTGAGGCCTTGGCCTACAGGGACACAGGTGCCAGTATCACTTTGGTGACTGAAAACCTAGTGCACCCTGATCAACACATCATTGGACAACAGTATAAGATTATTGATGTCCATAACTCCACTAAGTTTCTTCCCTTAGCTATAATTCAGTTTAGTTGGGGTGGAGTTACTGGCCCTAAGCAGGTGGTGGTATCACCTAGCTTACCTGTAGATTGTCTCTTAGGTAATGACCTAGAGGCCTCAGGTTGGGCTGATGTAGAGTTTTATGCCCATGCAGCCATGCTGGGCATCCCTGAGGAATTGTTCCCTCTCATTTCTACAGAAATGAAAAAGCAAAGGAGAGAAGGCCTGAAAACTCAGGATCCCTCTCCATCAACAGGTAAAAAGGGTATCACAGTATCCCCTAACCACCCTACCATTCAGGATACCATTCCTGTGGTGGGAGAAACCTCTCCTGGGGTGGCACCTGTTCCAAGGGAATCATCAGTTGGCAAAACTGTACTCCCTGAGGTGGAAGTACCTCTCTGTGGGATAACTAACATTGGTGAGAAAAAGAGCACCATTTTAGTTAACATGGAGCATCCCTCCAACCCTCCCAGAGAAACTTTAGTGCAGAAACTCTGCACTGCCTCACAACACTTAGGACAGCATCCCTGCCCTAGTGTGGAGCTCATAGGACAGCATCCCTGCCCTGCTCCAACTCAAGAGAAACAGCATCCCTGTTCTCTCTTCCAGCCATATGGACAAAGTTTTTGCCCAGCCATGGCTTTTCTGAGACAGCATCCCTGTCTGCAATTTCCATCACTACAAATAGGTTCAGTGGACAATTCCCACTGCTCTAAACTAAAACTTACTGATAGAAACTCTGAAAATACATCTTCACATTGTTGCTTAGCTAAAAAACTTCAAACAGGGTGGTTTACATCCCCACAGGGAAGTAACCATATAGTGGATGATAAAGGGAGTAACCAGTCTATTGCAGAGCTACTCTCTACTTATCACCACTTAGACAATAAAGTCTCAACTGGCCAAGGTTAGCCTTATTGTCCTTCGTTTGGGGGGGGGGTTGTGTGAGAAAGTAGCCTCTTTCTAGCCTTGTTACCCCCACTTTTGGCCTGTTTGTGAGTGTATGTCAGGGTGTTTTCACTGTCTCACTGGGATCCTGCCAGCCAGGGCCCAGTGCTCATAGTGAAAACCCTATGTTTTCAGTATGTTTGTTATGTGTCACTGGGACCCTGCTAGTCAGGACCCCAGTGCTCATAAGTTTGTGGCCTATATGTATGTGTTCCCTGTGTGGTGCCTAACTGTCTCACTGAGGCTCTGCTAACCAGAACCTCAGTGGTTATGCTCTCTCATTTCATTCAAATTGTCACTAACAGGCTAGTGACCATTTTTACCAATTTACATTGGCTTACTGGAACACCCTTATAATTCCCTAGTATATGGTACTGAGGTACCCAGGGTATTGGGGTTCCAGGAGATCCCTATGGGCTGCAGCATTTCTTTTGCCACCCATAGGGAGCTCTGACAATTCTTACACAGGCCTGCCACTGCAGCCTGAGTGAAATAACGTCCACGTTATTTCACAGCCATTTTACACTGCACTTAAGTAACTTATAAGTCACCTATATGTCTAACCTTTACCTGGTAAAGGTTAGGTGCAAAGTTACTTAGTGTGAGGGCACCCTGGCACTAGCCAAGGTGCCCCCACATTGTTCAGAGCCAATTCCCTGAACTTTGTGAGTGCGGGACACCATTACACGCGTGCACTACATATAGGTCACTACCTATATGTAGCTTCACAATGGTAACTCCGAATATGGCCATGTAACATGTCTATGATCATGGAATTGCCCCCTCTATGCCATCCTGGCATAGTTGGCACAATCCCATGATCCCAGTGGTCTGTAGCACAGACCCTGGTACTGCCAAACTGCCCTTCCTGGGGTTTCACTGCAGCTGCTGCTGCTGCCAACCCCTCAGACAGGCAGCTGCCCTCCTGGGGTCCAGCCAGGCCTGGCCCAGGATGGCAGAACAAAGAACTTCCTCTGAGAGAGGGTGTGACACCCTCTCCCTTTGGAAAATGGTGTGAAGGCAGGGGAGGAGTAGCCTCCCCCAGCCTCTGGAAATGCTTTGTTGGGCACAGAGGTGCCCAATTCTGCATAAGCCAGTCTACACCGGTTCAGGTGACCCCTTAGCCCTGCTCTGGCGCGAAACTGGACAAAGGATAGGGGAGTGACCACTCCCCTGACCTGCACCTCCCCTGGGAGGTGTCCAGAGCTCCTCCAGTGTGCTCCAGACCTCTGCCATCTTGGAAACAGAGGTGCTGCTGGCACACTGGACTGCTCTGAGTGGCCAGTGCCACCAGGTGACGTCAGAGACTCCTGCTGATAGGCTCCTTCAGGTGTTAGTAGCCTATCCTCTCTCCTAGGTAGCCAAACCCTCTTTTCTGGCTATTTAGGGTCTCTGTCTCTGGGGAAACTTCAGATAACGAATGCAAGAGCTCATCCGAGTTCCTCTGCATCCCTCTCTTCACCTTCTGATAAGGAATCGACTGCTGACCGCGCTGGAAGCCTGCAAACCTGCAACATAGTAGCAAAGACGACTACTGCAACTCTGTAACGCTGATCCTGCCGCCTTCTCGACTGTTTTCCTGCTTGTGCATGCTGTGGGGGTAGCCTGCCTCCTCTCTGCACCAGAAGCTCCGAAGAAATCTCCTGTGGGTCGACGGAATCTTCCCCCTGCAACCGCAGGCACCAAAAAGCTGCATTACCGGTCCCTTGGGTCTCCTCTCAGCACGACGAGCGAGGTCCCTCGAATCCAGCGACTCTGTCCAAGTGACCCCCACAGTCCAGTGACTCTTCAGTCCAACTTTGGTGGAGGTAAGTCCTTGCCTCACCTCGCTGGGCTGCATTGCTGGGAACCGCGACTTTGCAGCTACTCCGGCCCCTGTGCACTTCCGGCGGAAATCCTTTGTGCACAGCCAAGCCTGGGTCCACGGCACTCTAACCTGCATTGCACGACTTTCTAAGTTGGTCTCCGGCGACGTGGGACTCCTTTGTGCAACTTCGGCGAGCACCGTTTCACGCATCCTCGTAGTGCCTGTTTCTGGCACTTCTCTGGGTGCTACCTGCTTCAGTGAGGGCTCTTTGTCTTGCTCGACGTCCCCTCTCTCTTCAGGTCCAATTTGCGACCTCCTGGTCCCTCCTGGTCCCCAGCAGCGTCCAAAAACGCCAAACGCACGATTTGCGACTAGCAAGGCTTGTTGGCGTCCTTTCGGCGGGAAAACACTTCTGCACGACTCTCCAAGGCGAGAGGGATCCGTCCACCAAAGGGGAAGTCTCTAGCCCTTTTCGTTCCTGCAGAAACCTCAGCTTCTTCTGTCCAGTAGAAGCTTCTTTGCACCCGCAGCTGGCATTTCCTGGGCATCTGCCCATCTCCGACTTGCTTGTGACTTTTGGACTTGGTCCCCTTGTTCCACAGGTACCCTAGATTGGAAATCCACAGTTGTTGCATTGCTGGTTTGTGTCTTTCCTGCATTATTCCTCTAACACGACTACTTTGTCCTTAGGGGAACTTTAGTGCACTTTGCACTCACTTTTCAGGGTCTTGGGGAGGGTTATTTTTCTAACTCTCACTATTTGCTAATAGTCCCAGCGACCCTCTACAAGGTCACATAGGTTTGGGGTCCATTCGTGGTTCGCATTCCACTTTTGGAGTATATGGTTTGTGTTGCCCCTATCCCTATGTTTCCCCATTGCATCCTATTGTAACTATACATTGTTTGCACTGTTTTCTAAGACTATACTGCATATTTTTGCTATTGTGTATATATATCTTGTGTATATTTCCTATCCTCTCACTGAGGGTACACTCTAAGATACTTTGGCATATTGTCATAAAAATAAAGTACCTTTATTTTTAGTATAACTGTGTATTGTGTTTTCTTATGATATTGTGCATATGACACTAAGTGGTACTGTAGTAGCTTCACACGTCTCCTAGTTCAGCCTAAGCTGCTCTGCTAAGCTACCATTATCTATCAGCCTAAGCTGCTAGACACCCTATACACTAATAAGGGATAACTGGGCCTGGTGCAAGGTGCAAGTACCCCTTGGTACTCACTACAAGCCAGTCCAGCCTCCTACAGTTTATCACCTGTAAAATCCTTCACAACAGTGTTGGTTATAGTGGATTTTTTATCTAAAATGGCACATTTTGTACCATTACGGAAATTACCCACGGCAGCAGAATTTGCCGATATGTTTATAAGGGAAATTGTGCGTTTACATGGTTTGCCAAGCAAAGTGGTGTCAGACCGAGGGAGCCAGTTCAACTCCAGATTTTGGAAAAAATTATGTGAAAAACTGAAAATAGATGTGGCCTTATCCACTGCTTTCCACCCAGAGACAGATGGACAGACTGAACGACTGAACCAAACCTTACTTCAAACGCTACGTTGTTTATTGGCTGATTATTCTAGTGAATGGTTGGAAGCTCTCCCTGTAGCAGAGTTTGTTTATAATAATACTGAGCATTCAGCTCTACTTTGCTCACCATTCTATTTCTTGCAGGGGTATCATCCAAGAGCTATACCCATTTTGTTAGAAGATTCCCTGTTGCCTACAGTAACGGATAGACTAACGAGGTTAGATGACATACAAGACAAAGCCAGGAAACATTTATTAAAGTACAAGGAAAGCATGAAAAGACAAGCAGACAAACACAGGTCTGAGGCCCCAATGTATATAATTGGTGACAAGGTATGGCTCTCCACAAAGAACCTAAACATAGAGGGATCCCGAAAGCTGCAACCACGTTTCATTGGACCCTTTAGTATAACTGCCATAGTAAACCCGGTAACAGTAAAATTAGATTTACCAAAAGAATATCCAGTACATACTACATTCCATGTATCCTTGCTTAAGCCGACCTGAACCACCACCTCCACCCATACCAATTAAGGGAAATCTGGAATATGAAGTGAAAAGCATAAAAGACTCAAAAAGAATTAGTGGACGTCTGTTTTATTTAGTAGAATGGAAAGGATATGATGAATCTGAGAATTCATGGGAACCAGCATCATATGTACATGCCCCACAGCTGATTAGACGGTTTTATTTAAAAAATCCAGGAAAACCCCGTCCTGTAGGAGGGCCTTTGAGGGGGGGAACTGTTAGGGTTTGTACACAGCAAAGAGCATGTCCCCTCTCACTGCACTAGTGGGTTCTGTAATAGCTCCCTTTTAAACTTACTATTGAAAGCATTTCTTGTTATCTCACCTTCCCCCCCTAGGCTTCTGTGTATGTTGTTTAATGTGCTGTTTTGTTTACACATTGGGCCTTGCTTTTACCAAGGCTTCTTTAAAACACTCCTCCCTAGGCCATGTGTTAATCCAACTCATTTGCATAATAACTGAAACTCTGCACACCTTTCAAGAACATGTGCAGCATGTGAGGACCACACCCAGCTCTTCAAACCACACCCAGCTCTGCACACCTTCCAAGAACATGTGCAGCATGTGAGGACCACACCCAGCCCTTCAAACCACACCCAGCCCTGTCTATAAAAGGCATCCCCCGAGCCTCACCCAGTGCTTGTGCTCGTCTACCTCCCGCTTACCTGAGAACAGATCCCTCGGCGCTGGCACTCCTGCTCTTTACAGACTTTCATTAACTTCAATGGGCGCAGCTTCTGGCTCTTCCTTCTTCCGGTTTCCGGTTCCTCCTTGCTTCAGCCTCTCTCCTATGAGTAACCTGCAAAAGAGAAAGAAGACAAGGTTAGACTGATCAGTATCTCTTGCCAGCAACAAGTAAGTGCAAAACTTTTTATTACCTGAAAGAACTTTGACAACAATTTCTGGATTCGTGTATAGACAATTTGAAACTAAATACCTTCCACGAACATTGTGATTCAAACTCTTTGATACAAGAATATTTTGCAGAACTTTGTGAAGCAAACATTGTTTTTTCTCATGGAACTTTTAAGAATCGAACAGTGGAAACCATTAACAGCAAGGCAAACAGTAAATCAAGGACTTGCACAAATTACATGCTGTATTTTGATGTAAAAGTACAGTATTTGTTTTATAAAAGATTCTGGAAATATGGGAAAAGTGAGTCTGCTATTGGGAATTTAGGCTTTAGTTATATTATGATGAATGTTTGATATAGGTAATTCTGATAACGGTATTTGTTTAATGTTTTAGAAGCTTTACAGTAATAGAAAACACATCCCAGAGCAGTAACACATTCCAAACCTGGAAACTAGAGACCAGGATCCAAGAGGTACTTTTAGAAGAGAATTTCTAATAAATAAAGGGATAGTCAGGAACCCATTTAGGAATAGGTTGCACTTATCTGTTCTTTGTTTATGTTTCATTAGGCACCAGTTTCTACAGAAGTCAGAAAGAGGCGCAGATTTGTGCAGCACTTCAACAGTGGAAACGCAAGAACGGTGTTGTCTCTCTTTTTTATTTTATCCACTTCCCCCCTTCCCTTGAGCTTCTGTTCTTAGTGCACTGTTTTAAAAACTAGTGTGCTGGAACAAGCAGTTTCAGGGTGGGGTCGGATTGTCTTCAACCTCCATCAGAACTGAACAAGAACTCAGGTGAGCTGGGCTTTGACATTAATACCCCGGGTGGAATCAATCTTGTGCCTCTCAGCAACATACCATCATCCACAGCTAATTCATTTTTTACCAAAAACCACACCTTGTTTAGTGATCCAAAACTCCCACTCTCCAACGCTTCACACACTTGTCGCAGTTCTACATCCTCCTTCACCGCATCTTTCCACTCATACTCAGATATCGCTCCACATGTAATTTCACAAACATCATAGATTAATTCACAATCATTAATTCCCTGTCCATGAAATTCTAACTCCTTCTCCTTGACTTCCTCTGCAACCAGTCTCGATAGACAATCTGCACTAAAATTTAACGCTCCCGGCAGATACTCTACTTTAAATCTGAACTCTTGCAAAGAAACTATCCACCTCCTAATTCTTGCAGAAATAGAATTCAAACCCTTGCTGCGAAATATCTCAACTAAAGGTTTATGATCGGATAGTACAACAAACTCTGTACCCCAGACGAAATGCTTGAATTTTCTCAGTGCCCAGTGAATGGCCAAGGACTCTTTTTCAATTACCGAGTAATTTTCCTCAGCTCCATTCAAAGCTTTAGATGCACAAGCAATTAAACATTTATTCCCATTGTCTTCTTGCATCAAAATAGCACCCAAACCCTTCGCACTAGCATCAGTGACAATAAAGGTAGGCTTGTTTGGTTTAAAAGCCTGAAGACACGGAGCATTCTCTAATTCCTCCTTAACTTTAATAAATTCTTTATCACAATTAGCGTCCCAAATAAACTCCTTCCCTTTCTTTAAAAGAAGTCTCATGTTCACTGTCTTCTCAGACAAATTCTTAATGTACCTGCCATAGTACTCTACCATCCCCAAAAATGAACTCACCTCTTCCTTGGTTTTGGGTGCTACTAAATTTCTTATTATTGAGACTAACTCAGGTTTGGGTTTAACCCCTTCCCCTGTGATCAAATGTCCAAGGTACTCGACTTCCGTTAAACCAAACCGACATTTTTTCCTTTTAAGAGTAAACCCTGCTTGACTTAATCTCCTCAGAACTAACCTCACACGCTCCCAATGTTCACTGACCGTGTCTGCAAAAATTAGGACATCATCCTGATAACATTTCACCCCCTTTACATTCCCCAACACCTTGTGCATGATACGTTGGAATACAGAGGCTGCCGATACTAATCCAAAAGGCATCCTCTTAAATTTAAAAGCACCAAAAGGAGTGATGAATGGTGTCAATTCCTGAGAAATCTCCTCCAGTTCTACTTGATGGTATGCCGACATTAAATCTAATGTGGAGAACATTTTCGCACCTCCAATTGTAGACACGATTTCTTCAATATTTGGAAGAGGAAATTTGTCAACTACAACTTCTCTGTTTAGGGCCCTAAGATCTACACATAATCTGATGTCACCATCTCCCTTCCTTGCTACGACTATGGGTGCCAACCATTCCGTTGCTTCCACTTCTTCTATTATACCCACATCCTGCAATCTCTTTAATTCTAACCTCACCGACTCTTGTAGTGCTAACGGTATTTTCCTCACTTTGGCTACTACCGGAGTGGCACCCATCTTCAGTCTAATTCTATGTCTGTACCCTTTTAAACAACCTAACTTCTCCACAAACACTTCAGGAAATTCAGAGATTACTTCATCTTCCACACCATTAACACACTGTATTTGCACTTGTGGTTGTGCATTGGGATTCAATACTACCCCCAACAATCTTTGATGTGCCCAACTTAAAAGATTGTCCCCCTTATTGGACACATAAACTTTACCCACCAAATGTCTCCCTTTCAATTCAAGATGACCCTCAAAGAATCCTAACATTTTTATTGGTTGACCACCATAACCACCCGGGCGTACGTCCATTTTATTTAAACCCTTAACTTTCTTTGCTAATAAGTCAAAGCTTTCCTTGGAAATTATTGTTAATTGCGAACATGAATCAAACCTCATCAAAAGATCAACTCCCTCTACTTTCATCACTTCGCTTGGATGTTCTTCATTTTTTTCTCTTGTTTCAACTTGGAAAAACACTTCCTGAGACACTTCTTTAATCTCCTTCACAGTGTTGCCATAACCATACTTCTTCTTCTTGTTACGACAACATCTATAGTAATGACCTTTCCTACCACAGCCATTGCACACTACATTTAAGGCAGGGCACATACTAGCATTAGCCTTGTGGCCAATTTTCCCACATCGAAAACATTCCCCTTTAAACTTAGACTCACATTCTCCTTTAAACTTAGACTCCTCCTCTTTTCTCCTCAAATGTATTAAGTTCTTTGCTTTTTACTTCACATATCACCTCATCCACCTTTGAAGATTCATAGGTCATAACCTTGTTATTGCCTAGCTCTTTAACACATTTAAGCATATGTTCAACTCCTTTTGCTACCAAAACCACTTCTTCTAAAGGTGGTTCATCCTTTAACCACAATTCTTCCCTAATTTTGTCACTACTACACCTAAGTACAAATTGATCCCTAATTCTTTCATCTACAGAAGATCCAAATTTACATGAGGCTGCCAGTTTCCGCAAACAAGTAATGTATTCTTCCACCGATTCTTCTTTTCCTTGTTCTCTTCTACCAAAATAATACCTCTCCATTATCGTATTGACTCTTGGTATATAATGTTTGTCCAATTTTTTAATGCACAACTCATATTCATTCAAATTTCTAGATTCTTCAAGACTTAACTCTGGTAGATTTTCAAGTACCTCTTGACCTTCACCTCCTAAACAGTGCATTAACAGTGCATGTTTTCTCTCTACACTGAGTGTTGGCCCACACACTCTAGCATAATGAACAAACATTTGTTTCCATTTAGCCCAAGAATAAGTAGGATCACCAGGACTGCTTAAGAAAAAGGGAGGGGGTGTAACATTCTGCATTTTTAAATATCAGATAATTTAAACAACTAACACAAATACATAAACTACATTAGTGTAAGCTGGAAACAGAATCCTAACTTCTCCAAATTCCTATATAATATTCATCACACACAATTTTACACTTTCTGAAATACTTAAATGAATCCCATAACCCTTCCCCCAAAGGTGTGCCTATCACTGTGCAATGTTTGTGACAGGCAAATTCACTTTCAAGTCAATGGTGTGCCTATCACCGCATACAAATGCTACAGATCTTTTCACAATATTGGATCCATCATTGAAAAATGCTGTTGAACAAAAGCGCAAAACATCCCCTTTAACGCTGATTCACGACGATCCCTTTAAGAGGAAACCATTCCTGTAAGTCTTGAAAGCATTTCCAAACCTGCTGAAAAGAGACACTTCCCCTTTAACACTGTTCTCCAGCAGTTCCTTTACGACTATCCCTTTAAGAGGAAACCACACCTCCGTGAACTCATGAAATCCGGCTGATCCACTTCCTTTCTTCATGAAATCCGGCTGATTTCACTTCCTTTCTTCTACTCCAAGTGTACTTCCTTCAACTGCCTCCAAGAAAAATGGGACAAGTCTTCACTCGATGTTGGGGCAAAATTTAATCCACCTCGTCGCCAGTGTAAGATCGCTAAACAAACGATCACGAAACAATGGGCATCACGATAAAGAAAGGTACGTTTATTTTTCATAAAATAAAGCCCCAGCCATGAATTGCCTTCAGCGCCCGTCAATCCTCCAACCGTCTTCCACCGCCGCGAGCTCCGCAATCGCCCAGAGACTGCACGAGGATTCTTCCTCGGCATCTCCGTGGAGACCTGCGCGCAGTGCGGCTCGCGCGTGCTGCACGGCTCCAATACATCACAACAGGTAGGTGCTTATGAGGTACAAACAGAGGAGGTGCACAGGTAGGTGCTTATGAGATACCAGTAGAGGAGCTGCACAGGTAGGTGCTTATGAGGTACAAACAGAGGGGGTCCACAGGTAGGTGCTTATAAGATCCCAGTAGAGGAGCTGCACAGGTAGGTGCATATGAGGTACAAAGAGAGGAGGTGCACAGGTAGGTGCTTATGAAGTACAAACAGAGGAGGTGCACAGGTAGGTGCTTATGAGATACCAGTAGAGGCGCTGCACAGGTAGGTGTTTGAAAGGTACAGAGAAGGAGAACAGGTAGGTGCTTGTGAGGTACAAACAGAGGAGGTGCACAGGCCAGTGCTTGTGAGGTACAAACAGAGGAGGTGCACAGGTAGGTGCTTACGAGATACAAGGAGAGGAGCTGCACAGGTAGGTGTTTGAAAGGTATAAACAGAGAAGGTGAACAGGTCGGTGCTTATGAGGTACAAACAGAGGAGGTGCACAGGCCAGTGCTTGTGAGGTACAAACAGAGGAGGTGCACAGGCCAGTGCTTGTGAGGTACAAACAAGCACTTGTGAGGTACAAACAAGCACTGGTGCACATCCCAGTGCTTGTGAGGTACAAACAGAGGAGGTGCACAGGTAGGTGGTTGTGAGGTACAAACAGAGGAGGTGCACAGGCCAGTGCTTGTGAGGTACAAACAAGCACTTGTGAGGTACAAACAAGCACTGGTGCACATCCCAGTGCTTGTGAGGTACAAACAGAGGAGGTGCACAGGTAGGTGCTTGTGAGGTACAAACAGAGGAGGTGCACAGGCCAGTGCTTGTGAGGTACAAACAGAGGAGGTGCATAGGTAGGTGCTTACGAGATACAAGGAGAGTAGGTGCACAGGTAGGTGTTTGAAAGGTACAAACAGAGAAGGTGAACAGGTCGGTGCTTGTGAGGTACAAACAGAGGAGGTGCACAGGTAGGTGCTTGTGAGGTACAAACGAGGAGGTGCACAGGCCAGTGCTTGTGAGGTATAAACAGAGGAGGTGCACAGGTAGGTGCTTGTGAGGTACAAACAAGGAGGTGCACAGGCCAGTGCGTGTGAGGTACAAACAGAGGGGGTGCACAGGTAGGTGCTTGTGAGGTACAAACGAGGAGGTGCACAGGCCAGTGCTTGTGAGGTACAAACAGAGGAGGTGCACAGGCCAGTGCTTGTGAGGTACAAACAGAGGAGGTGCATAGGTAGGTGCTTACGAGATACAAGGAGAGTAGGTGCACAGGTAGGTGTTTGAAAGGTACAAACAGAGAAGGTGAACAGGTCGGTGCTTGTGAGGTACAAACAGAGGAGGTGCACAGGTAGGTGCTTGTGAGGTACAAACGAGGAGGTGCACAGGCCAGTGCTTGTGAGGTACAAACAGAGGGGGTGCACAGGTAGGTGCTTGTGAGGTACAAACAGAGGAGGTGCACAGGCCAGTGCTTGTGAGGTACAAACAAGCACTTGTGAGGTACAAACAAGCACTGGTGCACATCCCAGTGCTTGTGAGGTACAAACAGAGGAGGTGCACAGGTAGGTGCTTACGAGATACAAGGAGAAGAGCTGCACAGGTAGGTGTTTGAAAGGTATAAACAGAGAAGGTGAACAGGTCGGTGCTTATGAGGTACAAACAGAGGAGGTGCACAGGCCAGTGCTTGTGAGGTACAAACAGAGGAGGTGCACAGGCCAGTGCTTGTGAGGTACAAACAAGCACTTGTGAGGTACAAACAAGCACTGGTGCACATCCCAGTGCTTGTGAGGTACAAACAGAGGAGGTGCACAGGTAGGTGCTTGTGAGGTACAAACAGAGGAGGTGCACAGGCCAGTGCTTGTGAGGTACAAACAAGCACTTGTGAGGTACAAACAAGCACTGGTGCACATCCCAGTGCTTGTGAGGTACAAACAGAGGAGGTGCACAGGTAGGTGCTTGTGAGGTACAAACAGAGGAGGTGCACAGGCCAGTGCTTGTGAGGTACAAACAGAGGAGGTGCATAGGTAGGTGCTTACGAGATACAAGGAGAGTAGGTGCACAGGTAGGTGTTTGAAAGGTACAAACAGAGAAGGTGAACAGGTCGGTGCTTGTGAGGTACAAACAGAGGAGGTGCACAGGTAGGTGCTTGTGAGGTACAAACGAGGAGGTGCACAGGCCAGTGCTTGTGAGGTATAAACAGAGGAGGTGCACAGGTAGGTGCTTGTGAGGTACAAACAAGGAGGTGCACAGGCCAGTGCGTGTGAGGTACAAACAGAGGGGGTGCACAGGTAGGTGCTTGTGAGGTACAAACGAGGAGGTGCACAGGCCAGTGCTTGTGAGGTACAAACAGAGGAGGTGCACAGGCCAGTGCTTGTGAGGTACAAACAGAGGAGGTGCATAGGTAGGTGCTTACGAGATACAAGAAGAGTAGGTGCACAGGTAGGTGTTTGAAAGGTACAAACAGAGAAGGTGAACAGGTCGGTGCTTGTGAGGTACAAACAGAGGAGGTGCACAGGTAGGTGCTTGTGAGGTACAAACGAGGAGGTGCACAGGCCAGTGCTTGTGAGGTACAAACAGAGGGGGTGCACAGGTAGGTGCTTGTGAGGTACAAACAGAGGAGGTGCACAGGCCAGTGCTTGTGAGGTACAAACAGAGGAGCTGCACAGGCCAGTGCTTGTGAGTTACAAACACTTTGACAACTCACCCAGGTCCAACAGACTCGGATGCAACTTTCGAGGGTGAGGACTCTGCCTACCAAGCTTCACCTCTGCATCCACTAGCTGTCAGACATTTTGGCGCTGGGCTCTCAAGGGTGCAGACTTCTCAGCTTTTATGGCCATGTGGCTGTAACAGGGAGTCACGCAACTGAGTATTGGAGTCACCAATCCTATCTGAATATTGTAGACAACCTTTCAACAAGTGGGCCACCACCAACACAGTCCTTTCTTTGCCAGTCCAAGGTGCCACAGGCACAGTCCAGTCTTTGGTGTTGCATCTTCTTGCTGGGTCGTGAGAACAGCAGGATAGTCTTACTTCGGTCCTCTCTCTAGTACAGATGTGATCTAAGGTCTGGGTGTCAGGCGTGCTACTTTTATGCCTACTACTAGCCTTAGGGATGTGGTGACTAACTAGCCGATTGGCTACCAAAGTCCCTCCCGCCTGATGAAGCCCACTCCAATCATGAGATTACCCTTTTCTTCTTGTGTGGAGCGCCTTAGCACAGCCCAGAGGTGTGGCAACCTAGGGGAAGCAACACCATTGAAAAAACAGTTTCATAATGGCTTCTCTCTCTCTGCCCGAGTTGCCAGCCAGCAGCATTTCAATGTGTGACCAACATTTGCCCTTCAAAGGCAACTTCCTCTTTGAAGATCGGCCTTTGGGCGCACACCTACTGTGGTTATCCTGCCAGGAGAGGTCACATCTCTTTCCTCAGCAGGTCATTTGGTCCTCTGCCTGAGAGACATTCTCACATCTCTTCAGGAGGCTGTCTTGAGGACAGCAGCTTTTGTGCCACATTAAATAGCCACAAAAAAAACTTCCTGACAGCACATCGTTCAGGAAAATACATCACTAGGACACATCACACTTCAAACACCTGCCTCATCGCTCACCAGCTCATAAAGGTACCTCGGAAGTGAACGTCTATGTCCAGCTCCACAGCCCAAGCCTGTGCTCCAGTTGCCCAATAAAGGTGAACCTCAATCGCTCTAGATCACCCAGGTTGGTAGACAAATATGAGCTTCTCGCGGACTGACTGGAGAAATGTAATTTAATTGATGTCTGCCACTTTTATTTAACAAGGGGGGATGGAGTGTAGCATATTGACGTGACGTGCACTTGGGCCCTGGTGGGTTTAGGCAGACTCTAACCAGTAACTAAGTAAGATGTTGGGGAAGTGTTAGGTTGTGGTCTAGGAAGTGTGGCATAACGGGCAGTGTGTGACTGGAGGTTGGTGAATAACTGTGTACACAACCCACAAGCAAAAGAGGTACAGCACAGAAGGCAGCTTTGGAGGCCTCCTTCACACAAAACAGAAGAAACACTGTAAGTCTCCTTCACAAAACATGTACTTCTTGAGTTTTTGGCTCCACATTTATACAAAACATGAAAAGCATGAGCTACAGAAGTGCAAGTCTCACACCTACAAAATGGGAAGACTACAGCCAGCAGCAGAGCACACCTGCCTTACAAAACATGAAGAGAGTGGGCCGCACCCACCCAGACGTTCATTGAAGGTGAAGCTGTACACCACTGCCCAGAGGCCCCTCGCAAATGCTGAAAACGTTACCAATCTGTGATTTTACCCCAAAAGCTTTGCAAGCCAGGATTTGTAATCCCATGCCCAGAATAGCAAAAAACAACACTACAAGTTCCAGACTGCAAAGTAATGTTGCCTAAAACTCTACAATTGGTTGCATGCCAAGGTACAGCGGAGGGCAAGAACAAAAAGACTGGACTGGGAAGCATCCCTGGGTAAATACCAGTGGCTGAAATGAACTCAAACATTCCACCCACCATTTTCCGTATTGCTAAATATGCCACATATGCCCAGACATGGGTCCCATACTTGCTGAACCATTGGAATCAAGCTACATCCTACAGTCAAGGCTCAAATAGGCTGAAATCGGTCTTGGGTTGCTTATGTTGTGGTTCAGAAAGGGCCTGGCCTGACCTTTCAGGCTCCACTGCTCCTATTGGAAGGAGTCTAATCCTGGTTAGCACATATCTGCTTCCTCTCTGAGGTGGCATGGTGGGCCAAAAAATGATGGACCAGGATGCAGCCCCAAATAATTACCAGTGGCTTAGATTAGTTCCTCAACATCCCTGGAAATGGCATCACATCCCTATAAGCCTACTGATGTCCATAACATTACAGAAAATGGTGTCACACTACAATGGGCACAGTGGCTACAGAGGGAGATGACATCAGCAAAACTACATCAGAAGACATAGATGAAAGACTTTTGAGGACTGACTCACTGGCACTTCCTTTCACCAAGGTACAAGTGTTAGGAGCTCCAGTAGCTTCAGAGAGGCAGACAAGGTACGATATGGCGTTTCTCTTTCAACTGAAGAGCCAGGCAAAGACCAGCCTGTACAGCCGGCTCTCGCTTCAAAGAAATGGAAGAGATAGCAGTACAGCCATATCAAGCTGTGCAGATATTTCTTCCGCTGTAGTGCTTTCCTCTTATTTAGTTTCTAAGCACTAACATAACACACTAGAAATGCACTTGTGAGGTCAAAGAAGACTTTTATTGTTATTTTATGTATGACGAATTAGTAGCTTTCAAGTCCGCGTTAATCAAACAAAATATATCAGTTTGCAATATACACAGCAGGTTATATTTATAAGATATTGAATGCAAAGCAAAACAAATACTTCACCGTGTGGAAACTATTTACAGCTACATCTTTCTAAGGTCTGCAAGCTGATGACCCCTGTCAGCCGCGAGAAAGAGTTTCATCTACCCACACGGGATGCTGGCAGCTGGCGCCAAGCTCCAGCACGAGGTCCGGCAGATTCGAATCTGACTCTCTGCAGCCTGTTACATTCGTTACAAAGGTGTGCCCCCTCCTCTCAGACCTGGGAAACTGAGCAAGCCTTTTGGAGACTGGCCAGGTCTCCAAGACTACTCCTGTTCCCAAGCTCAAGCAAAGAGAAAACAACACCCATGTACTCTCTCTTATCATGTCTAGTCTACTGTGAGAAAAACATCTTGGTTCTCTGGTGCAAAAACACAGCTTGGAAAAATACAGCTTGGATTCTCAACTGCAATGTCTAACTCCACGTTAAAGGCAATGGGCAGCTAACCTAAATATCAAATGCAATGTCTAGTGTCATGTCAAAGCCAATAGGCATCTAAGCTGAATACAAAATGCAATGTCTTATATCATGTCAAAGCCCATAGGCAGCTGAGCTGAATACAAAATGCAATGTATAATATCATGTCAAAGCCAATAGGCAGTTAAGCTGAATACAAAATGCAATGTATAATATCATGTCAAAGCCCATAGGCAGCTGAGCTGAATATAAAATGCAATGTATAATATCATGTCAAAGCCAATAGGCAGCGGAGCTGAATATAAAATGCAATGTATAATATCATGTCAAAGCCAATAGGCAGCGGAGCTGAATATCATGTCAAAGCCAATAGGCAGCGGAGCTGAATACAAAATGTAATATATGATATCATGTCAAAGCCAATAGGCAGAATATCTAATAGCATGTCAAAGTCAATAGGCAGCTAAACTGAATACATCATGTCAAAGCCAATAGGAATGCAATGTCAAAGCCAATAGGCGGCTAGACTGGATACAGCATGTCAAAGCCAATAGGCAGAATACAGAATGTAATGGCTAATGCAATGTCAAAGCCCATAGGCGGCTAAACTGAATACAGAAAGCAATGGCTAATGCCATGTCAAAGCCAATAGGCGGCTAAACTGAACAAAACATACCATGTGCTACTGGTGAACATTGAGCAACTAATATGCGCAGTGGTGAAACACAAAGTCATTGGTCAAAACAAACTCCATCAAATGGCAGTACATCCGCTCTCCTCAAAAGCCCTGGTACGGACCAGGATGCATAACTTGTTATTCCTCTTGCATGGCTGAGTCGGGCTCTGGGGAGGGCCAGGATGCTGTGCCGGGGCCTGGTGAGGACAAGGATGCTGTACCTAAGGTCTGGTGAGGACCGGGACATGTGTTGGGGCCTGGTGATTACCAGGGTGTGAGCCATGGATCCATGGGTCCAGGATGCTCAGTCAGGGCCTGCGGGGTCCAGGACGTGAGCCCAGGCCTGGTGAGGACAAGGATGTTGACTCAGGGGCTGGTGAGGACCAGGAAATGAGCCAGGACTTGGTGAGGACCAGGATGTGAGCTGGGGCCTGGTGAGGACCAGGATGTGAGCTGGGGCCTGGTGAGGACCAGCACGTGAGCCGGGGCCTGGTGAGGACCAGCACGTGAGCCGGGGCCTGGTGAGGACCGGCATGTAAGCCGGGGCCTGTGATGCGGGACCTGGTGAGGACCAGCATGTGAGCCGGGGCCTGGTGAGGACCAGCATGTGAGCCGGGGCCTGGTGAGGACCAGCACGTGAGCCGGGGCCTGGTGAGGACCAGCACGTGAGCAGGGGCCTGGTGAGGACCAGCACGTGAGCCGGGGCCTGGTGAGGACCAGCACGTGAGCCGGGGCCTGGTGAGGACCAGCACGTGAGCCGGGGCCTGGTGAGGACCAGCACGTGAGCCGGGGCCTGGTGAGGACCAGCACGTGAGCCGGGGCCTGGTGAGGACCAGCACGTGAGCCGGGGCCTGGTGAGGACCAGGACATGAGCCGGGGCCTGGTGAGGACCAGCATGTGAGCCGGGCCTGGTCAGGACCAGCATGTGAGCCGGGGCCTGGTGAGGACCAGCATGTGAGCCGGGGCCTGGTCAGGACCAGCATGTGAACCGGGGCCTGGTGAGGACCAGGATGTGAGCTGGGGCCTGGTGAGGACCAGCATGTGAGCCGGGGCCTGGTGAGGACCAGCATGTGAGCCGGGGCCTGGTCAGGACAAGCATGTGCTGCATTGACCTCTCACATGAGCTCTCGATGTGGCATAGGTGCCAAGTTTCCAGATTGCTGATGAGTGAAATTTCTATAATTTCAGTGAACATATGAATGACTTTCTACAACCAAATGTGTGCCACTGTAAGTGCCACTGCGAGACAAGCAATGAAGTCCAAGTAAACATGAATACAATAGAAATGCCTTGCTTTTGAGTAATGAGAAGCTGTAAAAATATCTTCGAAGTTGATGCAAAACCCTGGAAGTGAAGGTCATTAACCTATTTGATAATGCCAGACAATCTCAAATATTTTGTAGGAAATTAAAAGTTAGTGTAGTGCAAACTTCAAATTCCCAGTGGAGTGACCTGTGCCACTGTGCGCAGAGCATCCCACACACACCACATGATGGGCAGCACTACATATACACCCTGCGATGATGCCGCTCACTCCATCTCTGCTGGAATGCCCATGATGGGCATCACCCACACACTCTGCATGATGCCCACTTCATCTCTGCTGGAAGACCCATGATGGGCAGCACCCACACACACCCTGCATGATTCTCACTTCCTCTCTACTGGAAGACAAATGATGGGCAGCACCCACACACACCCTGCATGATGCTCACTTCATCTCTGATGGAAGAGCCATGATGGGCAGCACCCCACATGCACCCTGCATGATGCCCACTTCATCTCTACTGGAAGACCCATGATGGGCAGCACCCACACACTGCATGACACCCACTCCATCTCTGCTTGGAATACCCATGATGGGCAGTGCCCCACACACACCCTCTATGATGCCCACCCCATCTCTGCTGAAGGGCCCATGATGGGCATCACCCACACACACCCTGCACGTGCATGATGCCCACTCCATTTGTGCTGGAAGGCCCATGATGGGCAGCACCCCACATACGTTTTCCATGATGCACATCCGATCTCTGCTGGAAAAGCCATTATGGGCAGCGCCCCATATACACCCTGTGATGCTCATGCCATCCTGCTGGAAGGCCCAGTTTGTGATTGGAGGTCAGGGGTGGACTCTGGTGATAACATCCTGCCCCACGGCTGCTGCCCTCCCTGGCCTCCCCCTCTTCAGCACAGACTCCTCCCCCAGCACAGGCTGCCACCATTAACATGTAAGTGTCCCACTAACGCATAGGAACTAGTCCAACATGGGCCTGCAGTACTAGGCAGCAGAACTGAAGGATTGTGCCCTCAGATCATTAAACATATCTCAGTCCCCACCCTCCTCAGCACAGGCTGCCTCCCCAAGCACAGATTGACATCATTAACATGTAAGTGTCCAACATGGCACTGCAGCGCTAGGCAGCACCACTGAAGGTTTGTGTCCTCAGATCATTAAACATGTCTCTGTTGCCCCCAGGCCCTGAGACTTCTTCACTGCAGCCTAGTATGGGAGGTTAAGCACATGCTGCTGAGATCAGATGGACACAGTGCAGAGTCTGCATACAGGAAGTGCATCACTCACCTGAACTCTGACCCTCCACAAGTGCCTGGGAGTGTGCCTTCCAGGCTAGGCGCTTTGTGGTGAGCTGCAGGGGCAGTTCAAGGCTGTCACTTCACATGCAGAGAGCCAGGGCACAGACTAGGCGCTGCTTTTTAAAGCGACTCCTGGTCCCAGTGATCTGACTCAGCCCTGAGCCTGGTGAAGGATTCTCATTAAGGACAGAGGAGCCCAGAGTTCATTACACCCCATAGAGCGCCTCTGACTCCACCCTCTGCATAGAGCTGCTATGCACAGGCCCCGAAGAGAGACACTGCTCCCCTGGACCTGCCCAGAGGCGCTAGATGCAAGACTCTGGATCAAACCGGAGGCGATTTAATACCAGACTCTAGGCGCTACACACAGGACACATGTTAATCACTCAGAATAAAGAAATGACAGAAATGTCCGGATCCTTTATGCATGAATAATGCTTGGACTAACAACTGTATTTTCAGCTAACTTTAGGGTTTAGTGCTAAAACACATAAACCTAACATACTCAAACCGATTTAACAATCATGCACAAGAGAATATTCATAGCTGATTGTGGTGTGTGGGTGCTTTATGCAACATTGATGGTTCTGTAACAGCACCAGAGAACAGTGCCCAAAAGCATGAGAAGTGGAAGTAGGACATTGTGAGTTCTAACTCTGTGTTAATTCTTGAAGTGAATGACATTTGCCTCCCAAGATCTGACGCGGAAGAAGTTATTTCATCATCACATGCATCTGTAAGTGCACCCACCATAGTGCTACTTCCCCAGTGGCGTTCAACATCTGGAGCCTTGGGCGTTTGGACGGCTCATCACTGACTACGTAATGATTCATTGTTAGATTAATTGCAGGTAAATATATTTTATGAGTTTCTTATTTTGAGAAAATCATTTCACCAAATCCTGACTGGTGCAAGGATAGAATTGGTGCAAGATGGCAAAATTATTAATAGGAGAAAAAGATTTTGAAAGGTTTTTGGGCAAAATTATTGATAGGAGAAAAGGATGTTGAAAAGTTTAGTTCTTAGTAAGTTTCTGAAGGCTTGACAGTTAAGTAAAATATTAATCTTGAGCAGTAAAGGATTCTAGGTCTTAGAAGCTAGAATCCAGAACTATAGACTTCCTGCTATACTTTTCTGGAACCTTGGCACTGGAAATGAAATCTGGATTGAGAAGAAAAGGAACACAAATGATATTCAGGTTTGCGTTTACAAGCAAACAGGAACCCTCATTTTTTAAAACTCTGCTGGTGAATGAAATGACTTAAAAAGTATGTGCTGCCTCGTGAGTAAAGAATGAAAGTTTGTTCAGACTTTCTCAGACCACAGATAAGACTGCAGCTTTCTGAATTATCTTAAATTTGCTTTTGTGTTGCTGAAGCCATCAAATATACAGTGTTCTCAAAGCCCAGCCTTGCGTAGAGGAGAGCGTTCACTGCCAAAATATTCATGTGAGAAGAAAGAAAAAGGAAACATCTTCAATAGCCAAAGATGGTAGAAACAGGGGAGTTCCACTGAATTAATTTTAATAAAGTGTTGAGTCCCTGCTGCTGACCACCATTACCATCTCCTAGTAGTAGTAGTTTGGGACTAGGTCACTTTCAGAACTTGGAAATGAAACTGATACTTGCTGTTAAATACCAGAATGAGCACTGTACATCTATATCGCCAGAGCTCTGTCTGTCCTGGCATGTTTTGCATTGAAGGTTTTGTAAACCAATGAAAGTCCAGTTCTCAATACCTGTGAGTAAAGAGAGACCACTGTCACTCACTCCCAGAAACTGCATCAGATGGTGGGGCCTGAAGGAGAGGTACTGGAATCAGCAGAATTGCAGACGCTGCAACCATTGCCCCAGATAGCAGGATATCTGGAATCGATCACAACCCCTGCCTTAGATGCTAAGGCCCAGGAAGCGCTTGATGCGGAGATAACATTGGAGGAAGTCCAAGCTACCATGTCCATACTTAAATCTAATAGGACCCGAGGTCTCAACAGAATTCCTGCAGAATTCTAAAAGGAATATATGGACCTCCTGGGACCCCATCTCCTGAACATGTTCTTGGAAGCAGGCCAGATGGGGGCTCTTCCCCCTGACCTCATGCGGGCATCCATAATAGTGATACACAAAGACGGTAAACCCAGGAAACACTGTAGTTCCTAGCACCCAATTTCCCTGTTGAATACTGAGGTAAAAATACCGGCCACGATTTTAGCTACTAGGCTTATACAAGTAACCAATCAGGCTTTATGCCTGTAAGGTCTACCCACTACAATCTAAGATGCACACATAACTTGCTACATGAAATAAAAGATCAGCCAGATCCACATCTTTTGTTAACACTCAACACTGCAGAATCGTTTGCCGTGGTCCACTGGCCCTTCTTAGAGAATACCCTGGTGAAATTTAGATTTGATCCCCATTTTAGGCAATGAGTAAGATTGCTATATCTGGCCCCAGTAGCTTTCGTCAGGGTAAATGGAGTGATGCCCTCAGAATTTTTGATTGGTAGGGGTACGAGACAGGGGTCTCCCTTTTCCCCCTTCCTGTTCACCCTTACTATAGAATCATTGGCTTGTAGGGTCCACGACCACCTGGACATCAGGGGATTTCACATCACGGGCGAGGCGGCCTTCAGGAGGAGAACGCACTATACACAGACAATGTCCACCTTTACATCATCCAACCCTCTATGTATCTCTCTTTGCTTTTCCAGCTGTTGGAGGAATATGGGGCTGCTCGGGATATTGCATTAACTGGGATAACTCCTTACTATATCTTCCGCAGAAAGCGGCTGTGGTTCCCCCTCTCCCACATCGGTTGACTCATACTACACTGGGGTTTAAATACCTGATAATATTTCTAACGCTACATAAAGGGGTATGTTTTTAACATAACTTTTGGCGAGTTATTCGTATCTGCAGAGGGGACATGGAGAGATGGCGTGGACTGCCCCTTACACTGCTAGGGAGGGCAGCTTTGTGTAAGATGGTATCATTACCCAAGCTACTTTATGCCCTCCAACAAGCATACTACCTGATCCCCCCTGAGACCTTCACCAGCAATAGAGGGGGACCTACGAACCTTGTTATGGGATAGTAAACGCCCAGGGTGGCTCGGTACATGCATACCTCAAATGTACCGGGGCACACATCGTCTTCCTACAGGAAACGCACACTGGTAAGGGGGAAGACCATAGATAACAGAGACACTGGCAGGGTCAGAACTACTGCATGACCTACTTTGCCTATATGAGGGAGGCTACGTGAGGTGGTCGTGGATTAGACCCCAGGGCCTCTTCAAATGCATGGATACCATAGCACAGGGGCGCTACTTGTTTGTGGAAGGGATCTTATATGACACAGCTATATTACTAGGAAGTGTCTACTCACCAAATACAGACCAGTTGCAATTCCTGTCAGAGCTGGCGGTGCAACTGGTTCGCTGATTTCAACTCCCATGGATAATTGATGGCAATTTTAACTGTGTGTTAGACACTGAGCTCGGCCAGTCCCACCCACCACTACCTCTCCAATACCCTGAACACTCAGTCAAATTATAGAAGGTTGGGCTCAAAGAGCCGTTTGTTACTTTGGCAACGTCAATTAACCCTACTGGCTGAATGCTGTAGATCTATATTTTTATGTATTAATCCCAGTCTTTGTGATCTAGCAATTGATGGTGCCAGCCCTACAAGGGGAGGCCTCCTGTTCGGAGATCCTTTTGTAAAAGAAGTAACTAGATTTGTCAACATAGTTACTTCTTTGGATAAGGCTCAGTCAGCTCTGAACAAAGTTTTCCAACCCGACCTTTTCACTAGGGCTGGGAGGGGCCCTTTGTCCTACCAGACTATACAAAGGATTTCCCCGTCGCAGAAGCACCGGGAATGACAATCAAAGGAGCGCTCTCTTCTTTTAGTCCAGAAGTCGGGGTCACAGAGGACACTTTCCACATGGAAACGTTTGTGTAAATTCAGCAACTCTTTCTTTCAAGAAGGTAAGGGCCAGATGTAGGTACAAAAAAATTAGCGACTCGCAATTTGCGAGCATGTGCGACTCGCAATTTGCGTGTCGCTAACTGGAATGCAGGTAGAAAGTGCGCAGACAAATTGCGACTCGCACCCGGAGTCGCACCGCAGATAGCGAGTCCGCTGTTTGCGAGGTCGCTTTTTGCGACCGCGCAAAAAACGGACTCGCAATTTGCGAGTGGGTGTCACAAATAGCAACTGTGCTGAAAATTGAAAGCAGGTGCTGCAGAACACTCCAGAACACTCAGGAAAACACTTCCTGGCACATGATGATGACATCACAGCCAGGAAGTTTACAAATACACCTGGGAGGAGGGAGGACCACACCCTTTTTTAACTGCAGCACAGCTAACAGAGTACCAGCAACCATGGCTGACACTCCCAGGAAGAGAAAGCTCAAGTTTTCAGAGAAGGAGCTGGAGGTGCTCACAGATGAGTGCTGTCAGCACCATGATGAGCTTTTTGGGAAGGCAACCCTCAATGTGCCAGACTCTGACAAAAAAGAATTTGGCAGGAAATCCAGGAGAAGGTAAACTCCCTGGGGGTCAGCCACAGGAGTGTGGATGAACTAAAGAAGAGGTGGTACGACCTCCGCTCCCGGACCAAGGAGAGGGTGGCAGAAAGGCTCCGGGAGATGAGAGGCACAGGAGGGGGACCATCTTCCATACCACCACCCACACCCCTGGAGGAAGGGGTTGAGGAGACCCTGGAGCAGAGGCTGTTACTGGAATTGGAGACCTGGACAACCGGTGAGTACCATGCGATATGCCTGTACCCCCATCAATGCCATACCTCCACCATGTACACAGGGGCATGCACAACCAAGATAGCTCAATTTCATGGTAGCAAACACCAGAATGATGCATTATAGGCAATGTAGTCAAGTAGGCACTTCATAAGCAAATGTTTATTAGGAAGTGTTTAACAGATAGTAGACACTGACAGTGTTTTCCCCATGTCCCACAGGTCTCCCACAAGACACCCCCACCAGCCAAAGTAGCCAGGTGCCAATGGTCAGCCAGTCCCAAGAGGAGACAACAGGACCAGCCATCACTCACACCTGCACCACCAACACCATCCCCTCTCTGGCAACACCTGTTGCAACAGTGGTCTTGGAGCCTGCACCAGGTACAATCCGGAGTGCCACATCAGACATCACAGGGACTCCACCGCTGCGCAGGTGACGCAGAATGAGGAGAGCAGGGCAGCAGGCAGAGTCAGGTCTTTCATCCACAACACCAATGGAGGCCCAGCTGCTACGGGGTCAGCGCCTGCAAAATCAACAGTTAAGGCGGATTAGTGGGGTTCTGCAGCGCCTCAAGAGGAACCATGCCAACAGCATGCAGCAGGTGCATGCATAACTGGAGGTCATTGGGAACAACACTGGTGACCTAGCCCTGTCAATGCGCGAACTGGTGGCTGGACTGCTAACGCAGAGTGAGGGTGCGCAGCTGCTCCAAAGGCTGGACAGGATGGCCTCCTCTATTGTCAGACTGGCAGTGAACACAACTGGGCTGTCAAGGAGAACAGTCAGCCTCCAGGTTGACATGGGCCACTTTGCGGGTCATGTGGCACGGGGACTGGGCCGGATCACCCATGCAATAGACCTTATGGAGGCACAGCAGGTGTCCAGGGGTACAGGTGACACCCCACAAGACAGTGAGGAGGGCTCCACTGTCAGCAGTGTGTCTGCTGGTGACACCAGGGTGCTACGGAGTGGGAGTACAAGGCAGAGCACTGCTGAGCAACCTGGTACCAGCCAGGCTGGCCGAGCCCGCCGTAGGCTGTGAGCTAAACACTGTCCCTGATGTTGGGGCACATGATGGCAATGTGTCCCATGCCAGGTGGTCATTTGAAGTTCCTGAACAGTTTTTACTTGTATATAGTTTGGTTTTTGCACATATTAAATCATTTGTTCGTTACACTTAACACATGGAGGGCCATATTTATACTTTTCGACGCACAACTGCGCCAACGCAGTTGTGCGTCAAAAAATTTAACGCCGGCTAATGCCATTCTGAAGCGCCATGCGGGCGCCGTATTTATTCAATGACGTTAGCCGGTGTTAGCCGGCGGAGCTGCCTGGTGTGCGTAAAAAAAAATGACTTACACCAGGCAGCGCCGGCGTAGGGGAATATGGAGCTTGGGCGTCAAAAAATGGGGCAAGTCAGGCTGAGGCAAAATTTTCGCCTCAACCCGAATTGCGCCGTTTTTTTTTACTCCCAACCCCCATTGAAATGACTCCTGTCTTAGCAAAGACAGGAGTCATGCCCCCTTGCCCAATGGCCATGCCCAGGGGACTTATATCCCCTGGGCATGGTCATTGGGCATAGTGGCATGTAGGGGGGCACAAATCAGGCCCCCCTATGCCACAATTATTTTTTTAAAAAAATACTTACCTGAACTTACCTTAACTTCCCTGGGATGGGTCCCTCCATCCTTGGGCGTCCTCCTGGGGTGGGCAAGGGTGGCAGGCGGTGTCCCTGGGGGCAGGGGAGGGCACCTCTGGGCTCCTTCCGAGCCCACAGGTCCCTTAACGCCTGCCCTGAGCAGGCGTTAAAAAATGATGCAAACACGGCTGGACGTCATTTTTTTTGACCCGCCCACTCCCGGGCGTCATTTTTGCCCGGGAGTATAAATACGACGCACATGCCTCGGAGTCATTTTTTAGTAGGGAACGCCTACCTTGCATATCATTAACGCAAGGAAGGTGTCCACGCTAAAAAATGACGCAAACTCCATGAACTTTGACGCTAGACGCGTCTAACGCCAGAGTATAAATATGGAGTTCGTTTTGCGTCGGATTTGCGTAAAAAAAAAACAACGCAAATCCGGCACAAACAGAGTATAAATATGGCCCGGAGTGTTTGTTCTATTGGTGAGTATGGTAGAAGTTGGCACGTACCTTCCAAAGTATTGGGTTGCAATGTGTTCCCGTCTCAGTCTGCCTTGATTTGCGATGCTCCTATCTCCATGATGGCGATGTGGTTGCTCTTGCTCTTCATCCTCCGAATCTGGGTCTGCAGGGGTGAGAGGTAGGCCACGTCGGGTGGCAATGTTGTGCAGGATAGCGCATGCAACAACTATTTTGAAAGCCGTTATGGGGGTATACTGGAGGGCACCTCCACTTCGGTGGAGGCATCTGAACCGTGCTTTCAGCAGTCCGAAGGTTCTTTCAATCAAGTTCCTGGTCCTTTTATGTGCACTGTTGTATCGCCTCTCACATTCATTGCTGGGTGTTAAGTAAGGAGTCACTATCCATGGCCGTAGTGCATATGCACTGTCACCTGTTGGGCACAAAACGTACACTGTTAGCAAGTCGTGGTTGGTTTGCAAATTGATCTGTGTGCATGTCTACAAGGTGCATGCAGCTCTACCTAGGAGGTATCCGTCTCCAAACTCCCCACGTTCCAGGCATTGGTGTATCCCACTGTGCCTAAAAATGCAGGAGTCATGAGTACTGCCTGGAAATTTAGCAACCATGTCAGTGATGACATAATGGGCGTCACATACCACCTGAATATTGAGTGAGTGGGTACACTTTCTATTGCGGAACAGATATTCCAGGTTTGCAGGAGGGCAGATTTGAATATGTGTCCCATCTACACACCCTATGACATGGGGAAAGTTGGCAATTCGGTAAAAGTCTAACTTGGTGCTGTTAATTTCTGTCTCATTCCTGGGTAGGTATATGTATCGGGACATGTGTGTGAGTAAGGCATCTAGGAATACCCTGAGGAACCTTGATAGTGCACTTTGGGATACCCCACCTGCCACAGCAATGACCCCCTGATAGCTCCCCGAGGCCAAGAGGTGCAGTGAGCATAGCACTTGCACATGTGTAGGGATGGCGCAGCTGCGCACAGTCTTGCGTTCTAGCTGTGCTTTGAGTAATTCTATTAGATCTAGTATAGCTGCGCTGCTAAGTCTGTATTTGTCATACAATTCCTCCTCAGTTTGCTGGAAAAGAGTCTGCCTTGTTCTATATATCTTTTCCTGTCTGTGGCCCCTCCTCCTCCTCTGCTGGGCGGCGTGGGCTCTCCTCCTCACTCCTATCAGGTATATCTCCGCCATCTTGTGTAACCCAGATGCCTTCTGGGTCTCCTTTTATACTTTGGTAATGATTACCACCTGCTCTGAGTTAGTGGTAAATGGGACATGCAAACTGGGCTTTTTGCGACTAGTCGCAATTTGCGAGTTGCTATTGCATATGGTTTGCGACTCGCAAATTGCGACTTCCTATTAGCGGGTCGCAATATGGGGTCGCAAATTTTGCGAGTTGGTAACGTCTCGCATCGCATTTTGCGAGTCGGAAATGGGATTTTTGCATCCCATTTCCGAATTTGCAGAGTCGCAAATAGCGATTCGTGCCATTTGCGACTCGCAAAAGTTTGCTACATCTGGCCCTTAGTTATCAATTCTCTTCCCTCCTAGGTTTAGGGCGTAGAATTCGTCATTTTTTACACAATCATGAAATAATTACAAAAGAAGGATGGGTTCTTCAAACAAATAGCATTGAGACAAAAGCATAAGATTTGAATGACTGCATTCCTTTTCGGGCACATCTACCATTTTGCTGGCATAACCGAACAATAAGGACAATCAAACCTTGCTACCAGTGAACAATCATACTGCGGCAGGCAGTAGAAGCAATATCTCCAGCCATTTCTCCTAGTATTTTCTCTGTATTTAATTCAGGGTTCCAAGATTTTCTTGTGTTTTGTAGGGCAGAGTCTAACGTCATATGCAACTTTTTCCTTAAGCACACGCCAATCCATATTCGACTACCAATATTTTTCTAACTTGGTGTGGGATTCCTTTTGTGTGGTAAGTGTTGCACAAATACTTTACACATTGCCTCCTATTTAAGTCTGACTGTTCTGTGCCAAGCTACCAGAGGATTGACCACAGGTTAACTTATGGTTGACTTGTGCCTCACCCTGATAAGGACTGTGGTCGCCGCATGACCAGGGCTCGCACCCCAGCTAACAAACAACCCAATTTCTTACATGCCAAACCATAATAACCACACTAATATCACAATTACCCCAGTCCGCTCCTTGTCCAGAGGGTATATAACCTGTTATTTAATGTCTCACCCTCTCTTCCAGGAGGCCATCCTCTTCACTTGTATCGCTGTGGCTGTGTCTTGCAGCAAACACTCTGGTGCTGTGGTGCCATAACTGCTCTGTTTGGTAGCCGGCCTCTACCACACCCAAGGCCTTTCTTACCAAAAGATTGCCCATGCGACAATCCTGCTGTATGTCTGGCAGTGTTATTCACCCATCATGCATTCCATGTGTCAATGAATCTACAGCAGCTTGTGGAGGACCCTCGTTGCATCAAGCCTCTAGAAACAAATCTCAGGTGCCCAATATGACACATTCTGAAGTATGGATGCCTCGCAAACATGAGGGGAAAGCAATCACCAGAGTTGAACATCTCTCTGGAACTCAGAGAAGGCGTCGCACTGATTACACTCATAAAATTCTTCCACATTTTTACTGACGTAGAAGACCCGATATGTGTATCTGTCACTTGCTGGGACGGGAGAGGCATAGCCTGCTCTTTGATCCTAGGTTCAAAGAGGATATATTGCTATTTATGCGAATTAATGCTGAATCCAGGTTTATTTCCCATATTGACAATACATGTGGCGAGGTCTGCGATGACCGGAAGGATCCTGTCTGCGTACAGCTATATTGTCCCATTGTGGGCTCTATCAATGCATCTACTGTTATCTAGTTTGGTAAAGTTTCTTCTATTACTGCAAAGAGCAACAGACAGAGGGGACATCCCAGACTGGATCTCATTTCTAGAGCGAATGATTCCGACAGGAGCCCAATCACTTGTCCTTGAGTCATGAGGGTGATTTACAGGAGTTTGACCCAGAACAGAAACTGAATTCTGAGATGCATTTGATAAGGGTCTTGGTGTTGGGATTCCAGAATATAGCGCTCACTTAAGTGGTTCATTAGAGATAAAAAAAAAGTCAGGGACTAATAGAAGAGCCAGGTTGTCAGCTTCTTGCCAGTCAGTGAGAAGTGGTGAGGAGGTTCTGATGCGTAACTGCACGCATTAGGAGTGATGTAGAAGGGCTAACCACCAGAGCTGGGTCTGAGTGTGGAAAGGTAATACCCTAATGATGACAAGATATGGGCCAGGTGTAGAGTGTCACGCAGTGTTCAATTTCTATTCAATGTCGCCTTTAGGAGGAAGAGCTATCACTGTGTTCTTGCAATGAGTCTAGATATGTTGGATCAATTCAACACAATTTATCCTTATGAGTTTATTAGATACCCGTCTGTGCTTCGAGGCAGTTGTTTCTTTCATCCACTTACTGATGGTCGATTTATTACCTTTCTTCACTATATATAATTGATTAAGGAGATGGGCTGGTTAGCAGTGTGAGTAAATTCTTGGTATGTTTAAATACATGCCACACGTCACAGAGCTCATGGTGCCTGTGTGAGAGCATGTGACATCAAATGAATTCAGAAACAGTCAGATGTACGTGACCTGATGAAACATTTTAGGCAATTGAGTCAGATTCCCAATGTGTTCCCTGTACATGTGTATTATACTTATCAATGACTTTCATAGACAAACTGTTAGAGAGCAGCATCCGGCTGAAGCCTCTGTGTCTGTTGCATTTGCAATAGTATGAATAAGCTCTGTGTGTTCAATTGGAATGTGTGCCGTCTTTCTCAATGCTAAGATCCAATAACTATGGATTCCTTTCTGAGGGCCTGGGAAATGATAGGAATGGGGAGGTGACAAAAAACAAAACGCCATGGTATCAGAATTTCCTAGGAGGACCTTACCTCCAGGAATTATAATAGCCCCTTCAGATCCATGCTCTAAGAAAGATAAAGAAATGATAAAGTCAAAAATCTAAGTGTGCTTTTTTATTAACAAAAGTGTGTATTTGTTTATTGGCAATCTTGTGTGTGGGGGTGTTTAGAAGGGTGAGTGGGTAACTACGTGCAGAAGTCAATGGGTAACTAAATGGATGGATGAGTGAGTGCAGCGATAGATGCATGAATGCACACCTAAGTGATAATATAGACAAATGAAGAAGTGGACAATGTGAATGAATGGGTGAGTGGATAGATGAAAGGTTGACTATATGAAATGATGAATGAATGAGTAAATTGATGAATGGATCATTTGCAAACTCAGAGTTCATAGATCAATGACTCAGAATGGATGAGAGAGCAGATAAATGAATGATTAAGCAAGTGCTTGTGTGCACGGATACTACATACTGCAGTAAACACCACTGCATACACTGTCTCTGTAAACAACCCTCATAGTATAGTACAAAGCAGTGCAGTGGAAATAGAATCCTCATAGTGCAGTAAGGTGAAGTGTGTGCACAGATTCTTCATACTGCAGTAAGATGTGGTGCAGTGCATACAGATTTCTCATAGTGCAGTGAAGATGCAATGCAGTGGAACAGACTCCTCATAGTGTAGTAGGATGCAGTGTAGTGCAAGCTTCTTATAGTGTAGTAAGATGCAGTGTAGTATGCAAAGTTTCTAATAAATAGTGCAGCAGGATGAAGTGCATTGCGCACAGATGTCTCATAGTGCTGTAACATGCAGTGCATCTTTCTCACAGTGTAGAAAGATACAATGCAGTGGCACAGATTCATCACAGTGCAGTAAAATGCAGTGCAGTGCACATATTCCTCATAGTGCGGTAAGATGCAATGCAGTGCACAGAATCCTCACACTGTAGTAAGATGCAGTACAGCATGCACACATTCCTCATAGTGCAGTAGCACAGATTCCTCACAGTGCAGTAAAATGCAGTGCAGTGCACATATTCCTCATAGTGCGGTAAGATGCAATGCAGTGCACAGAATCCTCACACTGTAGTAAGATGCAGTACAACATTGTAGGAAAGTACCATCTTGCCTGGCATGTTACCCCCATTTTTCACTGTATATATGTTGTTTTAGTTGTATGTGTCACTGGGACCCTGCCAGCCAGGGCCCCAGTGCTCATAAGTGTGCCTAAATGTGTTACTTGTGTTATGACTAACTGTCTCACTGAGGCTCTGCTAACCAGAACATCAGTGGTTATGCTCTCTCATTTCTTTCAAATTGTCACTAACAGGCTAGTGACCAATTTTACCAATTTACATTGGCTTACTGGAACACCCTTATAATTCCCTAGTATATGGTACTGAGGTACCCAGGGTATTGGGGTTCCAGGAGATCCCTATGGGCTGCAGCATTTCTTTTGCCACCCATAGGGAGCTCTGACAATTCTTACACAGGCCTGCCACTGCAGCCTGAGTGAAATAACGTCCACGTTATTTCACAGCCATTTTACACTGCACTTAAGTAACTTATAAGTCACCTATATGTCTAACCTTTACCTGGTAAAGGTTAGGTGCAAAGTTACTTAGTGTGAGGGCACCCTGGCACTAGCCAAGGTGCCCCCACATTGTTCAGGGCCAATTCCCCGGACTTTGTGAGTGCGGGGACACCATTACACGCGTGCACTACATATAGGTCACTACCTATATGTAGCTTCACAATGGTAACTCCGAATATGGCCATGTAACAGGTCTATGATCATGGAATTGCCCCCTCTATGCCATCCTGGCATAGTTGGCACAATCCCATGATCCCAGTGGTCTGTAGCACAGACCCTGGTACTGCCAAACTGCCTTTCCCGGGGTTTCACTGCAGCTGCTGCTGCTGCCAACCCCTCAGACAGGTTTCTGCCCTCCTGGGGTCCAGCCAGGCTTGGCCCAAGATGGCAGAACAAAGGACTTCCTCTGAGAGAGGGTGTTACACCCTCTCCCTTTGGAAAATGGTGTGAAGGCAGGGGAGGAGTAGCCTCCCCCAGCCTCTGGAAATGCTTTCATGGGCACACATGGTGCCCATTTCTGCATAAGCCAGTCTACACCGGTTCAGGGACCCCTTAGCCCTACTCTGGTGCAAAACTGGACAAAGGAAAGGGGAGTGACCACTCCCCTGACCTGCACCTCCCCTGGGAGGTGCCCAGAGCTCCTCCAGTGTGCTCCAGACCTCTGCCATCTTGGAAACAGAGGTGCTGCTGGCACACTGGACTGCTCTGAGTGGCCAGTGCCACCAGGTGACGTCAGAGACTCCTTCTGATAGGCTCCTTCAGGTGTTGCTAGCCTATCCTCTCTCCTAGGTAGCCAAACCCTCTTTTCTGGCTATTTAGGGTCTCTGTCTCTGGGGATTCCTTAGATAACGAATGCAAGAGCTCATCCGAGTTCCTCTGCATCTCTCTCTTCACCTTCTGCCAAGGAATCGACTGCTGACCGCGCTGGAAGCCTGCAAAACTGCAACAAAGTAGCAAAGACAACTACTGCAACTCTGTAACGCTGATCCTGCCGCCTTCTTGACTGTTTTCCTGGTGGTGCATGCTGTGGGGGTAGTCTGCCTCCTCTCTGCACTAGATGCTCCGAAGAAATCTCCTGTGGGTCGACGGAATCGTCCCCCTGCAACCGCAGGCACCAAAGAACTGCATCACCGGTACCCTGGGTCTCCTCTCAGCACGACGAGCGAGGTTCCTTGAATCCAGCAACTCTGTCCAAGTGACTCCCACAGTCCAGTGACTCTTCAGTCCAAGTTTGGTGGAGGTAAGTCCTTGCCTCCCCACGCCAGACTGCATTGCTGGGAACCGCGACTTTTGCAGCTACTCCGACCTCCGTGCACTTCCAGCGGAAATCCTTTGTGCACAGTCCAGCCTGGGTCCACGGCACTCTAACCTGCATTGCACGACTTCCTAAGTTGTCCTCCGGCGACGTGGGACTCCTTTGTGCGACTTCGGGTGAGCACTGTTTCACGCATCTTCATAGTGCCTGTTCCGGCACTTCTGCGGGTGCTGCCTGCTTCTGAGAGGGCTCCTTGTCTTGCTCGACGCCCCCTCTGTCCTCAGACGCAATTGGCGACATCCTGGTCCCTCCTGGGCCACAGCAGCATCCAAAAACCCTACCTGCACGATTTGCAGCTAGCAAGGCTTGTTGGCAGTCTTTCTTCAGGAAAACACTTCTGCACGACTCTCCACGGCGTGGGGGATCCATCCTCCAAAGGGGAAGTCTCTAGCCCTTGTCATTCCTGCAGAACCTTCAGCTTCTACTGTCCAGTATTAGCTTCTTTGCATCCACAGCTGGCATTTCCTGGGCATCTGCCCATCTCCGACTTGCCTGTGACTTGGTCCCCTTGTTCCACAGGTACCCTCGACTGGAAATCCATCATTGTTGCATTGCTGGTTTGTGTCTTTCCTGCAGAATTCCCCTATCACGACTTCTATGTCCTTTGGGGAACTTTAGTGCACTTTGCACTCACTTTTCAGGGTCTTGGGGTGGGCTATTTTTCTAACCCTTACTATTTTCTAATAGTCCCAGCGACCCTCTACAAGGTCACATAGGTTTGGGGTCCATTCGTGGTTCGCATTCCACTTTTGGAGTATATGGTTTGTGTTGCCCCTATCCCTATGTGTCCCCATTGCATCCTATTGTAACTATACATTGTTTGCACTGTTTTCTAAGACTATACTGCATATTTTTGGTATTGTGTGCATATATCTTGTGTATATTTGCTATCCTCATACTGAGGGTACACTCTGAGATACTTTGGCATATTGTCATAAAAATAAAGTACCTTTATTTTTAGTATATCTGTGTATTGTGTTTTCTTATGATATTGTGCATATGACACTAAGTGGTACTGTAGGAGCTTCACTCGTCTCCTAGTTCAGCCTAAGCTGCTCTGCTAAGCTACCATTATCTATCAGCCTATGCTGCTAGACACCCTATACACTAATAAGGGATAACTGGGCCTGGTGCAAGGTATAAGTACCCCTTGGTACTCACTACAAGCCAGTCCAGCCTCCTACAAGCATGCACACATTCCTCATAGTGCAGTAGCACAGATTCCTCACAGTGCAGTAAGATGCAGTACGGTGCACAGATTCCTCATAGTACAGTAAGAGGAAGTGCAGTGGCACATATTCCTTTATAGTATATTAAGATGCAGTGCAGTACACTGTAGGAGGCTGGCCTGGTTTGTAGTGGGTACCAAGGGGTACTTACACCTTGCACCAGGCCCAGTTATCCCTTATTAGTGTATAGGGTGTCTAGCAGCTTAGGCTGATAGAAAAGGTAGCTTAGCAGAGCAGTTTAGGCTGAACTAGGAGACGAGTGAAGCTCCTAGAGTACCACTAGTGTCATATGCACAATATCATAAGAAAACACAATACACAGATATACTAAAAATAAAGGTACTTTATTTTTATGACAATATGCCATAAGTATCTCAGTGAGTACCCTCAGTATGAGGATAGCAAATATACACAAGATATATGTACACAATACCAAAATTATGCAGTAATAGCAATAGAAAGCAATGCAAGCAATGTACAGTCACAATAGATTGCAATGAGAGCACATAGGTATAGGGGCAACATAAACCATATACTCTAGAAGTGGAATGCGAACCACAAATGGACCCCAAACCTATGTGAGCTTGTAGAGGGTCGCTGGGACTGTAAGAAAACAGTGAGGGTTAGAAAAATAGCCCACCCCAAGACCCTGAAAAGTAGGTGTAAAGTGCACCTACGTTCCCCAGAGAGCACAGAAGTCGTGATAGGGGAATTCTGCAAGGAAGACCAACACCAGCAATGCAACAACGATGGATTTCCAGACAAGAGTACCTGTGGAACAAGGGGACCAAGTCCAAGAGTCACACTCAAGTCGGGAGTGCGCAGATACCCGAGAAATGCCAGCTGAGGTTGCAAAGAAGCTGCCACCGGATGGTAGAAGCTGTGGATTCTGCAAGAACGAAGAGGACTAGGAACTTCCCCTTTGGAGGATGGATGTCCCACGTCGTGAAGAAGCTTGCAGAGGTGTTTCCATGCAGAAAGACCACAAACAACTCTTGCTAGCTGCAAGGGTCGCGGTTACGGCTTTTGGATGCTGCTGTGGCCTAGGAGGGACCAGGATGTCACCAATTGCGTGAGGAGACAGAGGGGGCATCCAGCAAGACAAAGAGCCCACTCAGAAGCAAGCAGCACCTGCAGAAGTGCCGGAACATGCACTACGAAGAAGAGTGAACCGGAGCTCACCCGAAGTCACAAAAGAAGGTCCCACGACGCCGGAGGACAACTCAGGAGGTCGTGCACTGCAGGTTAGAGTGTCGGGGACCCAGGCTTGGCTGTGCACAAAGGAAATCCTGGAAGAGGGCACAGGAGCTGGAGCAGCTGCAAATCACGCAGTATCCAGCAATGCAGTCTAGCGTGGGGAGGCAAGGACTTACCTCCACCAAACTTGGACTGAAGAGTCACTGGACTGTGGGAGTCACTTGGACAGAGTTGCTGAGTTACAGGGACCACGCTCGTCGTGCTGAGAGGGGACCCAGAGGACCGGTGATGCAGTCTTTTGGTGCCTGCGGTTGCAGGGGGAAGATTCCATCGACCCACGGGAGATTTCTTCAGAGCTTCTAGTGCAGAGAGGAGGCAGACTACCCCCACAGCATGCACCACCAGGAAAACAGTCGAGAAGGCGGCTGGATCAGCGATACAAGGTTGCAGTAGTCGTCTTTGCTACTTTGTTGCGGTTTTGCAGGCATCCAGAGCAGTCAGCGGTAGATTCCTTGGCAGAAGGTGAAGAGAGAGATGCAGAGGAACTCTGATGAGCTCTTGCATTCGTTATCCCCAAAGCAGAGACCCTAAAGAGCCAGAAAAGGAGGTCTGGCTACTTAGGAAGGAGGATAGGCTAGCAACACAGGTAAGAGCCTATCAAAAGGAGTCTCTGACGTCACCTGCTGGCACTGGCCACTCAGAGCAGTCCAGTGTGCCAGCAGCACCTCTGTTTCCAAGATGGCAGAGGTCTGGAGCACACTGGAGGAGCTCTGGGCACCTCCCAGGGGAGGTGCAGGTCAGGGGAGTGGTCACTCCCCTTTCCTTTGTCCAGTTTCGAGCCAGGGCAGGGCTGGGGGATCCCTGAACCAGTGTAGACTGGCTTATGCAGAGATGGGCACCATCTGTGCCCATCAAAGCATTTCCAGAGGCTGGGGGAGGCTACTCCTCCCCAGCCCTGACACCTTTTTCCAAAGGGAGAGGGTGTAACACCCTCTCTCTGAGGAAGTCCTTTGTTCTGCCATCCTGGGACAAGCCTGGCTGGACCCCAGGAGGGAAGAAACCTGTCTGAGGGGTTGGCAGCAGCAGCAGCTGCAGTGAAACCCCGGGAAAGGTAGTTTGGCAGTACCCGGGTCTGTGCTAGAGACTCGGGGGATCGTGGAATTGTCTCCCCAATGCCAGAATGGCATTGGGGTGACAATTCCATGATCTTAGACATGTTACATGGCCATGTTCGGAGTTACCATTGTGACGCTGTACATAGGTAGTGACCTATGTACAGTGCACGCGTGTAATGGTGTCCCCGCACTCACAAAGTCCGGGGAATTTGCCCTGAACAATGTGGGGGCACCTTGGCTAGTGCCAGGGTGCCCACACACTAAGTAACTTAGCACCCAACCTTTACCAGGTAAAGGTTAGACATATAGATGACTTATAAGTTACCTAAGTGCAGTGGTAAATGGCTGTGAAATAACGTGGATGTTATTTCACTCAGGCTGCAAGGGCAGGCCTGTGTAAGAATTGTCAGAGCTCCCTATGGGTGGCAAAAGAAATGCTGCAGCCCATAGGGATCTCCTGGAACCCCAATACCCGGATACCTCAGTACCATATACTAGGGAATTATAAGGGTGTTCCAGTATGCCAATGTGAATTGGTGAAATTGGTCACTAGCCTGTTATTGACAATTTGGAAAGCAAAGAGAGAGCATAACCACTGAGGTTCTGGTTAGCAGAGCCTCAGTGAGACAATTAGTCATCACACAGGGAACACATACAGGGCACACTTATGAGCACTGGGGCCCTGGCTGGCAGGGTCCCAGTGACACATACAACTAAAACAACATATATACAGTGAAATATGGGGGTAACATGCCAGGCAAGATGGTACTTTCCTCCATACACACAGACTTCTCATAGTGCTGTAAGATGCAGTATAGTGGACAAATTCATCATAGTGCAGTAAGATGCAGTGCAGTGTGTACAAATTCCTCATAGTGCAGTAAGATGTAGTGCACCATGCACATATATCTCAGTGCAGTAAGATGCAGTGCAGTGGGCACAGATTTCTCACAGTGCAGTAAAATGAAGTGCCAGATTCCCCATAGTGCTGTAGTGTGCATTGCAGCAAGCACAGATTCCTCATAGAGCAATAAGATTCTGTTACAGTGCACAGAGTCCTCACAGTGCAGTAAGACGCAGTACAGTGCACATATTCCTCACAGTGCAATACGATGCAGTGCAGCATGCACAGATTCCTTATAGTGCAGTAAGATGCAGTGCACAGATTCCTCACAATGCAGTAAGATGAAGTGCAGTGCACAGATTCCTCACAGTGCAGTAAGATGCAGTGCAGATTCCTCACAGTGCAGTAAGATGCAGTGCAGTTCACAAATTCCTCACAGTACAGTAAGATGCAGTGCACAGATCTCTCATAGTGCAGTAAGATGCAGTGCACAGATCTCTCAGTGCAGTAAGATGCAGTGGTCAGATTCCTCCCAGTGAAGTAAGATGCAGTGCACAGATTCCTCAGTGCAGTAAGATGCAGTGCACAGATTCCTCACGGTGAAGTAAGATGCAGTGCAGCGTACACAGATTCCTCATAGAGCAGTAAGATGCAGTGCACAGATTCTTCACAGTGCAGTAAAATGCAGTGCACAGATCCCTCACAGTGCCGTAAGATGCAGTGCACAGATTCATCAGTGCAGTAAGATGCAGTGCACAGATTCCTCACGGTGAAGTAAGATGCAGTGCAGCGTACACAGATTCCTAATAGTGCAGTAAGATGCAGTGCACAGAATTCTCATAGTGCAGTAAGAGGCAGTACTGTGCACAGATTCCTCTCAGTGTGGTAAGATGCAGTGTACGGATCCCTCAGTGCAGTAAGCTGCAGTGCACAGATTCCACACAGTGCAGTAAGATGCAGTGCACAGATCCCTCAGTGCAGTAAGATGCAGTGCAGTGCACAGATCCCCTCTTTAACACAAATGATGACCACAAACACCCCCAGGACCGGAAGGAAAGCCCCCCAGAGGTCCCCGGATAGAAGAGCCCAGCTCAGCCCGGCTCCTGGCAGAGATTCCTCACAGTGCAGTAAGATACAGTGTACAGATTCCTCACAGTGCAGTAAGATGCAGTGCAGTGCACATATCTCCTCTTTAACATAAATGATGACACAAACACCCCCAGGGCCGGAAGGAAAGCCCCCCAGAGGTCCCCGGATAGAAGACCCCAGCTCAGCCCGGCTCCTGGCAGAGATTTCCTCCAGGATTATTCAGTCTATTTCTACAAACACAGCAGAAGGTGCTGACAATCTCCTACCTGAGCAGAAACCTGTGCAGACATTTCCAGGCTCTCTCCTCCCCCTGGGGCTGGGGGGGGCAGGTGCAGCTCTGGGGTGTCAGGGGGGGTCTGTGAGGGTCTGAAGATAAAGGTAACCGTACAGACCCTCAGGGGCTCTTCCTCCTCTGCAGCAGGCTGAATACAGAAGGATAGGCCGTAAGTGCAGTGAACATCCGGTGCTAATGCTGACACTGCCGCTGCTGACCCGGAAAGTGACACCTTTACTCTGCCATCCAACCTTATCACCTACTACTTTTCCGCACATGCGCAGACCACACCAGTCACCGGAAGTAGACACACTATTTCTCGCACGGGCACAGACAGCCCCAAACATGCTGTAATTGATAAACACTACTCTCTCGCACATGCGTAGACTACCCTTGTCACCGACGTGACATGCACAGACTTCCGTAGTTGCCGGAAGTGGACTGACACTACTCTCTTGCACATGCGCTGACTGCCCCAGTGGTCGGAGGATGAGAAGGATCCCTTGTTTGGGCCTCAAGTCGCAGGACACGGAAAAGGTCAGAGACGCAAACACCAGACATCAGCCCCCTCCAGAGCTTCAGGACCAGGCATAAGGTGCCCCCATAAGGAAGAGGCAGAAAACTCAAGAAATGAAAAGAAAAACACGATAAGACCACATTTGTTATTTATACAAAATAAAAAACTGAACCAGAAACCAAGGGAGCAGGAACATTCCCAGAGGAAATCAGTGCCTTCCTTGCAGGACTGCCACTCACTCCCTGCCCTGCCCTGCCACTCATTCCCTGCCCTGCCACTCACTCCCTGCCCCTCACTCCCTGCCCTGCCCCTCACTCCCTGCACTGCCACCCACTTCCTGCACTGCCACTGACTCCCTGCCCTGATACTCACTCCCTGCCCTGACACTCACTCCCTTTACTGCCACTCACACCCTGCACTGCCACTCATTCCCTGCCCTGCCCCTCACTCCCTTTACTGCCACTCATTCCCTGCCCTGCCCCTCACTCCCTGCACTGCCTCTCACACCCTGCACTGCCACTCATTCCCTGCCCTGCCACTGACTCCCTGCCCTGATACTCACTCCCTGCCCTGACACTCACTCCCTTTACTGCCACTCACACCCTGCCCTGCCACTCACTCCCTGCCCCTCACTCCCTGCCCTGCCCCTCACTCCCTTTACTGCCACTCACTCCCCGCTCTGCCTCTCACTCCCTCCCTGCCCCTCACTCCCTGCACTGCCACTCACATCCTGCACTGCCTCTCACACCCTGCACTGCCACTCCCTCCCTGCACTGCCACTCACTCCCCGCACTGCCACTAACTGTACTGCCACTCACACCCTGCACTGCCACTCACTCACTCCCTGCCACTCAATCCCTGCACTGCCACTCACTCACTCCCTTCCTGTACTGCAACTCACTCCCTGCACTGGCTCTCACTGCACTGCCACTGACTCCCTGCACTGCCACTCACTGTACTGACACTCACTTCCTGCACTGCTGCTCAATCCCTGCACTGCCACTCACTCCCTGTACTGCCTCTCACTGTACTGCCACTCACTCCCTGAACTGCCACTCAATCCCTGCACTGCCGCTCACTCCCTGCACTGCCTCTCACTCACTGTACTGCCACTCACTCCCTCCACTGCCTCTCACTCCCGCACTCCCTCTCACTCACTGCCCTGCCACTCAATCCCTGCACTGCCACTCACTCCCTTCCTGTACTGCCACTCAATCCCTGCACTGCTACTCACTCACTCCCTGCACTGCCACTCACTCACTGTACTGCCCCTCACTTCCTGCACCGCCACTCACTCCCTGCACTGCCTCTCACTCACTGTACTGCCACTCACTCCCTGCACTGCCACTCACTCACTGCCCTGCCACTCATTCCTTGCAATGCCTCTCACTCACTGTACTGAAATAGGTCTGGCAAATTAGTGCACACACAAGGCGAGATGAGTGCAGCATTCAAATAATACTATGCAGCATTATACCCCGTTCCCACTGGTTCTAGTGATGTGGCTATGGATGAATGAAAAATGGTGTGGACTTCTCACAGACTCCCCAGGGGCCCACTGAAGAAATTAATAAGAAATAAATTAGGCCATCATGGTTCAGGAGGTAAGAAGCACTGTTTTCACTTTAACAAGGAGTATTTATGCCAAGTAGAAATGGCTTGCCAAATAGATTTTTTGCAGATTATGAAGCACATTTGATCCCCAATTAAATACATTATACAAATCTTCCATGAATCGAGGTTGTCTTCCCCTATCCATGAGTGAGACACTAATAGCCCAAATGCGATCCATTACGCATACATTCTTACTGCCATCTGCCAATATTAAGTGCAAAGTGTAAAATACTAGTGGAGAGACTGATGGCAAGTACAACTAAACTGATACATGAGGATCAAAACGGGTTTATCCTACAGTGAAGCACCTCCTTAAACATGCGTATATGTTACTAATACCGGGCCCTACAGTCCTGGCCTCGCTCCAGGAGTCTGGCACTCAAACTTCAACAGTTCTTTAGTATGCTCAATTTGAAATACATGATCAGGGAGTTTGAAAAATGTGGCTTGGGGCATTAGATGACTGAATGGGATATGCTCCAATACGCTAGGCCAACAGTGAGATTTAATGGGCATATTATATCTGCAATGTATTAAGTAGCTCTAATGTCACTTTAACCCTTGTTTTTTCAGTGAATTTCTGTTTTTTTAATATATAGATATCCATCACCATCTGCAACGGGCATTGGGTTTAGGGCCTGGCCTAGGGCATTCACCCACTTTTTTTAAAATGTTAAGGCCTGCAGGGGGAGCACCAAGGCCAGCATGGGCCTCTCTGGCTCTCCACCCACCACCATAGTGGGAGCTAGCATTTGATTTTTGAAAGCGGGTGCCCACCAGGGAAACCCACATTTCCTTATTCGTTGGGAAGTGTGTGCAGGGGTAACCCCAGGGCAGGTACCCATAGAAGTCCCCCTCAATTGTTCATACAATTCATTGTTAAACACAAAGATGTTCTTAGTAGGACACCATTGAATCATCTTTAACAGCATATCCGACTAGCCCTGTGGAAATGTTTTACTTCTCTGATGCTGTCTTCATGACATATTCTGGTGCATAAGGATGATACATGCCAGGTCATCAAGAGCATATCACGTTCCCTGTTGATGTCATAAATCAGGAATTCAGAAGTGTCCTTTACATAATAAGGTCAGCCTCTACCAGTGTCCTAACAGAGCTATCTACATAGTTTGATGTGCTCCAAATTGATTTTTCTGTTCCGCTATCTTAGGCCTCCCTAGGGCAACCTTGTAAGTTAAAAATAAGCAATTTCAGACACTCTGTCTTCAGGAATCTGAATTCATCATAGCTAATCTGTCCTTGATCCCTTTATCCCATTAAATCATTAGTGTAATCTTGTTTTTCATTCAGGTAATATGCCTTCTCATGTTTTTTATGGCACTCAGTATTTGAAAGTTGACTATATGATTCCTTCATATACAGCTCAATCGGTCATAGCACTGCAGTCCCACCTTTGTCAGCCTACCTTATGACACAATCTTTGTTGTCTCTCAATTTAGTGCTGGTCTGTTTATAATTATTCACTGCACTGTTGACATGTGACCAATCTTTTCGTGGTTGTTTTGATTTGCAAACTGCAAAGTTCTCTAATCACTGTTTCTGAAAACACGCCTGTGCTATCATGTGAAATAATGTGTGCAAAGAGTGGTCCAGGTCTAAATGTGGTACCCCCTTCTTCCGTAACTTATATATTCTCACTCTGACATATCATTTCTTCAATAATACTCCCAGTGTTGCTTGAACATTTATTCTCCAGTTCCAATAGTTCTTTCAGTAGGTGTAAATCAGCAAATTGCTGGATCCATTATCAGTGCAGTCTCTCAGTACTTTACACAAATTACTAGCATTATTTTTATGAATCTTCATGAACTCGAGTTCCTAATATATTTATACAGATCTATTTGAGTCTGAATATGATGAAATTCTGACTTTTCTCAAAATGATAGTCCCAGAGTTAGTACTTTTATTTCAGTGCGTTCATCTTCAGTTAAATTAATTTCTGTATTGTCATCACTGGCTATTTCTTGTTCCTCATAGTTATCCAAGTTTGCCTGCTCTTTCCTTCTTCTGCCTTGGTCCCCTCTTCTTTGTATATATTTGCTTGTATTGTATTATATGTAGCTATAGTATAGATGTATATATTTGCTTGTACTGTATTATATTGCATTTGCTTGTACTGCATTATATGTGACTGTAGTACAGATGTATATATTTGCTTGTGTTGTATTACGTGTCTGTAGTACAGATGTGTATATTTGCTTGTATTGTATTATATGTGTCTATAGTACAGATGTGTATATTTGCTTGTATTGTATTATAGGTGTCTATTGTACAGATGTATATATTTGCCTGTACTATATTATATGTGTCTGTAGTACAGATGTATATATTTGCTTGTATTGTATTATGTGTCTGTAGTACAGATGTATACATTTGCTTGTATTGTATTATATGTGTCTGTAGTACATATGTATATATTTGCTTGTATTGTATTATATGTGTCTGTAGTACAGATGTATATATTTGCTTGTATTGTATTATATGTGTCTGTAGTACAGATGTATCTATTTGCATGTATTGTATTATGTGTCTGTAGTACAGATGTATTCATTTGTTTGTACTGTATTATGTGTCTGTAGTACAGATGTGTATATTTGCTTGTATTGTATTATATGTGTCTGTAGTACAGATGTATATATTTGCTTGTACTGTATTATATGTGTCTATAGTACAGATGTATCTATTTGCATGTATTGTATTATGTGTCTGTAGTACAGATGTATTCATTTGTTTGTACTGTATTATGTGTCTGTAGTACAGATGTGTATATTTGCTTGTATTGTATTATATGTGTTTGTAGTACAGATGTATATATTTGCTTGTATTGTATTATATGTATCTGTAGTACAGATGTATATATTTGCTTGTATTGTGTGTCTGTAGTACAGATGTATTCATTTGCTTGTGCTGTATCATATGTGTCTGTAGTACAGATGTATATATTTGCTTGTATTATATGTGTGTCTAGATCAGATGTATATATTTGTTTGTACTGTATTATTTGTGTCTATAGTACAGATGTGTATATTTGCTTGTATTGTAATATATATTTCTGTAGTACAGATGTATATATTTGTATTGTATTATATGTGTCTATAGTACAGATGTATATATTTGCTTGTATTTATTATATGTGTCTATTGTACAGATGTATATATATTTGCCTGTACTATATTATATGTGTCTGTAGTACAGATGTATATATTTTCTTGTATTGTATTATGTGTCTGTAGCACAGATGTATACATTTGCTTGTATTGTATTATATGTGTCTGTAGTACATATGTATATATTTGCTTGCATTGTATTATATGTGTCTGTAGTACAGATGTATGTATTTGCGTGTACTGTATTATATGTGCACATGCGTACATAGATACTGCTGAGGTCAGAAGGGCACCTGGCCTTACTAGCGTTCTGGTATATCAGTTTCAAACGTGGCCAGGGTTTTAGACAACATTTTAATTATGTTCCTCAAAATACTTTCTCTTCAGAACTTATTCTAGATTCTTGGTGTGACTCTTTGTTACATCGATATTTAAAAAGAAAAATCAAAAAGAGATGAAAAACTGTGGCCTCGTAGCTCTTCTTGGTAGTGATGCTCAAATCTTTTCTAAAATTGAATGAACCTAAAGGATGGTTGAAGTCACTGGGATTTCCCCCCTTTTCGCAGTAACATACCCCACCACTGACTATATATTGACTTTTGCAATGCTGCAATGTAAGTACACAAAACTTATTAAGGCTGACAAACTTTATACATGCTTCAAAGACTGTACTACTGTATTCAAAAAGGTGCTTGAGTTAGGCTTTGACAGAAACTACATAGCTGAGATAATACTCGTCCATTGTTAATTCTTCGTACAGATCACCATATTGACACCTGGATATGGGTACGAATAGGGCTTAATAATCGACTGACCAAACATAAACATATTATTCTGTTTGTGGTGTAAAGCAGTGAAGTAACCTTGCTCCCTGTTTTGGGCTCTATTCTTCTGATTTGTCCAACAGACTCTCAAAAAAGTTGCAAGTTCTCTCCGTAGGTGAGGGGGTAAAAACATAAGAATGTTATAATACTCTTTGTTAGGTCTTGTGAGAAATATCAACTGGAACAGTGCAACAAGCTGAATGATTTTACAGATAATTTAACCAAAATTAACACAGTGGTATTTGGTTCTTGATTTTCTTTTATATTCAAGTTTTTTCTGCAAACTTCATCTTTCATACATACCAGCTCAGATGCTTACCCAGTGATGAAGTTGTCCTCATCCATAACACGATCTCTTCCTATCTCAGCGACATAATAATTCCACTAGTTATGCCAATCTCAAATTATATAAAACTCAGACGTGCCAAGCTATAAAACGTAAAAAAAATATGCCCTGGTAAACTAAATCTGATTATTTTGTTCCTCTCTATTGCAACCACAGCACTTCTTACTACTTAGAAATGGCATTGTGTTTTGCAATGCATGGAGGAAAAGTTTGTACTTATTCCAGTTGGTTAAACAATGCAAACTTCAGAATTTGAACAATTGAAAGCACGTTTTCTGGCTGGAGCTACAGTCAATGCCTGTTTCCAACAGGTGAATGTGATCTATTTCTTCGCCTACTGCCAGGTGTGGTTTAGGGGATGTCAACACTCTGCCCATCACTCAGATTCCATTCAAGATGCAGGTACAACGTGTGGTAATTATAAACTCATTCACCCTGAGCCGAGGCCTGCTGCATAATGCCAGGTTATAAACTCATTCACTCTGAGCCGAGGCCCGCTGCATAATGCCAGGTTATAAACTCATTCACTCTGAGCCGAGGCCTGCTGCATCATGCCAGGTTAGCTAAATATCCGAGTGGAGTTATGTTACTCCTGCCTCATAAAGTTACTTAATGAGTACCCGGAGATTACATACCAATAGGATTTCATTTTTTAGAACTACTGTCTCGAGAGGTGTATGGAAATAGAACAACGGCCAGAAATTATATATAGAACTATGGGTTCTCTAATAACAAAAGTGAGTCTCTAGCTTAAGTATTGTGTATTTGTCCAGATCTGATGTTGGAATTGAAAACGCTACTGAAACTTGTTTTCCTTGAAAATATTCTACACACCATAACATGTGCCTTGTATTGATGAACCAAATAATATGCTTTAAAGAAGAGTTACTGAATGTGTCCTTTTGGCCTTATGTGAACGTCAACACAGTATGTGAATAAATCAGATTCTTAGCAGTCCTGAGACCACGATTAGTTTCTTTTATTTTCCGTAGTCACTGGGCCGGTCTCTTTATTGTTCGTGTGTCCAATTAGCTGATGACCTTGACTGCTTAATGTTAGTGGCTGTAGAAATGTGAGTGAGTGACAGTGTCACGCTGGAGTCAAGCTCGACAGGTACTTGCTTCCCCACTGCTTCTGCCAAGCTTGTTCCTTTGGCTGTGCTTTGGCTACGTAACAGATAGTACCAGTGGGAATATCTCTTTCATCAACTCAACTGCATGACAAATGATTAATGATAACAACATAATTTATTGTTTGATTCATTAACATTATTAGAATAAAGACAAATTCTAGGCCAGGAAAACTGGTGGATCATAAAACAGAAATGTCTATTTCTTAATTAGAAACATGTAGGTCATCAGCTAATTGGACACACGAACAATAAAGAGACCGGCCCTGTGACTACGGAAAATAAAAGAAACTGCAAAACCGCAACAAAGTAGCAAGACGACTACCAGCAACATTGTATCGCCTCATCCTGACGGCTTTCTCAACTGTTTCCTGGTGGTGCATGCTCTGAGGGCTGTCTGCCTTCACCCTGCACTGGAAGCCAGGAAGAAATCTCCCATGGGTTGACGGAACCTATTGTGCACACAGCTCTGTGATTGTTGCCCTGTGCAGACGATAGGTGAGTATGTGCCTGTCCACCAGTGTAGCCAAGTCTACAAGGGGTCTGTACACAGGTGTTTGCCTCCTCTTCCTAGTCCTCCACAGTGGTTGAAACCTAAGGGACCCACAAATGAGATGGGAATGACAACAGGAACTTTGGACACACTACATCAGTGTGCACAGAGCATGTTTGTATGTTGGACACTGGAATTGTCCAGGTGTGTACATTCAACACCAATGACGCACTTTTAATTCAGTAAATGTGTACTGGCATTAGAAAATGGCAATCGCCTGTCTTCTATGCAGGGACAGGTGGAAGAGACCTCACTCTACCGGCGTTAGGCGTCATGGTGGGAGGCGGTCTGCACCGTCGTGCTATTCCTCATTGTCTAACATGAGGCTCTAGGGAGTGCAGGAACCAATGATGATCAACGCCGGCGGTGAAGGTGTACACTGCCGGAGACGTGACTGCCATTTGCTGTCTATCACTTCACTTGATTCCTGACTTTCCACAGGACTACATATCCACTGTGTGTGTTGCTGTCTAGAAGCTGTCATGGCTCGGGCTACAGGGGAAAGGGCTCCAGCCTTCACGGCAGAGGTGCTGGAGAGGCTTGGGATGGGGTCCTACCCCTGTATGGTCAGCTTTATGGGCCTCCAGACCAACAGATGAGTACATAATGGGTACATTGTATGTGACATGGAGATGTGTGTGTGTGCTGGCAGTGTGTCACTTGGGGGGGTTTGGCTGATAGCAGTGTTAATGCTGGTACGGGTCCTGTGTATGCCTGTTGTGGGGGAAATGCAGTAAGTAGGCCATATGTGTGATAGGCTGGACAGTCTGGTTCATGGTGTCCCTCTGTCTGTGTCTCCTCTGCAGGTCAGCGCCCACCAGAAGAAGGGGTTGTGGCGTGCCATCGCCAAGGACGTGCGGACCCTGGGGGTCAACCTACATCTGACCAAGGACCTTCTTACCTTCAGGAATCATCTCAAGACCTGGCTTTTCAAGCAGTGCCTTGAGACCCTACAGGGTGAGTAGCGTGCTTAACAAATAACTGATTGATTGATTGATTGATAGCAGGTAGAGCACCAACTGCAGGAAACAGTGTGAGGACCTGAGATGCTGGGTCCGGAAGACCGCGGAGGCCCAGCTGGGGATGGCCTCCCAATGAGGGAGGGATTCCCATCGGAACCTGACCCCCCCTGATTGCCCGCATACTGGCGGTGGCCTACCCAGAGCTGGAAGGGTGCTTGAGGGCATCACAGCAGCCACAAGGGGGTGAGTACAGTGTGTGTGACAACAATTGTTGTCAGGCATGGGATTTGGGTGTAGGGTTTTAGTCAGTGGATGCCCCATTATGCCAGCTCAGACATTGCTGTGTGGTCCAGCTTAGCTTTATTGGGTGGATTGCATGTTTTTGATTTGCTAGGTAGCTGGCTTTGATTGGCAGAGAGGGCTTAGTTGGTCCAAGTTGGTGTGCAGATGGCAGTATTTGGCTCCTACCTGCTGTGGTATGCCACTGTGGTCCATACCTCCCATTCTCAGTCTCAATTTGTGTCATTGATGTGTATGCCATCTATGGTGTTGGTGCTGTGATTGACCATGTGCTCCCTTTCTTTCTCCCCCCTCTCCTTTTGTCTTCCTGTCCATGTGTGCATTAACATCATTTGGTGAAGGAACAGGGGCACTGGTTAGTGAGGGAGCTGCAGCCCAACGGACCCAGGAGGCAGAGTCCACTGACGTCGAGGGGACGAGTGGGAAGGAAGGCGAGGGGAGCACCACGAAGGGACAGGAGCTGATACCTCTGACCCTGATTCCTCCTCCGATGGGAGCTCTCTGGTGGTGGCAGACCCCTCTGGAACCACCCCAGCTACAGGTTCTACTGCCACCCACCCTACCAGCATCACCCTCCCAGTAGCACACCACCGAGTTGCCCGTGTCCGCACACCAGGAGGGTGGGTATCTCCTTCGTCCCGGGCACCTCAGGACCTGCCCTAGACAGCCCTGCTGCACTCAGTGAGGAGGCTATTGACCTCCTGAGATCTATCTCAGTAGGGCAGTCAACCATAGTCAATGCCATCTAGGGGCTGGCATCCCAGATGCAGCAATGCAATGCCTTCCTGGAGGGCATTCACGGTGGCTTGGCGCCCCTACAGAGATAGTTTCAGGCTCTGGCCTCGTCACTGACAGCAGCCAGTGTTCCTGTTTCTTTCATCCCCCCCTCCAACTACCACTTCCCAGTCCCAGTCTCCTCATCCCAAACCCATCCCACGCACACATTCAGACAAGCATGCACACAAAACATCACACAAGACTCGCACAGACAAACACAGGCAGCACACTTCAGTCCACAAGCACTCACACAGTTGCACATATAACATCATCCACTGCCTCCACTGTCTCCTCCTCCGTCACACTCACATCCGCACCCACACCTGCATGCACTGCATCAGCAGTTCCTTAACCTGCCACCTGCACAGTCTTGCTCACAGTCACCACAACAGCAGACCCACAGGCATGCACCCCACACACCACATGCGCAGTCACCACAACCACCACCACCTCATGCAGCACACCCACCTCACTTGCAGACACCTCAACATCCGTCCACATGTCCTGTTTGACCTCCCCCTGTCTGCCCCCCTTCAAAGACACACAAACGCTTGCATTCAGACCCCCAACAGCCATCCACCTCACACACGCAAACTGACCATGCACCTACACCCAGTCCAGCACACCTTCTCCTCCTACAACCACTCCTTCTACCTCCACTCCCATCCCTCCTCCCACATCCCTCCCCATTGGCCCTAAGACGTTTTTCCTTTCCTGCCTTGACCTCTTCCCTCCCCCTCCCACCGACCTGCCCGTAAGAGGACGGTTCCACCTCTCCAGACCAGTACCTAAAGCACCCACAATAGCCCTGTTCCACCCCCAAAAACTTCTGCTGCCACAAAGAGGCACATGAGTGCGATGCCGCCCCCCACACCAAGGACACTCCTCTGCCCCCAAAACAGAGAGCAAAAGTGCCATCCCCTCCCAAACAGACAACCAGGACCATGGAGCCACCTCCAAATCCTAGGGGCAAGGAGACCCCTCCCAAAACAAACACCAGGGAGGCCCCTCCCAAGATTAAGGCCAAGGAGGCCCCTCCCAATACTAAGGCCAAGGAGGCCCTTCCCAAAACTAAGGCCAGGGAGCCCCCTCTAGAACCAGTGGGCAAGGAGCCCCTCTATCACCAGAGAGCAAGGAGCCCCCTCTATCACAAAGGGCAAGGAGCCCTCTCCAGAACCAGTGGGCAGGAAGCCCCTTCCAGGGCCAGTGGACAGGAAGCACCCTCCAGAACCAGTGGGCAAGGAGCCGCCTCGAGAGGCAGTGGGTAGGAAGCCCCCTTCAGAACAAGTGGGCAAGGACCCTCTCCAGAGACAGTGGGCAGGAAGCCCCCTCCAGAACCAGTGGGCAAGTATTCCCCTCCAGAACCAGTGGGCAGGAAGCCCCCTCCAGAGACAGTGAGCAGGAAGCCCCCTCCAGAACAAGTGGCCAAGGGGCCCCCTCCAGAGACAGTGGGCAGAAAGCCTCCTCCAGAACCAGTGGGCAAGGAGCTCTCCTCCAGAGACAGTGGGCAGGAAGCCTACTCCAGAACCAGTGGGATGGAAGCCCCCTCCAGACCAAGTGGGCAAGGAGCCCCCTCCAGAGACAGTGGCCAAGAAGCCCCCTCCAGAACCAGTGGGCAAGGAGCACCCTCAAGAGACAGTGAGCAGGAAGCCCCCTCCAGAACCAGTTGGCAAGGAGCCCCCTCCAGAACCAGTAGGCAGGAAGCCCCCTCCAGAACCAGTGGGCAAGGACCCCTTCCAGAGACAGTGGGCAGGAAGCCCCCTCCAGAACCAGTGGGCAAGGAGCCCCCTCCAAAGAGAGTGGACAAGAAGCCCTCTCCAGAACCAGTGGGCAAGGAGCCCCCTCCAGAACCAGTGGACAGGAAGCCCCCTCCAGAGACAGTGGTCAGGAAGCCCCCTCCAGAACCAGTGGCCAAGGAGCCCCCTCCAGAGACAGTGGGCAGGAAGCCCCCTCCAGAAACAGTGGGCAGGAAGCCACCTCCAGAACCAGTGGGCAAGGAGCCTGCTCCAGAGACAGTGGGCAGCGAGCCCTCTCCAGAAGCAGTGGGCAGGAAGCCCCCTCCAGAACCAGGGGGCAGGAAGCTCCCCCAGAACCAGTGGGGAAGGAGCCCCCTCCAGAGACCGTGGGCAGGAACCCCCCTCCAGAACATTGGGCAGGAATTCCCCTCCAGAACCAGTGGGCAAGGAGCCCCCTCCAGAGACAGTAGGCAGGAAGCCCCATCCAGAACCAGCGGGCAAGGACCCCCCTCCAGATGAGAAGTCCCCCCACCTGGCCCACCCCACCATGCCCCTTAAGGTGTCTGCCCATAGCCAACATGATGCCCCTGAACAGTGGAGTCCAGATGTTGTCAGGAGTCAAGTTGGGGTTGAAACATTGAACTGGCCTTTGGGCCTGCATGTAAATATGCAGTTGTGTATGTTTTTGCATTTGGCCTCTCATCCAACATGGGTACAGTGGTTGAAACAAAGGTATATGTCCTGGCTTCCTTTGCTCCTGGGTCCTGTTACTGTCGATTTACTCTGCAGCTGGTTCCGGGGATGTGGTGTGTGTGCGTTGAGCCTGTGTGTGTCACTCTCCCCTCCCTCCCTCCTTTGTGTGCTAGGCGGTGTAGGAGGCTGGACTGGCTTGTAGTGAGTACCAAGGGGTACTTGCACCTTGCACCAGGCCCAGTTATCCCTTATTAGTGTATAGGGTGTCTAGCAGCTTAGGCTGATAGATAATGGTAGCTTAGCAAAGCAGCTCAGGCTGAACTAGGAGACGTGTGAAGCTACTACAGTACCACTTAGTGTCATATGCACAATATCATAAGAAAACACAATACACAGTTATACTAAAAATAAAGGTACTTTATTTTTATGACAATATGCCAAAGTATCTTAGAGTGTACCCTCAGTGAGAGGATAGGAAATATACACAAGATATATATACACAATAGCAAAAATATGCAGTATAGTCTTAGAAAACAGTGCAAACAATGTATAGTTACAATAGGATGCAATGGGGAAACATAGGGATAGGGGCAACACAAACCATATACTCCAAAAGTGGAATGTGAACCACGAATGGACCCCAAACCTATGTGACCTTGTAGAGGGTCGCTGGGACTATTAGAAAATAGTGAGAGTTAGAAAAATAACCCTCCCCAAGACCCTGAAAAGTGAGTGCAAAGTGCACTAAAGTTCCCCTAAGGACAAAATAGTCGTGTTAGAGGGAAAATGCAAGGAAAACACAAATCAGCAATGCAACAACGATGGATTCCTGACTGAGGATACCTGTGGAACAAGGGGAACAAGTCCAAAAGTCACAAGCAACTCGGAGATGGGCAGATGCCCAAGAAATGCCAGCGGTTGGTGCAAAGAAGCTCTTACTAGGCTGAAGAACTGTGAATACTGCAGGAACGACAAGGGCTAGAGACTTCCCCTTTGAAGGATGGATCCCCCACGCCTTGGAGAGTCGTGCAGAAGTGTTTTCCCGCCGGATGGACGCCAACAAGCCTTGCTACACGCAAATCGTGCATTTGGCGTTTTTGGACGCTGCTGGGGCCCAGGAGGGACCAGGAGGTCGCAAATTGGACCTGCAGAGAGAGGGGACGTCGAGCAAGACAAAGAGCCCTCACTGAAGCAGGTAGCACCCGGAGAAGTGCCAGAAACAGGCACTACGAGGATGCATGAAACGGTGCTCGCCGAAGTTGCACAAAGGAGTCCCACGTCGCCGGAGACCAACTTAGAAAGTCGTGCAATGCAGGTTAGAGTGCCGTGGACCCAGGCTTGGCTGTGCACGAAGGATTTCCGCCGGAAGTGCACAGGGGCCGGAGTAGCTTGCAAAGTCGCGGTTCCCAGCAATGCAGCCCAGCGAGGTGAGGCAAGGACTTACCTCCACCAAACTTGGGCTGAAGAGTCACTGGACTGTGGGGGTCACTTGGACGGTGTCGCTGGATTCGAGGGACCTCGCTCGTCGTGCTGAGAGGAGACCCAAGGGACCGGAGATGCAGCTTTTTGGTGCCTGCGGTTGCAGGGGGAAGATTCCGTCGACCCACGGGAGATTTCTTCGGAGCTTCTGGTGCAGAGAGGAGGCAGACTACCCCCACAGCATGCACAAGCAGGAAAACAGTCGAGAAGGCGGCAGGATCAGCGTTACAGAGTTGCAGTAGTCGTCTTTGCTACTATGTTGCAGGTTTGCAGGCTTCCAGCGCGGTCAGCGGTCGATTCCTTATCAGAAGGTGAAGAGGGAGATGCAGAGGAACTCGGCTGAGCTCATGCATTCGTTATCTAAAGTTTCCCCAGAGACAGAGACCCTAAATAGCCAGAAAAGAGGGTTTGGCTACCTAGGAGAGAGGAAAGGCTACTAACACCTGAAGGAGCCTATCACAAGGAGTCTCTGACGTCACCTGGTGGCACTGGCCACTCAGAGCAGTCCAGTGTGCCAGCAGCACCTCTGTTTCCAAGATGGCAGAGGTCTGGAGCACACTGGAGGAGCTCTGGACACCTCCCAGGGGAGGTGCAGGTCGGGGGAGTGGTCACTCCCCTTTCCTTTGTCCAGTTTCGCGCCAGAGCAGGGGCTAAGGGGTCCCTGAACCGGTGTAGACTGGCTTATGCAGAATTGGGCACACCTGTGCCCAACAAAGCATTTCCAGAGGCTGGGGGAGGCTACTCCTCCCCTGCCTTCACACCATTTTCCAAAGGGAGAGGGTGTCACACCCTCTCTCAGAGGAAGTTCTTTGTTCTGCCATCCTGGGCCAGGCCTGGCTGGACCCCAGGAGGGCAGCTGCCTGTCTGAGGGGTTGGCAGCAGCAGCAGCTGCAGAGAAACCCCAGGAAGGGCAGTCTGGCAGTACCAGGGTCTGTGCTACAGACCACTGGGATCATGGAATTGTACCAACAATGCCAGGATGGCATAGAGGGGGCAATTCCATGATCATAGACATGTTACATGGCCATATTCGGAGTTACCATGGTGAAGCTACATATAGGTAGTGACCTATATGTAGTGCACGCGTGTAATGGTGTCCCCGCACTCACAAAGTTCAGTGAATTGGCTCTGAACAATGTGGGGGCACCTTGGCTAGTGCCAGGGTGCCCTCACACTAAGTAACTTTGCACCTAACCTTTACCAGGTAAAGGTTAGACATATAGGTGACTTATAAGTTACTTAAGTGCAGTGTAAAATGGCTGTGAAATAACGTGGACGTTATTTCACTCAGGCTGCAGTGGCAGGCCTGTGTAAGAATTGTCAGAGCTCCCTATGGGTGGCAAAAGAAATGCTGCAGCCCATAGGGATCTCCTGGAACCCCAATACCCTGGGTACCTCAGTACCATATACTAGGGAATTATAAGGGTGTTCCAGTAAGCCAATGTAAATTGGTAAAAATGGTCACTAGCCTGTCAGTGACAATTTGGAAAGAACTGAGAGAGCATAACCACTGAGGTTCTGGTTAGCAGAGCCTCAGTGAGACAGTTAGGCACCACACAGGGAACATACACATGCACACCTATGAGCACTGGGGCCCTGTGTGACAGGGTCCCAGTGACACATACATATAGGCCACAAACCTATGAGCACTGGGGTCCTGACCAGCAGGATCCCAGTGACACATAACAACCATACTGAAAACATGGTGTTTTCACTATGAGCACTGAGGCCTGGCTATCAGGATCCCAGTGAGACAGTGAAAACAGTGACAAACACCCTGACATACACTCACAAACAGGCCAAAAGTGGGGGTAACAAGGCTAGAAAGAGGCTACCTTCTCACACAACCCCCCCCCAAACGAAGGACAATAAGGCTAACCTTGGCCAGTTGAGACTTTATTGTCTAAGTGGTGATAAGTAGAGAGTAGCTCTGCAATAGACTGGTTACTCCCTTTATCATCCACTATATGGTTACTTCCCTGTGGGGATGTAAACCACCCTGTTTGAAGTTTTTTAGCTAAGCAACAATGTGAAGATGTATTTTCAGAGTTTCTATCAGTAAGTTTTAGTTTAGAGCAGTGGGAATTGTCCACTGAACCTATTTGTAGTGATGGAAATGCCAGACAGGGATGCTGTCTCAGAAAAGCCATAGCTGGGCAAAAACTTTGTCCATCTGGCTGGAAGAGAGAACAGGGATGCTGTTTCTCTTGAGTTGGAGCAGGGCAGGGATGCTGTCCTATGAGCTCCACACTAGGGCAGGGATGCTGTCCTAAGTGTTGTGAGGTAGTGCAGGGTTTCTGCACTAAAGTTTCTCTGGAAGGGTTGGAGGGATGCTCCATGTTAACTAAAATGGTGCTGTTTTTCTCACCAATGTTAGTTATCCCACAGAGAGGTACTTCCACCTCAGGGAGTCCAGCTTTGCCAGCTGATGATTCCCTTAGAACAGGTGCCACCCCAGGAGAGGTTTCTCCCACCACAGGAATAGTATCCTGAATGGTAGGGTGGTTAGGGGATACTGTGATACCCTTTTTACCTGTTGATGGAGAGGGATCCTGAGTTTTCAGGCCTTCTCTCCTTTGCTTTTTCATTTCACTTGAAATGAGAGGGAACAATTCCTCAGGGATGCCCAGCATGGCTGCATGGGCATAAAACTCTACATCAGCCCAACCTGAGGCCTCTAGGTCATTACCTAAGAGACAGTCTACAGGTAAGCTAGGTGATACCACCACCTGCTTAGGGCCAGTAACTCCACCCCAACTAAACTGAATTATAGCTAAGGGAAGAAACTTAGTGGAGTTATGGACATCAATAATCTTATACTGTTGTCCAATGATGTGTTGTTCAGGAGGCACTAGGTTTTCAGTCACCAAAGTGAAACTGGCACCTGTGTCCCTGTAGGCCAAGGCCTCAACACCATTTATTGAAACTGTCTGCCTGTACTTATCCATTGTAAGGGGACAAGCAGCCAGTGTGGCAAGGCCAATGCCACTAGGTGTGACAGAAACTGTCTTGGGACTGATTACATCAGTTTCCACTATGGACCCATAAGTGAACCCAACTACACCCTTTGCTTGACTGTTGCCAGCAGTCCCACCACTAGTACCACTACTGCTAGGGGCACTAGAGCTTGATGTATTAGTGGTGGTAGGCTCAGGGGGTTTACCTGGGCAGGACTTATCCCCTGGCCTATGGCCTCTGTTTTTACACACAAAGCACCAAGGCTTTTTAATGTGTGCAGGTTGGGAAGAAGAGGAAGAATTTGTTTTATCCCCACCCTCTGAAGAGTGTTTAAGATTTGAAGTGGGATCTTTGGTTTTACCCTTATCCCCATGCTTATCTTGAGATTTTTCACCATCTTTCTTCTTATTGCCATCTTTGTCACCCCCTGTATGAACTTTTCTGTTCACCCTTGTTCTGACCCATTTGTCTGCCTTCTTTCCCAATTCTTGGGGAGAGGTCAGATCAGAGTCTACCAGGTACTGGTGCAACAAATCAGACACACAATTATTAAGTATATGCTCTCTCAGGATTGTGTTATACAGGCTTTCATAATCAGTAACTTTACTGCCATGTAACCACCCCTCCAAGGCCTTCACTGAATGGTCAATGAAATCAACCCAGTCTTGTGAAGACTCCTTTTTGGTCTCTCTGAACTTTATCCTGTACTGTTCAGTGGTTAAGCCATAACCATCCAGGAGTGCATTCTTAAGAACTGTAAAACTATTGGCATCACTTTCTTTCACAGTAAGGAGTCTATCCCTACCCTTTCCACTAAATGATAGCCATAGGATAGCAGCCCACTGCCTTTGAGGGACATCCTGTACAACACAGGCCCTCTCAAGTGCAGCAAACCACTTGTTAATGTCATCCCCCTCCTTATAAGGGGGAACTATCTTGTGCAGATTCCTTGAATCATGCTCTTTTGCAGGATGACTATGGGGAATACTGCTGCTGCCACCATGGGTATCTAAACCCAACTTCTGTCTTTCCCTCTCTATTTCTAAAGACTGTCTATCCAAATCCAGCTGTTGCTTCTTGAGCTTCAGTCTGGTTTGTTCCACTCTCAATCTATTGAGCTCCCTTTCTAACAATCTGTCATCAGGGTGGGTGGGAGGGACATTTCTAGATACAGAGGTATGATGGGAATGAACAGAAGGAGACCTGTCCCTTACAGAGGGCACCCTAACAGCTTGGCTACCAGCATAATGTGAGATCACATCATCAGTATGGTGTGATTCAACCTCTGTACCAACTATGCTAGACTGTCTAGTAATGGGCAGGCTGAGAAGTTTCTTTCCTGAACCTTTTCCTGGGGGAGTCCCTGGATCAGATTGAGAACCATTAGCTACTTTTTCTACAGATTGGGCACTTATGGCCTTATCCTGTACTCTAAGCATATTAATTAACAGTTCTAAGGAAGGATTCTTCCCTACACTCAAACCTCTCTCTATGCAGAGACTCCTTGCTCCTTTCCAGCTAAGGTGATCATATGCAAGTTTGGACAGTTCAACATTTTGGCCTGTGCCAGACATTTTTAGAGAGAGTTAAAGTGATAGACAAAGAGAAAAAAGTTTTCAGAACTTTTTGGAAAGACAGAAAAAAACTTTTTAAACTTTTAAGAACTTTTTGAAAGTTTAGTAGTACTTTTCAGCACTTAGAAAAGAGTGAAAAGAGGAAATGCAAAACTTTTTGGCTATGTGTATATACACTGACCTTGTTTTGTATATTTTTCTCTTATGAAAAGTACAATGACAAGAGTGGTAAGTAGTCTCAAGCACTTATCCCACCACTGCACAACCAATGTAGGAGGCTGGACTGGCTTGTAGTGAGTACCAAGGGGTACTTGCACCTTGCACCAGGCCCAGTTATCCCTTATTAGTGTATAGGGTGTCTAGCAGCTTAGGCTGATAGATAATGGTAGCTTAGCAAAGCAGCTCAGGCTGAACTAGGAGACGTGTGAAGCTACTACAGTACCACTTAGTGTCATATGCACAATATCATAAGAAAACACAATACACAGTTATACTAAAAATAAAGGTACTTTATTTTTATGACAATATGCCAAAGTATCTTAGAGTGTACCCTCAGTGAGAGGATAGGAAATATACACAAGATATATATACACAATAGCAAAAATATGCAGTATAGTCTTAGAAAACAGTGCAAACAATGTATAGTTACAATAGGATGCAATGGGGAAACATAGGGATAGGGGCAACACAAACCATATACTCCAAAAGTGGAATGTGAACCACGAATGGACCCCAAACCTATGTGACCTTGTAGAGGGTCGCTGGGACTATTAGAAAATAGTGAGAGTTAGAAAAATAACCCTCCCCAAGACCCTGAAAAGTGAGTGCAAAGTGCACTAAAGTTCCCCTAAGGACAAAATAGTCGTGTTAGAGGGAAAATGCAAGGAAAACACAAATCAGCAATGCAACAACGATGGATTCCTGACTGAGGATACCTGTGGAACAAGGGGAACAAGTCCAAAAGTCACAAGCAACTCGGAGATGGGCAGATGCCCAAGAAATGCCAGCGGTTGGTGCAAAGAAGCTCTTACTAGGCTGAAGAACTGTGAATACTGCAGGAACGACAAGGGCTAGAGACTTCCCCTTTGAAGGATGGATCCCCCACGCCTTGGAGAGTCGTGCAGAAGTGTTTTCCCGCCGGATGGACGCCAACAAGCCTTGCTACACGCAAATCGTGCATTTGGCGTTTTTGGACGCTGCTGGGGCCCAGGAGGGACCAGGAGGTCGCAAATTGGACCTGCAGAGAGAGGGGACGTCGAGCAAGACAAAGAGCCCTCACTGAAGCAGGTAGCACCCGGAGAAGTGCCAGAAACAGGCACTACGAGGATGCATGAAACGGTGCTCGCCGAAGTTGCACAAAGGAGTCCCACGTCGCCGGAGACCAACTTAGAAAGTCGTGCAATGCAGGTTAGAGTGCCGTGGACCCAGGCTTGGCTGTGCACGAAGGATTTCCGCCGGAAGTGCACAGGGGCCGGAGTAGCTTGCAAAGTCGCGGTTCCCAGCAATGCAGCCCAGCGAGGTGAGGCAAGGACTTACCTCCACCAAACTTGGGCTGAAGAGTCACTGGACTGTGGGGGTCACTTGGACGGTGTCGCTGGATTCGAGGGACCTCGCTCGTCGTGCTGAGAGGAGACCCAAGGGACCGGAGATGCAGCTTTTTGGTGCCTGCGGTTGCAGGGGGAAGATTCCGTCGACCCACGGGAGATTTCTTCGGAGCTTCTGGTGCAGAGAGGAGGCAGACTACCCCCACAGCATGCACAAGCAGGAAAACAGTCGAGAAGGCGGCAGGATCAGCGTTACAGAGTTGCAGTAGTCGTCTTTGCTACTATGTTGCAGGTTTGCAGGCTTCCAGCGCGGTCAGCGGTCGATTCCTTATCAGAAGGTGAAGAGGGAGATGCAGAGGAACTCGGCTGAGCTCATGCATTCGTTATCTAAAGTTTCCCCAGAGACAGAGACCCTAAATAGCCAGAAAAGAGGGTTTGGCTACCTAGGAGAGAGGAAAGGCTACTAACACCTGAAGGAGCCTATCACAAGGAGTCTCTGACGTCACCTGGTGGCACTGGCCACTCAGAGCAGTCCAGTGTGCCAGCAGCACCTCTGTTTCCAAGATGGCAGAGGTCTGGAGCACACTGGAGGAGCTCTGGACACCTCCCAGGGGAGGTGCAGGTCGGGGGAGTGGTCACTCCCCTTTCCTTTGTCCAGTTTCGCGCCAGAGCAGGGGCTAAGGGGTCCCTGAACCGGTGTAGACTGGCTTATGCAGAATTGGGCACACCTGTGCCCAACAAAGCATTTCCAGAGGCTGGGGGAGGCTACTCCTCCCCTGCCTTCACACCATTTTCCAAAGGGAGAGGGTGTCACACCCTCTCTCAGAGGAAGTTCTTTGTTCTGCCATCCTGGGCCAGGCCTGGCTGGACCCCAGGAGGGCAGCTGCCTGTCTGAGGGGTTGGCAGCAGCAGCAGCTGCAGAGAAACCCCAGGAAGGGCAGTCTGGCAGTACCAGGGTCTGTGCTACAGACCACTGGGATCATGGAATTGTACCAACAATGCCAGGATGGCATAGAGGGGGCAATTCCATGATCATAGACATGTTACATGGCCATATTCGGAGTTACCATGGTGAAGCTACATATAGGTAGTGACCTATATGTAGTGCACGCGTGTAATGGTGTCCCCGCACTCACAAAGTTCAGTGAATTGGCTCTGAACAATGTGGGGGCACCTTGGCTAGTGCCAGGGTGCCCTCACACTAAGTAACTTTGCACCTAACCTTTACCAGGTAAAGGTTAGACATATAGGTGACTTATAAGTTACTTAAGTGCAGTGTAAAATGGCTGTGAAATAACGTGGACGTTATTTCACTCAGGCTGCAGTGGCAGGCCTGTGTAAGAATTGTCAGAGCTCCCTATGGGTGGCAAAAGAAATGCTGCAGCCCATAGGGATCTCCTGGAACCCCAATACCCTGGGTACCTCAGTACCATATACTAGGGAATTATAAGGGTGTTCCAGTAAGCCAATGTAAATTGGTAAAAATGGTCACTAGCCTGTCAGTGACAATTTGGAAAGAACTGAGAGAGCATAACCACTGAGGTTCTGGTTAGCAGAGCCTCAGTGAGACAGTTAGGCACCACACAGGGAACATACACATGCACACCTATGAGCACTGGGGCCCTGTGTGACAGGGTCCCAGTGACACATACATATAGGCCACAAACCTATGAGCACTGGGGTCCTGACCAGCAGGATCCCAGTGACACATAACAACCATACTGAAAACATGGTGTTTTCACTATGAGCACTGAGGCCTGGCTATCAGGATCCCAGTGAGACAGTGAAAACAGTGACAAACACCCTGACATACACTCACAAACAGGCCAAAAGTGGGGGTAACAAGGCTAGAAAGAGGCTACCTTCTCACAGGCGGCTGTACTCACCACCATCATATTCGTCGGCGTTGGTGCTTCCGGACGGCCATGGGGTGGTACAGCATAGGGAAGACTCGCAGTTCTGCTTCCATGGCGGCCACGGACTCCTATGTGTCCCTGGAGATGAGTGTCTCCTTTTATATGATGTGTTTCCACTAGGCTTTTGGTGGCATTGCTAACGGCCCGGAAATCCTGGTGGTGTGCTATGTCATAATATGGTGGGTGCATCCTTGTGGTATTAACGCACTGGCGGCTGGGGTGGTACAGTGGCTGTCTATAGGAGGAAATACCGCCATGGTCATAATTTGGCGGTCATTACCGCCAGTCTGTTGGCGGTGGTACCGTCACATTAACACTGGTGGTCAAAAGACTGCCAGGGTCATAATGACCCCCATAACCTTCATATACTTAGTTATATACATAACCACAGAATACATAACCTTCAAATACTTAGGCATATGCATAATCACCAAATATATAACCTTCAAATACTTAGGCATATATATAACCACCGAATACATAACCTTCAAATACTTAGGCATATACATAATCACCAAAGACATATACATAATCACTGAATACATAACCTTGAAATACTTCAGCCTATACATAACCACCTAATACATAACCTTCAAATACTTAAGCATATAAAATATCACCAAATATATACCCTTCAAATACTTAGGGGGTCATTACAACCCTGGCGGACGGTGTTAAAGGTGCGGTAATACCGCAAACAGGCTGGCGGACAAAAAAAGGGAATTATGACAGTGGCGGAAACGACCAACATAGACAGCCACTTTAACACTCCGACCGCCACGGCAGTACAGACAAGCAGCGCGGCGGTCACTGCCAACAGACAGGCGAAAGACAATGTTCCACCCACAGTATCACAACCCGCCAATCCGCCACCTTTTCCGGGACGGATTCACTGTGGATAAAAACACAGCAGAAACAGATTTTGCAATGGGAAAACGCTCACCTTAACACACTCCACGAGGAAGGAGGACACTATGGAGCCGGAACTACAAATACTCCCTGCCCTTGTCTTCCTGCTCGTCTACGAACACCAGCAACGGCGGTGCCGAAGACAACGGTGAGTTCTGCACCTACGACATAGGGGAGGCAAAAGTCAGGGACACACACACGCAGCACCCCCACCCTCACACATTACAACACACACACCAATGCATTTCCAAACATCACAGTAACAACCCACAACCCCCCCGGAAGAATGCAAAGACAAAAGGAAATCAGTTCAAACATTGGAATGTATCAAAATACAGTTACCAAATATATACAGATATATATACACATTCTAAATTTTATACATTACGAGAAGTAGTGCAGGTATGCACATATCAATGTCCGTGCACCACTGCGCCCAAAATGCATGGGCGAGGCCCACACTAGATACCTGTCCACAAACGGAGAGAACACTGCAGGGGCATCTGGTAGAAATACAACAGGCACCTCAGGGGGAAGGCAAGGGGGGGCACCTCAGCCAGATTACAGCACCACGCCAGATCCACGACGGGGCTCCATGCCCATTGATGTATCCTGGGGAGTGCAAAGCCACAGTCTCTCAAGTCTCTACAGTGGGTGGCTTGCCCACTGTTCAATCCTGGGGAGTGCAAAGCCACAGTCTCTCAAGTCTCTACAGTGGGTGGGTTGCCCACTGTTCAATCCTGGGGAGGGCAAAGCCACAGTCTCTCAAGTCTCTACAGTGGGTGGGTTGCCCACTGTTCAATCCTGGAGAGTGCAAAGCCACAGTCTCTCAAGTCTCTACAGTGGGTGGCTTGCCCACTGCGCCATCCTGGGGAGTGCAAAGCCACAGTCTCTCAAGTGGATAACAGTCTCCACTGGTTCTGGAGGAGGACTGGTGCCCAGAGTGCTTCATCCTGGGAAGGACAGACGGAGTGGATGCTGTTCTCCACTGGTTCTGGAGGGGGAATGGTGCCCAGAATGCATCAGGCTCCCCGTGACGGTTCCTGTTCCGTCACTGTCCCAGCTGCACATGGGATAACGATGCTTGAAGTGGCAGTGTTTTCCCTGTCCAGCGGTGCTTTGCCATGGCGGTCTCTGACCTGTTCAGCGGTGCTTTGCCCTGTTCAGCGGTCTTCACCATGGCGGTCTTTTCCTGTTCAGCGGTGCTTTGCCATGGCGGTCTCTGACCTGTTCAGCGGTGCTTTGCCCTGTTCAGCGGTGCTTTGCCCTGTTCAGCGGTCTTCTCCATGGCGGTCTCTGACCTGTTCAGCGGTGCTTTGCACTGTTCAGCGGTCTTCACCATGGCGGTCTTTTCCCTGTTCAGCAGTGCTTTGCCATGGCGGTCTCTGACCTGTTCAGCGGTGCTTTGCCCTGTTCAGCGGTCTTCACCATGGCGGTCTTTTCCCTGTTCAGCGGTGCTTTCCCATGGGGGTCTCTGACCTGTGCAATGGTGTGTGGCATGACGGTCCGACATTGCCCAGCGGGGCTGTGGCTGCCGGGGCCCTCCTGGGCACTGACTCCGGCGGTTGTCTCCTGACCAGTGACGATACTGCTGCGCTCCTGGGCACTGACTCCGGCGGTGATCTCCTGACCAGTGACGATACAGCTGCCCTCCTGGGCACTGACTCCGGCGGTGGTCTCCTGACCAGTGACGATACTCCTGCCCTCCTGGGCACTGACTCCGGCGGTGGTCTCCTGACCAGTGACGATACTGCTGCCCTCCTGGGCACTGACTCCGGCGGTGGTCTCCTGACCAGTGACGATACTGCTGCCCTCCTGGGCACTGACTCTGGTGGTGGTCTCCTGACCAGTGACAACAGTGCTGGCTGTGGCATCCTGGCCGCCAGGGAGGATGGCGCCCTTCTCCACTGTGCTGCTCTTCCCAGACTGTGCAGACTTCCTCTGGCCCTTCACCACCTTTGGAGGAGTCACAGCTGACTCAGTACTCCCCCTGGGACCCTTGTGAGCAGGTTTTCCGCCAGGAGTCTTCACCCTGTCCCGTCTGCCACTTTCCAATTTGAGGTGCTTTACAGGGGGTGGACTGGCAGTGCTTTGGCTCCGTGTCACACTGGCTGCCCTGCTGGCCGGTGCACTCCACACACCTTTGACATGCACCACTGGTACTGGACTTTTTTTGGCTGAGGTGCTACTACAGGACCGAACAATTGGAGGGGTGGGAGTGGGGGCAAAGAGGTCAACGTTGCTGAGGAAGAGTTGCTGACGAAGACTGGAATGGGTAGCTGGAGGGGGTCTGGGAGTGGAGGAAGAGGAGGTGGTTGTAGGAGGTGTAACTTTAGGTGATTTGGGTGCAGGTGCAGGTACTGGAGGCTGTCGTGAGGTGGATGGATGTTGGGTGTGTTTGTGGCCGCGTTTGTGTACTTTGGGAGGGGGCGTCACAGACACACTGGGAGTGGACACAGGGGACGTGTAAATGGTAGTGGGGGTGGTGAGTGCAGGTGAGCGGGGTGTGGTTCTGGGTGTTCTGGTGCGAGTCCTAGTGCCTGTAGATGTAGTGCATGCAGGTGAGAGTGTAGACGACACTGGAAGGGCGGAGGGAGACGACGACGAGGGGGACACAGTGGAGGCAGTGGATGTTGCTGTGTCTGTATGTGGGTGATGCTTGTGTGAGTGCCTGTGGGTTGTGTGGTGCTTATGTTTGACTGAGCCACTTGTGTGTGTTGAGGTGTATGCATGCTTGTCTGATGGTGTGCTTGGGATAGGCTGGGGTACAGGGGATTGGGTCTGGGTGGAGGAAGTTGGAGGGGGGAGGCTAGACACAGGGGCAATGGCTGCCATCAGTGCTGAGGCCAGAGATTGCAGGGTTCGATGAAGGGCAGCCTGACCAGAATGAATGCCCTCCAGGAAAGCATTACCGTGTTGCAACTCCCTTTCTACACCCTGGATGGCATTCACAATGGTAGACTGCCCAACAATGAGTGACCTGAGGAGGTCAATGGCCTCCTCACTGAGGGCAGCAGGGGTGACAGGGGCAGGGGCTGAGGTGCCTGGGGCGAAGGTGATGCCCACCCTCCTGAGTGAGCGGGCACGGAGCGAAGGCTGAGGGGCTGCTGGGAGGGTGGTGCTGGTAGGGGAGGTGGCGGCTGTACCTGAAGAAGTGGGGGGCACAGATGGTGCCGCCACCACAAGGGAGCTACCATCGGCAGAAAAGTCTGTGTCGCTGTTTGGTGATCTGGTGACCGACGTGAAGCTCCCCTCGCCCTCCGTCCCACTGGTGTATTCAGAGTCTGTGGTGTGGCCCTCCATGGCCATGTGGGATGCAGCTCCCTTGTGCTCCGGTGCCACTGTACCAACGCCTGATGATGCTGATGCACAAAAGAACAGGGAGAGCACAAAAAGAGGGGGGGGACGACAGAAGAAATACAGGTTAAGTGCATGGCTTACCGCTACCGTTGGCGGACAATACAGACACAGCAGCCCCCTGCACTACGCCGTGCTCTTGGCCTCTACAGATGCAATTCCTGGGATCTGGGCTACATGGCTATGGTGGACATCTGCACACATAGATGCCACTGGGGCATGTATACCTGTACTTGGCACTCTACTGAGGTGGGGTGGAGTGCCACATGCCCTGCATTACGGAGGGGCCTAGCCTACGTAACTCGCCCTGGCCTAGGGAAACCCACAGCCCCCCCCTCACCCAGAGCCCTCCACTGCGCGCAAAGTCCCCAGAATGAGAGTGTACTCACCCCCTTGTGTCCCTTGTGTCTGCTGTGATGCCCTCAAGCGCCCATCCAACTCAGTGTAGGCCACCACAAGGATCCGGTACATCAGGAGGGTCATGGTGCGACGGGCACCCCTCCCACGTTGGGAGGCCATCCCCAGCTGAGCCTCCGCCGTCTTCTTGCTCCA